>NC_091880.1:3258418-3910102 GCF_019399895.1 Cardiocondyla obscurior | reverse complement strand
CTTCGCCGAACGTATGCGCTTCTTCTCCTAAGCACGGCTTTAGAAATCACGGGCGGTCTATACGGAAACAAAATAATCCCCTGCCTATTAATAATTTTAACGGGAATAGATGGCGATTATTATTTTGGATGGAATAATGCCAGGGGATAGAGAAATTTCGTCAATTTGTATCCTCGGCGACTAACTCGAGCGAGATAATGCTATGAAGACGCTAATTGTCGCAGTTGCTGTCTACCAAGTGTCTAACGTTTTAAATTATTAAGTCATATATCTTAAAAGACCGAAATACAATTGTCGTAATTTTGTATAATCATGCCTGCGATATTCTATATAATTAATATAATATATCTATATAATTAATACTTAAATGACACGTATCTATATAAAGTGCAGTCTTTGCTTACTGTGGCAGGATATTAATTTAAAAATTAACAAGTGTAAGCCTCTAAACGTCTTTCGTGTCGCTTGAGGATTAGAAATCTTAACGAAGAGCAAAACGCCGCTTTCGCGAGCCAATAATGACACTTCCCAGGCGCAAAAGTTTCCTGGCGTCGCAACGCTGTCGTCGCCCGGCTATGTTTTTCCCACGCGTTTCGTTCTCGAAGCCCCGCAGCTTTACGGGCGTCCCCATCTCGCGGATTTTTCTGCAACCAAGGCGTCGCGACGCCGACGCCTTAGCGGCTAATAAGAGACGCCACCGGACCGAGACGAGACCGCTGAGACGCTTGCACTTGCGTCGCGACGCTTGCTACGAGCGGATCCTTGCTCGCGCGAGATGGCGAGATACAGTCATGTTCAAGCTTAAAGAGATATATCACTGCACGATACATAGTCATGTATATTTAAATACATTTTTCCTCACCTGCAAAACGAAAATAATTTTAATAAAAAATCTACAATACTGTTGTACTGAATAGTCTTTCGAAATAAATTTTCTACTTACGAAAAAATTCTAAGTTTAATTGTAACATGTAGTAATTAACCTGGCATTGCTCTATGTCGCCTGATAGTCTGGGCCGTCTGCCTTCTCCTATCCGTCTCCATCGTTTCTGCTGCACGACACGACTCTCGTTCGCGTAGTCGTTGCACTGAAATTATATTCGATATTAAAGTATTCAATCGCCAAGAAAAAGAGCGAAAGGGAGAGAAAAAAAGAGCGAGAGAGAGAGAGAGAGAGGGGGGGGGAAGAAAAAAGAAAGAGAGAAAGAGAGAATAGTGCCATACACATTTTACCTTAAGCTTTCTGTATTTCGCGAACGAATCTCCGCTTGCCGAAGATGGCAAGAATGCAGCCATGATCAATCTTAAAGAGATAGATCGATATATTTCAATGTATATTAAATACATTTTTCCTCATTTGCGCAGCGAGAAAAATTTTCTTAAAAAACCTGCCAATATCATTGCATTAAATAACCATTCGATATGAATTTTCTATTTTCGAAAAAATTTTATATTTAATCGTAACATATAAGTAACCTGCTAGGATTGCTCCATCGGCCGATAACCTAGTATAGGCCGCCTGCCGTCTTTTCTCCATCTCCATCGTTTCTGCCACACGACACTACTCTCGTTCGGACACAACACGGAAGGAAGCATGAACGAATATTCGAGTCAGCGCGAAATACGTAATCGTCGCACTGAAATTATATTTCATATTAAAGTATTCAGTCGTCAAGTGAAAAAGAAAGAAAGAGAACGAGAAAAAGAGAGAGAGAGAGAGAGAGACACAGAGAAACACCACACTCATCTTACCTCGGCCGCTCGGTATTACGTACCCAGATTGTAAACACGAAGTCACTGCCCGTGTTGCGCAAAGCTATCGGACGGTTCCTCCACCACTACTCGCTGTTTTCGACGGACCCTAGCAACGAGCGCAATTGTTTTTCTGCGATGCTTCGCGCACTTCTCCGCGAGATGGGACCGCCACGACCGTTGAGTCGCTTGGATCGCTCTGCTTTAATTGTCCGAACTGCTCCGCGCGTCGCCTCGCGAGCAGTGCTCGCGAGCGACCATTTTCGACAGTCACTTTTCGCGGCAACTTCACGCGTCGTGCATTAGATCGAGCGCAGTATGGCGACGGTCGACGAGTTCTTCAATCCGTGCGGCGTCGTGATACATACGGTGAGGTAATTATTTCTCGCAATAAATCGGTCGACGAATGCTTCGCGACTGCATCGACGGTTGAGGGAACGACGCGACGCAGATAAGACGCGCTTCGAGCTGGACTTGAAGACCCGACTTGTTTTAACCGGCGTGTGGCGATTGACCGTCGCCGGTCGCGAATTATTTAAGTTTACGGAAAACCACGGCGCGACTTACTAGTATTCTTTCCGGCGATTTCTGCGGGATTAGGAATTGCGTACGGTTAATTTCGGGCGTGTCGATGATAGGATTGCGCGATTTTCGCGACGAGTAGTTAACCGCGTATTCGTGTGTCCATCTGTGTCTCTCTCTGTGTGTGTGCCGGCGCAATGATGCGTGTTTGTTCGTGCACAACGATGGAGCTCGAGAAGTGGAAGGCAGCTGAGAGGGAGAAGGCAGCTTGGAGAAATCGGACGACGATAAAGCAACCCAAATGTAAGCTAAATAATTGCAGAAAGATATCTTTGCAAAAGAAAAAAATTAATAAAAAATAAAAAATTGCCAAGTACCCGTCTTTATAGTTTATATTTAACAGTTTCGATTTTGTGGATACGCAAGTACTTCCGTTCTTTTTTCTTAAAATTTAATGTTACTAAATATAATACAATTACTGTGGCAATTTTTTTTTTTCTCGATTTTATTCGCGTGTATTGTGTTATAAATACGGTTCAATTAGAATCTGAATCGGTGGCCGGGGCATAAATCGCCCTGTGCTCGTGGTCGTTTATTAATTTCTCTTTTACTGGCATTAAATCGAAACGTTTAACAGCTAATATCGATGACGCGATCGCCGATCGTAAATGTAACCCTGGCGATCGACAAAATGCTTCGTTTCTACACACAATCATATATTTATTAAGCTGTGCCAAGCTGCGGCAAGATTTATCTTCGGCTGAGGGAAAAGGACGTTGATTTAAGATCGCGGGTCGTCCCTACTCGTATTATAAAACGACGCATGCTGTCGCTCTCTCGCTAGTCCGCTCGCTCTATCTTCGCCGCATTCCCCTCCCGCCTCCCCCCCAATTTTTTTTCTCCCTGCATTAATTGATCCCCGGTGATTTATATAAACAGAAATAGATAATTACGATCGAAGGCTTCTACCTGCCGCTCCCGAACGACTTTATTCACAATTGCGATTTAATGATCTCCAACATCGATCATGCGAACAAACGCTACTTAGCGTTTATCCGCGCGAGAGAAAGAGAGCGAGAGTGAGCTTTAAATGAGCGCTCGTCCACTTTTTACGAGGCACTGTTTCTTCGTTACGCTGTTAATTTACATGTTTGCGGTAAGTGATTTTTCCCATCGCGGTGATTTATATTTGACGAAGTGCGCTACGCTGTGCACTTCTTTCTTTTTTTTTTTATGTCTCTTTTCTCCTTCTTTTTCTTACTCCCATTTTCTTCGTCTCCTTAATTACAGTCCCCGATTACGCAACTAGCACCGCTGCAGTGAAATATTCCATTCGCGCATTGACATCCGTCACGTCTCCAAGTCGACCGTTTCGTTCGTATTTTTATACCGAGCTCGTTGATCTAATTTCCTTAGGAAGAAAAGCCAATATCGATTGCGCGTTGCGACTCTTATCTGTGATTCATGCGCCGGGTGTCATTAAAAAAAACCTCGCTGAGCTTTCAACAATCGTGTAAATGTCGGGTCAGAATTTTTCATGAAATAATTCTTTATTTTAACCAGACTTGTCTGCATTATTCGTAATGACATTTGTCTCATCTTTGTTAAATAATAATTATCTACTTTCTTTTCTCTCTCACTCTCTCTCTTCTTTCGATATCGACTACTTTTCGCTGTTCTTAATTACATTATTTAATCATACCACCGGCTTTCTTAATTTAGAAAGGAATTATCTTGCCGGCGCGTAAATCATTTGTGATCTGTGTCCTACAATTATCGGACTGACGTCTATCGTTTATCGCACGATCGTCGGAATTGATATCGGCGCGAAATCATTACTACCCGCGAACTATATTGGCTGTAATTTGCGTAACGATAACAATCGGCTTTAAGTGGAACAATAGGCTGCCGTGACGATAATTAGTGCCGCGGACTGTCTGTGTCGTGATGACAATTGTGACGGTAGCAATAAGTAAATAGTAACATTAACAATGGCCGTCGATACCGCAATATTCGCGGCGGCTTGGTACAATTTACATTGTATCCGACCGGCTTTCATGTATTCGCGAATAAATGAAGATGTACGACGATTACCGGGAAAAACGGACGTGACGTGTGCGTGGATTAACCCGCGCCAAACTACACTACAAATACAGATAAAAATGATAATAATTCTTTATTGCTTCTCGATATCTACAACGAGCATGTGAAAGCATTATTAAGATAATTTTAGTCCTCTCTCTTTCTCTCTTTTATTTTTTTTCTTTTTTTTTAATTGGCTCAAACTTAAGCTGAGAACGTAACGATATTGCATTCCTTTAGTTTCATCATTTTACAATCTAGTTATTTAAATAAAAGGAAATTTAGTAAGAAAGAATAAGAGCGATAAATATGAGAAAGATATAGTTTTGTCCTAAAATTTCACGCATACGCAAAGTGGAATCTGTTCCATGTTTAA
This sequence comes from Cardiocondyla obscurior, assembly GCF_019399895.1. Lineage (NCBI taxonomy): Eukaryota > Metazoa > Arthropoda > Insecta > Hymenoptera > Formicidae > Cardiocondyla > Cardiocondyla obscurior. The sequence goes on along the minus strand of NC_091880.1, from coordinate 3,905,370 downwards.
TCGCCATACGTGAAGCACTTCGCCGAGCATTGTAAGAAATAAAAAGAAATAATAATAAAATAAAATAAAAAACGCGAGCAAAGAGGATCGATGATTCTCGTTTCGTTTTGTGAGACAACGCTGGTCAGCTTCTTCGTTTTACACTACTCACACATGCGGACGAGCAGAAAGTCGTATACGCCAGATTGTGTGCATATGCGAGACGAAACGCTTCGAAGGCGGCTCGACGACGCACAGTCGACCTTTATTGGAATATTTATGGCGCCTGGCTATACGGGACGAATTTTTATCGATCCGTTGTGTTTGCCGCGCCGTCGATACTGGGTTCGGGTTTCGATCTCGCCGACGGAAATCGCGATATTTATTCATAAGCTCCGGTTAGAACGCGCGCATCGCGCGCATAATAAAGCTCGCGGATTGCCCGACCGGCTGACGCTTCTCGATCTTCCGAAAGCTTGCTTTCGGGAACCTGACTTGAAGAAAAATAACACGGTAAAGAAATCAAGATTCAAACAGAGCCTTTAATATCGACGCTTGATAAACTGCTCTTTGCATTTGAAATCATAAATTATTATTATTTAATTCAGATCTATCATTTAGACAACTGATTGATCACATCCGGTGTATTAAAAAAGGATTCTAATTTTCTTTTTTTTTTTTTCTTTTTTTTCTTTTTTTCTAAGATATTTTTTTAGCTTATCGAAGTTATAATTTTATCGGCCATAACGACACCTTGATTTGACCGTACCATTGTATTTTTTTACCATTCCGTTCCTTCTGCTTTCTCACTTTTTGGCCTTTTGTTTTCCCTGCTGGGCAGTATGGTCCCTGTAACGCCCACAAACCTATTCTCGAATATTCCCGCCGTGGGTGTTATTAAAAATTAGGGAGCAGGCGTCGGTTGCAAGTCACCCGGCCTGAGTGACTACGAGAGCCGCTTACGTAATTAAAAAATTACAGGGCTGGTGTGCCCCAACGGTTCATGCCCCATCAAAGAACCGAGGTGAAGGAACTGTCGGTCCTATCCCGAGGGCGAAAACGGGAGTTCCTGGTTTCATTCATAGAATCGAATAGCTACGCGATGCTACAAAGTCCCTTTTAGCTTATCGTCCGTTTCAAAATTACACATTTCGGTAAACTATCTAATCTCAATTTGCATTTAAAATTCACCTAAAATTTTATAAATAATTATATGTCCGTAAAAAAAATCGAAAGATTTTTGCCACTCAACATCAAATGGCCGTCGGCCATTTTGCCGCAATACTTGCATCGTATATCATTTACTAACTGCATCGTAACGTTTCGCGTACGCGTAAATTACTCATCGCATCGAGGGCACATCCAAATAGAGGTGAGCGCTCGTCTGCGATTCAACCGTCAATAAATTTCCCGCTGATCAGAGAACCGGGTCAAACTTGTATGTGATAAAAAAAAAAGAAAGAAAGAAAAAAGAAAAAAAAGAATGAGGATTTAGCTTGCGCGATAAATGTTTTTCGCAAGAGATCGATTTCTCAACCGATGCCGGGCGAGCTCGATTAATCGTTTATTGATCTATTAATCAAAATTATAAATTACATTACAAATTGCAGCGCGCAATGTTAAAAGAAAGAGACGAGCGCTACGTAGGCCTTGCGATCGAACGCGGAACAGCAAAGTAAAACGTACAAAAACGTAGAATCACCGCACGCGTGTCTTCCTCGCGGGCGCAAGCCGCGCAGGGCAAATCATCCCGGCCAATCCCTTCATCCGCGATACTCTAATATCGGATATGGCAATAAATTACGTATCGACCTGGAAGCGGGTTTTCACCCCTGCCACCGCCGGGCAGCCCTTCGCCTCCGAGACGGCACGAAAGAACGTCCACCCCCTCGTGCCGCGCGGCTGGCGTACACGAGAACGGGCGGAGCTATATAATCACACTTAATGACACTCGATACGAACATGTAACATCGGCATTGCGCGAGATACTAGAACGATAAGGGACGTGTTTCGGACCGCAGGCGCGCTGTTAGTTCCCCGAGACGCGCGCCTCGGTTAGGGTGTTCGTGTAACCTACGCGTTACCTCTTCTTAGGTTTCGTCTCCTAAAATGCATACATAAAGGTCTCGCGCGATACCCTTACGTACGGGCGATTTAACCTTGGAACCCACGCGAGGGGTTAGCCGTAACCCCGAGCGTTTTCTTTCGCGCGGTCTTTGTTACCGCGTTACGTTCACACCGTCGAGGCTTCAATTCGGAACCACGCTATGCGTTTCTCGCGTATATGCTCGTGTCAAGCGGTTATCTTTTAGTGCTGACTCCGTGGAAATCACGATTATACAGATTCCGGAATTAAAAAAATCGACAACGTATTTTTAACACGTCGCTTTTAGAATTCACATTCGGACGCGGCGGGATTTCAGCGACGCTGAAATATATATCTCCCCTCGAAATAAAACGATTTGACATATAAAAATAATTTTGTCACTCTGGTAATAATAGACATTATATTAGAAATGCATGAACCGCGGTGCTGTTTTGAGAAAAAAAAAACGAGAGATGTTCGAGAACGAAATTGAAGCGAGAAAGTCTCAAGATAGAGTTCGCGAAGAACGGACGCGCGGCGTTTTCTATATTAGCATTTAGTCATTACCTTATCCGATTGATCAGCCTGTACTGCGGCGTATCGAGCTTGTATCTCCGTTACGTTCTCCGCGCCTTCATTCGCACGCAAACGATTATTGATGCCTCGCACTGTATATCACGAATGCACCGTGATCAGCGGCACGATTTGTCACCCCTGTTTTTACTTCGAAATTAGTAAACAGCGAGCCATACACGAAATGTACTTGTCGCTGCATTCAATCGAACGGTTCAGCATGCGTTAACGCAACCAAAGCTGCGAGTTTAAAATCTATAAACGTATTAGGGAAGAAAATTAAGTATTAATTTTTTAAACAAATTTTGTACGTCCCGTAATCTCTTAATCTTCAAGCTTCAATATAATCGGATTGTAAGCTTCCACAAGTTTTTTTTATTTTATTTATTTATTCTTTTTTTTTTTTTAAACATCCGCATTGAGACTAGAGGCAAATCCGGTACCGTTAACGAGCACATAAAAGCGAATGACATTCTACTCGGCGCTCTGTTCCGTCTCTTTTTCTTTCTCCCTCCGTTTCTTTCTTTCTCTCTTATTTGCCACTATGGTGTCCGCTTTTCTCGGCGCGCACTCTCAGTAATTCCATTTTACTGCATGGCGTACTTGACACTCGGAGACACCCACCATCGGACCGGTTCGAGACCACACGACAGAAACGTCGCGCCTGCCACGGCAGCGTATAACGTAATCGGCTCGCCGGAATTTACTGTAATCTGGAAGCTGGGGACGATTATGATCACCTTAGCTCGGCAGATTAAGGCCGTTTGCCTCGCCAAGAAGAAAAGAGCTAGGGGACCACCCCCTGCCTCATTTCACTCACCTCTCTTAATGCTCGCGCCGTACTTTGTCGCGTCGCGCGTAAAATTAACGACGACTGCATTCGTTGCGATATCGCGGCGGAGGTGTGGGGGAAGAAGTATTTGTATTTATTTCGTGGCGATTACTGAACGGGGAAGATTTTTTTTTTTTTCCTTTTTTCTTTTTTTTTTCCGCGTAATAAATTATCTTCGCACCTTGCGTCTGGGACGGTATCTTGCTGCGTCATGGGTGGGAACGGTGTGTCTTGCTGGGAGTTACCTCAGGTATAAGAGGAGGATCTGTCTTTGAGAGACTAGCACTCGATGCTCGTAAAATATTTATCGTTAATAATAACGCTGGGGAGCAATAAAAGACCGTGACGGTGAATAGGACGGCGACACTTCGGGATTTCTACATTCAGCTGCGATATTTCTTTAATGCGATATCTATGAATGCAATTTTTTTTTTTTTTTTTTGGAATCGTTGGTGCTGAGAATTTTGATGATAATAGAACTGTATACATGTGATTTGTTGCAAAGCTGTTTCGTATTATTTGAGAGATTTAATCTATTTCGGAAAGTTAATGTTAAAAAAAGCTTTATTTTAGAGTTAATTCTTTATTTTTGGTTTTATTGCTAATGTGATTGATGTGATACGAGAGTAACAATTTCTCTGGCTGAAGTTTTATATTATTAAAAGAAATAATTGATCATTACTGTACTTCATTGCTGTTACATAAGCTTATTACGTATTACGTCTGCAATATTTTAATATTTTCCTATAACAATTAATTTAATTTATAAAAATGTTACATAAAGACAACTCGTTCTAAAAAAAAAAAAAAAAAATCAACAAGAGAAAAACATAATAGATTACTTCCGGAAAATCTTTCAAATTAATACCGGTACAACTTTTTCACTCGCGTTTCGTGAACTATCCGCGCTTTCGCAGACTCGAGGGAAAAGTGAATCGATCTCGCTTGAAAGATCCCTCTCAACGTGGCCTACTTGTCTAGCACGATCGACAGGTCGGGGTACCAGTGACGTCATCGCCCTTTCGTTTTATCGCGAGTTACGGTCGCGGGCTAGCGGAAGGTCAGGGCTACTCTTTCTTTCTCTCTTTCTCTTTTTCTCTGTCGGCCCCCGAACGATTCCGCCGACGTATGTGCCGTGACCATGCATGGCCGTATCCAAGCTCTCGGTGGTGACTACGCGGAGGCTCCATACACGCGAGAGGCCGGCGCGTGTGCACGCTCACGGGACGCGAGCTTGTCCGTGTGCGCACGTGGTGTACATACACCTAAGTACATAAGTATAGCCATAACCGCCAACTTCGTGAATGGAGGAGCGACGGACGATCAATGCCCCCTTACGTTTATCTACCGCCTTTATGTGCGTTCCGCGCGCTCTGTTCCGCAGCCGGGCTTTCTGGCAGCGTGACGCAATCAGCGACACGGTCAAAAGCGCGATTTTTACAACGTCGGAGTATGCCGCGGGAAGGATGTCCTCCTCGAAATGAAGCCTACGTGGTAGTAGATACAAACCCGATACAGATTAAGTAACATCTTTTATCGCGATAAGCGAAGCGTACTGTCCGGACCAGTAGTGCAACAAGCATTAAATAAAATATAATATTAAAAAGTTTGAAAAAAAAGGAAGAAAAAAGTATTTAAGATTTTTGTAAAATTGAATGAACAAAACTTTCAACAATACTAAAATCGATAGACCGGTTATTATTAGGAATATTATTAGGAATATTATTAGGAATATTTGATATACTAGTATGGAGGAAAAATTATTTAAAAAAAAAATAAAATAAAAGGAAAGAGGAAAGGGGAAGAAAGCCGGTTTAACAGTGGCAACGTGTTTTTTAAAACGTATTTTAAAAGTGATAAGACGCTCAGAATAGTTTTTATGTATATGACAGTCTCAGCAATACGTGTATTCTGCATTCTTCGTCCGTATTAGAGGCAACGCGGTACGTTCGACCACATTGAACAAACTCACTTGAGAATGTGCGGCTATAGACTATTGTAGTTTATATCTTCGATCCACGAACAGGATTACCACCCTCGCGGTAACTGTACCCGTGCGCTTATAAACTATTATTATCTTACGGTCGACGCACGTTTATGCACTATGTCGCAGTTCGTCTGATCGATGCTTTATATTGTTCTGACGAGAAAGGGTGCCCGCAGGAAACTCGTTCGAGTTACTTAAACTTCACGGAATAATATCGAACCGTCGCTTCGCGATAGAATCTCATTAATATCGAGAATAAAAGCATCTCAGCGGAGAAATAGAAAAGTGCGGTGTCGCTTTTATCGTTTAATACATACTTTATATGATTATAAATTATTTTATTTCGTCGGTAATGAGAGATCAACTTATTTAACGTGAAGGTCCTTATATTGAATTTTGAACACTTACGCTATTCGTTAAGAATTTAAAAAAAAAAAAAAAAATTGAATTTTGATACGTGCGATTGTGTGGCGCACATCAAATCATTCGTGAATGGACAACGGTCAACTGACCGTGGTTACTGTTGTATTGTCCTGATTCCCAAGTTTCCCTGAGCTAAGGACAGGTATTTAGGGTTCTGTTGTTGAACGAGAACTGACCATTCTATCCCGATGCCCTATCAGCTTTTACCACCCTACATGTGTATAGTACTAACAACAGATCGCACACACTTGATAACCAAACAGGTTCAACCTGTCATATAATTCCAAATTTTGCAAATGATTTAAAGAGCATTATTTAATGTAATATTTATAAAAATCATATTAGAAAAAGTACTCAAGTTTAAGAGGAAAAAAAAAAAAAAATTAAAGTTTTTTTTTCTTATTTAAATCCGTGAAAGATAAATTAATTTATTTCGTGTACCGCGTGACATACATGCACGAAGGATGAAAACAAACTTCTCGTCGTGAATTAACGGAATCAGTCTCTACGTTCGAATTATACAATTCTGTTATTTTACCAGGAAGAGGCATTTCTCCTTTTTAGTCTTCACATAATCGCGCGGTCGACCTGTTCCCATAGTTTCGTGCTTAGGCACTTTTTCGAACGAGGCGGTTAGTCATTAAGGCTTGGCGTAAACGCAGCACACGAGGACGAGTCTCTTCCTCCGTGACTTCGGGGTCCTTACTTACGGTCGACTATCGCGTGGTGGAGAGACACGCCGCGCCGGAGCCATTCTCGGTCCTCTCGGGGCCCACTCTCTAATTGCGACTAATTTCGTTAATTACCGTAGAGGCACCGCGTAGGGAGACCACTAATTCGAGGGTCCAACATTGTGTCTAGACCTTAAACAACATTCGCGGATCCCGTAGATCGGATCGTCGGCTTCTTCTGTTCTTTCACCTATACGGCTCCACCAATTAGACGGTCCCGTCTCATCCCCAACATTTTTGCATCTCCCCACGAATTGGACTACGAATTAGACCGTTTCCGTTTCTGTAGTTAGTATATGTTTAGGGAGGCATTAGCGACGGCCTCGTTTTATAATCTCGATTATTATTATTATTATTTTCTAATTGACTGTTAACGAGTACTTAAAAAATATTTGAAGAAAATGTGAAGCACGTTTAAAGTTTTCATTTTGAGATAGAAATAAGTAAAATGTAGAAGTTTTTTTTATCTAATATTTTTTTTTAATTTAATTTTTTTTTATATTTAAATTTTGTTAATTTTATTTATTTATTAATTTTTTTTTTTTAGCAGAACCTTAAATATTAAATAGACATGTAAAGGAATTAGACATATTATTTGAATGTATCAAAATGTTAAAATGGTTACCATAGCAGTGTTATATTTTGGAATGCTTAAAGAAAAGCACGGTGTTACGCGAAGAAGAATGGTCGGCAGCCCCCCTCGTCGTCGATATCGAAGAGGGTTGCAATTCGCGGCGCCCGGCTGTCTGGTAGATCCGGTTTCCCTCTCGATTCAAAAGTTATGACGTGGACGAGAGTGTCCAGTCGCTGGGCATGCCTCTCTTCGTTCTGCCATTTACTTTTTCCCTTCCACCTTCCTCTTTCAGTCGCAATGTAGCTTTCGTTAGAAAACCTCCGAAGGGTCTTCATTCCTGTAGAAACATCCGAAGAGTTACTTGAAGACGAACGAAACGGACCCACGTGTTTGTTTAACTTAAGGTTAGATATTACGGATATAATTCCTTTTTTACCAACATACGATCCTGCTATTATCTCAGAATGAGACGTAGGCTGTTTGTGATATGAGAATTCTTATCACACATTTTCGCGTCTTATCTATCTGCTTAAATTTTTGCATCGTGTATTCTGCATGCCCTAACCGTCGCGTGCATCGCGAGAATTGTCAAGTGATCGAGCCGAGAATGCGTTCTTTGAGTTCTTGAGGGACTCAAACAGCCCTTCGTTGAAGCGTGCACTCGATGCACACGCGAAGTGCCGCCGGGGGTGAAATGTGCACGCACGTGAACCAGACAATTTCCCACCGTATCTGTCCTTGGGGTGGCACCGTAAGGGTGAGGTCAGGTTTCGGTCTGCTAAGCGAGCGTGGAAGCACAATAGAATTATGTTAATTTTTTAAATATACATATTACAACGGATAATAGATAGTATTAACGAACAAAAATACATTCCAACTAGTTACCTATGTTTTTCGACATACTACAAAGTTTCATGAAAATTGATTAAAAAAATTTTAGGGCGGCAACTAATTAACTTCTCGTCACATATAAATTCTTGATACCGAAAAAATTGCATAAACGATGCAAGTAATATTCGTATAAATAAAATAAAATCCAAAAGCCATAAAAAAAGAAAAGAGCTTTCTACCACGTAGCAAGTTTTTGTGTACATTTTTTGGTTGCTGCGTCACGAAAAAAAAATTTTGTCACGGTTTTTTGTTATGTACCTGCCAATTAGTCCTGCACAGTTTCGTCCGTCGAAATTTCGTAAGGGATTAGAAAAACTCGGGGACAATGCAAACGATCTCATAAATTATACGAATTCTTAGATGCATATGTTTCTACGTTCTACGTTCCGTTGTTTCTATTTTTTCGAGTTTTGTTTTAAAAAATATGAACTTACCATATTAAAATTGATTTGAAATATGAAATATTCAGATCTTATCAGTACAATGTAATTACAATGTAAGTGCAATGTAAGTGCAATGTAAAAGCTTATGCTATTTTATCTAATTCCAACTACAACATCTGTAAAATAAGCATAGCGTGGTACAGAAATTTTCACCATTGTTATACTAGCGACTCTTTCAACTTTCTTGTGTTGCATCTATGTTGCTATTCATCTCCATCTCTTTTTTTTCTTTATACAAGTTCATTCTTTTCGTTCCTTCGTTTAAAACCTCGTTTCCAAAGATACTTTTTTTTGTTCCTGAAAATAAAAATAGTTAAAAGAATGGTCAAAAAACGAATAATGGAAAATTACATTTTTTTTTCTTTTTATTGTTTTCAATTGAATTGTCCTTTATCATTATATTGAGTAATATATAGATTTACCGGAAAATAAGTCTATTCATGAAATTTTTATTTTCTAACGGACAATATTTTATAGACCATGGTTGTTCATTTGTGCTATACATAAATTAACTACTGACCAGCTGTATTTATTTTTTCCTCCTTTTTACCTAAAAAAAATAATAGTACATTATTCATAGTTTTACTTACAAAAACTTATTCCTTATAATTATAATTTAATATATTTAAATAATTTTAAAATCAGTTTACTTGATTCGTTGTATTAATATAAGACAATTACGGGTGGGATGAATCAATTATGCTTTCCTTGCGAGAACTTGCCAGCGCTGTCCAGAACATCCGATATCTTAGTTATGTTTTCTTATTAAGAAGATTAATTTATTCACAGATTTCGATTATCGGTGGTACTTCGATTGGTACCAAAGTATCTCGTGCGCACGTTACCTCCTTCCAAAAGACTTGACAATCTCGTACTGTAGCACTAATAAAAAAAAATCGAGAGAAGAAACACGCGATTAGCACAGGTTTCGTTATCCGCGAGAGCGCGGAACACTTTTCACGTTCGCGCCGGACCCGGCGTCTCGTCGGAAGGAAATGAAGGAGAGAAGGAGACGAGAAGGAGAAAGAACTCCCGGCGAATTCTTCCGGTCTCGCGACGCAGCTCGCGATGTCGTCGGCGTCTCCCGCGCCGGTCGGAAATCCTGGATCTCGGTACGGGCAGACGATACGTCCGGGCGCGCGAAAACGGCCGGCGGTGCGAGCGAGATGGGAAAAGTCGGGGGCTCTCCCGCCGTCTCCGGCGAGGAGAGGAAAGTTTACCGGAAAGATATCCGGGAAGTTGCAGGCCGGCAGGAGAGAGCGCGAAGCCCCGACGCGCGCGCGACCGCGGCCAACTCGCGCCTCTTTCCTTAACGCCCCTCCACTATCAAACGCCACCAGCGTCGTCTCGTCGTTCGCGGCTTCTGCGCTGTCGCAACCGAGTGCCGTCTTCAGGGTTCTCCAGCTAGACGCGATACCTCGTAGTAACGCTCGGTTTTACTGGTGTTGGAGAACTGTGATACAGTGAAGGTAATACAGAATGGAGGTGGTAGCGCGAACGAGGTAGGGATGAGGGTATTGGGTGGTGGTGGAGGCGCAGAGGCATCGGAAGAGTGGTGGTGCCCGCGATTATATCAATATAGTCCGGGCTGCGGGAAACGTAACGCTGGTTCCCCCGCCATCGTCGCAGCAGGGTCCAGCATCCAACTCCACCGGGCGTTGAGCACGCCCATTCGCGACTCCTGGTTGGTTACGCCGCTTTTATCGTACGTAGGAACCTCTGGCGCGCACTCGCACGACGTGCATCGAGAGGGAGAAACCCGCGGCAAGTTGGGACTATATTGCATTAGTGGCGGGAGCATGCTCGCTTCCTGGGGAGGGGTGGAAGCCGTCGGAGGGGCGGGGAACTGAACAGTTCGGCAGCGCGAGCCGACGTGGGCACTTCGCTCTGTCCGGCCTTTCCTTCATTAAAATATTATATTCGTGCGTGTAGAAGAGAGGAGAGAGCCGCGGAGCCCCGGCGAGAAACCCTTTTGTCGCCGTTATCGCGCCACGTACAACGCACTTTTACCGCCCCTTCGTCTAAAACCTTCTCAGAGGGGCTGCTTCGCGCGGACGTAACGCGTCTTTTTTTTTTTGGTTCGTTCGTCGGCTGGTATTATTGTGAAGATATAAGGAAACCGAGGAGATACTTGGAGGACCATCTGTTAGAAAGACGAAATTTCATTAAGAAGAACAAAAGCAAGAGGAATACAAAGAAGACATTGTTACGAAAGATACAAGTCAGTTCACGGACTATTACTCGCCACATTATAGAAGAAAGAGCAGAGAAAAGAATTATCTTCGACATCTAGATATACTGAGCAAGGGGGCAGGAAGGATTACTCATATGTGAACTGATCATTGGCTGATGCATGGAGAATATAAACTGGTACGATTCGAGCGACTTGGTGGCTCGAGTGCCGGAAGACACTGAGGTATTAACATCGTGGACCATCGGAGGACTAGATTGACCACACGTTTACGAAGCAATCGAACAAGCTATGAAATAAAAATACGAATCTCCAGAGTTGAATCTCGTGGAGAGAAATGTTATCATAAGATGTTATTGCCGGAGATCTTAACGTTCTTTCTCACCATCTTTCGCTAGTTAGAACAGCATCACGCTAGATAAGCTTGGCCAGGGTATACGATAACGTTCAGTGAATCGCTACTTTTCGTAATAATTTGCAAACGTAACGCGATAAAAAAAAAAAAAAAAAGTTCGTCGACGTCTGCTGATCGGGACAACGTCGAGTACGGTACATAAATCTAGCACGAGTACGGTAACGTTTAGTGAATCCGCTACGTTTGGGTAATAGTTGTTAAAAAAAATTTCGTCGGCACTCGGTGTTCGGAACAACGTCGGGCACGCCACATGAATTTAGCGCGGGATGTACGATTCTAGTGTCGAAGGATCAACGTGAGACATGTCGCGGCGTATATCCACAATTCTCGTAACGTGCCACGGAGATCCACGGATGTTCGGATGGTAAGCTCGCCCATCGGCTCGTTTACCGCCCCGAAGACTGTGTGTTGTGCTTCAATATCGTTCCTCTCTACGTTCCTATCGCGCTTCCTCCGTCCGTGGTTCCTCGACTCGCGCAGGATACCTAGTGGAAACTCGATTGAAAGTGAAAAGTGCTGGACGCTGTTTCTTTAACGAATTTGCTAGATAGAACCGGGGCAAATAATCGCTTTGTGCTTCGAGAGAGTACAGTGAGAGTCCAAGGGTGCACAGTGCAACTGCCGGCTTAAGGAAAAATCGAGAGTCCGGGATATGAACCCAGGTACGTGAAGTAGCCTCTTCGCGTTATCATCGTTGCAGTGAAGCGCAGTGGTAGCCGCGATAACGATCGAGAATTTCTTTTACCCGTTTTTGCAATAATTCAGTGAGTTGATTTCACGATCGGTGCGGCCAGGTGTCGAGTGCTGGGGGTGTTTTTTTTATCTCTCTTTTTTTCTTTCTCTCTCTCTCTCGCGTGATAGTTTAAATATTCCGATCGAGTGAAATCGCGTGGGAAACGTAATTCTGCACGCAAACTTTCTTGGTGATCGTACATCTCTCCCAAAACGCGAAGTGGTCTTACCTTCGTACGCAATTTCTTACGATATCAGGCAGAGAATCGAAACATAACAAAAACCGAAGTAATTAGGTCGAATAAACTGGATCAGGCTTTAAAATGAAAATATTCCGAATGTTCGAATGTCCTCGGTATCGAACATGTTTTCAACTTCGACGTTCTGGCGACATCGATGCGAAGTAAACAGTGCGCTATTTTCGGTACGAATTCGTGTGAATAAAAAAAAACCGTCTTCTTCTCATATTTGCATCATGAAAAAGTTTCTCGAGATCACTCGCTAATTAGATTATAACGTAGAAAGTGCCGTGCTCGCGTAGTTTCAGAAGAGTTCAGAAGAGAAAAAAAAAGAAGAAGAAAAAGAAAAAACCGCGCGCGATTAGTTATTGCGTTTAAAGAAAATAATAACGTTAACTTTCTCTTTTTCCGCGGCTGATATGAAGAGATACAGTTCCGCTGAAACATAGCGCACGTTGAAATCGTGTACGATATAGATTGTGATTCCTTTGGCGTATTCAGCTAGTATGTGTCGTGCGAAAATTTGAGCAACGCGCGAAGAGCGTCTTCTTCTTTTTCTCCATCCCAATTCAGCCGCCGTAATTGGGATTCCCTGTAGTTACGAAGTTACCGTATGTTGCAAGTAGCAGGCTCTCGGTAAAAATTCAGGAATATGTCGCCGGCTTTCGCATCGTTTCGGTCGAGCGTGTTACAATTTCTTTATGCCGGCTGGACATCGGCGTTAATAAACCTCAATTATATTCCGCTCGGGAAGATTTATCTTGGATATCAATCATTGACAGCAAATCGATTGCTTCGCGAAGATAAATGAAAAAAAATTATTTAACCACGACAGATACCGTCGAAACTCTCGAGAACGAAAACGTCACAGGCGCTACTACAAACTCTGACTTTTTTCTTCTCTTTTTCTTTTTTCTTTTTTTTTTTAAGTGTATAAAGTATGTATTACCAATGATTTGTTGTTTATATTTGACACGTTGCATTATACCGTAATGTGTGATTCACGCTTAACGCTTGCGAGAACGCGCGGCTTGTATACGAAAAGATCGGGATTCCTTGTCGAAAAGTACCAGACATAAAAAGCACCGACGAGATTTGCGCCGGCATTTATGTGGCGAGAGGAAACGCGTGCGACACGCCAGATTTCGATGCCTGCGTAGATAAGAGAAACCGGTGTCAGGGAACGTCTGTTGGCGCTATACACCCGCCCACTATTTAGATATCGTGCTTTTGTTTGCTTTTGTTTTCGGAAACGTATCTTCTGACACGCCGGCCCGAAAACGCCGGCGGATGCAAGACATTTCGACAACACCGTATTCAATTTTTATTCGCTCCGTTCTTTTTACACCCGGTGCCAAGTTAATTTAAGTATCGCGACGGCATCAGCTGCCTTTTATACAAAATATATTTTAGTGGGCGTATGCATTTACGTGCAATTAGGAAAAGTCATTAAAATCTTCTACGAATTCACCTGTTTCCTTGTTTTCGAGGTAGCCGTAAAATATCTCATCGACAGATCAACGGATCTCGAGGGGCAGAAAAAGAAAAAAAAAAGGGCATGTCGCGATATCTGTCCGAGATTTATCTCGCGGGACGGACCGAGTTTAAATTAATTGCTACCAGCGGGAACGAGTGCTTTTCCGGGCCTATCGCCGGCGATTAATGAGACTCGCGCGAGCATGGGATTTTTCGTGAAGAAAGAAGCCGGGCGGAGGGAAGGGAGGCGAGAAAGCGAATTCATACCATCGGGGTCAACGGTGTCGCGTTGCCGATACTTCTGCGGTACGTTCGCGATTTATTCCCGCGCCTGCTATCACGGGATACAACGGCTTGCCGACGACTAATTAAACGCGATTGATATACACGAGGAGTTCGCGTTGCTGGGAAGCGTAATTGCCGTTGCCGGAGGCGCGGAATGAAAATTACGAAAGGCAAAGAAATGCGCGAGGAGAGAAGGGGGATTTATCGCCGGCTTTTTTCTTTTTTTTTTTTCTCCCGTTCACCGGCGATTATGATTCCACGATCGTGAGAAAATCGCTACGCGGCTGGAGCGGGGGAGGAAGACGGGCGGCGGTTATTGATTGTAATTAATAGTCGCGGGCGAAATTATTCGTCGTTAATCGGCGACAGTTACGGCGAGGCGCGACGTACCCGCGCTATTAAGAACGATATTTCTTGACGGCGTTCAATCGCGCATTACAGGCTCCGCTTATAAAATTAATCCCGCGACAACTCGGATAGCGAGGTGCAACATCCGCGACTCGTACGTTTGCCTAATTGCGACCGTCTCGTCTCGCCTATCGACGGCAACGTGTTCGCGACTAACGGCGGTGGGTTAAATTGAACGAAATTAGTCAACCTGTTATGCACCGTAAAGCAACGCGGTGCTGGTTGAAATATAAAATTAATTTTATCTCAATATTACCTGGTACGCTTAATGAACCTGTTACGTTTCCTATCGATGACGTAACGAGAATTATTAAATACAATTATATACGTCTATAAATGTGTTATAATTGATAAATTCGTGCGGCTCAAAAAACCAAAGATAAATAATTTGAAATGGTTAATCGGGGAAAGTAATTTTCCCTAAAAGAAAGGTGTAACACTGTCGGTTTTTATTTCGCAGCGCCTTGCGTCCGGTTTTCTAATATTGCTGCAATTTGTTTACCCGGTTGAGGAAGGGGCAGGAAGGGGAAAGGGGTAAATAGTTCCCCCGGGGCTAATTAATTACGACAACGCGGACGTGTGGGGAGTACTAGCTCGCTCGCTTTCTCTATTTCTAATTAGACCGAGTGAGCCCAAACGAGCATGCCAGGGTTTTTTTTTTTTTTATTCATCTGCGGTTTCGCGATGTCGATTATTTCGCAAATACATTAATCATCGCTCTCTCGCGAAATAGTTGACGCTGACGGTTGACCGACGATGGAAATAGCTTTATAAAAAAAAAATAAATAGCGTGCCGCAAAATAACTCGCGTTATCTCATGCTTTATTACTTGATCAATTATTCTTGGAACAAATATCTGAAACGGTGATTTGTCCACTTTCGACCTCGCGATGTAAGGATCACGATTATCTGTAACGCGACGTTAACCTAAAGCGCATCTCATTGTCAGCGAGCACAAGGCGATCGAAAAGAAATTTTTTGATTGAGATTAAGTGACTCGTTTCGCCAGAGCGGCGCCCGTCTCGCAGTCGAATTCGCGAAAGGCGTTTAACAGTCGGCCGTTCTTGCGACGATAAATCATTAGCGATTGGTGGACGGAATATATATCGCGCGGGGGCCCGTTATCACCCGCGGTTTGCGAACCGCGACTTCGAGCGTCTCGAGGAAGAGGCGGCCGGGCGAACGGCAATTAAAATAGCCATAATTCATTATCTCGCGTTTGTGTAACTTGCTTATCTGAGGCTGGCCGCGGAGGCGCGAAGCTCGCACGACAATTAAAACGCGCGTTAAAATATTTTTCTCTCTTTTTTTTTTTTTTTTTTTTTTTTTACACCCTACCGGCCCTTATCGCACGGAAACCCAATCGCACGCGCGGCTGTTAGTCAACCATCGTTTCTCTCGGTCTCAAGCGAGCGACAAGTTCGTCTGGCTGGCGCCAGTCGTCGAATCCGACGGACACCGTGCGTTGAAATCACCACAAAATTAGTCTCTTCGTCGGAAATAGCGAGCGAACGCGTAAACGTCCTAGCATGTGTGTACGTATTTTTAAAAAATTCTTTCTATCGTTACGTTTACCAATAATTTATTTTAAGCCGTGGTTTCAAAGAGAGATAAATATGAAGGAAAATAAATGCGCAACGCTTTTTATCGCAGCGCGTTATAGCCGCATTTTGAACGAACGTAAAGACAATTTAATACGCCGGGCGCAAATAATTTTATGTATTACTTTAAGAAATCGTTAAAGTATAACGCGATCGATTTACAGCGCGCACTCGAAGAAGAATTTGCCATTTCTGACGCATCGGTTTCCACAATGCCTCCTTCGAAGCTCCCAAACATGATTCCCAGTGTCGTAAACCTTTACCCATTTAAATTTCACGTCTGTCGATTTCGATGTAAAAGATTTCTTTGGGCCATCTTTAATTTTACGAGCCGTTTGATTGTCTGGGACGCGAGTCTAAAGACTCGCCCGTCAAAATCTTCATTCGGGATTTAACCGTGATCGCGTACCTACCGTCCGTTGCTTTTGACGACGATTCGAAACGTAATCCTGTTATCTCGCGCGATCAGGCTCCATTAAAACGACTCTAGCTACTTTCTCTATCTGAAACGATCGGTCGTTTAATGGACACTCCGGATCGGCGGATACCGCGAAGAGGGAGGGAGGGAGGGAGGAGGAGAGGAGGGCCGGTTTCTCGATTCGCGCTGATTCAATTAAAAACGAGGGCGTCCATTCTTCGGCAATCGGCGTTTATCGCGTAGCCGCGTTAATTGACACGACGGCCGTGATCGTCGGCATTAAGCGGAGAGAGAAAAGAAAAAAGTCGTCCGAGTCCGATCGAGTCCGCGGCAACTGGAAATGCCTACGTGCGGCGATACGCCTCGTCCTTAACGCTAACAATGCAGGACGTGAATTATGGTGATCACTCGTCACTGCGCGCATTCTCGGCGAAATTCTCGAAACGTGTACTTGGCGTGCGAGAGATAATTGACGTATACCGCTTCGCTAAGAGGGAATACGCCGTTTTTTTTTTCTTTATTCTTTTTTTTTTTTTTTCTCTTCGTCGACTGTAGTTTGTTGTTCCGGATTTATCGTCATCGTAGGAGTAAGTTCATAAAGAAAGTTTATCGTATAGAGCAATTTAGAAATTCGCATGGAACAAATTATTCGCATAATAGATTTATGAACGCAATGGTTTTTGCATGATCTCCACGGATAGCTAAATTGTTGATGGAGTGGCATGGACATACATACAGTCTACGCAAACTCTGCGAAAACAACGCCACTTTAGTCTGCGTGATAGCGCTATCTAGATACGTCTACGTTTGAAAATAACTTTTGCACTTCGGTAACAACACAGTTTCACCATTCCGCGAAGAACCGCCGGCTATAATATCGCCGAGCTTAATCGGTATTTAAATCTTATTTATTTTTCAAAAGCGTTACGCGTGAAAAACTTACCGTTTTCTAGTATTCCCCTGCATATTCAGAGCGTCCGTAGAATTCATAGATTTTTGTCCTCTTTATACGCGTTACCGTCGTTGAGATTCGAAACGGTTATTAGAACTTAAAATTACTAGTCGTTAACGCGTGCCGACGAGACGAATTTTATCTTGCGCCACCGCGATTTCGACGTACGCCTAAAATCAGTGAATTAACATTCGCGATCGAAAATTCGCCTGTTACGTTAATCTCGAGTATATCGCGGGACCGCATCGCGAAATTTTCTGCGACGCGCAAATTAGGACTGAGCACGCAAAACTTCCTCGTAGCCGGTGACCTGGAATCCGCGATATTTCACGTTCCGCTAAAAAATACGTGACTGACTGATTCGAGGACGCGAAGCGACCGTAAAATTTTACGTCGCTGATTGAACGCCGATGCGACGTATGCACGCCCGCCATTACGTCGGCGCGCCTAATCGCGAGCGGAGGAAATAAAACGCACCTTGCGTGGAATCGAGTCGACATGGTGGCACGCTAATGCAAAGGCCGGCAAATCAATCGCTAAAATTCACTCGCGGATCAATTCTATTTCATCGTCCACGCTGCGCCCGCGTCACGGATCTTCGTCAAATGTTCGCCGCGCGAATAAATTTCAGGGCCTCCTTCGCCCGGGCTTTCTTCAACGTCCACGCGATATAAATTGCACGCGTTTACTCTATTAGCATTAATCACGATTATTACGCCGCTCGCGGAGAAAATCGCGAGAAGTAACGCAACTTTGTATCGATGTAATTACGTTATCTTCGCTCGTGTGATAAGATTGGCTCTCGCTAATCCGCTAACGGGCGTAAATATATCGCAGGCAATATTATCTGTGATGCTAAAATTAGTTACCGGAACGCGACGGTATCGTTGCGGCTCGAATTGCTCGGTTTTTCGTAGCGATTATTCCGTCGGATTCGACATAGACGGTAAAAAAAAAAATCCCTCCCAAAAAAATCAAAAAACAAAAAGAAGGGGAAGGGGAGAGCGTGACTTGTCCTCGCGACGTTAGCGTTTTAGCAGGCCGTGTTTAACGTCGAACGACCGGCTTTACTAATAAGCACAATTTATAATGAACGGGGCGGCGTAGGCCGCCGTCTGTCTCGTCTGTCCGTCGATTACGAATTCCCGTTTCGTGCTGCGATCCTAGTTCTCGAGCCGCCGCGCCGCGGTGGCTAATCTCGTATTCATAAAGAAGAGGCCATCCCCTCTTACGGCAGATTTGCATGAAATTCGCAGAAATAAACCCGCCTGAATCGTACGCTATCTACGTCGCCGGCTGTAAACGCATCTCGGCTGATAATTTTTTTTTCCTTTTTTTTTTTTTTTTGAGCTACAACATCCGCTTTTCCTCGGTCCTCCTACCCACCGACGTTAGACGCAAGTCTTACCTTCCCTCTGTATTATTAAGTCTACTCTTCTGTTGAAGTTACATGAAACAACGTAATTTCTTCGCTCCCCCTTTCGCGGTTCTTTGATCAGCCAATTTGCTACTAAGTTTCTGAACTATAATCGCAGTGACAATTTGTTGCGCATCTTTGTTGAACTTCAAAGTTAGATCTTAAGAAGTCCTCCCATGCTCTTTCTTTTTCTTTTTTTTTTTGTAGATAAGAAACGTTAAAGGGAATATTTTATAAAATCAATAAACACAGAGATAAAATATTTCAACAAAATTATTTTGAATTTAAGACGAAATCTATTTCTTATCTCAAATACTTTTTTCTAATAGTGACGTGATTATACTGCGTTGTATAACTTGACGTTCAAACAAAGAATAATCTTGCACCTGGAATGTATGTCTATCAGAAATTAATTTTTTTTTTAACGTTATCTACGGTAATGTTTAATTTACTATTTAGAGTAAATTTTTCAGGCATAAATTTTTTTTTCCTACGACCTCATAACTTACCAAGAATAAATCGTTCCTATTAGAAGCAAACTAGAATGTATAACTGATTTTTTTTTTATTGTATCGCTTTTCGTGCGTAATCTGCATAATATATGCAACTACGTTCGAGAGGGTTAAGCACATGGCACGTGCGCGTCGTCGCGAGTATTCACCGTCGTGTGCACGCTAAAGCAGAGAGGGATACCTCATCTGGTATTTACATAAAAAATTCGTGGAAACTTCGACGTAGGGTTTGACAACGGCGCTTGTAAAAGAAGAGGAGAGATCCTCTGCCGCGCGGCAGAAAGCGGATGCTGTTCGGGAGCACGCGCGTAAGGTGCGCGCATAAATTCGGCTCGTGATCGGTGCATCCGTCGTCGGGGGCATTGTTGCAGCGTGTGTCGGGCGTGCGTCGAAATTCGTCGGCATAAGCTGCGTACCCGGCGAGATGAATTCTTCCTTCCGCCAGCCGCTAAAAGAATCGCTCACCGAGGCGGGGTCCAGATCATCGTGCCGAGGCCGATAAAGCGGGGCCGAGATGCCATCAATACGTTCCGCACGTCGACGCCGTGCACGCCGTTGAAGGGAAAAATTAAAAGCGGCCGTAAATTATTACGACGTGGAGCGCGCATTGATTTTGGTAGGGACCCGGCCGTCGTAAAACTACGCTGAATAGAATCGGATCTTTCCATGAATCGGACCTGCGGATCTCTCTTTGGGCATCAGGTAAACGCGAGCGACCGTCCGTCGTGCTCGATTTTTAGTCACGAGCGGCGAAAATCTGTGCAAGCCCCGGCAATCGGTCGATATTTTTCACCGGGACGTAATTACACCTCATTAGCGCGCTAATACAGTCGACCGCGGACGCAACAATAGGCAAATTGCACTTTCGTAATCTCGAGGAAACGCTCCCGTAATTTCTGCCGAAGAAACTGGCAATTATTTATGTATCCGATGCTAAGAATTATATTGATATTGCTAATAAAGTTCAGATGACACGATAACGTACAATATACATAATGCACGTGAGGCGTAATTTTGTGTACCTAATAAAATTTATCGCGGAGATATATTTTGGCGTGCGCATTGAATTAAAAAGTATTAATAAAATACTAGATGCACGCGTTGTAGAGAATAAATGGAGAAAACGGATCTTTAATATTCCAGATTATTAGAAAATTGTCTCTCTTGCGCGAGAACTATTTTTCAAGCAGCTTTTTTTTTTTTTTTATACATCTCCAGCGGTCGTTGCGATATTGGGCGACGCGCAGGGAATCATGAATACAACACGGGCTCGGTATTAGGCACTTTCACGCCGGCACAATGCCATTTATTATCATAATCTATTATCGCGGCTTATACGCACCTCGGCCGTCCCTATTACTAAACGCAAAGGCAGGGTGTAGCGGCCAGGCCTAGCAATACGCAGCAAGAAATCCTTACCAGGCTCGCTTATCCGCTCCCGGCCCTTCAGGGATTGTTCATGATTACTCCGTTTCACGTCCGCTTCTCTTAAACCATTTTACCGTAACGCGTATACCTTTACTTCAAATTAAAATCGCACGAGTCGCTAAATAATTAATAAATCGACGTTAAAACTCTTGCGGAACGTTAAACGCTTTGATTATTCGCAGGGAGCTTCGAGAATCAGTTTTTGTCTCTTGAAACAGGTAGGCAGAGTCGCTGATTCTCTGAATTTGTTTGTCGTACCTGATGCGCCCGCTTGATAAATATAAAAGGAGGAGAAAAAAAAAAGAAATTAATCGCGCGCTTATTCCCTCGATCGCTAATGGCGCGCGGCAGATATACAATAAAAGTACAGGTATTAAATACCGCTTAGCATTCTCCGGATTGTCCCGCACGCACGATTATGTGCTCTCTTATCTCTTGCGCGAGCATTCATCAAGAGAGCGACGCGTGACATACGTAGCGGGAGGTGGTGCACGCGCGGATGTATCGTGCGATCGATTCTCGACGCTAACAAATATTCGCACGTCCTCGGCACGCCGATTTTTCGAACCGCCGTGCGTTTCTCGCATACCTTCTCGGATGCCTGTCTAGAGGCGCATCCGAGCATGCTAATGGTAATAAAAGTATTAGATACGTCAACGCGGTAAAGCTCAAGTTTTTCTCGTCGCGAAATCTTCTTTGAAAAGGATTAATGTAATTTTTCACTTATCGCCGACTCCTTTTATTTTGTTCGTCACGATGAAACGACACACCGCAGGTTTTCCTTTACAATAAGCGCGAGAATTCGTTTTACAAAGTTTGCGCAACGTTGTTAATTTATGAACGTTATTTGATTGCCTAATTATTACAATTTTTTTTTTTTTTTTTTTTTTTTAAATTACATTTCCGACGTGTTTTACGTCGCTGAAAATTCGCGCGCAATTAGCACAATTCTTGTCCATTACTCCGCGCGTTATTACTGCAAGCGCGCGCATGGCGGTTTATCGAGATACCAGATCAATTTTCCTTCGGTGAAATCTCGGTGCGCGCTGCTTATCTGAAGATTGGCCGGCTCGGGCATCGGTTTACCAACAGATTGAGCATTCCTCGCGTAATTACGCTCATTACGCGCCTCGGGTCGCCCGCGCGAGAGCGTCGCCATTACGTCGGCGGAGCGCGTTATTAGCGTAATAATATCGATTAGTGCCGTCCCCGAAATCTCGTCGTCGCGTTCGCGGTATTTTCGATCCGTTCCGTGCGAAGGTGAATGCGGTTCGGAGGCTCGATGATGGCGCGGCCGCCGAGGGTGCCCCCGATTTGATTCATTACGTGTCCCTTCTCGGAGGTGTTTATTTTATTTGATAATTATCGCGAACGGGCGCGCGTGAGGCTCCGAGACCCGTTGGTGATGCTGGCCGCTTCACCATCGCCGGGTCCACGGTGGTCATTAGTGGCTTAATTATATCTCGGCGATGATTATTCCGGTATTTCTGCTTATATACATGTATACAATTCATGCACGCCGGAGCGACGGCGAGAAGGGTTCGGACGCGGAGAAAGAGAGGGTACGCGAAGACCGAGCGGGAATACGAGCTTGGTGGACTATAAAGGCCATCCTTGGACGGACCCTCGTAAAAACGCACTTTGTTGCCTCCTTAAATCCTGATAATTCCACGCTTCGCTTCTACCCGCCGATTACGCCGTAATCGCGTTTCGGCGGGCTTCCCGGCTGTAGAGACGGGGGAAGGAAGACCTTTTTGCGTTACCAGCACGACCGCCGCCGCTCCGTTCTCTCTCTCTTTTTCTCTTTCTCGGATTAATTGCCGACGCTTTTGTCTCAGGCCATCGATCGCGGTTAAATGCAATCGCAAAATGCGCTCGCGGGACGATAGCACAGATGGCTCCTCGTTGGATGTTGCTACGTAGCGTGATGGCATGCCCGAAGAAGTTACATTTAAAATACTTATGCGCGCGTTAAACGATATCTCATTCTCTTACTCGAGCTCTCTTTTAGTTGAGAAAAATTTTTTTTTTATTTTATCTCGACGTGTCGCGCACTGTATTATTTGCGCCGACAATGATGATCTGACCTCGCGATCTACAGCCCGACAAATTATGCGGTACGATACAAGACAAAAATAGAAACGACATTTGTTAGGAATCGAAGTAGCCAAACAATAGAAGACAGATACTTCGGTTTAATCCCCGTGGAAAAGTCGCCGTGTCGCGATTTGCATTTGTTAACGCGGCTTAAGACGCGGCCAAACGAGCTTTCCGGGTTCAACCGGTTACGCCGAGCCCTTTTGTTGCATTATTAGCTACCTATTGTAGACCGAAGTATCCGCAAGCACTGAAGTTCACGAGGAGCTCCGAGGGACGATCGATCGAACAAAAATCGAGTCGCAATCGGAGAATTAACGCGACAAGCGTAATCACATAACGTATCTTTGTCGTATTATTTCACGGCGCTAAAGCAGACCTTTATCTCGAGCACGAAACACGAAAATTGCACCTCGGTACTTAGTGCCTTTTATCGGAAAAAAAATTAAATAAAAAATTATCCGGAAGAAAAATTTAAAGAATACGCCGCACGATGTTACAGATTTTGTAATGTTAGCGTACATATTGAATATCATACAGCGCGACGTAACGCGGAGTGAAGAATGAAAGTTAAGACGACATCGATGAAACAAATCGATACTCGCCGGCTGAGATCATAATGATCTCAGGCGAGCCGCAATCGTGCCTCGTGTCGTTCGTCCGATCACAAAGAGAGCCTTCACGACGATTTTAATTGCCTCCATTATACACGACCTCCCGACTGTAGTTTCTCAATTACAACGACTTACATTTAGCTCTACGTGTCGCGTCCGCGTGTAGGAGCGGCGAAGTCGCCGCTCCGCTGCGTGCTTAATTGGAACGATTGTCGAATATACCGCGTAAATCTGACAAGCCCTGTCGCAGCATTACGATTTTGCGCCGCCACTGTCAATTAGATGGAGATCCGATTGCGACCGACGCGCGGCGTCCCGTGAATACCAGACGTCGATAGCCAGCTCGATCGGCGCGGCCGCGATCTTGGGCTCTTACCCTTTTGACGTAAATGAGAATAACGTGAATTAACATTTAATCCTCGGGTCTGTAACGTGGAATCGCGCGCAGCTCTACGAAGCGGCAGCGTCCCGAAGGCTACGCGAGCATCCTCGTCTCTTTCTTCGTCGTTTTGTGCAATCTCTTTTAACCATTATAAAAGCAACTGAAGAACAGCGCTAATATTGATTCCCAATCTGTGAATAATGAGATTATCGAAGACGGTACTATAAAATTAGACGTTGAACTAATTTGTTGAGAAATAACATGGTTAGTACAGCAATATTTTTACTGCCGCGGGAAAAGATTCTGAGCCACACGGAGATCGCGTTGGCTCTCTCACGCTTCTATATCTATAAGTCACGCATTATTATTCGCACGACCATTGTCTTCGTGCTTCATGACTCGCAAATGATTTGCGGATTACCGAAGGACGACGACGCTGGTTAAGTCCGGTCGCGTCTTATCAATCCGGAGGTCAACCACTGGACACTACGGACGGAGAAAAAAAAAAATAAATAAAAAAAAAACACCGCTTCATCGCCCGAAAATTATATTAATCGAACGTTACGAGCGATTTCGTGGAATCCGGTTCGTCAATCGATACCCTCGACGACGCGAATCGGTTAACAGATTCCCGTAGCCGACACCTCGTGATACATAAACTGCAATTTGCGACGCACTTAAAGTGTCTCCCTTTTTTTTTTTTCTTTCCTTCCCTTTTTTTCCGTCCTCACGTCGACGTGCGTATTCCTGAGAACGCCGGATTCTCACAAGGGACGATTTACGAAGTTGACCGACCTGATCTCGCGCGGGATGATCGCCGGAGACCGGCGTTGACCGGAACCCGCTGCGTTAATCGCACAGATCGAAGCGAAAGTGGAAAAGAGCGCGTTCTCAATTGACAGAATATCCGCCGAATCGAGCATATCTCAATCGTCGATCACTTCTCGACCTTACTTTGCACGCGCCTCTTAATAATTCGCGTACATTAGTGCGCGAATTAAGCAGGAGTGACTAAACTCTTTGCAACAAAAAGATTTATTCTAGAAGAAATGTAGTAAAATATTAAAGAAAAAAAGAAGAAAAAAAAACGATCAAAGAATATCAGGTGTTAGTTACACAATGTGAATATTTATACCTTCGTTGCACAATGACGCTATTCATATTACCATTATCGCATTATAATTTGTTTTTCAATCTGACAAATCTACCGTAGATCTTTTTGTTTCGTTTTCGAAGACACGTGTTTTATTGGAATGAATAATTCAGATATTACTTATCGCTACTAAGTCGTTTACCGCCGATGGCGATCCGCCATAGTGTAAATAAGCGCGGGTTTGTGTTGCGCTTCGCGAATTATCGTGCTAATTGGCGAATACACTTCGCCGTCGCGACTGTTTGCGATGGGCGTCCGATTAAATCCCGGCGAGGGTGTCCGCACCTTTCCTTACGCGTTTATCGCGCGGGACATCGGAATTAAACGTCCAGCGGAATTCATCGCGCCGTGGACACGTCGCTGTGTAATTCTGCGGTATTAAATGAAGACGCGAGGCGCTCTCATTAGCTGTCCGCGGGATGTTACGGCTGTTATTCGCGAGTTCACCGTTCGCGAGTCGCGCGCCGAACGAAATGGAATTAAACGATGTCGCCGCGCGTTTAGGGCTCGTAAACGTCGCGAATAATTCGAGTCGCGTTGGAAAATTGAATGTCCGCCGACAAGGAGGAGAAAAAAAAAAAAAAGCGACGGTGAAAGAAGCGCTGCTTGCAACGCCCCGAAGTCGTTGAAACGCGCGAAAGGCTGACAATTGAGAAACGCTTGACTTTCAGACAATCGCACCTTTTTGCGCAACTTCTCAGCTCTTATTATTTCTTGCCGTTAATTAACTTAGCGCGGATTGTGATTTCCAAATCCTCTCGTCCCGCTTTGTTTCAACGGTATCAGTCGCGCACCACCCAGAAATCTCCGTGCGTCGACGTCGCTATTAATAGACGGCCATGCGGTTGGCAATGCGGACATTAATCGACGTGTCATTATTCGTGCATACGCGCCGTGCCTGACATGGAAAACAATATTTCACGCCGACGACAATAGTTGTCGCCCGGTCAGACCGCTCCTCCGTCTCATTTCTTCCTTCCTCTCTTCATCCTCCTCGATCTCTCCCTTTCCCTCCTATCTCTTCGCGTCTCTTTCTCTCTCGCGTTCTCTCCTGCTCGCGCTCGCTATCACCGGTGTTTTTCTTTTTTTTTTTTTTTTTTTTCTTTTACCCGACGTCCTTCTTTTTCACATAAGGTTTCCCGCGTCGGTGTCTCTCTCGCCATGAGCAGAAACTTCGTCAAGTTTACCTCGTCGGTGCAGCGACAAGCATACACATACAGACTTGCAGACACGTGTTCATTCGTCGAACGAGCAAAGCGAAGCGCCAATGATTTCTGTATTCGAGTTTTTTTTTTTTTTTTTTTTTTTTCGGTGAATTTTTATTGCTCTACTTATTTTAGTCGCACGTTTCCGAAGTATTCTGATTAATTATATACTTCAGTCTTTGAAGCTGTCTTTCTATTTTTTTATATTTTTTTTACTACATTCGTTCTCTCATTTTCTGCACGGCACAGCGTTCGCTACCTATACATTTTAATGTTGCGTTCCGTTTTTGCGGCCCGTAAGATAGAAGCGAGCCTGGGACACCCGGCGAGGAACCAACTATCTATCCTTCCACACGTGAACGAACAGCCACGGGTCGGACTACCAACAGTCCGCCTAATGAATGCGCCGGCACATCCGATACCGTCGTAGCAAATTAATCCGGCCGACTAACGAATCAACTTATTTGAATATCCGTTCTTCCCTTATTCGCCAGGACCCACGTTGCGACTCATCTTCGTCTCGTGAGCGAGCACCGCCGTCCTCGTCTCGCTCCCGCGTCCAAATTCTACCTGTCCTGCACACCCGCTCATCTTCATTTCGTATGGGCCAGCCACGGTCCATTCCCTCCCTTCCCCTCCCCCGCGTTTCCCCTCTCCCGCGGATTCTCAATCTCTCTCTGTCTCACGATTTTAATCTTTCATAATCCCTCCCGTCTTAACATTCACGACGGGTTGCGCGAGCATGCGCGCACCGGTATGTCCGTGGGCCCGTTGCCCACACAATGGGCCCTGATTGCGGATTAGGGATTAGGAGACAAAGCCCTGAGATCAGACGGGGCTTTGACAAATAAATGAGAACGGGTTCGATTAACCTCGGACTCTCGCGGCACTCTCATTCGTTAGCGCGTTGCGACAGTACGACGGAAAGGCTGACAAACTTCCTCGGTTTTTCCTATAAATCTTTTCACGCACAATGTCGAGGCGACGTAAACGTATGGTTACTTCGGCACGTAATTGTTAATTAAAACGTTTTACTGTTACTTTAATATCGTCGATCGTCTATCTGCTAGTCTTTTGCCGCGGCCTAATAATTTCTGTCGCCAATAGTGAAAGTGAAAGACAGCGAGATATTCGGTACGTGAGTGATTACGCAAGTAAATATTAATTATGCTCGTAACGATCTTTTTTATCGTGCGAATATTGAATTAATATTAAAATATCGTGATCTCTTTCTCGCAAAAGGAGCGTTAGCGGCTCTCGCATGAAGCAATATGGAAAGCGCAGCGTGCCATTATTAATTAAATAAGTCCTCTTTGATAAAGCAATTAAGCTGTTAGGAATTAAAATATATTAACGAGCTACGTGACAGTGCCAAGAGCGTTTTCGCGTAAGCCGACGGTTCATTCGCGCAAGTCACTCCCGATATTCCAGCCAGCAATTTTTTTGTACCACGCCGCCAACAGTTCGTTGCACCGAACTGCATCATCTCGTCTAAAAAACCGCGGAACACTCGGGGGGCCTTTGTTGTCCCGGCACGCGATAGCGTAAATATAAAAATTTCGAAGCGAACATCTCGCGGGTCGTGGCCCGGCGTGTTAGTTTGTAATCCGGGTGAGAGATGAGATCGCGGATAAGATGTGTCCGACCGCAGTAGATAGCCATTGGTCCCCTCTTCTTGTGTCACAACTGGTCTGGTACACGTTCTGCACCGCGCCCGTTCCCTCTACCAATCCCTTCAACGATTAAGGCTACGTGATTTCTTTCTTTCTTTTTTTTTTTTTTATTTTTTTTTATTCCTTTATTTCTTTCCTTTTTTTTTCTCTCCTTTTTTTCTCTACCGCTGCAATTCACGCCGAGAAAAAAGGGCTGTCGTCGTGATCGCTCTCGGAAGATCTTCCCGCCGATCTTCGTAGCGCAAATAAAATTGTTATCGTCAATTATTTCTTACAAATTAGTTCACCGCCGGGATAAATTAAACGGCAATAAATGTAAAGCTGCGAACGATCCTGAAGCGAGCTCGGAGCGATTTCAGATTCGGTTCCCTACACCGCGGCCGGGTTGCGTGCACGTTACTCCGCAACCTTGCGTCGAAGCCGGTGATCCTCGCTGGGTGGTTTTAATGGCGTGGCGCGAATTCGGTGTGGGCGCCGATTTGCCGTCCCTCTCTCTTTCTCTTCTTGTCTTTCTGTTTCGCCACACCTCGCATATTTGGCGCGTGATGTCGCGACCAGATTGGTTCGACATGCTGTACGAATGTAAAGGTCGGAATCGTGAACGGACTGCTCAAAGGACTGGCGAGCGAGAATTTTTAAAGCGGCTACATATAAACACGCGTTCCACCGGGGGAGAAGCGATACAAGGCACTCCCTCGATCAAAATTTAATACACCTGCCTCCATTCCTCCTCTCCTTTTCTTCTTTAACACCTTGACCATCAAGGCAACTAATGAAATTACCCGAGCGGGTTTATTTTTCTTTATTTTTTTTTTTTTTTTATATTTTTTTATTTCAAGCGAGCAAAACATTTTTATTGTCGCCTCGTGTACATTGATAAATTCAGAACTCGCCGGTTTATAAATTGTGTAAAAATAACGAATGGAATAAATCCAACTAGTAGAAAATAAAACCGAGCTTCCGTTGACAAATAAAATACGTTTATTCCCTGCATAAATTATTATTGTCTAGTATTCACAAAGTTATTGTAAATATTAATGGTTTTATTTATATTCAAGTAATAAATCAAATAATACTTTATCGCGTACGTGCATAATTAATTAACGCGTCGGTTCTGAATGTATCGAGGGCAATTAACGAAATCCATAAGTTTCACGTTGAGTTTATGACGTTTTCGGTTCTCGATGCCGCGATAAACGCCTCCGCTGCGATTGTCTACGAGCGAATATCGGTGGCTCAATCGCAGGGCGAGGACGTGACTAAATTGCACCGATGACCATTACATCGTCGATTATATTCGGCTCGAGGTATCGCCGGCGACATGAGCGTTATTTATACCTCGTTACGCCGTTTGACAATGTTTGCCGTGGCTAATGGTATTTGGCGGCCGTGATTACCGACAGGATTTAATTAGTGTTGCGTAACACCGGTGATTTCAGACAATCGCTCGGTCGTAACACGTGCACGTAAGTGCGCATGCATGTCTCATTACTCACACACACGCGCGCGCCTCCCCGCCCGTACCCATACCCGTGCAGACGTGCGTGTATGCACGCGCGGAAATTGTATCGATTCAAACGAAACTCCCCCCGGTTCACCTCGTTAATTATTTTGTTCGTTCGGCTTGGACGAAGTAGTTACGCGGTCGATTCTGGCGACATTCTCCTTGCCACGTCGCGTTTAAGTACGAATTGATTCCTCCGATATCGGTTAGCATTGACCTTACTTTACTATACGTCCTTCTCTACGTCATTAATAGCGACTATCAGTGAGCTTTCGCAACGCGGCAATTTTTTTTTCCCCTCCTTATAGCTCCCGATTATAGAATCACGGCATCGAAATGTTAATACATATGTATCGGCGATAAAATTCTTTTCTCATTTTCATCCTTCCAAAGATTGCTGGAATTTCCCTCAATTTCCACGACCAGCTTGTGCTTCCTGCAATTTTGCCGAACTCGCGACCGCCTCGCGGCCGAATTCTTTCTTTCTCTTCGCGTTTGACGAGAGATACGATCCGCGCGGGGAGTCTCCCGCGAGCGGAGAAGGCCCGAGATAGGGAGAAGATAGAGAAATCTACGGAATACCGTGGGAGAAAGAATGAAAAAGAATCGTCGCGTTACGATCTCTCGGTCTCAGAGACTCTTTCACAAGGCTCGCGATTGTCGTCGGCTGAACGGTATTTAAATCGTTCGCCACCTAGCGCGGCGTAAAATTTAGTACAGATATTTTCTACAGTATACGTATAATCTGCATGCGCGATATGTAATTATTCACGATACGGTGCAGGCTAAATAAAATAACATCGAGGAAAATGTACGTGAGATATAGCAGCGCCTGGGATGATAAAGTAGTAAATCGTAACGCCTAAGTGCCGCTCATTGTTTGAGAGAGTAAATCATAGACTTATTTCACGGTAATTCTCTACTGTTCGTTCTTTTGTGACATTTTCAACTTTGAACATTGTCTCGCTCCAGTCCTCCAACTGCCGTAGGAGTCGGTTTCTTGGCACACGTCCTGCGCGAGGACGTGTCGCGCTTCTCTATTGTAACTCGCTGCGATAATAGTTACATACGCGGCGATACAGCACATTGGCGATGTTTATCATATAAATTACTTGTCCAAGTGCATGCTTTACTGTCTTCGGTAGTGCAAGTGCCGAGCGCGAAAGAACTGTACTAACACGCGGGCAGATATTGGCATGTGAGAAATTTTGCATTTCAAAAACGGTCGCGCGGCTACTGCGGCATCGGAATCGGCTTTTTAGCGTGAAATTTCCGCCTCTATTCCTCGTGTCCGCGTACACACTACGAAATGTATTCACGTCAAAACATTGAGATGTCTTCTTTAGAATTACGTGTCGCGATGTAGCAGGTTCGGTCAGCGCCGAGACAAGTTCGAGCACCTATTTTACATGATATGGAATATGTTAACTCTCAATTCTTTTTTTTTTTTTTTTAAGTATCCCGGCATCGTTCCTATAGCTCATACAAAATGATAGATTAACGTTTCACTCGTTAACTTTATAAGAGATTTATTATAAATTGCATTATTGTCGCAGAACGTATTTTCAAAAAAAAAAAAAAAAAAAAAAAAATTGTTATTATGAAGCAGATATAAGTGAACGTGCTTTTGAGCCATTTTCATTTCCTCGACACATGTAATAAAGCCGTCGCGCTTGCATCTATTGAAAAGTTAATCGTCGTCGGATCGTGTCTTTGAATACCGCCGGGACTTAGGGCCTTCCGCGCTGCCGCAGGACCTTCTCGTCGAATCTCTCTCCCGCACGTTCCTTCGTCCTGTGATCATGTCCTCGTTACCGGCGCTTGCAGATTTACCCGTCCACGTATCGTCTAGTGCGCGCATCACTCTGCCGATCGCGCCTCTTCAATCGAGTCCTTTCGATAGGCGCCAAACGCCGTGTCATTCCACTTAATTCCGTGTAAATTTTAGGCGACTCATTAAGTAACTAGAATGAAGCGCCGTGAATGCGCGGACAAACGGGGAGAAGTAACAAACGACACAATTAAATAGCAATCGTCGTTGCGACGCTCGTTAATGGTCGACACGTCGGCCGACGCGCGAAGTTAAAGCTGTTTCACTCCGTCATTATTTGTTTGTACCAATTAAGTAGTACCTTCGGCTGGAACCGGAACGCCACGTCATTCCGTTTAATTCAAGTCGAAATTTCAACCGGTTCTGGTGCCTGACGAAGGTCGAGACAATAAAAATAGCGTGTACGCCGTTAGCGGTGTAATTAAGAATAAATAACGTATTTTCATGAAAGCATCCAGTATCTATAGGAAACGACAAAGGTCTAATTTCAATATAAAAAAAAAGACGTGGAGGGAGGAAGCTTTCGAAACGTTTTTTGAAATATGTATTTTATCGCGACAACATAGTTCAAGAGTTTTTTTTTTTTTTTTGGTATTGCTGCAATTGGACACATTATTGACAAGCATCTAGTAAATTTACCCACTTTACTTCTCGCAGAAAGATCTGAAGACTAAGCGGAGATTATGTTCTTGTCATAATAAATTCACGTTTTATGTATTCGCGACGCAGTCGTAGCAATCAAATGACGATTACAATTCCAGTCGTAAAACGAAACGTCGATGCTCGCGAAAGAGAGAGAGAGAGCTTATCGACGATTTAAACGGAAAAAAAGAAACATTAAAAATATGAGTGTTTGATCACTAGAAGATTAGACGACGATGATTAACGTAACAGGTACCATTCATGCTTCCGTTACGCTTTTCGATATCAACTGAGATGACTAGTTTCTTGGAAGGTGACGATAACATAGTTGTAATCAGAACTAATAGACGATAAGGCAATCTTGACCGCGTCGGGCTATTTAATAATGTATATTTACAATTTCCACGATGCAATTCGTAGACGATCGTCAACAGCATTATTAAAAATTGTACAAATAAAAATATTTCTTAACGTATTATTCATACGTATAAGTAAAAGTCCAAGATTACATACATATGTCAACCGATCATACGTATATACATATGTATAACACTTTTTCATGTCTTGACTCTTAGGCCGAAAAAAAAAAAGTAAGAAACCAGCGTCTATAATTTTAGCTTAGTTTTAATTGAAAGCAATAAAACGCAGAGTCGTTCTCGGTATGCGGACCTTGTTCATCTATTCTTGAACGCGACACAGCTATCCCGCCACTATGTGCAAATCGCGTACGAAGTACACGCGATGTTCGAAAAGAAAAAGGGGGGAAAAAAAATAAAAGAAGAGAAAACGAAAGAAAGGAAAACGTCGGCAAAGTAACCGAAGCATAGGAAGAGGAATCAGAGGAGAATTACAATAGTCGGTAGATCGACGCGGAGAAAACGAATGACTTCTTGCTGCGTGCAGACGCACGGCGGCGGTGGCGGTGGTGAAACATAAAGAATTTGAGCGATTAGTACACGATACGACCTTCCTCTCGCAAAGCGAATACAAATCAACGAGTCAACGACTGCGACGGTACGCGTAAAATCTGTCCCGCTCGCCGTTTGTAACCGATCAGGGAGATATTCGCACTTCTGCGTCCTCGCCCGGCACCGCCTGTCCGTTTATCTGTCGGACGTTGCCGGGCGGACACGTGCTCGCGAGCAAAACCTCCCGAGCCGGTCCAGCGATACTGATGTTCGCGAAGATCCACCGCCGTCAGCCCGCACGTCAAGCCGCGGACAGAAACGTCGAAAAAAAAATAAAAAATAAAAAAAGAGAGAAAAAAAAACACGTCGCGGAGTTTGCTGTGGCGAATCCGCGACAGCGTGCAATCATTAACGCGGCTACCGTTGATTTTCACGCCCGGAGTCGCGCGATAATCGATCGAACGTGCCGAACGTACTTATTCACCATTAGATGCAAAACGTTGACTAGACGACGACTGATATATGTATATCGACGTGACTGTCGTCGTGAGACTGGTTGCACGTTAAATCGTATTCTTTCCGTAGCTGCGTGGTCATAAATCTGAATTTGCTTTTATTTTTTTTTTTTTCGTCGAAAAAGAAGTTAATAGAGCGGTTACGTCAGTGCGGTAGACAGCTACATTTGACGGACGGAATCTTCAAGATATTCGATCGATTATGCACCGAGATTATTCACATTGGTTTACACGCGTGCCTCTTTGTCGACGTATAATACGACGCCGTGCCTGCTTTCATTATTGTAATCGTATCTTTCAGTAGTAACGCTGCGCTTCCGACTTAGCGGACAAATAACACGCGTGTCAAAGCGTGAGACGGGCTCGTACGTCACGTCAGGCAAATTAACCGTTAACGATATACGCCGCGCGCCTCTTGGAAAATGTAAAAAGATCAGAAGAGCAACTCTGTAATGCAGCGACAAAGTTGCGCTGTATCGTCAATTTGTTTGCGGAGCGATCGAACCGCGACGTGTAACGTTGAAATATATATAATTCCACAATTCCCACTCGTTATCTCGCAAATCTATCCGCAGAATATTTCTATAATAATCCTCTGAGTGCCAGGGAATCTGCGAGAATTCGCTCGAGACGCAAGCGACGAATATGGAGAAAAAATAAAATTGCGCGTCTGGAACAACAAGAATTAATAATCGACGGTCCGATATGAGGAAAATCCGCGACAGCGTTTTATCAGCGCGACGATACAATGCGAAACAATGGGAAGGGTACATTGGTTGCTCGTTCTCGTTACGGTGGAAAAATGTAAAAGGGCTAGATCCTATCGCGACAGAATACAATTAATCGTACGAATAAATTAATGGGCTCGAATGTAGCGCGTCTCGAGCAGGAAGTTTCCTTCGTCGGCGTGGGCGACCCTAACTATGTGATCTTACCTTCCGATAAGAGCACTCCGCGACTAGAAGAGCGTAACCTTACGAGGCACAGGAAACAAGGACATTCCTCACGTCCCGCCTTCGAAATAGGATTACCTTGCTCCATTCATCCCTTCGAGAGTCGTAGAGCGTGTCATGTGGGCGGCGTGCATTATGTCGGGGAGATTCTCCTTCGCGTCGAGATCGGTACCTCGCGTCACGAATCGACTTGGCCTCTTCTCGTTGCCTTCAATTCTTAAAAAGTCGCGAATATTTCCTTGAATTCGATATTTACCGCCGCAGTCTCCCTCGTGGCGGTCTAATCGAGCCGGGACGTGATAAGGCAAATGGAAATATATATCGCGTTAAAAGAAAAAAAAAAAAAGAACCGTACTTACGATATTATTAAATCGTTTTTATATAAGACTTGTGTAATTTTCTATCTCTCTATTTCTGTACATTTATCCCGTTGTATAATATTAAATATATATATATTCATATACATATATACTTTAATCTTCTGTATTTTTCTCAAAATTCGCTACTCACGATTAACCGCGTTAATAGATACTTATATCCGATCGCGGAGATCGATACGACTATTTCGCTGCAGATCCCGACGTAATCACGTTTGGCGCAACAATTATTTCTTGCGAAGCCGCACATCTTCGCGCGATAATCGACAGGAATGAAATTTCGTTCTCCTTCTCACGCGTGCTTCATCCCGCCGGGCGAGTCCTGACGACCTCCGCGCCGGCGATTAAAATCAGCATGATCGTCCAGAATGACGTAAAGATTCCTTGACGCGCACCCGCGCACTGACTCACTAGTCATCCAATCAATCATTCACCGCGTGACTCATTGTACAAGGCGCGGATCATCGACGCCGCTGAGACCCGCTATCGATACACCTTTATCGACGGCCACATTACGCTCTTTTCTTCCTTCCTTCGCCTTTCCGTCTCCATCCCATCTCTCTCTCTCTCGATTCTCTCTTACCCTGCTTTATGTCTATTTCCTTTCTCATCCCGCGCCTCCGCCCTCTCTCCCTTCTCGCGCCGGACTCTTCTATCTCTCTCTTTCTCTCTCTCTCTCCCCCCTTTGACCCCTTCAATAATGACACGTTGTTGGCCGAGGAAATTACACCAATACTTATGAAACGAGTTGCGCGCGAATCCCTTCGTGTCGCGCACACCCGGTATACGTGCGTCGGCTAATGGTATATGAATAATTGAATATCCGCCTTATCCAGCTCGTATCTGCGAGCCGCGTGAGTACATCGTTCTGCTAGAGCACGGCTAACGGGTGTCCGGCAGCGATTCAGATAGCCACGCCGAGAGACGCAACCGGCGTTCCTCGTCACCTTATCTTTCCCCCCTCCGTGAAATAATACCTTTTACACTCCGCCGTGGAGGCCGCGATACGGCCAGATCGGCCGATCGATCGCGAAAAGCCGGCCGTCGTCGCACTCGATAAGCTTTAGTCCTCAATTTCGTGTCGTAAAACGAGACACCCCTTTTCTCTCTCCTCGGTTAGATCCGATTCGCGAGATCGCTTCTCGGACTCGCGAATATGAAATATCGCCGCAGCGCTTAGCTTTCGAACGGCCTAGCCGTTACCTCGGGAGATTCAACTACCTTCGAAAGTTTCTACTCTATCTCAAAGGATCTCTGTGATCTTTTCGCGCAAAACTCTTCTCGAGCGAGGGGGCGGAGAGGGAGAGAAAAACAAAAGGGGGGGACCGCGAAATTATTTAGAGAATACAGCGTTGCGGAATGATACTTTGCTGGGTTACGGTCGTTTATTTCATAAATTGCAATGCGAGAGAGGAATGCGGTCTGTCTAGGGACAGAAGGCACTTGGCTATTTTCGTACGTCGTAGAGGTAGCCGTGACATATCCACGCCAAGTATAGTGATTAGGTATCGATGCGACATAGATAAACGCGTGCCGTGCCCACGTAATTTGGAGACTCAATGATTGCGTGTCGCCGGATAATCCTCGTGGGGGACAGTTCCCCAATTCGGACCTTAGCGATGTACCGTTACTCGTAACAATCGTGAAAGCGTATTTTCGTACGGCGGCGTCTTCGAAAGTGTCACGTCGGAATACGGCAAAGAATGATTTAAAATGATCGATTCAATATTTTTTACTTTCTTGGAGGAAAAAAGAATAAAAAAAAAAAAGCGGTACGATAATATTATAAATGAGCAACTGCGAATAATAATTAGCCACAAATGTACGATTATCAATATGTAATAACGTTCCCTTTGTATTTATTCCCTTTAATTTAAATATAAAAGAGAAGTTCGAGTTCCCGATCACAACTATAATAAAACTTTCAGATAAATATAACCCAAGCACACGGGTTGTCGGAATAGCGTGTCTCGGCCCTTCAGTTTCGTTTCGAGCATATAGTATACGTCTAATATTATGCCGTAATACTCCACCGTAGTTTGTCCTAACAGTTTAACTACCATAATTCATACTGCTTCAAGTTAAATTAATAAATTATGGCCGGTGACTCTCTCTTTCTCCTCCTCTCTCTCTTTTTTTCTATTTTCTTCTCCTTTCCATTATTCTCGCTCGCTCGCTATAAATTTTATTTCTTTATATGAATCATTTTGTTCTCCATCCAATAGGATAAGATTCCGATAATTGTTTTTCGAAATAATGCGCCTGTCCATCGAACAAGAACGCTCGCAGCCGTAGCGGTCGAAGGACGACTGGCAATTAGTAATAATTCCAGCAGACAATGCACCCGCATATCTCATTCGCAAGCAGGACAATAAAGAGGCGCACACGCGACACTTAATGGGCGCGCGATGATGGCGTACTCGCCATTGGCTCGTCACAGATGCACAAAAGGCTCTTTTCGATTCGTTTGGCGTGTCGAGAGCAAGTCATATTGATCTGTAAACGCTATCGACGTGATTCGAAATTATTTTCTCACGAAGCTACGCAGCGGTCCCTCAACGTGTATCGTGGCTGATCGTTTCTCTCCGTTCGCCTTCCGCCTTCTCGTATTTAAATAAAATAAAATAAAATAAAAACGTGTAAGAGTCTATGCGATGGGATTCACCTCGCGATCGTTCACTTTCCCGACGCGTCTCTCTCGGCTACGAGAAAAGCAAAATTATATTTTCACTCTGAACCGCGTGCTATAATGATTTTCTCGCTTGGGAGACGATGCGCGACGCGGCGCAGCATCTGCCGATCGTCTCCTAACAGGTGTCATCGACACTTCTGCGGCCCCAGATTGACGGCTCGTTAACGGCGATCGTCCTCCCGTCCATCCTCCTTCACTCTTCTTTCGCCACTTGCGCTCGCCGTGACGCGCCGTGGGACTCCTCGGCGAGCGCTTACCGTCAAATAACGAACGCGTTCTGATCGATGGAAACGAATGCGGCGACTCCGACACGTACGGCTTTCTTGTCCGTTCATCTCGACAGGCTCTCTAATGATCTCGTTCGCGTACAGGAATTTGATAATTCCTCGCCTAGCGGCGGTCTGTTTTTCAAAGAATCTGGCGTGACTTTTTTCACTCGCGCGCACATTTTAACGATATTATGGAAAGACAGCTTTCTCGCGCGGTGTTTACCATATCGATTTCAAGTGTACTAATAAAAAAAAAGAAAAAATCCAGCACATTGAGCAATATTTCGAAGTAAGATTTGTTAAAATATTAAAGTTATTGTCAGTATATGTTAATGGTATTAATTCAGAGAAAGTGTAGATTAAAAATAAATTATTTTCGTACATGTTTACTGCTATTATCTCCGTTGCGATTAAAAATAAACGCGGATTTTTTTTTCTTTTTTTTTTTTCCGTTGATCGATTTACGTAAAAGACCGCATTCTTGAAAGTAACTTGTGCTCGGATATTTCAGGGAAATATTCTTATTAGCTATTACCGTATAAAAGACCAGTGAAATTCCGTCCGCAATTCTGCGAAGGTAATAAAATCAAAATTGAAGCGCTGTTAGTCGCAAATCTCTTCCGCGAAATGCGATTAAACTTTTGCTTTAAAATATTTCTGCGGCTTGTTTACTTTTGGATTTTGTCGTGAATTTTTAGCTGGCCGAGCGCCAGCGGGATTAATGATACAATGTGTACAAGTTACCGGGAATAATAAAAATTTTGTGGCTTGTAATGTATATGGACGACGGTCGTAATTGGGGACGTAATCATCGAAAGGTGAAATCTAGCCGATCGCTTAGCTCGACGTGCAACGGAGGTCGATTAACCCTGACATATGGCCGCTTGATTAACTGCGATTAAGTACGACGATTAAGCCCAGAAAACAAAGTCGCACGAGCATCGCCTTAACGTTTGCCCTTTCTCTGTTATAATTACCGCAGAAGAATCTTGTGCAAGATGTTTTTAGATACAAAAGACATGACCTTTCTTTTTCTCCTCTCAAACTTTTAATCAAAGTCTTAGCGCTCGTCATTAAGAAAAAAATTAAAGAAATTTTATTCATGCGCGAGTCGTCGCGAATTATATAAGATATACTTATTCGTTCGGATATAATGCTTGCGACCTATTAAATGGATTTGCAGAACATGTCGTTTGTGACATGCAAAGCAATTTCTTTCCCGCGAAGTACTCTCTGGCCGGGGAAGGATTAATTTCATAAGTGACCTTCCTATATGTCTTGAAAAAACAGGATGCAATAACGAGTGTCGCGGACACCAAGCTCGGCACGTTCTTTTCTATCATTCGCAGCGATCAAATACTTATTTATTTTTTTTTTTATTCGTCCCGACGTCACGCTGACGATGTATCAGCCAAATGCGGGGCGTTTGCAACGGTAACGAGGCACCGTTTGTTCTCGTTCGCGCGATACCTTTTATCCATCTTCGGGCGCGAGCCTCACTCCTTCCCTTTTACGAGTCGCCGCTGAACGAAAGCGGGGACCGGTATCCATAAAATAATCGCACGGGGACCCGGGATTACCTCCGCCGTGCGCGTGCGTTCGCTATAAAGGGTTACGCACGATCGAGAGGGTGAGATGTATATCGGGCGTGGTGACAACGGCAACCGGGGGAGGGAAGGAGGGAAAAAGCACTAAACGCGAGAACGCGCGAGTCGCTATTATGCCAGCGATTGTTTGCCCGCGCCGGTGTACTAATAAGATCGGCGCTAAGGATTTAACGACTCGATGCTGGGTACCAGCTGATACAGCCCGCGCGGATCTACCAAACGAAACTGTACAATGAAACTAATACGGATTTACATGAATTATCTATTTTTTTCTCTTTTTTTTTTTTTTTTTTTAAACGCGTACGCGGCTCGTATTAATCTCATTTGCATAACTGTAGAGCGCCGATATATAAAAATGCATTTGTTTCTCCCGCCTCGCGCGGGCGAGGAAAAAGGAAGATTCATCGCGCGGCGGATAATCCCGGCTATTGTGCGATTTTGATCTACGGCTCTCGCAGCCGGCGTGAAAGCGACGTGGATAGTTCCCCGACCCGATCCGATCCGCGGCCATGCTCGCGATAGGTGGGTCGGTCTGGCCGCGTAATGCGTCGGAACGCGGTGCCATGCTGTCGAGCCGGGGCTCTCTTGGGTTAGGTGGGTGTGCGGACCGTTTAAATCAATTTGTCGACATGCACGAGTAACGCCACGACGAGCCGCGTTTCCAGCCTTCCGCTGGACGCCGGAGACTCGGTGAGAAACGTCGTCACGCGGGGCGCGCGAATCGGCACGAAGGATAGAATTAGCCGAGATAATACTGCACAACGATCACGTCGCCGTCATCGCACATTACGCTACACGTCATATCTCTCTTCCTCCGTTCCCCTGTCGAACGTTTATCGACGCTCGTTCACCTCACGCGCCGACGGTGCAACGACAATAAATTGTAAACACCTCGCGGCACGAGGTGTTACCTGTGCGGTTCCGGCTTGCGCGACGCGTCGCCGGCTGTATAGACAGTTCCCTTTCTCTCTCATCAATGTTTCCGAGCTTACTTGTGCGTCATCGGCGGGTGAACCCTTTGTCCAGGGTATAATTAGCCCGGCGTACGCTACACTCGAGCTTATGTGCATAAAAGCGGTTTTCTCCATCTATCTCCTTCGAATCGAAACGCGCACGACGCCACGTGTCACGCCATGCCATGCCATGCCATGCCATCGCCGCGTCGCATCGTGTCGCGCCGTGTCGGCTCGGTTTTATACAAAGTTTTACACCAGGCAAGAAGTCGCATTGTGCAACCGGCGGACTTCGTTGTGGCTTTGTTCGCGTCAAATGGGAGCTCCAAGTAATTTCGCTGCGTCATAACGCGCGATAATGTTAACTCTGGCACATGGTAGTACTGAAACTGGCGGTCTTTAGGTTGGAAATTTAATTTTTTTTTTTTTTTTTTTTTCAAGTTTTAAACGTGTAGTTTAATTTACTTTCGTTATATAAAAGCTGGAAAAGGATGTTAAACATCGGTTTTTTAATTCCTTGCAAAAGCACGCCAGTTATTACTTAGATTTTTTTTTTTTTTTTAATTAAAACATATCGAAGACTTGAGAACGAGATCTGTTTTCACTTGAATGACAATCAAATTTGTGACGTGAGCGCTTCATTAGATGGACTTCCTATATGATTTCGTACTGCAACGGTATGCGCCGCGAATTCGTTGGAATCTTAAGCGACCCATAAATCAACGCGGAGCTCTCGCTTTTCTTCGTGCGAGGCATCTGCTACGGAGATCATTAGCACCGCGCCTAGAACCGGCCCCGAAACCCAATCAGAGGGCCACCCGTTCGCTTTAGGTGTTGCGCCATGCGAGGGGGAGGAAGATAGCTAATAAAAAAAATCCTATCGACGGCAATTTTAATTTTTTTCGTTAAACATATTTAAAATATTTTTTAATTAATTAAAAAAATCTTTGTATATTTTAAATTTAATATTTTGGATTATAAATAATGATGTATGACATTTACATTTACGATACAAAGTGATTAAAGCATGAAAACCTATGCGGCATTACGGGAAAATAGCAGCAATTAAATGTTCACTTGACTTAAAAAAAAAAAAAAATAGAGTTGCTCAATAATTTTATTCAACTCCACGAAATTCGTGGTCTAAGACAATCGAGGCATTTTCTAATACGATTCTTACCCTCATCACTATTGCTACCGTTACTACCACTACTCCGGGACTAACGACGAAGCCATATCGATCATATTAAGGGATGTTTTTACAATAATTCCTCCCCAGCGCAACGACGGCTCGTATCAGTGTAGGTACACACGGACGCGTTCGCAATAGATCGCTAGGTAGGTAGCCGCCATGTCTAATTATGTCGCATTGATTTTGTCATTAGCCACCCCACGTCGACCGTCGACTGCTCGAGCACGACGTCGGAACAAAAAGCACTTCCTACAATACCCGAGCGGAGCTTCGAGGTCGCGTTCTTCTTTTCGATCTCGAAACGCGGGCGCCCGTACGAACGAGGTATCCTGTCGCAAAATCGAAATCTCAGATCCGCAAAAATAATCGAAATTAAAAAAAAAAAAAATTGCGCGCCGACACTCGCGAGGAATTACGGTAAACATTTCCGTGCCGCGATAACGTTAGATCTGGTGTTTAAAAGGCACAATTGTATCAATTTGAAGGCAGAGAGCCGATCGCGTCAAGTCTTTTTCGCGTAGAATGTCGCGTTCTTCGGATAAATTATTACTCGCCACACTTAGCGTTATGTTATGTTACGTTTCGCGTCTCCGTTTAACGCTGAAAGGGGATCTCCCTTGATGGTCTATCCGCGATTCTCTTATTTAAGCTACCGAAGAGCACGCAACAACACTGCGTGGACGTCTCTCTGACGTACACGGGTCAAATGTCGCCGAGAAGTTAAATGAGATCGTTATGGAACTTGTCTCGACGTTAACAAACGAGTCGGTTGCAGATTTCGCGTCGTCTCGCGCCGTATCCCTGCAATTTCACTTCCTACATACGAAATGAGTATCTCGCTTCTTTACTTCGTCTTCGAGAAATTGTTTCAAGAAAAAAAAAGGAAAAACGTAATTTAACGAATTACAATTATTTTTGTATTACTAATAGTAGTAATATTTGCAATTAAATAAAGGTATAAAATACACAACAAGGAAAAAAAAAACTTGACACAATTAAAGATATCGATTACGTAAAAGAGACTTAAATGCATTGTGCAAACACGATTTCTATAAAAAAAACTGATTTAATAAGATTGCGATCAGTAGAATTATATTAGTCATTTTAATTGTATATTACTGAATCGCGTATTTATAACAACCAATGCTTCAAGGATAAGAGAGGATTAATATGAATTAATATGAAACGAGTGACGCACGACTCGGCGGAGTGACCATATCTACGTTACTTTCGTTAGAGTAATCAATGCTTGTTGTCGCGTCGGTAAAATGCGAAGGAAAATGTACGACAAACAAAACGTGATATAGCGATACGCGGCCTGGATCGATCGGGAGAGAGATTATCGAGCGAAATTTTGACGATGCGGCATCCCGGATTCTCTCGTTGCGCCGAAAAAAAGTGAGCAGCCACGCGGTGAATCTGACTTCTCTCACGGTTGGCTTAATTGCGGATCCTCTACACGCCAACGGGGTTAATTGGCGGATTCGTGTCTGGACCGGATGCCTGCGCGCGGACGACGAAAATTCGATGAAATCTAATAATCGGTGACCGCCAACGAGAGCGGGCAAGCGAGCGAGAGCATGGAAAAGGGCGAGAGGGCGGGCTGGGGAAGCGGGGATCCTTCGGGTGTACGTGCGTGCGCGTGCGTGTTACGAGCGAGTTTCTCACGGTGCATTGGGAGGAAATTATAAGGGAATGGGTTAAGCCCTGGGTTACCCCCGCGGAGAGAAGGGGAGTCGGAACAGGTGGGAGGGCGAGGGAGAGAGGCGAGGTGGAGGGTGAGGAGAGAGGAGCGAGAGAAGAAGAAGAAGCCCGGCGCGAAAAAGGGCGACCGAGACGAAGCGGACGCCGCGAGGAAGACGAGGCTGCGCGCTCTCGCCCCTAGTGGAGGGAGGAAAATCATACTTAATTGATATCACAAAGGGGCCCTCATCGCGTTCAGCACCTAACCCAACCCTAACTTCATAATCGCCAGCTCCAACGTCGGATTAAACGCCGCTCGGATCCATGTTGCACGTAAATTACGCGCGCGGCTCGCTCGCTCGCCTTCGTGCGCTCTGCCCTTCACTTATTGCCGTTGTCTTCGAGCGAGAGACGTCGGCCCGCACCGCTCTCTTCCATCCATCGGATCGTCTGTTGCCCCTCGGCCTCCTCCGCAACATTCTTCCTTACCTTTTCCTTAACTCATCCTCCCATCCTCTCTCCCTATTCTATCCGCGAACGAATATTGTATGGCGTAGCGGATTCCTCCGGGCAATCAAAATAATATCGATTAATCGGCGCTTATCAGATACCGCGAAGACGTGTTTGGTCCCCGGCAGGGTAGGGTGTACCGTACACGAGGCACGGAACGTCGATAAGAGAAGAGGAGAGGCTCTTGTACCGCGCGGGATTGCGAGTCATTCGGTTATGCGAGTCGTTTCAAATTTCCCCGGTACCCGACGACGTGATTATCGCTCTCCAGCGAATTCCTAATTGAGAAAATTTGCTCCTCCGAGCGATGTGAGGAAATGCATCGCCGAGCGTTACGGAGAGCCCGCGAGTTCTCGACATTAACGTCATCCAGCCGCCGTGGTTATTTCTATAATTCCATAATGTATTAGTTCGTATCGCCGTTAAAAACGTAGATAATTATCGATCGCGTGTTGCCGGAGCGAGCTTACAGGGAAACGTGCGTTTTGCATCGTGACGAGCGGTGCAATCGGCATTAC
Organism: Cardiocondyla obscurior; assembly: GCF_019399895.1. Lineage (NCBI taxonomy): Eukaryota > Metazoa > Arthropoda > Insecta > Hymenoptera > Formicidae > Cardiocondyla > Cardiocondyla obscurior. Next base: position 3,861,499 of record NC_091880.1, on the reverse strand, counting down.
GGACCACAGGATTGCGCGTTATAGACAACGATCGATACCTCGATTACAAAACGCGGGAGGAGCGATTGGCAAAGTAGAACCGTTATTCGCATTTCTACCTATTCGCGCTATCGCGACAAGATACGCCGGGCGGTTTACATAAATTGTTGAACCCCGCGATGCAACGTATCGAATCGCTTTTCAGGATTTCCGATCGTAAATCGACGCGTCTCTTTTCTCCTTCCTGCCCGCGACGATTAGGTTTGATTGGCGGCGCGATCGAAGACACCGCCGCAACCGTAATTATTTCGCATTTGCATACAAGCCACGGAGCGCGTACGACTCTCGGCGCGGCATGTGTTTCCGCGTGGCTTCGTATGCGTCAGCCGAACATGGTCGTTGTCCGTGGATAGTTCTTATCAGGCTCGCGGTTCGCGTATATTAAGTAGAAAGCCGTCCGGCCACGTAATAACAATAATAAGAGAAATACGGCCCCAGTTAATTGTACTGCGAAGCCGCAGTGCGTTGTACTTGGCAATTGATGCAATCTAATGCACCGTGCGGCATATATATAGTGGTGTCTCGATAAACTTTTTTTTTTTTTCCTTTCTTTTTAACGAGATAGCTACACTTTTAAAAAATTACTATAAATCACTGTACGATATTACGTATTACGTAACATATATATTACGTTTCGATCGACCGATCGTGGATTCGTCTCATGAATTAATGGTCCGAAAGGGCGTTGCGTTGAGGCGTGTAATGTGCTCTAGTAATGCGTCTGTTTATTCAGCGCGCAGTTGTTTTTGGAGCACGCGAAAGTCTGCGGTCTCGATTTGCGCGACGCGGAATTTCGACAACTTCCGGTTTTCGGTATCGGAGAGCTACGGAACAATGCGGCCTCCGCACGTCGGGCCGTGTCGAAATCCCGTGAGGAAAGGAAAAAATAAAATAAAATAAAATAAAAAAAGGAACCGCTCCCGCCGTCTTGCCCCCGTGGCCGCCCCTTCGGAGGACACCCTTTTACCGCCGCACGCAAACTCGCTTGAGAAATAAGCAGGCACGGTATTCAATAAATAACGAGACGCGTACGAGATAATTGAGAGGCCATAATTGCGCGCATCTTGCGTATTTCGTATCGAATAAACGCGAGTCCGTGGTCTCGCCATGTGGGTTCCGCAGGGACCACTGATGCCTCCTACCTCCGTTCGAGAGATACAAAGGGACCTTCGAGCGAAAAACCGCGACAAACAAAAGGGCACGGTGCGTCGACTCCGCGGTCGCTCCTTCGCCGAACATTTAACTCCCATCATCGGAAGACTTCTTCCCTCTGCCGAATCGTCTCCTTGCCCTCTCCCTTCCCTCCCTCGCGTCTCCCCCCCCCCGACCTCACCGCGTGCCCTCCACCGTCTTTCTTCCCGCTGTGTTATGTCATGCGCTTCCCTTTTCCACTATTGAACACTCATCAGCCACCTGTGATCGTCCTCGACTTTCTCCAAAGTTATAATTACGTCGGGCTTCATGGTGTATCGTTTCGCTGTTACGCTCGTAGATCCGTCGGTGTTCGCTTTTAGTTCGTCCCGCTTTTGCTTCGTGAAATATTTATTAATTTTACGCCGTTCCTACGTCTCGAGAAATTTGCCGAACTTCGAAATGTCGCTACTTCTTTTATTGCAATTTTATAAATTATCGAAATAAACGCGTTAAGCGGAATAAAATTGTTACGTTACTTTCAATGCATATTGATGAAATGCAGAAAATAATTTTAGAAAAATAATCTCAAACGATGCAAGGACCCAGCGCATATTTAATGCAGTTAACTCTCGGAAGGGAAACGTGAATAATTTCTTTAGCAGCCATGCAGATTTCTGGCTTACGTACAAATAGAAATCGTGACGCTGCGATATAAGAAAGCGGTCGAAACTTGGCGCTCTACCCTCGAAACGATCGCGGCCATGAATCGCCGCGTTAGAATGGTCGGGAGACAATTAAGATGCTATCGTTTAATTAGGGCCGAACCCTGCGAAAACAAAGCCGTTCGACGCCATACGCCTCTAACGTCGGCGCGTCGACGCCGCTATTCGTCCTTCCGCTCTACCTAGCGTTACCGAAATGCGTGATAAATTGACTAGAAATAGGTGAGTCCGAGGCAGGTGATGTCAGATTGGCAGATGTTCCCCGTTTGTCCCAATGCCCTTTGTTACCCTTATTCTTTTCTCCGTATCTCGCAACTTCGAATATGCGATAACGTATCGGTCCCGTTTATACAGATGACTTCGTACTGAATCGTCTGATTGTCGCATTAAATAAATACCAGCATTTTTTTTTTTTTTTACTCGAAGAAACCGTGCGCGCGCTATTTTTTTAGAGACCGCAATTCCCGCAGTCCCGATTCGTGCGCGTTATAATAATTGAATAAAATATGGTCGACGACATGTTATCAGTTCAAGAAACCCAACACCAAATTATTAAAAAAAAACCATGCGACTCACCAATCTGCATGAGCTTCAGCGGAGTTGAAGATTTCTGCCGGTGGCTGTAACATAAAATAAAATATATTATTGTAGACGTGTAAATTGGTTCATAAAATTAATTAAAAAAAAGTTAAAGTTCTTATTTAATAAATATTTTATTAAAAAAATTTTTTCTCACCTAAGAGTTGCTCCGCCGATGCAGGATGCCCGTCCCGGGCCTGCTCCTCCTCTCAGTTTGTGTGTCGAGTCATCCTTCCGCGCACAAGTCACTCGCGAACACCCCGACCGTGATTTTACAATCGCGAAAAATTCTTATCACTTGTACGCGTTCCATGTTCGGCACTCGCGTTTAAAAGAAAGTCGTAATTCAGAAAAATCCGTCCGAATACTATACGAAACTCCCGGAACGACCGACGAACCGGCTACGGTTCGTATAATTGTTATATCGGCGGTAACGACACTTTCATTGACGGTGAATGCAGCTGCGTTGATCTGTAACAAAAAGAAATATATAATTTAATTTTAGAGATGCTACAAATAATTAAAAATAAATCTTTCCACTACAACAAGCTACTAGTTTTATGTTTCGAAAGAGTAATTCTTACCCGTGGAGTTGCTCCGTTGATGCACGATGCCTTTTCCGAGGCCTCCTCCTCCTCTCAGAATATCGGACCTCCCGTCAGAGTGTGGCTAGCTTCCTCTCAGTCCATTTAAACTTGATCCTCGCGCTGGTTACCTGCAAACAAAAAGCCCAGATAATTAATTAAAACTGCGCGAGTTCACGGCAACACTTCTGAAACTAAAAGATCATTTCGCAGATGTACGCGTAAGGATATAACTTACTTTGAGGAAAGGAGACGTGATCACACGTGCTCTCCTCGCACGTAAAAAAAGAAGGAGAAGATAATTTTCGTGCCGGGAGGTTTTCGATGTAACGCAAATACGTATATTTCGGCACGGAAACGTGCTTGCTGTGCAGTGTGTAATACGTGTGTGAGAGCGCGACCGCTGGAGAAGGACAAAGCGAGAGTGGGAGTAGTGGGGGAATATACCTAGCGCGCGGCACGTAGGCTTGCGTTCGCCTATCTCCCTGTCCCCGTCCCCGTCCCCCTCCCCCTCCCACGCCTATCTATCTATCTATTACTCGTTCGATTTAATTTTAATATTTCAGATCGACCGAAGAATTAAAAGAACCTCGTTTTAAATCGTAGCTAGCTTCTTTTTCTTGTGTTGAAATCAAAGACGACCTGTTGGAAATACCATTTTTCCCTGGATACTAATTAAATATTAAATATTAAATATTAATTTTTTTATAGATCGGATACTCTAAGAAAATTCGAAACGGGGGGTTCAGAGAGCGTTTCAACGGGATCTAATAAAGGGAATAAAATTTAAAATAGTTATTTGTAGATTTCGATATCATTGGCACGTTGTAACTGACGTCGAGTTATAATTATTAGCCACAAAAGGGTATCATATATCGACGTTAATGCTATGAATTATGTGATCTTCGAGCAAAGCGTTTTCGCTAGATATTTACCGGGATACAGTAAAGGTGCATTTTGCTCTCCCTCGTTTAGCACCGATCCCAGCGGACTACGCAATTATATTCCTCGACGTGTACGATTTTGCCTTAATGAGCGCCGTCGAACGAGGCACCCGTTTTATCGGATCGCGGAACGTCTCTTGAAACGCGCGGTGCACGTGATTGGGCGCCGCGCAAAAGAGGATTCGCCTAGGATTGGCGGTATCGATCGATGATAATCCGAGGGAACGATCGCGGCTGGCGTACCTCACGCATTATAAAAGCGGTATCGTTCGAGAAAGAGATGCCGGGGGATACGGTGACTAGATTATGGCGTTTGCACCGCGGAATTATAACTGTGGCGATGGCGCGGTTCGGAGAGAAAGAGAGAAAGAGGAGCAGATTGTCAGGGCGGGAGGGAGCCGTGCATGCAGCGTTATGCACCATAATGTCCGACGATACCGCCCGCGGCCGGCGGGCGTGAGGAGAACGATCGCGAGAGAAACGGAGAGAGAGAAAGAGAGAACCAGGAGGAAAAGAGGGTCGGTTTCAGGCTCCTCTTCCGCGGGATGGGATTATTCGTTCTCTGTCGACGGGATCGTCACGGTGCTCCACACCCCCGTGCACACGCACGCGAGCCGGCGCATAAATCCCGCGTTACACCCACTCGGCTCATCTTTAATCCGTTAGATTCCGTGAATGCTTGCGGGCCGGCCTCCACCTCACGACGCTGATTCGAGGCCGCGATTTCGCGTAATTGGGATTAGATTATTAGAGTCTTCCACTCGCTCCCGCCCTCCTCCCGCCCGCGGGAGGAATTCGCATCATCGCGCACGTTTCGCTGGAAACGTGGGTTACGAGCGTGTCCATTCCCCTCCGCGGTAATCAAAGCGACCGACGTATCTCGTTTTGGGCGACGCGTCTAATCTTTCTCACACAGCCCTCGTTAACTCTCGCGGAATTGCGACGCGCGCGCACGCTCTTTACCTGCTTTCGCAATTGTTAACTCGCCGATTTACGAGATTTGAAATCTCGGTTACCGCTTACATCGAATATATTTTTATTCGCGAAAATTTTATTACAGTTCTAAATGTTGAATCGAAAATGCGGCACAACTTTAAAAATATTTCTTGTTAGAAAAGAGTAAAAGAGAGATAATTCAATAAAATTTCTTCAGATTAAAGTATACAGAGTTTCACTTTGTACGGTACGATGAAACGTCTACTTTTGATAAAATAGGGAGATAAAAAAAAAAAGAAAAAAAAAGAAAGGGAAAAAAACGAAATGGCATACAAATAAGCATTCATAAAAACGACTCGCCGTTGAGCTCACCGCGCTCTTCATCTTTTTCGTATTGCTTGAACAAGAATTGATATATTTCATCGATAGATAAGCTCACCCGATCGATCGCAAACACAGCTGGGTTCACTCAGGTAATCTGAACACAACGAGCCGTTGTGTTGCCGCGTCGGTTCTCCGCCGTAGCTTGTGTACCTAACTCGCTGTCCTTTCCGAGCGATCCTCTGCACACGCAGCTTGCTGCACTTCTGCGTATTTCGCTATCTTTCGACCGTCCTCGGAAATGTTGACTCTACTTAACCGAATTAGACGACCGAACGGCTTCGAAATCTCCCGTCTGCGAATTCATTCTCCGACGAGCGGAGGCGGCTCGTCTCGTCCGGCGGAGGAACTTTGTAAACTGAAATTATATGAAATTTTTAATTATCTCGGAAGCTTACGTTTACGCACGGGAATTTTTACATAAAATGATTAATACGAATAATCGTATTAATTATTTTATGTAAACGATTCGTATAAACGATTTACATAAAATAATTAATACGAATATTCGTATTCATTATTTTATTTAAATCGTTTATGCGAATATTCGTATTAATTATTTTATTTAAATCGTTTATGCGAATATTTGTATTAATTATTTTATGTAAATCGTTTATACGAATTGTTAATACGAAATGTCAGTATAAGTAATCGATTTTAATTTTTTGTAGGTACGACCTGGGCTTGCGTCGGGGTAGCTAGTGAACCGTCTCTTCGTGACGAGAAGGATAAGACGGGGAGGCAGTCGGCGAGAAAGCGGGCGAATCCGCACGGAAGAAGAGTCCGTGGAGGAAGTCCGGAGAACGTAGGCGCAGACGCCGTAGGTGATGTGAGGCTGGCGCCCGCCTCACGTCTGGGGTGATGCCCTCCAGTGAGCCTCATCCCCCGTACCACCTTCAGCACCATAACATTCCTCCCTCGCATCTACAACAGCACACGCCGAGCGCCATCGAGCATCAGTTCTTGCAGCTGGTGGCGGCGAATTATCAACAACAGCAACAGCGACACCAGCAACACGGCGGACCCTTCCAAAATTCCACGTACACGCAGCAGAAGCAGGAGATGAGCCCGGAGGAGGAGGGGGGCCGAGTGGGTGGGTCCCCCCCTGCGGCTGGGGCTGCACTTCATCAGCCCCATCATCCCCGCACGGCTAGTCCACCTTCGGGCACAGAACCCTGCACCCGCGACGCGATACCAACACCCACACCTATCGCTGACACCACCACCACGACCACGACTATGACGATGCAGTCGCAAAGTCAGCAGCAACAACAGGGTCCCAGCCCAAGCCCGAGCCCGACGGGCGGCGACGTGGAGAAATTTGACGGCAAAATCGTCTATAATCCGGACGGGTCGGCCTATATCATCGAAGGCGAGAGCGAACTCAGCGAGGACGACTCTTTGCCCGACGGTTGTATCGTAGATGGGCGCGGTGTATCGGTTCCTCACTCTTTAGTTTTTCCACAAATTGCGAGTGCGTATTATGTATCGCGGTTGTACGCGCATCAGGCCTACCAGCAGCAGCAGCAGCAGCAGCAACAACGCTCGGCGACCCAACAGCATAATCCCGATCTTCCTGTGATGCACAGCTATCGGGTGATAAGTTATAGAAGCGCGGAAGGAAGTAAACAACCTCCTCCGACGCCCACAGCACCGCCACCGCCTGCGGCGTCAGTACCCGTCAAACCTATCCTAATGTGTTTCATATGCAAGCTCAGTTTCGGGTACGCGAAAAGTTTCGTCGCGCACGCCCAAGGCGAGCACCAGCTTACTCTCATGGAAGACGAACGACAAATACTCTCTCACTCGACGGCGTCGGCCATTATACAGTCCGTGGGTAGAGGAAAGCAGCCGCTCGTCAGTTTCTTAGAACCTGTCACGAGCTCGACCTGCACCCAAGCGTCACCCGCGCAGATACAAACTCAGCAACAACAGCAGCAGCAACGCAGCGAACCTAACGAACACGAGACGACACCAACTACAACTAGCACTCCGGCGAGCACACCTGGGGTACCCAGCAGTCCTCAACAACAGCAGACGCAGCAGCAATCGCAGCAGACGCAACAACAGCGACCCTCGCCAAATACTCCTACCACGCCTACGTCACATTCGAATCATCCTCTCACGTACAATCATCAGCAGCAGCAGCAGCATCCGTGGACCGGCGCGCAGGTGAGCGCCGCGTCCTGGGCGAAGGCACCCGAGGCTATGCATTACAGCTCACCGCCCCCACCGACCTCGTCCACCAAAGGATCTCCGTCTTCGTACGCTGCCCTCACTCAAGCTCCGCCGAATTTTCTTACTGGCACCACGATAGGCGTCTGTCCGGAACACATGCAAGGTAGACCAAGCGGAGTAGAATGTCCAAAGTGCGAGATGATATTGACGACTAGTCGACTCGCCGGTCCTGGCGGCCCGCTCGCTGGCATACACAGTCGTAATTCTTGCAAAACTCTCAAGTGTCCGAAATGCAATTGGCATTATAAATATCAAGAGACTCTCGAGATACACATGAAAGAAAAACATCCGGAAAGTGAAACGTCGTGTTACTATTGTAACGCAGGTCAACCTCATCCCAGGTTAGCGCGCGGTGAAACGTATACCTGCGGCTACAAACCGTACAGGTGCGAAGTGTGCAATTATTCTACTACGACAAAAGGCAATCTCAGCATACACATGCAAAGCGACAAGCATCTCAACAACATGCAGGAACTGCAGCAGGGAGGCGGAGGCGGCTCCGGTACTAGTAATCCGTCGTCGTCTCAGGACGCGCCGATGCCGACGCGGAGTCCTCACCACCAGCAGAATCACAGCCCGCATCGCGCCGTTCAAGGTAATCAGAGCAAGCCGAAGCTTTCGTTTCGCTGTGACATATGCAACTACGAGACAAACGTCGCGCGCAATTTGAGGATACATATGACGAGTGAAAAGCATACGCACAATTCGATGGTATTGCATCAAAATATCAAACACATGCAAACACTTTCCGCGTTGTCTCACCATCAGCAGCAGCATGTCCATCAGCAACAACAGCAGCAGCAGCAGCTCGAGCATTTGCTCCATTTAGGCGGCTTGGATAAACCGCAGCCCACGGAAGCGGCGTTAGCCGACCTAGCTTACAATCAAGCGGTTTTGATGACAATGATGACCGGCGGTCAAATGCCACAGTTTCCGCCAGAGCTCATAGGCTCCATAGCGAGCGCGGCTGCCATGAGCAATCTTGGCGGTGACGTCGGACTTTCGCCAGACAGCATGGAGCCGCCGCCGGAACCCGCGGATCAAGATCCCAGCCACTTGTATCAATGTTGCATCTGCAACAATTTCGCGACCGACTCGCTCGAAGCTCTGAATCACCATTTAGCCGTCGACAGAACGAGAACCCGCGAGGGCGACATACTCACAATAGCGAACGCACATTTCGTCTGCAAACTATGTACCTACAAAACCAACCTGAAGGCAAATTTCCAGTTACATTGCAAGACTGACAAACATTTGCAGCGGCTGCAGCACATGAACCACGTAAAGGAAGGTGGCCCGCGTAACGAATGGAAGCTGAAGTACTTGGCGTCACCTACGAGCGCCGCGCAATTGCGCTGCCACGCGTGCGATTACTATACCAATAGTACTCACAAATTGGCCCTGCACTCCGCTTTGCCGAGGCACGAGGCCGCGTCTCTTCTGCTACGTCATCTGCTTGAAGCGAGCAGTAATATCCAAACCCCCGGGAAATGGTATCACTGCGTGATATGCGGATTCAGCGCCCGGCACCGGCTGCCGCTTCTGCAGCACGTGAAATCATTGCGGCATCTCCACATGGAACAGATACATCACATTCACAGGAGAAGCAGTCTTTCGGGGAACGAATCTCCGCACGCGGATATCAGCGTCATGTTTCAAGTGACGAGCGATCCCGACGTGCCGTCTACGCAGCAAGCTAGCCCGACCACGCCGACGACGCCGAACGCCACGAGTACAAACAATGGTGAATATGAAGAAAATTATTTCTACATTGCATGTTACAGAAACTTCGTATCGTTTTTGCCCGTGAAAAGCGCCTGTTACAATGCATTCAATATTACCGGCGACGTACATTGATATATTAAAACTATAAAAGCCGATTAATATTCGTAAAAAGTAATCGATGAGTAACGGTAACGAAACCGAGACTCGTATATTAAGAAAGTTACATAACGGTGCAAAGTGTGTCAGCGTTCGAACAACGCGGTTTCTCTGAAAAAAAAAGAAAGAAAAGAAAAAGGCTTTGGTCTGTAATCACGAATATGTCGCGTTTTTCACTTCCTCGTCATTCACAAAAAGTGAATTCCTTTAATCGCTTTATTTTTTTTTCTTTTTTTTTTTTCTGCGCGGGACAGCTGTCGCTGTACTGAAAGAGAACATTGTGGTATTTCTCGATCAATCGACTGTGGTATCTTTTCTTTGAGCTTGTTATTCGTTCGCGAACTATTCTCTGTTTCCCGCAATTCGATACATTTCATGAATAACAGCTAAAACAAAATTATTACTCACGAATTTATTACGCGCGATCCCGCCTCCGGAGTGATAACCTTAAAAAACAAAGCGTCAGAGCGTCGTGAGATACACCGCGGAAAAGAGTAATTCGGTTCCGTGACGATAAGCGTAATTTCATTTTACGGCAAAATTTTCTTTTATGCCCGCCTGCGCCCTGCATTAGCAAAGAAAGCTTACGACTGCGCCTTTAATGAATTCACTGGTCTCATTATTTTATTATACTCACAATTAGCCGGCGATGACGGTAATTTTGCGTGGCATATGGCCGTGGCGTGTGCCGCCGCCACCACCACGGCGCGGCGCGCACAATACCGCATGTTATTATATATCGACGGGCTGTACTTACATAAATATACGAGTGGAGAAGAAGGCAGGAGCGCCGCGCGAGGTGAAACCAGCAGCACGCGTTTTACTCTGTACGCGCCGCGACGTCGCAACTGACGCCGCACGTTGCAAGTGTGCTTTCGGACAATGCGTACCGCACGATACGTACATGGCATGGTGGCTGTCCTCCTTTCGTTTTTTTCTTCTTTTTTTTTTTTTTCTTATCCCTATTTACCTCTTTTCTATTTTTTTTTCTTTTTTTTTTTGCTTTTTTTTTTTCTTCTCTCTGTTTCTTTGTAGGAAGCCACGTCGATAGTACGATGTCGCCAATCTGTAATTTCGCGCGTTATTGTTGCAAGACTGGTGGTGGCGCGCGAGAGCATCTGCGACGCGTGCAGCCGCATTCAGTGTCCTCCTCGCTCGCGGACGCGTCGCGTCGCCCGGAAAAAAAAAAACTTTCTCTCTTCGTGACGCTACCGCGTTACGCGCGCGGCCCGCTTGCGTAAAATCCTGCCGTTTCTCACTCGTCGGGAAGAACCGGCGCGCAGATCGGCGGTGACTCTCTTCCGGCGGATTGATCTGCGGGCGCGGGAGGTAAAAGCACGCGATCCCGAACGAGTCTGATCGATGTGATAGCCGGCCGCTCGCACGGCGAACGCGAAACTTTTTCGTCGCGCGGCAACCGCGGTAGTTTACCGGTAGTATCTATAATTTACTTTCTCCCGTGTGGCGTTCCGAGTTTAATGCCTCGGAGAACGAATCGCTGCGAAGTGGACGGCTGTCCCGCGTGGTCGTCCGGCTCTGAATACATAACGCCCAAGTTTAGCGACGCCCCGGATCGGACAGCGGAGATCGTCGATTCGCAGGAACAAGTCCCGGCGATCGGCAGAACGTAAATAATATTTTTCTCGCAGATCGTTTACCCCGGTGGAGTCGCGAAATTCTCTGCGATAGCTGGAAACGCCGTGGAGACGTTCTACGATTTTTCTCGCCACTCGCCGCTGCGTTCTTATCGATCGTACATTAATTTCGCACTGTGTTCTTTAATTAGTCGCTCATCGTCATTTGATTGCTTATCGAGCTATGCGATTTAACGTAGGCCGCGATTGAGAGATATTGGTTTGCGGGAAACAGGTTTTACAAAATCAAAACTCCGTCGATGTTCACAAGCGTTATTAATAAATGGATCATAAATTTACTTCTCTTTTTTTTTTTTTTTTTTTTTTTTTTGTCTGTGTTGCTTTAATTTCGTACCGAAACGTCTTGATCGTAAAATTAAATATATCGTTCAATAAATGTCAATGACCATACAAGGCTGACAAATTGTAATTTAATTTACTAATTTATGTAAAAATTATTTTAAGTAATATTTTATGTATCAATTTCTTTTTTTTTTTTTTTTAATTTTTTTTTCAGGAAATGCCATGTATCGCTAATTAAAATTTTAAAGCCCGTATGATTAAATAGATTTTAATAACTGCTTTATTGATTTTTTTTTCGCAATGATATCTTACCGTTATATATTAATTTTGCTTAGATAGTAATTTCCGTTTCTTTGATTCTTACTTAATGTGACGGCGTTTTGTAAGTATGCCGTTGACATATATAAATTTTAAAACATCCCTTTTTTTCTTTTACCCACTTTTAGAACGGCGAGAGGAAGGTAGTGATTGCGGTAGTGAAGTGAAACAAGAACCGGACAATGATCCAGAACCGGAAGCCGAGCCTGAGAATGACCAAGAAGAAATTACGTGCCTATACTGTACGTATCAACCGACGTCGCGGGAAGAATTACGACAGCATTTGCAAGTGGCTCACGTTCAAGATTCGGAGGAGAAAACTGAAACGGTAAAAGAAGAGCCGACGACGGAATTGTTATGCCCGTTGTGCCAAGATAGTTTCAAGGAGCGTCCCGCTCTGGAAAAACACGTAATGCAAATTCACTCCGTTAATACCGACGGTCTCCAGAGGCTACTGTTATTGGTGGATCAGAGCCATTGGCTGAACAACAATCGGAATTCTTCAACGCCGGCCGTAACGATCGCGACAACGCCGACGTCGCCCACGACGACGACGAAGACTCATCAGGAGGAGGAGATGAGCGAGCGCGGTGATAATGACGAAATCGAGCTGCCCAGATGTAACAAGTGTGACCGAGTTTGGCGTTCGGTCGAGGAATTTCGGCAGCATCACTGTCGAGAAACCCATCCGGCCACCACGCCTACCTTGGCGGTTAGCGAGAAGCACGTTTATAAGTATCGATGCGTGCAGTGCAGCCTCGCGTTCAAAACTCTGGAGAAACTTCAGCAGCACTCGCAGTATCACGCCATCAGAGACGCGACGAAATGCGCCCTGTGCGCGCGATCTTTTCGCTCGGTGCAGGCGCTTCAGAGACATTTGGAGTCTGCCCACGATCTCCACGAGGACGAGATGGCTCAGTACAAGCAGAGCTTAATCCATTCGCACCCCCTTCTTCAAGCAATAACGGAAGAAACGTTAAAGAGGCAGGCCGGTCTGGCGGGCGAGCTTCACGCGGAGGACGACGCTGGTAGAGGCGACGAGGAAGAAAGCGACGCCAGCGATTCGTCTCCGTTGCAGAAGGAGCAGCGGCTACTGGAAGATTATTTAAATAGCCAAACGATCGCTGAGGACTCGTATCAAGATCCGAGTCGAAAATTCAAGTGTCACCGGTGCAAGGTGGCATTCACGCGTCAAAGTTATTTGACCGGCCACAATAAAACTCTGTTGCATCGCAAGGGTGAGAAGATGTCTTATCCCATGGAGAAATATTTAGATCCTAACCGACCGTACAAATGCGACGTTTGTAAAGAGAGCTTCACGCAGAAAAATATTCTTCTGGTGCATTACAACAGTGTGAGTCACTTGCACAAATTGAAGCGGGCAATGCAGGAACAAGGTAATAACAACACGTTGATCTCGGTGGTGCCTCCCGCTAGTCCGACCGAATCGCCCGACTCCCAGCAAGATCAAGACAAGAAACCGTACAAATGTAATATCTGCAAGGTCGCTTACAGCCAGGGCAGCACTTTAGATATTCATATGAGAAGTGTTCTTCATCAAACGCGTGCCAGTAAGCTGCAGGATCTCGCGGCCAGTGGCCAGTTGGATCTCGCTCGACCATTAATTGAACAACCGCCGCTAAGTCCGAACAGTCCGCCTGTCAACGCGAACGCGGGGAATACAGGTGGAATGCTTTCTTGCTCGCGCTGCAATAGCGTATTCGTAAATCAAGACCAACTCGCGGCGCATCAGCAGCTGTGTAACATTTTAAATAATCCGGCATTGGCATTGTTTCAACAGTTCGCCGCGTCGCAACAATTAGCTTCATCCGCGCCGGCTAAAACACCACCGCCTACATCTACAACGCCAGGACCTCAGCAGCACATGCAATCGACCACGCAGCATGCATCGCAAACCACGCAGGATATTCTTTCTCAGCCGCGGCATAAAACCTCGCAAATGTACAAGCATTTGCTGGAGAGTTTCGGCTTCGATCTCGTCATGCAATTCAACGAAAATCACCAAAGACGGCAACGGAAAGAGGAAGAAGCGGCTGCCGCTCTTCAAGCTCAACAAGAGCAGCAAAAGCAGGAACAACAGAAGCAAGCTCTCGCCGCCATGCAGGAGAAAGAAGAAGAAACCGAAGAAGCTCACATGGACGACGATGTGATACCAGAACTTACGCGTAGCACCTGTCAGCATTGCAACAAAGAATTCAGCAGTGTTTGGGTTCTGAAGGCTCATTGCGAGGAGGTTCATCGCGATCTCGTACCGCGCGAATTTCTTGAGAAGTACGCGCAGCAATTCAAGTGCGAATACGAAAAGAAAAGTGTCGTAGTGACGGTCGCGACGTCTTCGTCAACTACTACGGCGCCGAGAAGTTCCACGCCTGCCGCCGCGCAACCTCAAGATCTCAGCTCTGATAAAGAATCTCGTGAAAAAGAGAAGGAAGATAACGCCGACAACAAAGAATGTATTAGCCGGACACCGGAAGCTACGTCCACCACTCCAGCGACCACTCCGGCGTTAAGTAATACGCCGGTTTCGAGCACGGATTCTACGACGACTGTGCTGCCTACTAATTCGCAGCATCATATATCTCAACAATCACAGCAGCAGCAGCAACAATTACAGCAGCAGCAGCACCAACAGCAGCAGCAGCAACAACAACAGCAGCAGCAGCATGCCCAGCTCTCGTTCGCGCAACAGATGACTGAAATGCAAGCTGCTTTAAACGCTGCGATGGCGGCGTCTCAATTGCAGCAGCAATTACAACAATATCCAGGACTGATGATGGGAATGATGGGATTACCTTTGGGATTAAACGTACCCGCTCTAGCTGCCATGAACTTGCAGCCACCTTTAGTGCCAATGATGTTGCCACCGCCACCGTATGATGGTGCGGCTACCACATATGCACCGATTAATCAAGCAGATCTTCTCGCCAAGCAGCATCTTGCTCTTCAACAACAACAGGCAGCAGCAGCGGTAAATAAAATGCGTTTATAATTTTTGCAAAATTAATTTTTATAATTTAATACTTATACTTCTCTATTTTCTTTTAGGTATGGATAATTATTTGATACTAAAACGTTTAATTAAACGTTAGATTAAAATTACAACGTGCACCATTATTTACAAGCGTACAAATTAAAAAGAAGAAAATTAATTTATGCACGATAATGGAAACAAATCTTGTTTCTTTTTTTCGAAAAAGTTACTTTTATCCTTTTCTTATTTTTTATTTACTTATTTATTTTAACTAATGCTTATATATCTATTTTTTTTTTTATTTTTTTCATTGACTAATGAGTGAATTAATGAATTGAGAAAAAAGAAAACAATTTTTAATATTTATTTTTTAGGCAAATGCAGCTGCATCGCAGAAACGAGCGCGTACGCGCATTACCGACGAACAACTGAAAATCCTACGAGCACACTTTGATATTAATAATTCTCCTGGTGAAGAGCAAATCTTAGATATGGCTGGTCAGAGTGGTCTACCACCAAAAGTTATAAAACATTGGTTCCGAAATACGTTATTCAAAGAACGCCAGCGTAACAAAGACAGTCCTTACAATTTCAATAATCCACCAAGTACCACTCTAAATCTTGAAGAATATGAAAAAACTGGCGAGGCAAAAGTAACACCATTGAATTCGAGCGTATCCGGTAGCAGTTCCTCCGACGACAAAAGTCCGAATAAGCAAGCTACGCCCCCGCCGTCTATGCAAAATACCAGCACATCTCAATCTACTGAAATTAAACAGGAAGTAGAACAAGTGTCGCAGTGTCAGCAGCAACAACAAACTGTACAGCATCAAGATGAACAGCATCATTCGCCTGGCAGCTCGGGCGGACAGCAGTCGCG
Source organism: Cardiocondyla obscurior (assembly GCF_019399895.1). Taxonomy (NCBI): domain Eukaryota; kingdom Metazoa; phylum Arthropoda; class Insecta; order Hymenoptera; family Formicidae; genus Cardiocondyla; species Cardiocondyla obscurior. Next base: position 3,845,934 of record NC_091880.1, on the reverse strand, counting down.
ACCGCATTCGCCCGCGCTTAGTATGAGTTCCGTATTCTCGGCTATTCACCACGACATTTCTTCCCATCCTCCGTCAACTACGAGTGCCCCGAGTACTCCGATGTTACCGCCAAAATTGGCCTCTCAGAACTTTGCCAATCCTACTCCAGGAGCCGGTAACGTCGTGCCGAGCGCGATTGCCGCAATGGCGCTTACACCGCAGAGATCTTTAAGCCCGGGCCGTGGACCGGCCGACTATTTTGGTGGTAATAGTAACGGCAGCAACACATCCGGCGGTAGTTCCGGCAAACGTGCCAATCGTACGAGATTCACCGATTACCAGATAAAAGTCCTCCAGGAATTTTTCGAGAACAACGCATATCCGAAGGACGACGATTTAGAATATCTTAGCAAACTTCTCGGTTTGAGCCCGCGTGTAATCGTAGTATGGTTTCAAAATGCTAGGCAAAAAGCACGTAAGGTGTACGAGAATCAGCCCGCCGCCGAACCCGTGACAACAGGGGGACGCGAAAACGACGACGGATCCGGTAGATTTCAAAGAACACCAGGCTTAAATTATCAATGTAAAAAATGCCTGCTGGTATTTCAACGATATTACGAACTTATACGCCATCAGAAAACTCATTGTTTCAAAGAAGAGGATGCTAAAAGAAGCGCGCAAGCACAGGCTGCGGCAGCGCAAGTCGCCGCGGTTTTGAGCTCCGAAGACAGCAATAGCAGCTCAACGACGACGACGAATAATACGGTAGCTAACAATATGTCAACTGCGCCCGCGCTTACCGAACAATTGCAGCAGCCATTGAGCAGCGCTACATCGCCTCATCAGCATCAACAGCAAACTTTATCTCAAACGCACCAACAGTCCCAGCAGCAGTCACAACAACAGCAGACGCAGTCGCAAACCGAGTCGAAGGAAGGTAACTTTCAATGCGACAAATGTAACTTGATGTTCAGCCGATTTGAACTTTGGCGCGAGCATCAGCTAATACATATCATGAACCCGACTCTATTCCCCTCCGCGTATCCGCCAGACTCGCCTTTCGGAATCTTACAACAGCAAGCACTCAACGCTAATCAAAGCTCTGCAGTTGCGTCGGATAGTCAGCATACGCTCATCAGTATGATACAGAAAAGAAAATTCGAGGATCCTGAGGAGGGAACGGGCAGCGACAATCGCTCGAATTCAGAACATAACGAGCAGCCTAAAGATAAACGTTTACGAACTACAATACTTCCGGAGCAATTAGATTATCTTTACCAGAAATATCAGATCGAGTCTAATCCGTCGAGAAAGATGCTGGAAACGATCGCGCGTGAAGTCGGTTTAAAGAAACGCGTGGTGCAAGTGTGGTTTCAAAATACGCGCGCCCGCGAGCGCAAGGGCCAATTCCGCGCCCACAGCCAAGTTATTAATAAGCGCTGTCCATTCTGCCCGGCGTTATTCAAAGTTAAATCCGCTTTAGAATCTCACCTCAGCAGCAAACACGCCGACCAGGTGGCTCGCGGTGAAGTGAACATCGACAACATCCCGGACGAAGAGCTCTCGATGGAATCCGTTCCTTCCAATTCCAGCACTTCCCACATGCCACCGTTGTTTCCGCCTATTATTCCGCCTAACGACATGGAAGCATCTTTGAAATCCTTGAAATATTACGAGGACATGAAGCGATACTTCAGCGAGTTACAGGCGCATGCTAGTAACGGAAAACAAGAAACGGCAAATCATCAGGCCGGCGGAGTCGGCGAGTCGCTGTTAGATCTGACAAAACCGTTAGATCTAAGCAAACCAGTCGATCTCAGCCGGCCAATGAAACTGTGTTTGAGCAACTTCAGCAGCCTTCTCGAGGAACAACATAGCGCCCATTTCCGTGGCGGCAGCGACTGCGGACCTCTGACTGATTTATCCGAACGCAGCGTTTGCGACGACGACAGCATGAGCGAAACCACAGAGTTTCTGGATGACGAAAGCGGGCCAGCAAGTCCGGCTTCGAGCACACAGAGTTCAAGACAAGGACCCGCCAGCGGAAATACTGGTGGGAATACGTCCGGACCGCCGGTAACCGGTGGACAATCCGGCGGCAGCAATACCGGCCAATCTGGCGGGAAGCGATATCGCACGCAGATGTCGGCTACACAGGTGAAGGTGATGAAGTCGCTCTTCTCGGACTACAAAACACCGACGATGGCCGAATGCGAGATGCTTGGCCGTGAAATCGGCCTTCCAAAACGGGTGGTCCAGGTGAGCATCGATAATCCTCATGCGAGCCAACCCCGAGCTCGTAGTAACCATTAATATCCACAAGAAGATTCTTTGGCGTGAATTTGTACCTACGATTCGAGCTTACGGAGACTAATGGAGACGAGTTGCAGGTGTGGTTCCAGAACGCCCGTGCTAAGGAGAAGAAGGCCAGGCTAGCGGCTGGTTTGCCGGCCGAAGGCTCGGCCGTCCAACCGCATCGCGGCCCGACCGGACCAGACGAGTGCAGACTATGCTCTGTACGCTACTCGGCCAAGACACCGCTGCAGGAGCACGTCTTCTCGCGGCGACACATCGAGTCGGTGCGCGTCGCCGTCGAGGAAGGCAGTTTGGTGCCCCCGACTCCTGGGGCGCCAATCGTAACCACTGGCAGCAATACCGCCGGCGTGCCCGGTATCGGCAATTCGCCGGTGATCACCACGGCTGGTCAGCAAGTCAACCAACAGCAGCAGCAGCAACAGTCGGACGAAAACATGATGTACGGATCCGTGTTTCTTCACCCCACGGCAATGTTCCAGTCACAGCAGCAGCAACAACATCCCGCCGCAGCTACGGCCAGCGCAGCTAGTACTACGGCCGGTGAGTGTCTGGCTGACTTAAATGATTAAACTAATCGATCGTAAACGTTGATTCAAAATTCGTTCGATTTTATGAACGCCATATAAGTGTAAATATATATTTAAGATTATGAATCATACAAACTTGTAAAATTAAATATTACATGTAATTACATGTAATAATATTATAGCATACAGTATACTATTATATTTGATATATAAAAACTATATATATGTATATTTATATGGTGAAACTTTTAAGGCAATCTGTTTGATTACTTAACGCATTGCCATTGAAAAGAATTATATTTTAGTTTCCCATGTTTTTATTTTTAGTCGCGAATCAATTTTTCGATATTGGCGTTCAATAAAATTGAACGTTATGGTAAAGAATTTTTAACTTACCGGCGTTAAATCGATTCTCAATATACAGTACATGGCGTTAAGTTTATATCGTTGAAACAATTTTCGTTGTGAATTATAGTTTGCAACAAAAAGAGAGATAATTTCCAAAAGCATCTTGCATAAAATAAACGCGTTTTTCGTCTTACGATAATGCACGAAGAAATGTGTTGACCGAAATAACATTATTTTAGTTTAACAAAATTCAATTAAATATATTCACAATGAATTAAAAAAGTAATGATAAAAAAAAGTAGCTGACGAAAGCATCTTTTACATAAAGAAATGCATTTTTCGTCTTACTTACTCAATAATTTTTTTGGGGAACTGTTGAACGGATTATAAGACTTGTGATATATACAATGACTTGAATTATATCTATTGATGCATTACACATTATAATTGCGGTTTAATTAGACCAATTAATTAGGAATATTAGAAGCTGTGTTAATACGATAGCAACGTAGAAAATTACGAAAGATATACTTCTTTACGTATGTATACGTGTATACATATATGTATATGTATATATATATGTATATATATGCAAATATATATATATGTATATATATTTATACATTTAGAATGTATGTGCCGAGTAATATATCTAGAGCTAGGAAATACTCTCTAAAAGTTCCTATCATATTCGATACCGGCGTGACTGAAGGTACGAAAAAGAGCGTGAAAGAACGAATGAACGAATGGGAGAACACAAGAAAACGGTATAAATATTACAGTATATAAATTGACAAAGTTTCGTTTGACAAACTACGTGATAATAAAACGCGTTTAATAAGGCTATTGAAAACGGTATCGATGAATCATTTAATGATCGAAGCAAATAGCGGTGCAAATAACGTAACAGATAAGTTGTATTTGAACGCGCTGTACAATTAAAGACCCCCGAAATATAAGAATTCTATTACTATTTTATATTAAAGCTTTAGTGATATTTATCCGGTTTAACTAATTATTTTTTCTAAGTATCTAATTGACATTATAATTCTCTATCGCCCTCGTTATCGATAATTCTCCTATCGCCCTCGTTATCGTCATTATTTGCGAAGCCATTCCAACATCTTTGACGCCCGTCACGGATTTCGCCGCGCGTTTTAGCTTTTATTTGTAAATATGTCGCCAAGTCTGCCTGCAAATCGAAACCGAAATCCGGATAGGGTTCTTCCTCGCAACTAGCCTCTATTCAAATACACGTAAAACGTGACGATACTAATTCTACGTGTTTAGCTCACAAAGACAGCGTTCTCGCGTCGCTGTAATGCCTTATCTGCCATTAACGACAACGTAATATAGGTAGAACATCGGCAGACTATTATACATACAACTTGGATTAGTATTAATTATTATTTTCTTTTATATTAGTTATTTATGAATCTTCTTTGTGATGGTCACGCTCTCGTCTGCCCACGCGGTTTCTTTTTTTTTTTATTTTATTCTTTTTCTTTTTCTCCTCCGATTGGCACCGGATGTCTCGAGTTTGAGCAGCTGGCAGTACACACAATGTCCGTTTATTTCTTATATATATATTTTTTTTTTTTTTTTTGATTTTATTTTATTTTACACTCGTATCCATGGCTGACGAGGGTGTGGCTTTGCTTCTCGCTTTCCTACGCCCATTTATGCGGTATTATGTACCACTGATAAGATGCATCATACAATGTTATGTATGTCGATCACATTATTTTGTCACCATTCTTATGTATATAGTTTATTATTATTATTATTATTTAACACACTTCATATTCATCATTTTATTAGTATTGATTATTACTATGTTAATAATATTATATCGTTTTTTTCCGTTCTAGTCTAAAATAAAAATTACAAACTGGACATTACTTTTTTTTGTTTCTTTCTTATTTCAATTTTTATGTTCCATCCCGAATGTTCCTTATCCCGCCATCACAAGGAGCCATCACGACGGTTGCATCAGATACGTTTCGGTAAGTCGCGTATTGTTGCGAATCTTATTTAGTATGCAAATAAAAATTAATAAATCAAAATTAATGATTATGCGAAATTTTTACTATTTATAATGGGAGTCACAAAAAAAAAAGATAAGTTTCATATTAGCATCTCGATTAAAAATAAAGAAAAAAAAAAAAAAAAGAAGAAAGAAAAAAATTGATGCATATCGCAAATATTTGTAAAGTCGGTACCACGGTTTCGTGCTCGGTAGAAATATTTCACAATTTCGTAGTTGAGATAAAGCGTATTACAAACGCGGCGCGTTGCTTAATTACGGCAAGATCCTACATCACATAATTCGTTACAATATTGGCTTAGAGGATTTTTATCTTAGATCGACATACATGGCACTAAAGCCACTAACCAAGCCTGTAACCTCGATCGCATGATGAGATCATAAGTCAAGTCAGTAGCTACAAACTCTGGGAGACTAACTCACATCCGCTTAATGAATTAGAAATGACAAGGAAACATTAAGGTGACGTGCTGGCTCGAAACTTGTGCTCATCATTTATTACGTTTTTAATATCCTATAAATTAATTTTTTTTTGTTTACAAAATCCTATCTATTATTTATGTATGTAAAAGGCAATAAAAATCTACTCTTTTTTTTTTTTTGTAATTAAATTTAAAGCGTTGCTAGACGTTTTAAATCACTCAAATTTTGCATGAAATTGAAACCTCGTCGAAGATTTTTATTCTTTCGAAACACGAATTTTTTTATTTCGCTCTTCTTTCAGTTTAACACATTTACACGAAGATGCGTCAGTTGGGAAATCTACAAATCTCCGATACAGGGCTAAGGAACTTGCGGTGAACGATAATAAAGAAGGGAGGGATTGTGGTAGAGAGGCATCCGCTAAAATTACCGGATAACTTTGTGATTGGTTACAAATTTAACACGCGCGTCCGCGTTGCCTCGACAAAAAGCTTGGATATTAATTAGTCACGGTGCTTTTTCCAAGCGTCTTAGGCGCGACACAAAAGCGACGTGGATACACGCATCGAGCGAGGAGACGAAGGATCGCGCGAGCCATTGTGCGCGTGGTCATGGTCGTTCATCGACAGTCCACCTCGACGTTACCGCAGTCGCTTCGATGAAATTCCCCAAACGACGCGATTGCCGCGTTCAATAGAACGAGACACCTGGAAAAAAAAAGAAAAAAAAAGAGAACAATAGGCTACAATATTCGCTGGGAAAATTGATTTTCTAGCGACGAAACGTCGTCGGTGCTTTTGAGTTACGCATTGTCTCGCTGCGCGAAGACTGCACATCCAGTTGAACTCTAAAGATCGTTGCGAGATTGCTGCGCCGCAAAGTACGTGAAAAAAAAAAAAAAAATAAAGGGGAGGGACTTTACACTTTACTTAATTATTTCACAATTTGTATCTCGAATGAAGGCTCGCTTAGATACTTATCTGTAGGCAAACAAATTATGTCTATCGTGACGCTGGATTTAATTCATTAATATACAGAATGTCGCGCGGAGCAAAAACAGTTTCCGAGTGATTTCTATTTCCATTATTTATGCACGCGGTCCCGTAGAATACACCGCGTGAAGAGCCCGACCGAATCTCTTATACATTCTGTAGTTACACACACGACATCCGAAAGCGCTCCGAAGAATAAAGGCAAGAAAATCTATACGCCGAGCTGGCATTGAAATCCCATGCTAATGCTGAGTACACAGCGAGCGGAGTGAGCAAACGTCCCGTCGTGTCGGGGCACGTGTCACATCGACACTTCCGTATATACACCTATGTCTAAACATTCCCTCGAGTTCCTCGATCCGAGTTTCGGTGCGCCAGGAAGGCGAAAGGAGAAAAAAAAAAAAGAAAAAGAGAATGAAAGAAAGAAGGGGAGGGAGGGTTTTAACGCAAAGAATTCGTCGGGCCCTCAACCCTTCCGACCGCGATCCTCGTGGCGGGACCACGTGTCGCTTTCGGAGGACAGCAGGCGCGAGGTGCGAGCGGCACACGCTCGGTCGCTCCGTCAAAACCTTATGTTAATAGCTGCCGACTCGCGGGATCGCCCGCGGCACGAAAGAACCGTCGCGCGGCACACGTTTCTCGCAGCACGGCGCGGCGCGGCGGCGGAACGATTATACGCGCGATTCGTGAAATTATGCAAAGTACACGGCGCGCGGCGAGGAAACTCCGCTCCTCCTCGTCGTGGCTCGCGTGCTTCGCCCAACGTCGAGGGGTGCGCGAGCGACGCGCACGATAGGCACGTGCGTGGCGCCGCGTTTGCAGCGGAAATGCAAATGGTAACTTCTCTCGTAGGGTTGAACCGGCGGCTCTCTTTTGTCCCGGGCGGGAGGACGCGTTGCGTGCACCAGCGGTGAATATTGAGTCGTCCAACAATCCGAGATTCTCCCCTTTTCTACTTGCATCTGCGTAAAATCGCGTTATTTTATTTTATTTTATTATATTTTTTTTTTTTCTTTCTTTCTTTTCTCTTCTCTCATTTCTCTCGGAGGGAAGAGAACGACTCGAAGTACGAAGGCGTTGTAAGAAACGTTACGCGACTCCGAGTCGCCCGATTATCGATTCGGTTGCATTATACAGCGAGCGGATAAGAGGCATCTAATGAGATATTGACCGATTGAACAGGTACGAGAAACACATTCAGCAAAATGTAAGAATTTTATGACTACTTTTCAAAAGTATAAATGAAAAGAAGCTGAGATGCCGTTCCAGATGCGTTAAAAAAGAAACGCGTACACATATACTTTTTAACGCGGTGGAAAAATGCGTGGCTTAATTGATTCGCGGTGAAGATATCACATTAATAAGGAAATGTTTGCGCGACGAAGAGACCTTCTGCAAGTAAAAAGACTCGGGAATTATAAATGTATCCGGTATTGAACGTGCCTCGGCCTTAGAATTACTTTATCTTCATTATTATGTCCTAGCCTCCTCGTAGATCAGGATCATGTCAGCTTTATCTCGGCAGCCGATGCCACGTTCGCTAAATGACTTCATGATTCTCGATAAAAGTTTTACGTTAATAGAAGGCATTCTAGAACTGCAGGAAAGCACTGATTTAATATACCGGCCTGCCCGCGCGCACGTTGAAAGATTAATCGACGATTCAATCATCCGATAAACAAGGTGTAACGATGTCGTTCGTATAAATTCATTAACTACTGCCATTCCACGTATTCATTAACGCTCCTTACAATTTGCTTTTCCTGCTAAAGCCGTTAAATCACTGCCACGTTACGCCTACGTCGAAGTGACACATATTCCGCCCGCTACGTTCGCTTCGAAGATGCACGGGAGGGAATAATCGAGGCGATCGTTATATAGGCCAAAGAATTCGAGAGAATGAAACGTGTCCTTTTGTGAGCGGACGAAGAAGCAGGGGCCACCAGATAGGAATTAGCATGCCGCGATGCGAATCGTCCTTTTTCCTCGACGTCAGGTATCCTCGCGGCCTTCGTGTATTCGCCTTTAATCCCTTTGAATTCGGCGAGCGAGGCCGCTTCTCTTTCTCTCCTCCGGCTGACTTCGAGACGAGGGAAGACCACGAAATCGGTTTCCTCTCACCTTTCGCCCGCGCTTGTCGCCTCGGTGTCCTGTCCCAGGCCATATGTTACCCGATCCACGGCCTAGCTATTAATTATATCGATCTATATAGGCTCCGCGTACTTAACGACGGCAGCGCGCGAGTTAGGCCCGGTGACGCTTTATGGTCGTTCTCTTCCTCCCTTTACTGACCCCCCTTCGCACTCTTTTTCTTTCTCTCTCTCTCTCTTTCTCTCTCTTTTCCATTCTGCTCCGACGGCGAAGTGAGAGCCTAAAAAAGCTGCAGCCTCACGCGTTGCGCAGAAATACATAAAACCCGACCGAAGATATAAATCATTAGGGCCGATGCAGAGAAACTATTACGTGACTCATGCCTGGGGAACCAGAGAAGTGAGGGGAGGGAAGGGAAGGAGAAAAGGAGATAGCGTGGATTACGGGAAAAAAAAAATTTTTGAAGGGTAGCGACGCGTATCCTAGGGGTACCTAACCGTCAGTGAAGCTCCAGTTAGCGGATTATTCAAGTCGTTCCGGAAAGACTTCGGATCTTCCGTGTTTAGTTAAATTCCTTCGGGAATCACTGTTCAAATTCGGCTGAATAATTTTAATTTTTTCAAACAACGTTACCTAGGCGAAGAATCGTGGCGGAACTGCAGAGAACGGTTTTCGGAGTCTTTAAAATTATTAATTATTTCATTTCGACTCGCGGTGGTGAATATCTGAGCAAAACGCGCGAGATGTTTATCGCGGTAACGCGAACAGTGTGCTAATTTCTAATTAAGTTTTTGCAACATATCGATATCTAGTCATACTTGGAACCGTTTACTCGACACGTTGTTTGCAGACAAATACACGAGAGCCGGGCTCTCGCTAAAAAGGTTCATGACTTTCGTTTTCCTCGTGTATGCCGCGACGTTGCGTCATCGGGAGAAAGAGGTGGATCGTTCGTAGACGCCGTAAAGTATCGATTCGCTCTCATACACAGCAGAAGTGAGCCCGGCGCGGTCGGAGACCATCAGCACGTCACTTTCTCCGCGGACGGGCGCTACGACGGGCAGGCAAGATGCCACCGAAGGTTTCTTTGGACCCCTCGGGTCTGTCGCGCCGCAGACTTCGCCGAGAGAACGACCGAGCCGAGGAGAGGAGCCGGCGTGGAACGAGTCACGAGATAACCGCTCGTGGATAATCTAGTAAAAGCGGCGAGGAGCGGTGCTCTCCTCCCGCCTCCGATGTTTGTCGAAGGCGCTACTGGAATCCGGCAAAAAACTCGCCGGTCGGCTACCGGCCACTCTAATGCCTCGCTATAATGTGCCACGTTATTTCCAACCGTCCGACCACGTCGATCTCTCCTGTAGAGGCATCCTCGTGACGCGCTACCTTCGGCCCACATATCATCACCTCGTTTCGGATACGACTAAAGAAACGTCCGGCGCGGCGCACAGACAGATTTTCAAGTTTCAATTTCGTGGGCATCTTGTAAGGCTGACGTCACTTATATAATCCGAAAACGTTGGCCGAGTAAAAAAAAAATCTTAAAGATCTCATCCGGTTATAAAATTTGTTTAATAATTAATTCTTCGCTAATGATATCATTATTTTTTTTTTTTTTAATGAATTTTCTTTTTCTAACTTTGAAGTTTATGGCATGAGAAATTTCACGCGTGCGGTTTTTGAGATTTTTGTTCGAAACGCAAACGTGATCCTGCGCCGGGGATGCAGCGGCGACCAAATTGTTACGACCCCGAGTGCGCGAGAACGACGCTGCCATAAAACTTCGCGAAGGTAACGTGGCACGACGAGTTATGGCAGTGATGCTGGAAGTTCCACGCATGACTCGGCACGAGGCAAGTATCCGCGGGCCTTGGGACCCGAAGTCGAAAAAGAGGGTCTCCCCTCGGTCGTTTAGTACCTCTTCGATGCGTACCGCTGGCTATGCCTCGCAAAAACGATCGATCGCTAATTACTAGAAACCGTCCTGATCCTTGATATGTGAAAGCCGATTATATAAAGACGATCTCAAATATACTTAGTAAATCAGAAAGTTAACGGTAACCGGAGGCCTCAGAATGAATCAGCATGGAAATGACACGACGAAACATATTTGCGCGTTCACAAAAATGAATAGCTGCTCATATTTACATTTCCAATTGGATTAGCCTTCTCCCTTCCAATTTAAGGAGTGAATAATGTAAACATATAATTTTTTTTTTTAATATTTTTTTACGATTGAAATATTGAAAAATGTCATAAAAATAATAATAAAACACGATCTTCTAAATTAGCGCACTCATATTGAAGCCGAGATCTAATTTCTCTTTCATTTCATTTCTCTGATATTCCGTGCCTGAAAGACATATCGCAATATGGAAAATATCGCATGCATTTTCGGGAGTCGTCGCTCGTCAACTTTAAATTGTCAACATATCCCGTGCCACTCACGCAAAATTGAATTCCCTCGGCTTATAGCGCACATGTAACTCGCGGTCTATCATCCGTCATCACGAGGACTAAGAAGGACCTGGGTAGGCCAAGGTAAAGAGGCACACGTAGGGTCGGGTGATATAGCGTCGATGCCCGCCTTGATACCCGAGACCACTTCGCTGACGACCGCAGCTCGCGAACCTCGGGACTCACCGACAAACTTGTCGGCGGTGGTCGACGGTGGTTGATGTTGTTGTCTGAATTATACTCTGATTATACTGCGAGCGCACGGCGGGTATGATTAAACATTAAACAACGCCATTACGCCGGGGAGAGAGGAGCGGCGGTGAGTAGTCGAGGCGCACGAGACGCGAAACGCCCGTAGTAGACGACGAGAGAAGTAAGGTGGAAAAGGGCGAGGGTGGAAGAAAGGGCACGGCCGAGTGGGACTCCCCCTCGTCCTCCCCGGGTGACCGCGGCCGCTCGTGTCCTCCTACGAGTCGAGGATTAGCTTGTAATTCCTCGCGCGGCGCGCCGCGCCGCTGACTATCTCGCCGAGCCCGGCTAGCTCTGCGGCCGGGGCTCGCCTAACCAGAAACAGGAATGCCAAGAAGCGTAATTAGCTATTCGCCCGCGAGAGGAGCCTATTTGCTTTACCGCATTCCACACCGCCGTTCACGGCGGGCGAAGCTGGTCCCGCCGCGTCGCGAAACGATCCTCGTGGCGGGAGTTCTAACGAGAGGTTGGTAGACAAAAAGGTTTCATCTCCCGTCGTCTCAATGCCGAAAAAAAAAGGAAAAAAAAAAAAAAAGATCAATTGCAAAGTCCTGATTGGATGACAGGGGAAGTTTGACCGAGTCGCAACAGAAATTAATTTCGTGACGTTTGATCACTGCAATCTGACTGCAGCTCGAGTGCGTGCGAGATCTCGATAAAAAATATTGATCGCCGTTTAATCAATTTTTTTTTTTTTTTAATTATTGACTCTGACCAGTGCACGTTTATTTGAAACAGCAAGTGTTGGCAAAAATTGCAATCTATATAGTTCGGCGGGTATTTCGAACACGCTGCTTACGACAAACTATAGCATTATCTTATCTCGTACAATCGTGGAAATGCCATTTTCAAGTTATGGCACGGAAGGAACGGCGAGCCTCGTCGACGCGGGCCGTACGTGACGTCGGCACATAGTTGTTTGCCATTGCCCGCAGCTGTCTATACCGTAAATACGGTTAGTTACAGGCAAACCTCGGTGCCGCGTGACCGAGCGATGTGAATTACAAAATAACTTCGCGGACGAGTTCAAACAGCCGTCCTTGCGCTTAACGCAAAGGGCGGCACCATTTCGAGGAGGAGCGAAAAAGGCAATCGTGACATTTCCGCCAGAGGAAGATCCTCAACGGATCGGTTTCGCTCGAGAATGTTGCCGCATGAAGTACTAGGTAACGATCTCGGATTTAGCGTCGGTTATTCTCCGAGCAATTTGTTGTCGAAAGTACAATACTTCAACAATTATGAAACGTGCGTGAATTTTGTTACGACGACGAAGGATAATCGTAAAAAATATTAATTATTAATACGCGATTTATTTCGGCTGTGATATTAAATACGATTTGATAGGAGCAATTAGTAAATTATATAAGTGATTTTCAAATTACAAGTAACCGAGCGACCATTTGTCTTCTTTTTGTCACGCGCTAGCTGCGCCAACAATTTTCAACCGCTTTTCCGTCGACCGTGTCTTTTTCCCTCGGTGTGACGTGAAACTTAACGATCCGCCGTGTCGTCCTAACTCACTTATAATAACTCCACGAGCCGGTAATGACGATCCGGTCGTCGCATTATTGTTTCTACGGCAGGTTTCCCGCACGTTCCTCTTGACAATTATTTGGATAATTCACCGCCATTATTACGATACCAGTGTGACATAAGTCCATAATTATATACTGCAACCCCTCGAAATGTAAAAAAAAAAATAATAATAACGCGGTACTTCGGCATACTTTATGTGAAAAAAAAAAGAAAGTTTATTTTTTAAATATTTTTCTTGGATATTTATAAGAAGCAGTTAAATAATTAATATTAATTACTTGTACGAAAGAAAAAAAAAAAAGACTAATTATCTTTAGAATAAATTAAAAGTCGAATCTACAGCTAGAAAAAAAATTTTGATTATTTCTGGAACGCGCGATTATAATTTCTTTCACGGGCAGCCAGTTATTAACAGCTACGGCGAGGTAATATGAATCATTATAAATGCATGCGAGACCAAACACAAGGGAGCCTCAGAAGCCGCGCTTCTTTTCACGCCAGGACCACAGAAAGGAATATCTTTTTTTGGACATAAGTCATTCGCTAGACAGAAGAAAGGAATTAAAGATGGCTGTGATTGCCGTTGGATGCCGGCCAGAAACGCCAGACGTAACTAAGTTTTTCGAGCTTGCCGTCGATAGGAGATTCGAAGGCGGAATGCGGGCGGGGGCCTCCGTATATTAGGAATTCATATCTCCGTTGGGGGTTGAAGGGGGACGGGGGAAGGGTGGTTGGACGGAGAAGTTGAGGTTTCTCAAGTGTGATCAATACGAACTCATTCTTACCAACAGCGATACTCAACCGTAAGAAAGAAAAGGGAGCTTCAGATACGAAAGTTGCGTGTTATTCGACAAATAAACCAAAGATCGGCGATCCAGCTGAGTAAAACAGTCTTCTCGCGGTTGACAGATTAGCTTCGCAAGCCCGCGACACTCTTATCAAACGAACGAATTATTGCCCGCTAACGACGAAGCCTGAAATTGCTTTACAGCCGGTATTAATAACTGTTATTTAACGATCAATCGTACCGACGACACTTTGCTAGCCGGTGAACGGGTTTTCCAATCGGTTGATTTCAATCGCAACTCTACCTCGTTTCGTTCCAGATAATTAAAATTCGTGCGCGTTTCCATTTCACCGCGATTGAATTAAATTTCAGCGCGAGCCGATCTCAGAATTGTCACGCTCGATCGTAGAGATATGAGAACCGTCGTTAAAATATTTTTCGCGTAACTCGTGGATTTTCCAGATAAACGAAATCAGAGCGAAACGAGCCTTGTAGACATACATTAATAACTCGGAGATACGTATCTCGCGCACCCACCCTCAGGAGTAGAGGAATACATTCGCTATATAAATGTACGAGCGTAGGATTGTACGGGGGCTTGTTAAGGAAAATCGAAAACACATTCCCGTATCAATCCTTTCTGCTTACTTCGAATCTATCTGCTTCAGGTTTCCAATTTCCCTGTTCCGAAGCGACTTACATGACCGGCAATCCGGTATACATTCCCCTAGGGGGAGGGGGGAGAGAAAGGGGGAGAAAATTTATTTCTTATTTTATTTTTTCTTAAATAGATAAATTCAAATGCTAAACATATACGTTTTGCTCGATGTTATCTAATAAAATCTTTTCATTTGCCAATGATAAATTCGCACCGCAGTGCGCATCTCGCCGAAAGTATCACGACGTCAGTTCAGCTCCGTCATTATTCGACGCGAATGCCTCGCGTGAAAGACTAGGTGTGCCTAATCGCCTAATGTCACTAATTTCGATACTTTACCGCGCTGGATTAACGAGCGGCCGTTTCATTATCCACGCGCGGCGCGCCGTAAATTATTAGCATTATCAGGGCGAGGGCGAGAGAATTCTGGTGGGAGGTGTGTTATACCCTCGCGGTCCCTCGCATGCTCGAGTCCCCGGAGAGCGCGCCTAACGTATAACTAGAGCATTCAAAGCGCAATTTGCAGAAACGTCGAGAGCCAAGTACAATTCTCCACGCCCAGGCGGATCTCGCGCGGGTATCAACGCGCGGCCCCGCAATCACGGGGAACCCTCGCGAAGACTCGCGGATCAAAATATTTCTATCGGCATACCTTGCACCGGGATAGCGAACGAAGAGCAAGTTTCCCTTGACGTCGGATTCGTTTATTGAAAATATTTTAACAGATTACACGTAACCGCGCGAGACGGAGAAATATAAAATTTATAAATACTAGAAGAAACCATATTTTTTAAGTAACTCTAATTACTACGAAAAAAAAATTATGCTACTTACCGATCTGCATGAGTTTCAGCGGAGTTGTATCTGTCGGCGGTGACGAAACTTTTGTTCACTGCGGTAGATGCGTCAATCTGTAACAAAAAAAAATATATAATGTAATAGATAGAATAAAACACGGACACATCTATCGCGAAAGAAAGAAAGAAAAAAAAAAATAAAAAAAAGAAGAAGAAATAGAAAGAATGAAAATAGAGAGATTTAGCGAGAGAGTTAGTGAGAATCTAGAGGGAGGCTGCAGAGATCAAGGGGTACGAGGGAGTCATTTACTCGGCCATTTTCATACCCTTTCGCCTTATCCGCGGCCCTTTTTTCTTCCTTTCGTCGGGCTGCACAAGGCCTTACCCTTGTCTGCAATCTCGATAATACCCACCGTAAGGGACACGATAGGCACCGGTAACTCGCACTCTCTCCGTACACCACGCTTTATGGCTCGTAGACATCGAATCCTGGGCAGTTAAGGTATCACGGCGTGAATCGGCAATAAGGTTCCGCGGGACACGCGAGATTTCCGCGAAGTGTCGTGTGAATTCGAAAACGAGACACGGTGATCATGATTCGTTTTTTTAAGAGCGGACTCGCCGCATTTTTTGCAAAACTCGTAAAAATAGAGCGATAAAGTTAAGTTAAAGTTTTATTTTTTTTTTTAGTATACGTTGTTTAAACTTTAATTTTTCTCGTCTGCGATTGTTTAAAGTAAAAAACCTCAAGTATTATCTCAATTACATTTGCGGCACGTTGTGGGAACGCGAAATGTCTCGGAGCGATAAACCAAGACAATGAGCAAACAGAAATAAGTAATAAAGTTACGTGTAAAATGCAGCTAGATAAACCGCGGTTATTAAAATACTTGAAAAGTGCCTAAAGCTCTTCGAGTTCTCGTCGTTCCTACGATCCCGTACGTATGAAGGCAGTAATTGAGCGAGTGCCGATGGCGAATAGTGGTATGCGGGACTACAATTATTCCGGTACATAGTACTGATGTAATTATTCGTAATTATGCGTTTCTGGTATTGCGAGCACTAAATGATAAATGGCATGTAAAGAAGATTCCGTTTCACGCTGCACTAGCTCGCAAAGGTAGATTTCCTATTGGCGAATAACGATATTTTAATTCGCGTTCGACGTCACGAGAAATATAAATTCTTATGTTAAATTCAAATAAGAGACAGAAAAATTAATTTTTTACTTAGACGTGTCTAGGAATATTTTTTAATTAAATGCGGTGTAATAATAATATTAATAATATTAATAATAATAATAATCAAATTGTACGTTTGCGATGATTTTCTGTATGATAAAACGGAAAAAAGACCGTACCAAAAAAAAGGGAGAAAAAAAAAAAAAAAAAAGGAAAAGGGAGCTCTTGTTCCCTCTATGGGCAAATACTCGCTCGAACACAGTTGGATCTAACAAGGGAAGAAAAGGAAGTTTCCTACGGATTTCGAACAGCCATCGTCTATCAACGATATTATATGCGAAAAAAGGAGCAAAGACGACGACGCTCGGGGCTTGAAAGAAAGCTTCCCCTCTAGTCACGATCAAAAAGAGGACGCGATCGCTAATAATATCGATGGAAGCCCAGGAATTCGTAAAGAGGCACTCGTCTGCGTGGCGAACCGCCCGTAAATCTGCCGGCGTCACCGGCTTGAATACTTCTGGGTCTACAGCTTTGTCCGCCCGCTCTCGACCGCCTTTCCATCCGCTTGCAACGTTTCGCGCGCGAAAATACGAGCGCGTCGTCGAGCGCGCGGTCGAAAAAGAAAAACGCCACGGTGGGATCGCGTTAATAAATGCAGATGACTGTTGCGTTATATTCAAACGTAGCTCTGATATCGATGGGACGAAAACCGCGGCCGATTACCGCGACGCGATCGGCGCGGATCTTCCTTCTACGATCGTTGTCGAGCTAGTCATGGATCAGCTGATCGCGGCACGTTCCCTCGTCGTCATCCTCGCTGTCAACGTCGCCGTCGTCGGTACACGTCAGACATTAGGTCGTACGCGGGAGTTGAATGAACCTAGGCCACCTAGCCGGCGATAAACGTATAGTCACCGGCTTCTTCGATCGCGGATGCCGATGGAGCGTGCACCGGCCTCTCTCATCATCGCTCGGGGCGGAATTCGGCGCGCGCGAAAAATCCGCGGCCGCGGGGAGGGACGAGGTGAGACGCCGACGAGGGGGGTAACAGGTACGGGCGGCGGGGTGTAAGGGGAAGCTGTCGGCTACGCCCATGAAAAGAGGTGGTCGCCATCCGCGGTAGGAAGGAAGCGCAAATACTGGGATTGGTTCTCGCGTACGCGAGACAGAGCTCCGGGTCTCGGTACGCTCGGAGAGTGCCCGCGACGTGACTCCTTCTCTACCTTGCCGGGTCCTCCTTCTCCTCCCGCGCTGCCGCCACCGTCGTCGCTGTCCTCCGCCGATATCACCCCTCGTCCTCCGCCGCAGCCGCCTCTTCATCTACCTTCTCCTCCTGCAACCGCCGCACCTTGGTGGGGACAGATTCGCTCCTCGCGCGGCTACGAAACTCCGCGCGTCGGGCGCTATACATTTCTGTCCACTTACGCTCGTTTCCTCGCCTACCGCACGGAGAAGTCTCAAGGACTCGGGGAATCGGGAGAAAACAAGATCGACCCGCCGAGAGACGCGTTAACCCCTTTAACCCTCGCGCGTCAACCCCTTTCCGCGCCGGTATTAATCATCGTAGATTAAACTGTCTCATAGCTGAATGGCGCTCCTCATCGTTCTTCGTCAGCCCGCCGCTGGTCTTGGTTTGGAACCGGTTGGAATAAACGATTCCGTTTAAAAGCCGAATGTAGATCCGGCGATTCTAGTAGTTTGAAATATTTAGAGGGAGGTCTCCCGACGACGAAACGCGGCCTGAATTAAAATCGGCGAAGCCTTACCCGACTCCGATGCAGCCGATACGAAGACACGTTCCGCAAGTTTTTATTTGCAACGACGAAGAAATTGGTACCGAAAATTGAATTTGTTCATCATCACCGATATGAGAACGCAAAGGTGCAATCGGAGGTACTCGCGTTACGAAGTTGATTAGTTCACGTAACTCTCGACAGCTGCTAACGGTTGATGCATTATCGGTGAGAGATCTTATATACACATACACGAAAGGAAAATGGCGACGCCGCAGCGGTAATCGCGAGGGTGTCGATAGTCATCTCTCTTTCTCTCTCGCGCTGCAGGCTCACTCGGATCCGCTGATGTTTCCAGGCGTGCTCGCCGTGTAGGAAGTAATACGTCGATAGAAAATCGAAGATATTGCCTTCTCGTGTTTATATCGAGGTTCGTGGGAATCGCTACGTGAAGCTGCGGAACGAACCTCCGGCCGGAATAAAGCATCGACTCTTTCTCTCTCTCTTTCTCTCTCTCTCTTCCCTTTCCGATCGTTGCAATTAAACAATTTTAATGAAACTCGCTGACATGTGAATTATCGGCTTACCTCGACGCGCAGATCGCAATCTCTTCTGCGAATGTATAATCAAAGCTCACCTTCACGCTGATTGGCTGATCAGATTACGTCGGCGATGCTAAGTAAGCATTCGCGGCGGATAATTACGACTACCTGTAATTTTCTCCGCAATTACCCCGACAAATGTTCGACGTTAATGCGGGGATGATGCCCGCGAGCGTCACGAACGTTTAGAAAATATTATCCCTTCGTGGGTACGAGCGATAATTCAGTTTATACATATATATAAATTTTTTTTCTTTCTTTTTTTTTTTTCTAAACGTTTGACGGAGTCTCGATGTCTTCCCTGCTACTTTATTAAACACAAAGACAGTCCTCCCTTGCTCGAAGATGGCCTCACGAGCTAGATTACGATCTATGTCTCCCCGTTGCGCCGTCGGCGACAAAGTACCTTCGTTTAGAGACAGCGAGGCGGCGGCCGTTGAAAACCTAGCGCGGAATGGGACGACTATTGTTCGTCAGCGGGGTCCCCGGCTGAAACGGGAAAAGATTTCTGGATGCTGTAACAATTTGGATCCTAGAACACCTGGTCGGGTGGCACTGTCTCGCGATCGTGCGGCGGGCATAATGCCGCCGGGCCACAGAGAGAAGGTCCTTCGAAGCACACCCCCGATATACGACGGAAGCGTAGATGACAAAGCATTTTCTCGCCCGAAACGCGACACAAAGGGCCCTCCCGATTCCTGGGATTATCCAGGGTGCTCCCAAAGAAGGGCAAGACAGAGACGGGGTACGATGCTCGCTCGAGGGTCTCGTGTTCCAGCTCGGTCTTCTTAATGCGCGCGCGGGTGTCGAATAGCCGCGCGCGCACTGAATGTTTTTCAAGAATTGAAAGCAGAAGAAGCGAGAGAAAGAGACCGCTGAGACCGTCTGATTATGCGCATTGATTACGGCCGGAAATCGGCGATGACACGCCTACTCGACGCCCGACTCTATTTTTCTAGCGGCTCCTAGGAGCAACCTCAGCAAAAATGTATTGTCGCCGGAATCTCTCGCGCAAATTAGGTGAAGCCTCTCAAACGCCCAGGTGTAGAAAAATATTAAAATCGATTCATCAAAATGTAAGATATTTATCCCGATAAGAAGCTACAACGATCCACGGCTGGCGAGACGGTAGCTCGTTCTCGATCGTGAATTCTGTTGAATCGACCGGAGAGACGCGTCTCCTTCCGTGTCATCTAGCGAGCAGAGGGTGACGGGGGGCGGAGGGGGGGATTATAATTGAGTTCGAGATTAAAAGTTTGTCCTTATTATGCTCGGTGTGGAGGATCGAAAAGAGCGCGGGCCCGGGAATGGCGGGAGGGATCCAGTTTTTACCGGCCCCCCCGTCGGGCGCGGAGTCAACCGTCAGCCCCGATCTTGATGTATCTCCTCTGCCCGAGCCTGCCCGTTGGCTTTTCATTCGGCCGGTCCTGCCTCCATTTATATCGCATTACGAGACCCAGCTCCTTGGAATCCACCGAGTGAAGACTGCCCGAAGACCCAGACCTACTGGTCCCCTTGTCTCCCGACCGGGACGCGCACTCCTGCACACCGTCTTCGGGATGAGCCAGGTCAGGACCGGGGTCACCAGTTTCCCAAAGTGAAAGAGCGACGGATCGAAAGACGCGCGGGATATATTGTACGTCGATCTCGGCCCGCGACAAGAAATATTGCCGTCAAAATTTACATTACAGCAGCGCTATTTCGAATACGAGAAATTATAATTATTATAATCGAGGACTCCACTCGACGGTGCAGCAGTATCTCAAATTGTGTAAAAAAAACTCGGAGATTTTGATAATAAATCTATCGTACGCATTAATAGCGACCGGATCGAGAATGTAATATTACGCGGATTAACTAATTTGAAATTCTAAAACGTATTGTATTAGTGCCATTTCAGATTTACGAGCGTTTTGCCAGATGGTGATTCGCGGGTCGAAAAATTTTTCTACTTCTCATTTTTCAAGGCAAATGTTCCTCGCATTAACGTAATGACACTTCGTAACGGCGACGACACTATTATTCTCGAAGTAACAGGCTCACCGCCAGTGATCAAGAGGAGTTTAATGATCGTACGCGGATTGTCTTTGAGGGGTTGCGAGTCGAGGTAAATTGGATCCCAATTTTAGCGAGATGACAAATGACTCGCGAGTCTACGGGAATGTTTAATGCGGTACCATCTGTGCTCCGGGCTGGTGCAGGAAGCAAAACGTAATGTTTCACGCCAAAAAGAAAGAAAAGAAAAAGAGAGGTAGAGAGAGAGAGAGAGAAAGAAAGAAGTTGCGAAAGGAACTGGATAACGAAAGAAAGAAAAAAAAAAGAAAGAAAAAGAAAAAAAAAAAAGAGATAATGCGAGCAAAATTGATAATGCCGCCGGATGTAAACCATTACGTTTCTCCCTCCATGTATCTTTCTCTTTCTCTTTCTCTCTCGTCAACTTTTGAAATTTTGGCGACGGTATCTCAGCCGAGAGGGACGTGCGAAATCGATTCGCGCCTCGATATTTTCTTAAAGTGCGAGCACAAAAATCGCGCGGTCCGCGCTCGCTAAACCGGTTTGCAAAAACGACGACGTAATGGTAGGCAACGAACGAGGGTGAACTTCTTGTTCACGAATTTTAATCCACCTTGTTTTGTACCACGACGCTCGCTATCAGAAACCTGTTAATTTGCTGTCAACGCACGAAGGGAGGGTCACTTTGTGTTGTTCCCCGCAACAAGGTTGAATTTCTTATTGTTCCAAGGCAGCGACGTATAATTAAAGTCGGACAGATGTTGCGTACCGTGATTCGACGCTGGTAAGCTAATCCATGAAATAACTTTTTTTTTTCTTTTTTTTTTCTTTTAAATAGCCCTAATTGCATTTTAATTAAAATACAGTAATCGTTTATTTAATACAAGCGCGAATAACTCTCGCGCGCGGCACAAAAAGGTATTTCACGAATCTTTTTATTTCGCAGCCCCGAGTATTTAACAAGAAATACAGCTTGTTTGTGTCGAACGCAGTGCAATTCAGGGTCGATCTGATCGCCTCAGCAGCTTCATTGTTTTTCTTCGGGAATTATAACCGAGCTCGCGGTGAGGTCAGGGACGCGAGATGAGGATCCGCGATTGAAGCCGGCCCACACGAGTCTTTCGAGCATCCACGAGACTTTTTCTTTTTTTTTTATTTAACGCGGAACACGAGGCGAGCTATTAACGGGTAAGAAACAATGTTTCGCGAGCGCATCTACGATTTCGAATTGGCCGTTCCGCCGTGCCGGAATTCGTGCGCGGCTTCGTTATGCGAATCTGGCCCACGATTTCGGCTTGATTTACGCGGTGTTTATACGTATTTATATTTCGAACGTTTAGTGCATACCGCAATGATCTATGACTCGCATTAACTGACTCTTGTTAAACAGGGCCCCGGGGCCAACGGTTCGACGATTCTATGGTTCTGGATGCCGGGTGCGCTCCCTTCCTCCGTTCCGATGGACTTTCCTTCGTCCCTTTCTTTCAAAAGCACACGCTCCCTTATTCCCTCTCTCTCTCTTTCCTACTCTATATCTCTCTTCCTTCCTTCACCGCGCTTCTCATCCCGCTTCCCTCCTCTCCTCTTTCCCGTGTCCTCTCGCCTCGCAGCGCTGACCGCGCTCCATGACCTGACCCTTCATAAACTAGGGCCCAACTGTGCTATATTTTAAATGCATATAGACGTAGGCGTGCATGCGCGTTAAAATAAATACAACAAGTACCGGCGCGTATCGGTTCGGGTATAAACGCGGGCCCTCCGACACCTCGTTCGTCCCGAAGAAAAAGAAAAAGAAAAAAGAAAAATGAAAAAAAGAAAAAAGAAAAAAAGAAACAGAACCGCGGGGAGAGGAACGGGAGAAGACGCGTATTCAGAGAGCGCCGTAGCCTCCTTCTCATCGCCGGCAGGCACCGCGCGCGCGGATTCCGACACATCCTAGGCATTCCAAAGCAGTTAAGCCTCGCGTTGCACCTCTCCCCCGGAACGCCGCGGCCAAGAGAGAGGGACTTTGATTAGAGAAATTAATGGTCTGACGATCTTCCCTAATGAACTCCGCGAGTGCCACTTTAAGAGCTTAATCCTTTCAAGAGCAGTGATTATAATACATAACTACTTTCTTAATCTCTTTTTCTAATCGTAATTTCGCTCAGGCCGCAGTTGAAGAAAATTACTCGGCACAATTTGCGAGCGTAAGGCCGTACGAGCTTCGATGCTATCGTCATTATTAATTAAATATTACCAATAATAATTCCATAATTTATTACGTGTTAATAAAAAGAAAAAAAAAAAAGAGAGAGAGAAAAAAACAAGCACCTGAGTATTTCACAAGCACGAATAAATAATATAAATCTTTTATCCGTGGATCGTTATTAATCATAAAAAATTGTTAATCGAATAATTAATATTTAAAATAAATTTTATATGCGGAAGGTGTTTACGTAGGGTGCCGGACGTCGCGCGGAGGGAGGGCAGCCGAATTTCTATTTCGCCCCTTTACAAAGTGTATTCTTGCGATTCAGTTTTTCTAAGGACGATGGAGATGAATTAACGTTCGGGCGAGGAGAGGTGCATTCGTGTGCTGGTCGTGTATGAGCACGCCGTGATACAGACTCCAAGCTGTCTGGGCTCCCTGGTGAATCCTCGGATCGCCTGTATCCCCTCTCGCTTTATTGCCGCTCAACCTTTTTTTTTTTTCTTTCTTCTTTTTTCCTTCTCTCGCTTTGTCTCGCTCTCTCTCGCTGGTCTTCCTTTCTCCCTTCCGGGCAGCCCTTGCCTCTCTCTTTTTCTCTCTCTTTCTTTCTCTCTCCAGCGGGTCCTCGGATTCTCGCCGCTTGGCGGCACCGCCAAGGTTTCAACGTGAAGAACGAGAGGGACGCGACAGAAGAGAAAAGGGACTCGGGAGCTCAGCCGTGTAAAAACTTCGGGCTACCTAGTTCTCGGCGCGGTGCGTGTCCGCCGGGGTTCGATCTACTTAAAACTCACCGGGAACGGGCGAGTTTCGAGGGGGGGAGGGGGTCGAGTTCTTTCGAGAGCGATCCTCATCGGCTCCCCGTGATCAGAGGGCCGAATATAATATGAAGACGAACGGAGCGGTTATTCGACGCGGGGCACCCCGTGCGATCCTTAACGCAACAACGTTCCGCGAAACAAACGCGTAATAAAAAAAAAAAAAAAGAAAAAAGAGAGAGAGAGAGACCCGCGCGGCGGTTCACGCGTATTGTCCGACGCATTATGTCCGAGACCGAGGTTCGCGCTAAATCTTGGGGCCAAGATTTCGTCCCGACGCGTTTATCGCGTAAATTACGAGCGTGTTACCGAATCTGCTCGAAGGGGACGGGAGGAGAGCGAGGGAAGAGGGTGGGTGACGAGACGCCCGTTTCGGAAGACATCGCACAGCCAGGTTTTATCGCGGAGGGTATCGCGAGGAACAGCGCGATGTCTGAATCGAGAGTGCATCCGGTCATAAGCCGGTATTCCTTCGCGCGGGAGGTAACTCGATTAAGGGAGACTTCGTCCTTTCTTTCTCCCACCTTTTACGATATGCGAAAAAGAGCGAACGCAGAAGGAAAGGAGAAACACGGAGGAGCGGAGTTTCCTCGAAGACACCTCGACCGAGGTGGTGGCAAGAACGGTGGTGCGCGACGACGACTTCCTCGAAGAAGAGGGAGGGCGCGGTTATACCGCGAGGAGGAATCTCGCGGTAACACATGGAAGGATAGAGTTATTTATTGTTATGGCCGCCTGCAGCACGGCGTCCTCGTTGTGTGTGGGTGTCAGGGGAGGAAGGGAGGCTCGAGAGGGGGCCTCCGCTTCGGTCAGATTCTTTTTCCTTCTCTCGCTCTCTCGCCTCTCCTCTGCCTTGCCCGCCTTGTCCCGCGCCCGCAACTCTCTTCGCCGGAGCACTTCGGTATCTACAAATACAGATACCGAGAGCGCCTTCTCTCTTTCTCTCTTACCCGGTACTATAACGCGGTCGCTCGGACCGAGAGACCACTATGCTCGGTCGTCTTTCTCGCGCGCGCGGAGTCGTGCCTCCTTTACCACGTTCTCTGTCAAGGCCCTTCTGTAGCGTACGTATGCAACGGGCCGCCCACTCCCGGTATACCCCGCTGGGTGTCCAACACCTACCTACATGGCCGCGGCACAACTGTATCCGTCCGGCTGACCCGGTCCACACACCGCGACCGTCGCCAACACCTCCGCCGCCGTCGCCGCCGCGGCCGTCCGCCACCGCCGCCGTCACGCGGCCCGCACTAAATTTATCCCCCCGAACGACTTTATTACGTTACCCCGAACGTTTAATACGAAATTATTACTTAGGCCGGGGCTCTCTGGCGGCGACGAGAAGGGGGCGAAGGCGAAGGAGGCCCCAAACGGAGGTCGAGACGGTGGGAGCAACTTTGATTTACGCGCCAGTAAAAACTGCCTATCCGGAGAGCAAGGACCTCGCGAGGTTTCACCGACCAGGGCCCCTCTTTCCGAGTGTTTCAAAGCGATTTCTCGGCCGCGAGAAGCGCATTCGCGATCAAGTGCTCATGTAGACCTCGATGCCCTCGCCGATTGATCGAACGTAAGAGATGCGGTATCTCTGCGGATACGAAACTCGACGGGCGCGCCTCGCCCTGCGACTAGAAAGCCGGAGCGTAAAGTGGACGAGAAAGAAACACCTCCCCGTGCTACGGCTGGTTCACGGCTCACGTCGCACGTGCGAAAACGAAGAGCGTCACGACGCTGTCTGCAACGATCGCCTGTAATGGTCGAAAAAGACTACGAGCTCGCGCTCACGGTTGTGTCGGGAGTCATGAGTTCCGCTGGACCATTGGATGCTGAGGAGAGAGAAAGAGAGAGAAAGAGTCCGAGAGAGAGAACGAAAGAAAGGGAGAGCGCGAAAGGGAGATAGGAAGGCATTTTTACGAGTCTGGTTGAGGTTAGTCTCTAGGTTCGACTCCTCGCGGTGGAGTTATAATTTACAGCCCTCTTGCCTCGGTCTCGCAGCATCTCTTTCTTCGATTCGCGGTCCCTTCTTTCCTTCTCCGTCCCGTCTCTTCTCGCTTCGCGTTCCGCGTCGCCCTTCCTTCCGCCTCTCTTACGTATGATCGCGCGCGCAAGCAGACTCCGGTGCCCAAGCCGGCGAGCATCACGGCTTAATGGTGTCTGTGCGCCCGTCTGTCCGTCCATTCGTTCGTTCGTCTCTACCCGTCGTCCCCTGGCTCCTTTCGCGTTCAAGAGTACGTGTGGGTTGTTAGTCGGCCAGTTTATGCTCGACTCGCCCGCATCCCCTTCCTATCACGCTTACTTCTCTTCGTTTGCAAACTTTGCCTCCTCTCTCCTATCTGCCTTTTTATAATTTTTTTATTCTTTATTTTTTTATTTTTTTATTTTTCTGCCTGTCCCCTCAATCGGCCCCTTGCTCCGCTTTCTCGGTGTCGGATAGGATAACGGAAGGCGTCGCGGATACTACAATGAATTCTAGAAATCAGCGACTGTTGCCCTCCGAAAAGAAAGAAAAGTACTTTCATCGTGCAACATTTGTGTCATTAAAATAACCGATCTGGCACGGAGTGTCAATCTAATTAATTTTTTTTAGCGCCTAAATAAATTTTTTTTAATATATATATATATTTTTTATTATTTTAATTTACGTGGCGATTAAAATAATATTTAAATTTGCTTGGTTTGAGGAGCTTAAAAATCGCGCTATCGGCTAAAGACTATTTATTACGGTAAACGATCGACGAGCCTAATGATTTTCACTGCAGAGGTGTTTCCCGATAACCCCGTTCACGTCGCGCTCACAGATCTATGGATCCGTAACCTCGCGCACACGTGACGGAGAAATGAACGATGAGGTTGAGCAACGATCCGCTACCAGTCCGACCGTTCACATTGTTACGGCGGACGGTGTATAGCGCGTAACCGGGATACGCCGAGATCGCGGGACCGTGTACCAAGTGTTGTTACGTAGGTGTACCTGATGGGTCGGCAACGAAAGGGGGAGGAGAGGGGAGCGAGCACGGGAGGCGAGGAAACCGACTTGGAAGAGAACGCGGAGCCTCCGTGGTAGCGTCGGTAACTCCGGCGGGCGACGCGTCGTAAACTTTCGCCTCCATCGGCGAGAGCACCTTCGCGCCTTCCTCGTCCCACCTCCGGGCGCTTCTTCTTCCTCTGGCAGCGTCAGCCTCGCCGCCGCTTCTCCTCGCGAGATCTGCCTTCTCGTTCTTTTTTTTTTTTTCTCTCTCTCAGCCTCTTCCATCGCTCCGCTGCGGGGCCGAGAAACGCGGTACCCTCGCTCCCCCACGCACAAACACCTCGGACGCTCCCCCTCCTCCCTCTCCCCCCCGTCTCTATTCTTCTTCGCGCTCTCGCGTATGATTCAGCCTCGCTTCGGTTAAACGCTTATGCAGATTGCCGATAGTAAACGGCCGCCCGGACAGAAATAGAGGCAGCGCGGGCTGCTGCGGACGGGGACGACGGAGACGACCGGACGCACCAGCGGAAATGCGTTTCGTAGACCCGCCCGACCCCCGGCGCGTGTGCGTGTGTTGCGCGCGCTCTCGCACATTTGTGGGTGGCACACTCGTCAGATGGAAATCCGCACGTAGCGGTGGATGTTCCGGTTGAAGGTGATGACATAAAGAAAGTCCGGGATGGATCCTCTGGGCGTGCATATTGCGGCACGGCCGCGGTAACCCCTCCCGCGCGAGACGGATCCCCGGGATTACGGGTCCATAACTCTCGGCAAAGGGAATGTCGTAAATTATCATCTTACACGTCGCGATTCGCGAGTATAAAGATAACGACTGAGTCTATCCGTGGACGATAGAAAGCGAAGGGCGAGGTAAATTTCCCTAAAGTAACTAACATTTCCTAACTCGCGTATATTTCCTTATCGTTTACATTTTATTGACGTAGAAGCGCGATACATTACGGCGGAGGTGCCCGAGCGTACAGCCTTCGCGTAGCGTCGGAATAATAGCCTGGCATTATCAATCCCGATAAAAGGAGCCTATCAGCCGATGGGCGAAGCTCAAAGCTCGAATCACGGTATAATTAAAATAACGAAACGATATCGGAGCGTTTTATTAATAATTAATTCCAAGGGTCTAGCTGGAGAGAGAATCGTCTGAATGAGATATCATACGAAAGCTCTTTTCGACAGAGATTTATGAACGATGTTTTCGTCTCTTTAATCACGTTTGAAAATAATACCCAAAGAATCCGTCGGGCCTTTCAGAAATTCACGTCACGCGCCATTGCTTCCTAAAAAAGACTTAATTATCTCACGTCCATCGTAAGATCATTGCGCTCAAATAAAAATTTTGACGTAGCAGTTATTCGAATCACGTAGCCGGTGTACCCGTAGTATAGTTAAGTCTAACCTTGAATGCGAATCAAGGAACCGATTCCTCCGCCCACAAACAATGTCTATTTTCGACGTGCACAGCCCGAATATCTTTCCTTAATTAATTCATACAGTAAATCGAACATTTCTCGAAAGGCGATCGTAAAGATTATTTAATTATACGATCGAAGCGAACGCGGACTCCGGCTTGCAAATAGAAATGGCATAATTTTTAGAAACTATAACCGCAAGTGTTCGACTTGCCTCACAAAAAAAAAAAAAAAAAAAAAAAAGAAAAAAAAAAGTCCATCGTCAACGACTCGACGCGAGAGATCCGTTAAGTACTTAGAACAACAGAACCCCGGTGTGATCCACGGGTTCATTAGAATGCCTCGCATAATGGACGGCATACGCGCGGATTTCTATAGGCGGGCGCGGCTGATGAATATTTATCTAGCAATTAGACGGCGTTAATTCCGGAACTGCGACCTGATTTCACGTCGCCGTTCCCCCCGGCCGACGCTCCACCCCGGGGCCCGGATTGCAACGTGATGCAACCGTGTTGTAACCCGTCGGTCTCATTTGCCGTTTCCTATACCGAGCGGTAGTAATTAATAAAGTAGCCGGTCGGCCAATGAAATTACCAGAACGTGAAACGCGAGTGCAAACACTTGAGTTCTCGTTCTCAGGTGGTACTAATTGAGACGCTCCCTCGGAAAGACAGTCGTCCTGCTGCGCTAACGCCCCGTGTCAACAATCACCGGCAGCTTAATTATGCACGCCTCTAATTACCACCGGGTACCGGGTGCGGAACGACGGCCGGGGGAAGGGAAGAGGGAACGGTGGAAGATTGGTGGACTGGCCGGGTGTGTAAGTACCCGTGTCCAGTATTACCCGTCCGGCGCGGCGTTTGCCCGTGCTCCTCTCTTGCGTCAGCCCCGCTTAATTTGTTTAACTAATCGGGAGAGAGCGTTAATTGTTTAATTATATAGACCCGCGCGCGCGTCGGCGCGCCATGCGGCTAATGACGTCCGCAATCTTCCAGACCGGAGTCACATTCGTGGCCGAGCCGTGCTAATTGTCGCGACGTAAACGAGCCGTTCTAATTGGCCGCGACGAGAGCGACGAGAGGGGGAAACGCGGGGGGGAAAAATTGGCCGAGATGAGCGCGAGCAAACGTGTACGAAGATATCCGGCCTTCTCGGCGAAGAGACGTGGCTTCGATTAAGGTGCCCACCTACAAACCGCCCGCATTATATTGTGATTAACGTGCCGACTCGCGCGGTGGTCCGCGCCGGGCGTACTTTACGCTTCGCGCTTTCTTCCCGCGTTCGTGCTGCAGCTGGTCGTTACTTCGCGAGACTACGGGCCGATCCTGCTATTGATAATGCGCGAGTCCCGGCAGCATCGGAGTACGATCGCCGCTACTTATTTTTCCGATTTCTCGCCGATAAATAATTCCCCCATTCGCGTGGCCTTACTCGCCTCCAAAGTCTCCTCGAGATGATTCACTTCCCACTTTGTGAACAAGCCGATTCGTTAAGTATGCGTATATGACAGATCGCTATGGGAACAAATGTAAGTAATAACGTATGCGTCATTAATTCACATGGATATTACGCGAAAGATACCGGCTCTCCGTAATAAACTCACTCGGACACTCGGAGTTACGCTAATATCCAATCGCATATTACGTATATCGAAAATGAAATATTCCGGGGGGTCAATGTATGCCGATCGAAATATAATCGCCGTACTGTCGTGAAACGATAGGCGGCCGATTAACTTTCTTCGTGGTTCGTCGCGTCTAGAAATACGGCCCGGAGGGGAGGGGTGCAGTTAAGCCGGCCTCGTCTAGGTCAACAAGGGTCCAAGGGGTCGAGTCCCCGTTTCTGACATTACACCCTCGTGTCCTTCGACAATTTTATCAGTTATTCCGCGCTATTCCCAGCCGTGTGATTCTACGTACTACACGAGCAGATGGAGAAACGGCACGATCCTTCGTGGACTTTTTTTTTTTTTTTTTTTTCCTTTTTTTCACGTGAAGACATCGCGACG
This sequence comes from Cardiocondyla obscurior, assembly GCF_019399895.1. Classification (NCBI taxonomy): domain Eukaryota; kingdom Metazoa; phylum Arthropoda; class Insecta; order Hymenoptera; family Formicidae; genus Cardiocondyla; species Cardiocondyla obscurior. The sequence goes on along the minus strand of NC_091880.1, from coordinate 3,815,800 downwards.
GGGGTGAGAGGTGGCGGGGGCCGGGAGGGGAACAAATCGTTACTTGAGTATTCCGAGTGAGAGGCTCGTCATTCGTGAGAGGAACGTCTGGGTATATCCACCGTCTCGTTTACGTACGCCGCGATATCGCGCCCATAAGAAGCGAGGAGCGCGAGAGAGCGCACGGAAAGAACGAGGGAGGCAGAGGGAGATGAAACGAAAGAGAGCCCTTTCTGGCAAGACAATCAGGTAATGCCTGCTCGGTATGCCCGCTGTCGGCCAGCGTGTGCCTCTGGGGTGCCGTAAGACACCGGCAGCGGCGAAAAAAAGTGTGGCTGCAGCGTCGCACCACCTTCGAACCTCCACCTTCTCGTGGTTCCTTCTGAATTCTTTATCGGATGCTGCCTACCCAACAGTTCGCGCGCCGCGCCCGATACGCGGCGGTGATAGGGAAAAATTCCGGGCTTAGAATAGGAAACGAGCTCATAAGGCAGATGAAGAACAGACTGGGAGGGATGCAGGCGAGCGGGATGTGAATTCTCAGATGACCGCGGCGAGCGAGATGCGAATATCCGCACGGCGTAAGATAAAAATGTAGAAAATGGTCAGCTAAATTTACTTTTTTCTATACGAAACAATGTACTTTTACGTATAATTATAAATGACTTATTAATTTATACAGAAGCATTGCGCACGTATAAAGCGAATTGAAAAGGAAAAAATAATTGAAATAAATTAACGGGCAGAGCATTTAAGTAAACGGCAAAATTATGCAAATTGATATAAAATTGTCCTCGCTTTTACAACCTCTCCATGAGAACGCCTAACCGCGATGCGCTTGGAAATCATTGCGCGTCATTTTCTCCGCAATTATATTACCGAGAAAATAAGATGAGAAAGCAACGTCTCCGAGCCATAATCCGCGAAAGCGCGGCTGCTAATTGCTTCCTGTTCGCACTTTACGCCGCATCACTTATCACTTGTTCGCAAGAACTCTACGCAGATACGGAAAATTGACCGCTTAATGATCGCGGAATCAAATTATTTTCGTTGATTTGTACCGTTGCGTAATCCACGCAATAAAACGTTAAGTGCTGCAGATTTGTGATGACTCGATGTTTACGTCCGCGTTCTGCCGTAAAGGATTTTCCCCCCCGCGACGTTTATTGCGCGGATGGCTTAATTATTGAAAGACATTAATTTCCATATAATTTGCATATGTTTTATTAACCGAGACGCACGCGCGCGCGGTCCTTTTGTCGATTTCTACGGTAATGAAGCACGAAGAAAAATGCGAAACCGGATGTCGACGGAATACAGAGCGAACGAAATAAATGCTTCGTATCGTTCGATGAAGGGTGACTATCGAACGCTCGATGACTCAGGGTTTTTTTTTTTTTAGTACCGTCGATGATAATTTACGTCAGGGGTGCGCGACACGATCAGCAATCAATACCTCGAACGATACCTCCCCTAACGTTTTTTCTACGATACCCCGATGTGTGTTACCCCTAACGCTAACGAAGCTGAAAGACCGCTATTGCCATTTGGCAGTTGCGCCGGATTTTAGCCGTGTGTATTAATGTAACAAATGCGCTATACGATTTCCACGAGTTGTCGTTCCCACGAAAGAAATATAATTTAATAAGCGCCTATGTCAAAGCGAATAGATTTTGAGCAAACAATCGACGTAATATCAATTAATTATTTGCGATTTAAAATATATTTTGTTAAGTGTTTCGTAACATATTCTTTCGAGACATAATGTCACAAAAATATATATTTAAGTGCACGTTAGATAAAAAGAAATAAAGTCTACATGTCGCGCGAATAAATTTAGCACGTTTTAAAGGGTCAGGAAGAATAATATAGTTTCCTAGCGAATCTGTCGAAGAGTAGTCCCTCGCATTCGAGCCCGGGCGTGGGTTCTGACAGCAAGGACCAGCTCGTAAGAGCAGAAGCCCTAATGACATTCGCCCGATCAAAGGAGGCCCACCCTCGGAATAACCGAGGAAATTTAAAACGTGCCCTTTTTTCAGCCAAAAAGAAACGAAGACTGACGAGGGTTAATGCCGATCACGTACCCGCGTACGCGAAACCCTTCCCTCCTTCCCGTCCTTCGAGAGGCAAAGCTCACCCTTCGTCATTTTTCCCAATACCCAGCAGTACGCACCATCGATCAATTCAGACAACCAAAGAATCGAACTGCGACGCCCGATGCGACTCTCGTTTTGAATGTTTTAATCCTTGTATATGAGGGCAGGCTTACAAATTGCAACAATAACGTTGAGGTTTAATACCCTGACAAACGATGCGACCAAAAAAAAAAAAAAAAAAAAAAAGAGAAAGAAAGAGAAAAAAAATTTTAACATTTCTGCTAACATTAGATCTTTGCTTAATAATAATTTTTTAATACATTTTTAATACTTATTTTTTAATACGTGTTAATGAAAGCGTGGATAGAAAATTAAATAATTAGAGAAATTATTATTACTTTCTTTTTGTTTCGATAAACCGTGTGGTTTGGACAACATTTTCTGCAACTAATGTCAACGACGCTTAGGCGGCGCGTTTGTTTAATTTAAAATCCGCCTGCCGCTCACGATGACGATCGTAAAATCGTGTCCAGAGTGATCGACCTGCGACCATTGATGTCACGGGGTACGCTGGGGCACAAAAGAAACAGTCTCTCTCTCTTACCGATCACGGCCGCACAAAGATCACTTTGATCAAAACCGTCACGAACATCTGGATCTAGACGATCTCGCAAATACTCGACTGCCGGTAGGAGACATTTGGTAATCAATCTTAACGCGGGATCCACCGCTCGCGTTCAAACTGATCATCAATTAGAATTAATTATTTCAACCATTAGCAAAGAAAAAAAAAAAAATTTTTTTCTCTAACGTTAATTTATCGTATTCTTTACTCATTCGTTATCGGCGAAAAAGACGATTTTATGAACGCGTAATAAAAAGCGTTCGCGGGAACGTCATATAGAAATCGATTCTGCGATCGTAAATTTTCGCGTCGTTCGATTTTTACACTATTGTAATAAGAAAATACGATGGTGCGTCCATTTAGTAATTTCAGCTCGTAATGATCAATTCGCTCGAACCGAGCCGGGAAAAGCAAAAGGAGGATAATGTTCATATTAAAGTATTCACTTATCCCAGTTCATCTGCCTTGAAATTTGCCTCGGAGCAGGCTGATCCATATAGTCATCCTGCAACGATTGCTAACGACCGTACGCAATCGTGCACGAAGGATGAAAATTCTTCCCCCCTCCGTTGCCGATCACGTACGACGACCTGCTCGATCGGGACGTGTCACGTACAGATAATCGTAATGGCACGCATTTTACGGATAATCCGACTGCACGCGGGATGAGAGACGCATCGGTATGCATGTATTCATAACAAGTCTTCGCAGTCCTCTTTATTTTGTTTAGCATATTTAATACGTTTAATATACGGGAACCGTCTGACGCGCGATCAATAATATTTTATCGATGCAACGGCGTTGTATTGTCGAGGAGAGTCCGATTTTTGCAAGAAACGTCCGTAAATGCGAAAATTAATTGAATTTTTGTAAAAAAAAAAAAAATATAAGCGACAGAATAAGTCGCATTAAAGAGTGTCGCGCGTCTCGGGGAAAAATTGCGATGTCGTAGCTCGTTAGATCCTCACCGGTTTTCGTTCGTACTCCGTTTACTCGAGATTTACGGACGTCTATTGCCGCAATAATCGATAGCGCTCGATCTCGGACGGACTCCGTCCGAAATCGTCGGCGTCGCTGCACGCGAACGCGATCACAAAGGGTAGGAAAGTAACTGGCCCTCTCTTACCGATCACGTACGGAGATGCGGCCGATCGAACGTGCCACGGACAGACATCTGGATCGCGGTGCAACGTACGGATAATCATAATAGGAGGCGTTTTACGGATAATCCGCGTGCACGCCGAGTGAAGAATGCATCCAGGTACATCCCCGATGGGATTCACGGATACCCGCGCGGATACGTCCGTGTTGGTGCACACAGGTGCGAGCTACGGCCGCGGCGGTGCGGCCCGAAACAACCGCGGTTCTTACTTTTCGTCTTTCCTTTCTTCGCGCTCGCCGCTTACGAGCGTCCAGCCTCGGACGTTTCGGGCGAGATGAAAAACGGCCCGGGGCCAGGACGGTTGTCAACCGTCGATTAAATTTGAGAAATATTTGCCGTACGGACACGCACGAAATTAAATCTCGAATAAAATAAATTGAGCGACGCGCACCTATGCGCCCACCTTTGACGCACGTAAAGAGCGGCGGTGCGAGAACCAAAAAGGGACACGCGAAAAAGGGAGCATCCTGGATAGCGCGACGAAAAGTCGCGGTGGAAGAGACGCGGTTCGCAGAAGCGAGTGAGCCAAATAACTCCCGTCTCATCTACATGACGTGCACGATATATACATATTTACGTGCACACATTCGTCTCTCACGCAGAGACGTGCGGCGGGTGCACGTATAAATAATTTTACGCTGCATCGTGCGCTAGCGACACGCGATTCTCTACGCGCACACATCGTCGCCGAACGGAATATCTGAGGCGCGGTGAGAGAGAGAGAATGAAAAAGGGATATTACGTAAAGAGAGAGAGAGATAGAGAAAGAAAGAGAGGGAGAGAAGAGAGGAGACGCGTCTTTACATTTCAAATAAGTCGACTCACTCGTACCCAGGTTTCTTTTCCCTTCGTCGACAGGGGGACTCCTTCTCCCCATCCTTATACGTATTCATTATTGGTACCGCGCCTGGTTATACCGCTCGAAACGTGCGTACTTGAACCGAGTTCTCTTATTTGTCATAAATCAGCGCCAGATCGTACGACCGTCCGAGAATTCCTGATTTCGGGTCGTCGCGCTGACGTCCAGAAGCGGACGTTCCAACGCTGTCATCGCGAATACAATTTCATTTTGATAACGCATCGACGGGACAATCGTTCGCTTTGCAAACCTTTAAAATTGCAAATATTATCGGGGGACTTTGTCGCGTATTATACGTACATTATTAAAACGCGCGCATTTGTATCGAAAGCAGAAATAAATTTTGAAAGAAATTCAGTATCTGATTAAAAATTCTCTCACGAGAGAGATATGTTCGCGAATAATAAATTCACGAATCTCTTTAAATTAAAATTAGCATATTATTAATCCCATCGTAGTAATATTAAATTAAAATTCTTTACGTCTCCTCTTTTATTCTCTCTCTTTCTCTCTTTCTTTCTTTCTTTCTTTATTTTTTAAGATCGCGGAGTTTAACATCGATGTGCTACGTAATGCTATTACTTCTATGTCGTTTGAAGAGAGCGATTATTTGAGAACTTTTAGTAAGCGTAGAGGTCCCCCTTTCTATCGACGCTTTTATGCAAGTCGACGGAACAAGGTTGAAGAACTCCCCGAGAGGAGCTCCGAGTCTAACGAAGCCCAACCCAACTACCGCCGCCAAGGGCTGTCTCGTTATCTTTTACAGATAGGAAGCCCACCCCCTTCGCTCCCGCCGCCGCGCCGCCCTCGTTCTGGCTTTCCACATGGAGGAACGAGGCGCCATTATCACGAGAATCCTTATTTATTGGGAATCGATCGTATTCAAATCCCCCCAAGGTTCCTGCCTCGGAACTGAGGACTGACGCAAACTTCTTTTTCCAGTCTATAAAGAATCGTGGACCAGAAAAGGGATTTATCTGGTACGATGCTATCGCTCATGACACTGTCGTGTCCCGGCAAGCCGAGAAAATCTCCTTAATCGGAAATCAGGATACGCTCGAGTGCGATTTGGAAAAAAAAAGAAAAAAAAAAAGAAAAAAAAATATGCTTCGTTAATTATCACCAGCTTGTTCGCGCTGCCTCTAGGCGAAGGGGAAGACGTGTTGACGATCTTATTTTAAAAAGGAGATGTGGAGATTTAATTAATGACGTTTTTTTTTTTTTCTCTTTCCCTCTCGCTCTCGCGACGCCGATTGGTTTTCTCCCCTTTGATCGATTAAATTTACTTCCTTTCTAGAATCTTTCGTCGCGAAAAGACCGCGGCGTAAAATTTCCGCCGATCAACACGGACGATAATTCGCAATTCGAGCGATAAGCATCGCCGACAGGACACGCCGTTCGCTCGAGCTTGTTTTTCAATTACGACACGGATGTACCAGCGGCATAAAACAGGATTCAACGTTACTATCCCGGGCGTAAGATACACAAAGTAAGACGGACACCCGTAAAACGCCGTAAACAGGCGAGTTTATCTCGCGCAATCGTCACTCTCGAGTCCGTTCGGCGACGCTTCGAAGTGGCTTTTACGCGCGCGAGGCGACGCGCTGCTCGCGCGAGAAAGAGAAAGGGCGAGGACGACGGCGACGATCCCGAGAAACGTAATGCGCCAATAATTGTGCTTTTTGCCGTCGACGACAACGATGACGACGACGACGAGAAAAAGAATTTCCCTCCGTGCTCGTGAACGCCCGCGTTAAGCACTCGCGGCGGGACGCGGACCGGGCGACTTTCGTCGCGTGCGATTATCCCGTAAATGTCAGAGGGACCCACGGCGGGGGTCGGTGGTTGCTTTTACGTGCCGCTTTTACGAGCATCCTCTAGGATGCCTCCTCCGAAAAAGGGACGACTCACTCGGTTCCGCGCGGACACGAAGGACGCTTCACGCGATAAGACGCCCGACACGACAACACGTACCGCGTTTCTTGAACTATTGCCTTTAACGATTTCGTTTTATTGCGCGGACCCGTATTGGGTTTAAAGGCTACATATCGATCGAAGAGATACAGAAAATATGACCAATATCGCGGACGCGATTGAAATCGTTTCGGCTTGCACGAAACGCGGGGGAAGATATACGCGCGGAAAGAAATTGGCGGCGCGGTGCGCGATACTTCGTGTCTAATTAAATTCTGTAATATTCAGGAGAACGAAATTAAATTCGGGCGGAAATCGACGGGAGGGGACGAGTGCCTCTCGCTCCTCAGCTGCGTCACCGGGTTCTCTAATTCGGGTGAGGTTTTTCACGCCCAGGAAGTTCCCGTGGAACGCGCGTACGTCTCGAAAGCACCGGGGAGAGCTCGCCCTGAAAATATTCACCGGCAGATTCACGGCGATACTCCGTATCGCCCGCGAGATACTGTGTACTCGCCGTAATGGAAGGTAATGTATCTCGCGATCAATTTCTTACGCGCGTTTGCGTTTCGCGTAGCCTCCTCGCTATCTTCTTCGCGCGAGGATATTATTAAGGAGGGCGGCTCTCGGAGGTTGGCGCGCGAGGGAGGACGCCAGAGAGGAGGAGAAGAGGGAGACAGAAGGGGGGGAGGTAAGGGAGAAAGAAAATTGACTTGAAGAAAAACCCTGGCTTGGAAGCCAGCCGGCTCCGGGGCTCGTGTGTAAACTTTTCTGAATTTCCTTAGGCAAATATTGGCCGGGCTCGCGGGCGCTTCGCGCAGAGTCGTGCGAGACCGTGGCTCTTGGGGGAGCCCTTAGGGCGAAGAAAATGAGATTTTTCTCCGAGACCGAGCTACGGCGCTCCACTCAGGTAGGACGACACAGAGGGAAGGGGCTCGAATTCGAAATTAGCTCGTATCGAGGTCGTGCACCGCCGCCGTATCGTATTACATGAAGAAATATATAAATGTATGTGTGTATTATATACGTATATATGTGCGCGGACACATACCGACGGCGTCCTCATAAAAATATTCCTTGATCGTCGCAGAAAATTCCGGATTCTACAGAAAGTAGGTACGAGCCATCGCCCTAAGCGCATGCGAGACTAACAGGGATAAAGACCCCGCATTTTACTGAAACGAGCACTGGGAAAAACCTACGGTCCTAGTACTGTTAGTTCATTGTTCATTGTTAATAACGTGTCATTGTAAAGTCTAACGAAGTCGGAGACGGATGATAAGAGCGAATGCGGAGCACGGGAACTAATTTAGAATTTAAACATTTGCATACGTGGTATACGTCGCGTATTACGTTCGTATAAGCTATTATATTACGATAAGAAGCTAATACTGTTTCAAGTTATAACGAAGAAGAATGCTCGTTACGAACTTTTCGGCAACAATCCGTCAAACTTTGTTTAGAAAGGATCGTAACGTGGGAGAACGACGTCGAGGATATCTTTAATATCCTCGGTATACTTCGATTATTGAACGTAGCCAGATACTTGCACAATAACCGTAGGCGAATTCCTCGAGATCTATAAGGGAGCCTAGATTATAACCGGGAAGTAGTGGTGGTAGTATTATAGGGCTGGCGGTGGTTCCCGAGGGTGAAGAGGGCCGTCGGCTGGCCCGCTGTCGGGGGTGGGATGGAACGGCAATCATCCCTACTTGATGAGTTTTTCTTATTTTCCCGGCGGAGTTTTAAAAATGGCCGCTTGGCATGCAAGTCTGCTCGCGACTTGGTCTCCTGGATTTATTTCGATTACTTTTTTTTTTTTTTTTTTTTTCACCCTCGTACACGAAGCCATCCGTGTCATTCTCCTCGTCTCCGTTCGTACATCGCCCGCTCACACACATTCGCTCGTCGGTGCCTGAGAATTGTGATTCTCCTACGGTCGCATCTCTCGAGATCTAGTCACACTTTCCTTGCACTTCTTTCATACAGATTTACATTTCCTGTTCTACTCGACTTTCAGCGGACTTGAGTCTTTGATAGACATTCAATACTCGGCAATTAATAATTTACTCTTAATTTTCCATTTTACAAATAAGTGTTAATATTTATTAATTTTCTGCTCGAAGTTTCCGGCAGTTATTTTTATTTAAAAAGAAAGAAAAAGAAAGTAGTTTTAATTAAATCATTCCGACGGTCGTTTCATTACTCTTCTTTACTCTAATGCGATAGAATCTTTAGTTCTGATTAACTGAACTGTAGGTATGCGGGCAGGCGAAGCGTTTATAGAGAACCTAGAGCGACGTTGTGGCGAGTCTAACGGATATAACAGGATCTGTGTGTCCAGCAATCATCGTGTATTGAGCGAAAGATTACATTAGTAATAAGCCATTGATATTTCATAGGGCGGGATGCTGTACCGCCGCGCACACGCACGTATCACGACCTCACGGACTCGCTCCCAGGAGATCTCAATCAAGGCGAAAAATAATTTTTATCCCGACCCACATCAGCCCGCTTCAATAATCTTCGCCAACTCTGATCAAGCTCCCTCGCGCGATCGATGAACATTACACGTACGGGGGCTATTCTTTTCTTCTTCTACGTCTGTGTTTCGTGTTGCGTAACTGTTTTAAATACACGCCACCGGCGCGATCAAACGCTGCGCAAACAAAAAAAAAAAAAAAAGAACGAAAAGCCCTCCCTTCGTATTTCCGAGTTAACGTCGATTTACTTTCAATTTGACAATGCAATATCTCTCCACCGGGTAATCTCTAATACGTTCCGCAGCGTTAGGAAATATTTTAGTTCTATCGGAAATCGAAGACGGCATCTCCGATCGTCGGACGATGCTTCTCGTCGCAATCGAATTTAAAGGAAAAGGAGCGATCGGCGCGAGTACGCTTTTCCGCTCACGGTGAACTTGTTTTTCCCGCGTCGTTACCGCCGCTGTCGTCGTCGTCTCGAGGGTGCCTCGGGATCATTAGGTAGGAAATCACATCGGATGGAGAAAGAAGGGCTCGATGCGACGATCGCGCGGCGGGAATGAATTTTTTGAAGGATCGTCGTTTTCACGAGCGGTAGGTAGAAGGGCCGAGGGCAAGGGAGACCTGCTCGGCGGCCTGAGATCGCGCTGTCTCACCTCCTCTCACCGGTCTCCTCCTCGGGCTTCCTCCCTCATCGTTTCGTCACACCTCCGCACCTCCTTTGTTTCAGCCGCTTCGCCCTCGGTTTTTCATACGGCTTTTTGCCCGCGCGTTTCGCCACTTAACTCCGGTAGTGTCGCGTCATCGCCGTGGCTGTCCAAGCCACTAAGGACTTCGTGCGGAGATATTGGTGGCATGCGAGAGAGACGCCTCCGTCTCTCTACCTCTGATCCGTCCCTCCCTTTCCCCCCTTTTCCCTCCCCATCTTTCTTTCTTGTTAAATCTTTCCGTCGTCGTCGGATCTAATATCGCGAAGGTTTCGCAGTGCAACGAGGGTCAATCCGTTGGAAACGCCGCGAATTAAATTACATTCGCGCTATTCGTTAACGGTACAATTGCATCGCGCGAATTTGTAGCTATGGAAAAAAGGAAGTTTCTATATTCAATTCAAATTTATTTGCCTCGTAAGAGAGCGACATCGTAGCCGAAACTCTCGAAACTTGTTTGAAATTCCTGCTGACGCCACGCTTAATGCGTACCACCAATCACGAAGCTATCACGAACCATACGTTTCATTCGCAATAATTGCCGTTATTGCAATTAGGTTGTCGTGAGTTACCGCATAGTCTACATGATGAGAGCGAATTGCATCCGCGAGCCTCCGCGATTACAGCGTGACCAACGTATTGGAATCTAATCTCGCCTTAATAGAAATTCAGCGGAACCGTTACGACAAATTTAAGAGTTAATTGATGACAATGTGCCTGTACCTTCAAGGCAGGAGGTACCACAGCATCGATGCACGCTCTTTAGTTTCTTCTCGTTTTCTTTCTTTTTTTTTCTTTTTTTTTTTCCCGAGCTTAAGAAACCCCGTTTTCTTTTTCTAAAACGTAAATTCTTTTCTACGATATCTTTTTTTCATAAATAAAAAAAAAAAAAAATAGAAAAAAAGAAAATGGGTTGACAATAAATTTTCTTGCCTCTTCCTGCCGTGATTATTGTTGTTCTATGCCTTCCTTAACAAGACGAGACAAAGAATAACGGCGGAATACCCGAAGCGCGGGACAATTAACTTAAAATGCATTGGCCTGATTGAGAAAAGGTTCGCTCGGGCGTCTGACCGTCTGTCTGTGAGCATGTCAGACAACGTCGAGCACAGCCGACTGAATGGGCTTGGAATGCACCGCTGGTCCCCCCTTTTCTCTTCCCCCTCGCCCCCTCTGGCTCTTCCTCGCCCTAGCATACCGCCGGTGTATTCCCTTTATACGCAAACACGTATACCTGGTTCCTCACCCACGCCATATATAGGACTCTACGTCCAGTGATGGATACGAACGAGACATGAACACCGGCAGTTTTCGGGAAAACGTCGATAATCGGCCGTCTACGCGGTTTGCACGGATCGTCGGGCGTTCTAACGTTCGGAAATAGTGCCGCGCAAAGAAATAGTTTCGCTAATTCGGGAAAATTACTTTGTAGAATACAATCGGAGCGTCGACCGCGGCTGGTTTTGAAAATCATGAGCCCACGATTATGCCCGCGAATACGCCGGCATGATTTATTAATTCAATGAAGAACCATTTCCTGCACGCGAGTCGGTCGTTCTGTTAACTTCATTAACCGCCCAGTGTACGCCATGCGAGAATAAAAAGCGTTATTCAGCCAGTGTACAAGTAATATCATTCATTCTACAATATATCTCTATCAAGACGTTATTAGAGCGATTACCTAATACAAGTAATTTATTTTGTTTTTTTTTTCCCCTCCGCTATTTTTTTTTTTTTTTCGTTTTCTTTCTTTTACAGCAGTTCTGTAAATCTAATATTTTCTTGCGAGTTCTGTCGCGGACGCAATCGCCGCGGAAGATAAAAAGAAAATTCAATTTCAATGCAAACAGACGTCTACAAAATTTATAAAAGCTATTCTTGTAACGATATACGTCGGGACGAACGTGAATGCATTTAAGAAACACTTCTTCATTATGATACAATCTCCCGCTGCCGATAATGCGGCGAAAGAGGCACGGTCCCCGGACCCGCGCAAAAAGATCCTATTGAAAATCAGGGTTACGCGATTATGTGCTCGCCGATCCAGAACCCCCAGCCCTCTTCCAATTATCCCGAAACTATTGTCCTTCCGCCTTGCGATCCTCGGTCAATATCTTCCCTTTCATGCCCTGGTTCCTCGCGAAAGGAGCACAAAGGAGCGGGTTCCTTCATGGCAAAGCTACGACGCACTGATTAAAAATTATCACCCACCGACTACAAAGGGGGGCACTTGCCCGCCACTCGCCCGATTCCCTTCCCTTTCTAGACAGCTCTTCCCCACGACCACCCCCTTCCTGCACCTCTTTTTCTTTTTCCTCTTCTCGCCGACACTTCGTCCTCTTATTTATCGCGCCCACGAAAGCTAAACAAGCCACGGCCGGTCGGAGCTTGCGGCCGAGGAAACTTGGCAGACGAATTAAAAGTTACAGTTTCTCTCGCCCACCCCGAAGCAAAATGGCAGTATCGATTCGTGACTTATACGTAATGAATGCACTTACGAAAATGGGGGGAGGGGAAAAAAAAGCGAATGAATAAATTTACCCCTCGTTACACAAGATATGCACGTTCATTAAATAAAATATAAGATATTGAAGCGATAACTGTGTAGGACGCCGATGCGTTCCCTCCCCGCCCTCCCCGAAAATTATTCCGGGGCTTGGTTTATAATTTTTGTAAACCGCATAAAATCACCGACGCATTAAGTTAAATACCCTTTGTCATTTAAATTTCATTGAGGGCAAACAATTACGTAAATTCAAAGGCCCATTATGTTTCGCGAGTGCAACGGGACTCGAACGATTTTAACGATGCCATTCGGCGAGGAATCCTGCGTTCTCTTTTCTCGACGGGGAGGATGGAGTACCGGTGGATTGACAGAATTCTAGACCGTGATTCTTCACTTTCGCGGGACGATAATAAACGCGCCTTTCAATCATTATTTAATTCCCTCGCAACCGGTATTTAATGTGCGGTTTCGTCATAATGGCATGTTAATCGCCGCAGGAGAGAAAACCGCTACCGCTGCCTCCGTACGGACGGACCCCGGGCTCCTCGATCCTCAGGATCGATCCTTCCTTTCTGACGTACACACGAATACGCCCATCGGCATTCACGAGCGCCGGTCACGAAAGGGGCCGTGACTCGCGACGTGATTCGCACGTATCGTTGCCCTCGCGATAATCCCAATGCCAGTGAACTTTCAATCCCGGAGGAGCTGCGGGCTAACCGGCGCTGAATTCCCGCCATCATCCAGTCATTGCCCATCCGCCCGCTAACTGGCGCATCGCCGATAAAACGTTGTGCTTGCATTCGGGGTCACGATCGCACCAATGAACGAATATTTATGGGCCAATTAAGACGGGCGTATCCCGACGATTACGAAGAAAAATACCAATCAATCGGGGATGCTCAACTTTTTTTTTTATTAATATTATTATAATGTGATCGCAATAATTGTTTTGTATCGTTTTAATGCCGAATTTTCTATTAAATTGTACTCTAATCTGATTTATCGATATTTTTTTATACGAAAGAATTAAAGAATTGTTTTTTTTTTTTTAGTAATTATATGTAAAAGTGCAATTAGGAGTTACAGTTATTTTAGCTCCTAATTTCGGAAATTTCGCATGCACCACGTGAAAGAAATCGCCGGCCAGTCGGCAGAGAATTATACCAAGGCATTGAAATGAGTTCCGAGAATCTGGGTAGAGGATTTCACTGTCTTAGGTGCCGTCTTGGAAATTGATGACTCGTCCTAGCTCAGTCCATTGTGTCTAATTTACTAATTTCGGACAGGGATCGTTACAAAGAATATCGTCTGGATCCACAGAGATTTTCACGAACAGCTTCGTCTAGCCGACCTTTCGGAGTCAACCCGAGCCTCTTAAGTTAAACGAGAACAACGAGACTTAAATGACAAATTGCAAAAAAAAACATTTGCAAGCTTCAATAAGCCGATACGTTATACGTAATTTCTTTATCGAGATTACCATTATCGATTCGAGCATGAATTATTGATAACGTCGATCCTTCGATCATCGAAGACGCAACGAACCGAGCCGCGCGCGTACACATTTTAAAACCATAATTTTTTTAACCCGATACATTTCAATCTCGCGTTTAAGGCAATGCCGTACAATAAATCCAAAAAGGAAGACACGCTTGCACGTGCGTCTCGCTGAATCAGCATAAAGAACCGCGGTGCGACATAACGACTCCTCTGATATTACTTGTTACCTCGCATTGTCGCGATTTTAATAACTATCCAATGGACACGATTGAACATATGCCGCGATAGACAGCGGATACTAAAGAATCTAACTCCGAAGGTGTATTCATATCCCGGTAAAAAAAATCGAGACCCGAGCCTCATCAACTCGACGCCGCCTGTTATAAATACTCGATATTAAGCTATTTCCATTTTTAGCATCGACATATTTTTCTGCGCGTTGCTTAAAAGTGATATTCTCTGTTTAAAACTTGGTGATAGTTCCAAGCACGTCGCTGAATTTCGATATGAGAGAACGCGTGATTTGGCAGTGCACGAGTCTGCCACCCGGCCGTACTATAAAAACCTTATCGGCGATCTTCCCGCAGCTCGAGTGGGGACGCTTAATATTAATGTCTCCTCTCTCGCGGAGGTATCCCTGCATCTGTGCATACCGGGTGCTCCGACAAAGAGTCGCAATTTATTATTGGCGATGCCGCGCCAATTTCATTCCTATCGGTAATTTATTAAAATTACGCAAGGGCAGTAACTTTCTTTTTTCTTTCTCTCTCTCTTTTTTTTTTAATCTTTACTTTTGACGGCACTATGAAGTAAACGAGGCAATTAAAACCTGAATACAAACGCTATCTTGTTATTTTTTCATTTTTATTTTGAATTGAATACATTCTATGCAAACTGTGCCATTTAAATAATTATTATTTAAAAAATTATTTTTTCAACGCATAAAAGAATCTTTTTTTTTTTTCTTTTAAGTAAGAGTTTATGAACGTATTCATAATAGAGACATATGAATGCATAATTATGAAATGATAATTCTGTTGTAATTTACGTCGCATTAATGTGTCGATGCGCGACAAGTGCTTGACTCGTGTCAACCTTCGAGCTCACTTGACCCAAAACGAAATGAAATCGGTCTTTGACGTGGCCTTGATCTTTCGCGGTCTTTTATCCTTGCACCATTGTCGAGGATCGCCCTCCGATACCGGGGATCGAAATTGTCGTTAATTCCACGTGATTCCACAACCGCCCTCCCTACCTCCCCGAACCGATCGCGCTCCAGAGTCTCGTTCTCCGCTCCGTTCCGGGCATCCGTGACTTTTACCTCTAATTGCGAGTCACCTCGCCCAGGGACTTTTCGCAAGACAGACCATTGCACGCAAAGGTCACCGAGTCGTTTACGAAGGAGCAAATGTTATCCTTTAGGCGCGATAACGGCCGTCATGATGAAGTGGAAACGCTTGGCACGCTGTTAATCAGAGCCGATACTCCGCGAGAAGAGAGAAATCGATATACAAAGGAATTTCAACTCCCGCGCGCGATCGGGATCTTCCTACGTAATCATGATAAATACCGCTTTCTCACCACACTCGGGTTCATTCGATCGACGTAACGGAAGAAACAATTCTTTTCTTTCTTTTTTTTTTTTTTTTTTTTGGCTTGTTTTCTCTTACGAATAATCCACTCCGAAACGGACAACTGCCCGAAAATGTGACAGTAATATTAATAGCTGCATGCACGCCGACGCGACAAAGATCGTAAAAAAGTTACAACGACCGCAGCGATAACTGTTATACGTCTGCAATTCACACCGGCTTGTAACTCAGCCACCCTATATAAGATCTCGTGGTTGCATACAGAGCCGTGCACCAGGTATCAACGTCTCGCATCCCCCGGCATAACGTATGAACACCACGGCCCGAGGTAGTATAGGAGTTTAATTGGTGGTAATATGAATCCGCGTAATATAAACCGCCATCAGTCTCTCGCCGGGAGAGTGTACGTACCGGGAGGAAGAGGATCGGAGCGAAGAACGAGAGAAGGTACACGCGCGGCCCGAAACGGTGTCTCCACCTTCGTAATACCGACGGCTCTTTTTATCACTGTCGCGAGATTTGGCGCCCTTTAAGCGCACCGATCGTTGATTACGCGAACGATAATTCACGCGGAGCGGACGGGGAACCCTAACGTGGTTAATCGAGGCATCTTATCGGACGGGCGCGGAGGATCTTACATTGTTAGAACTAAAGAAAGGCCGTCGGCGGTGCGGAGCCTGCGTATTCTCCGTGTAGAATATTAAATTACTCAACAATCGATGAATAATTAATTAAGCGAATCAAAATAATTTTTGTCAGTCACTGGATATACATCGCGGATATTTTATCAGATTAATAACATCGCAATTGACGTCGCTAGACTACTATGTGACAAAATAAATCGTTCGAGTTGTCGAGATTACATCTCGGAGAGAGAAAGAGAGACAAAAAAAAACACAAAGATCCGTCAGATCACAAAAGCATTCAATAGAAGTGGCAAGGAGACTGCAGGCGCGCAAAATCCCGCGGGGGAGCCTCAGAGCGAGAAGTCGTTGACAAAAAAAATTACATTGCTCGCAATTCTGGAGTTGGCGAGAGGAAAAAGAGGAGAGAGAGATGGAGAACGAAGTTCGTTGACTTTCCAGGGACGCGACCCCAGCGCGATCGGTGGAAGATAAATACGCGAGCGGGAGCGGAGGAGGATTCCCGAGCGTTTTCCTCCGGGAACGAACCGTCCCGCCATTCCTCAGAGTCCTCCCTTTCGCGCGCCCTCCCCGAGGGGGCCCCCCCGACGCATTTTCTCTAATGTATTCACAAATCTTCGTTCTAACGCGGCGTTATCATTCTCCCAGCAGCCCCGGCCGTCTCGCAGCGGCAGCGATAGCGGGTGTGTGCTCCCGCGTGTACGTGCAGGGAGTGCGCGAGTATGCGAGAGACCGACGCGACGGGTGCCCCCTTTTTTTTTTTCCACCCTCCGTTCGAGGGGTGGAATTCATTTCGCGGCCCAACGCCCTCGACTCCCACGAACGGCACCGCCGTTCGATTGCTTCGATTATCCTTACCTTATTCCTCGAAGCTCATCCCTTCAAGCCGTTCCCCGACCATTACCCGGCGCTAGGAGTTTGCTTCTTTCCCTCGATCTCGATTCCACCGTTCTCGTTCCGCGAGACATCGAAAAAGCATCTCCCCCATACGCGTTTCCCCGACGCGGACTCGCGGTCGCGGAAACCCATTGCCGCAAATATACTCAGAAATCACAGATGGATCTCACCTATATATCGGGTAAATAACTGCGCCGACGAAATTCATGAAAGGAAAAGAGATTGGAATTAAAGATTATCCGCTGGAAAGTCGTACGCATTCCCGTTTCAATCATAGTAAATCGTAAACCTAATATTTATAATTACGAATTATGCGAGCAGCTTTTGAAATAAATTTCTGCCTCGTCTCTACGTTCTTTCAGTCGCGACACATCGTTTCTGCGGAAGATAATCAGTTTTCATATCTTCGGAAAAATGTTTCTCGAGTCTCTAAGATAAATGTGCTTTGTTTCAATTCACAATTTCGCCGCATGTTATATTAAACTGGATTAAATTCTTGAATTCAATTAAATATTCATTTTACCAACATCGTAGTTGGAGTAGCTGTAATATATCTTGCATTGTTTTGCCTTGGTAGAAAAAAAAGGGGGGAAAAAAATAAAGGAAGATAAGAGAACTATAATAATGCTAAGCGACCATCCATTTCCATTATAATTTCAACTCTCGAGACTCTTTCTCGACTTTTCATAAAACTTTACGTCTCCAGTTACGTACGTCGGAGCACGAAGGCGCACGTATTCATAATCGACTTGCCACGGGTATATGCAGGATATTTCGAGGGTGGAGATAGGAATATTCCGACAGGACACCGCCCCTGGTGCCGGGCAAGGGAACGGGGAAGTTAAATTCGCGTCGTCATTCCGGAATATGAGATTTCCAGAAGCGCTGCCGATAGGTGCCTGGGAGCGGGCCGGGCAGGACACCGGATCGCGATCGCGGAATTTCAGGGGTTGGATAAGGCGGACAGCAGCACGGGCTGCGCTTCTTTCCGTATGTAAGGCGCATAAACGAACAACCGGCGCACGTGTGTGCGACACTACGTATCTACAACGAGAAAAAGAAAGAGAGGCGGACGGAGAGAGCGAGACAAGGAGAGACGGCGACGGAGAGAGGACATTATTGGATTCTGAGCATTCCCAGAGTTATTAAAATTCGAAGCCAGCCGCGGAGGAACACAGCGGCGCGGGGTATGCGGAGAGCGGAAGAGACCCGGAGTACGAAAAGCCACCCCGTCGTGAAGGAGGGGTAGGACGCGCTTCCACGAGAATATTAAACTCCCGATACCGGCTGCCCCTCTTTTAAGAAGGGCCCCTCCGTTACCTCGGGCATAACAGCTCGCTCGCCCGCGCGACCGTCTAACCACGAAAAAGAGAATAAGAAACGGAGAGATTGCGTCTCGGAGACGAGACACTTAACAGGGTGGAAAGTTAGCTCGAGATCGGCCGAGATGGATACTCGCAATTCCCGAAAACATGTTGCTTTTTACGGGCACCACGAGCTCTCGCTCAGAGCTCGTTAAATTTAATTTACGTTGAACGAAATTAGTAGTCGACGAATTTCTTTTAATTAAAACTTCCCAATGTGATAATCCTACAACTTTATTGCATCTTGCTATATTTAATATATATAGAAAAAACTATGCGTGCGCTACGCGCGTGTTATTTTTTAAGTAATCCCACCCAATTTCAAATTACAAAAAGAAATGTTGCGACTCACCGATCTGCATGAGCCAGCGGAGTTGTCGAATTCTGGCGGTGGCTGTAACATAAAAAAAGAAATATTAATAAAAACATGTCTATGAATTAATGAGATTAATAAAAAAAATATATATTCTTTTTTAATTTATACTTACTTAAAAGTTGCTCCGCCGATGCAGGATGCCCGTCCCGGGCCTGCTCCTCCTCTCAGATGGGACGTGTCGAGTCATCCTTCCGCGCACAAGTAACTCGCGAACACCCCGACCGTGATTTTATAACCGCGAGAATTACTCTATGATCACTCTCGCGCGTTCCATACTCGGCACTCGCGATTAGAAGAAAGTCGTGTGTCGAAAAACTACGCCCGAATACTCAGCGGATCTCGCGAAACGACCGACGAACCGACCGCGGTTCGTATGATTAATATCGGCGTTGACGACACTCGTTGACGACACCGGATGCAACGGCGTCGATCTGTAACAAAAAGAAATACCAAGTTGAATCGTAGTTATAGTGCCGGAAGGGTTTTCGTTAAAGGGAAGTGCGAATTACTTTCGGTACGGAGACACGTGCTTGCTGTGCCGTGCGTAGTACGTGTGTAAGAGCGCGACCGCTGGAGAAGGACAAAGCGAGAGTGGGAGTAGTGGGGGAATATACCTAGCGCGCGGCACGTAGGCTCGCGCTCGCTCTCACTCTGTCCCCCCTGCCTCACCCCACCGCCCCCCGCGCCTACCTATTCGTTATTCTTGTTCGATTTAATTGTAATATTTAATTAGTATGTCCAGACAAAGACGGTACTTTCACAAGATCGTCCTCGATCTCGAAAATCACCAAGACCGTCTTTGCCTGGACATATTAATTAAATATTAAAATTGAATTAAATCTCAAAATCGCCGACTTGACAGCCGACGTTGACTCTCGCTTGTAGAGAGGAATAGCAAGCTCGAATAAAATAAAATGTACTCGAAAGACTTTATATAACTACATCTTAAAAAAAAGAAAAAGAAGAAGAAATTAAAACTTTTGATTAATGTACATTTTATTTCTGTTCACCGATCCGAAGAACAAAGGGACACAAAAAATTATTTATCATTATTATTTATTAGTTGTCCCCTTACGCGCAGTTAAGATCCCGCTCATGAATATATCAGAATTATTACTACGTTGACTCGATATTTATTATTGAGGTAACTATCGCAAATCGATCGCATTAATTTATTAAGGGAGGCCTTACGAGCTAAATCCGGCGACGTCCAATGTCCAATTCGCCGTGACCCCGCGGAGCCATTTTCCTTTCGCTTTTAACGTAAACGGACTATTATCGAGGAGAGGCGATCGATCATCCGAGCCAATAACAAATGTCCCCGTTGAAAGTAGCTCTCTCTCTCGATGTCGCGGCCAAACAACAAAAGACGCCCGGCGAATTTTCAAGAGGGTCCGCCGAAGGGATCGTCCAGGGATTCACCTTCGCGAGGACCGGATTCGGATTGGGTGGGGCCACGTAGATTTTGCCTACGACTGCGCGGGGTCGCATGTGAGCAAATATAGAGATCCTCGACGTAATCTGCGTAATCGCCGGATGACGTTGTTCATCGATCATGTCGCGACAATAAACCTAATATGATTTAGCCGCGCGGAGCAATATGGCCGGAGACGAGGAGTTGACCGTGCTCGAGACTGTCCACGTGATTATCCGCCGGTTCCATTATTTCGAAAACACATTGTACACGTGTGCCATTGTTGCGGCAAACGTTCGCCGCCAATTGCCATTTATATGCGGCACGTTTATCCGTATCTACGCGGGATCCGTTACTCATCCGTTAGCCGCATTAGCTTTCATGACAATGCGACTTAATCGTACGTACGAGTTTACCGTTAATAATAATTATTAACAATGCACACATGTACAAATATGTACTTGGAATATTCAATTATACGCATCCTTCGGTGATTAAGTATTGAGAGATATTATGCCGTGCACATGCAAAGCATATTTATATGTGATCAATTAAACGCATGAAAATTTGTACGTTTATAACATAATTCTCTGACAGAATTTTTTTTTTTAATAAAATATATGATTTTAGTAAAATTCTTTTAATATTCTTTTAATAAATAATTTGTAACGTAAAACCGATTACACTTTTCAGATTGTACTCATAAATCGCCACGACGAAATGGTTAAATTTTATAAATGGCAAAGATAAGGGGATATCGACGAACTCGTAAATTTTAAATTATGTGACACGGTCGAAAGCTTTGATCCTTTGAAATTAATTCGCGTTATTCTCAGCACTCCCTACTTTTTATTTTTTTTTCCCCTCAAGCATATAGAGTGTCTATTTTCTAGTTCTTATCTTTGAAAATCGATTGATCGATGATATTGCTTTTTTTACTCACATAAAATTACGGAATCTAATAAAACTGAAATAATATAAATAAATGCTGAAAAAAAAAAATAAAATATATAAAGTGATAAAAAGTATTTTGTTTTAATCAGCAAAATATAAAGAACAAAATATTAAATTAAAAAAATAAATTAATATTACAAATCGCGAGATATTAATTTTTCTTGTATATCATATAGAAGAGTGCGCAAACACAATATCTTCGTTAAGCTAATTTCCCCGTGCGTCGGAAAAAATAAATTTTACTCCTCCACAAAGCCATCAGGCATGCGTGCAAATAAAACCGACGGGATTACGATCCACGAGCAGGAAAAACGAAAGGCGAATAAACCCTCGCGCTCGCGCGTTTGATTTTTGAGCTAGCATTGGTGCCTGTCGGCCTGGAAGAAAAGCCTTTAGAGAATTTTTCCGCGTGGCAGGCCCACCCGAATATTCGTCGTTCTCGAACGAGAGATGGCGGACCTATCCAATCTGCTTTCTCATCTCCGTGATTGCTATTTTAAATAATTGCATCCCTCTATACCGTTCCCCTCGCCGGGCCATTTGTACAATGTATTTCGATGTCGAACCCTTTCCCGTGCACCATTTCCGTACGCCGTCGAATTATAGCATCCGACAATTCGCAATTTTTAATTAAATGCGCGCCGGCATTCATCGGCAAGCACTTTCAACGCTCTGCCAACAGCTAATTCAGCGAGATCGCAATTGGCAATATTTTTGCAGCACCGAACGATACTTTTACAGAGAGATGGAACGTATTTATACATACATTTTACGATTAAACTTTATCAAAGCGATGTGTCTGTAAAAGCTCCGCGTATTAATAATCGGGCGGATATTATTCGAAAATTCATAAATTAGAAGCTGGGCTTTTCAGGGAGGGTCTTCCGGAGCAGAATGCGCGACACGAGATCGAATCGGCCATTAGACATTTTTTAACAAGCTGTCACAGGGGGAGGGGAGAATATCATGTTTCCGTAAAGCCTGGCATCTCTCTCGGTCAGCCCTTCGGCTAAACTTCCCCTTGAACTTCAGTCACCGCGTCGACCCCAGTAAGCGATCGATCGTCTTCGTAACGTAGCCCTTCATTGTTTCCGACACCCTGATGCCAACGGCGAGAAAAAAAAAGAAAATTTACATCCACGTCCATTTTCGGCACAGTACCCTCTTAGTTTAGGGTAAACTCAGAGCGCCGATGATACAAAGCGAAGGATGAAACCTCATTAAAAGCGACAGCTGATTCGAGAAGATCGTTACCTTACAAAATTACCTCGAGGTGTTACGTGATGAATAATGAAACTTGTTTGACTTCTAATTTGAGTTCTAGGAAAGTAGCGATATATAGACTTCAATTGTCTAACTTTCATCCTAACATCAAAGCCAATTAACTTCCTTTTTTTTTTTTTTTTAATAATAATAAATATCGCTCGATTAATAAACCGGATTTAAATTTAAATTTTGCACGGAGTGCTCTTGTGATTCTCGTACCTTTCAAAATGAAGATCATACCAGTCTGAAAACTGGACTCTGAATAGAACAGGAGTAGAACAAGGGGGAAGTGGGACAAACAGAAAGAAAGAGAACGAGGTGCGCCGCACACAGTGATGACTGTCGTGCGAGACAACCCTCACGATTCGAAATCGCTCGATGAAGGCGAGCCGCGGGAAACAACCGGCAGGAGGAGAGAGAGGAGGTACCGGGGGACGAAAGGGTGTTTTGCGAGGACGGGTTCCGCGGTAAGGAGTCGGGAAGGTGGAGGAAGAAAAGGGACAGAAGAGCTCGGAGCAAGTGCTAAGCCCGATGCCGAGAGTGCCCAGGCTAAGCCCGAAGGCAGAAAGAAAGGTTTTATCTGCTCGCAGTTATTTATCGCTTTCCGTTGTAGCGGTGGCGTCGGGGCACGACCAATCAGAAGTCAGTATCCCCGGGTACCAGTCCGCGCCATCCGCATACATTATCGTGCGGAGCCTCGGCCATTGTCTTTCCACCGTTGTAAATCACATTTTATTCCCTCGCTTACGGTTTCGTTTTATTTATTTGTCGGAGAAACGTATCGCTACCGTACTCGTGGCCAGCTCGCGCGCGCCCACACGTACACGCGCGCCAAGCGCACGCACGTGAGCGTACGAGGGCAGACGAGAGTGCAAGCACGCCTGTGTAGATGGGATACACGTGCAAAATCGAGAGACACGTATTTTACAACGTGTGTGCGAGAACGCAAACGAACGCGGCGGGAAGAGAGAGAGAAAGAGAGAGAACAATGTGCTCCAAGTTGGCTTCGCCTCTTGACCGCAGAACGTGTGAGAGGAAAGGGGGCCAGGGGACCGCAACGAACGACTTCGATTTTTATTAAGCACCCGAGCCCGACCGTCGTCGACGACTGTTTAACCAAATTCCATCGCTAGATCATCCCGCCGCGCCGTGCTCCTACAAAGATTCGTTCCAACGGTCTTTTCTTTTCTCCTCGCGCGGTTTAGTTACCATCAAATCTTCCCGTTTAAAAAAAGAAAGATACAAAAGAAAAAGAAAAAAGAAAAGAAACTAGAAGAATGTAAGCTTAAAAACATAAATTACTGTTCAACGTTACAAAGTCAAGTATTATATTAAAAAAAAAACAAAAAAAAAATTATGTTTCGATCCTTGTTTTAAAATTTAATAACGCAACCTGCGGCGAAATAGTGTCTACCTGTTTCAACGTGTTGCAGAATTTATAACGAATCGAATAAACGAAGCGTTCGATCAGAAACAGAAGTCGACGCTGCGCGAAGGAAAAGGATTGATTTAATACCATTCGCGTCGAACGGACTTTATGCGCTCTTCGTGATATGTCTTAATTATACGTTAGGCTGTTGCATGCAGATACTCTTAACTATAGCGTTGCCATTCCAACAAGGCAGCGGAGTTTCTCGCTTCGGAGTCGAAGGTCGAAGGGTAAAAATGCCTGCATGAAGAGAAGGACCGATCTGCCGGCGACTGGAAGCAATTCCATGCGGGAACATTGTAACAAATCTAACCGCTCTGAGATTAGCTATTTCGAAACAAGACTGACATAAGATTTCTTTATCAACGATGATATTCAAGCGTTGCATTGTTGGAAGCGCCACGTTTATCTTGATATTTATGTGATAATGAATACGATGTTAATGCATGATACGACGCTCGGCGTTCGATATTCACATTGTTTGTTTCAATGTAGCAACGCTGTGACGACGACAAGGAAAGGTTAAGTAAAAAACAACGTAAATGTACATTGTCGAGAATAGATCGAGCCTCAAATTCCAAATCGGTTTCATGATTTTTTTTTTTAACAAATATTTGTGACTTCTTTTTATAACTGCATATAATGTAGCTATAAGATACAAATATTTTATTTTATTTTATTTTATTTTTTTTCCCCTCATGCAACTTCGCCTGCGCAGCCCTCGTGTACATTTTTCAAGGTTTTCAGATATGGAGATAAAAGTCGCGTGTCAGCGTTGCTACCGGTTGTAACAATAGTGACCAAGTAGAGGCCGCTGTCTATGACGGCAATCAGAACGAGGTTGTAAAAGAATTCTACACGTTGATGTTGGAGGCGTCGAGGCGGAGAGAGAGTTTGGCCTGTAATGTCGTTTCTCCGGAATAAATAGAGCAAAAAAAAAAAAAAAAGAAAAAGCCAAAGATAAATAGATAACGCGCAACATCGGTCGCAATAAGACGACATTTCGCGAAGCCTTTCGACCTGCTTCCAAGTCCAGGTAGAGTTCCTTGGCAACGCGTGATTCTGAGATGCCCACCTATTCCTATCCACCTCGTTTCATCCGCGAGCCTCCCATTTCCGTCAAAAAAAAAAAAAAAAAATGACCATGAAACCCTAGCGCAATGAAATAAAATGCCAAATGCTTGTGACAGTTTCAGCGGTGCAAGTAGACCATGCAGGCCAGGCTCTCTCCCAACCTCAGTCGCGTCCTGGCCATCAACAGGTCAGTACGATAAATGTTATTAAAAGTTATTAGTGTGTTCGATCTCGCCCGATAGAGCTACGATGTAACGCGGTTTAGATGGACTGAGGTTGACAATAAAATTTTTGGCAAATTTATAATAAATTTATAGTTAAAGATATCGAGATATGACGAAATAATTCAAATAATAATTGAACAATTACATCTTACGATCGCACATCTTAACCGCTTGCGTGTTGCCTGCGTGGATCTATCGGACGCCCGCGTTTCGTCGGGACGATCAACAATTACGTAATAAATTTACGAACGTACGAAACGCTGCGAGCGTCCAACGAAGAGAAAGAGAGAGAGTTTACAGCGTGCCTTGATATATTTCGCGTTGCGACGAACGGCATTCGGTGCGCCGCGGGGGTTGAAAGAAACTTTTCCACCCACAACGACGCGAATTTGTCTCCCCGCGTGACACTATTTCCTTTTCTCTTGTCATCTTCGAAACAACCTGCGGAGAGTCGCGCGCGGAATGAGCACGGAGAATGGTCATATCCCACGAGGGAAAAGACAGCACGAGGGTGCTTGATTGGTGGAGAAGGTGGTCGGTGAGGGGGTGAAACTTTAAATCGGTGTAATTCGTTTTCACGGGCTTCCGGCCCGTACCCTCCGCCCGCGACACTGGTCTCAGCATCCTGATTACTTTTCCGTGACCCTCTGAACACGAGCCCGTTTCTTTTTTTTTTTTTTCCCCCTTCCCGCTTCGACCGCTTTACACGCACGCAACTTTTTGTCGCCTGCGAAATTAGCCCTCGAATTATAATAAGCCCCCGCCTACTTCACGGAATCATTTTTTTGTCACGGTAACTCGAAACCGCGCTGACGCTTGTTTTAAATTTCTTCCCCCTAGCCGGCCGCTCGTCACCCCTCGGATTCCTCGTCCGACCGCGACCTACCCTCTTATGCAAATAGATGCATCGCGATTTTTAATTTGCATCTGTGCAAAGATGTCCCTGGCGTAAAGTCTTAAAAGCGGCGGAAATCCTATAGTTAACTAGATAGAGACATATTGAACACCTTTCTAAATTTCACAATAATATAATTAATTAATATTATTCATAATAATATATAGACATATACATATTATATGTAAGAGTCACGTAGTTACGATATTTCAGCGATTATTCAGCGAAAGGTCACGGCGTGCATTCAAAGAATAATTTATTTGCATCCAACAATCGTGAGCCGAATCATAAAAATAAAGTAAAAAGATAGAAAGCAAATTAGGTATTCTTAAATTGAAGTACGGAAGCTTGTGTGGAATTTTCAAAGTTATCGAATCGAATTTTAATTCCCTTCCTAGAAAGTATAGAAATATTTTAACGTAATAAATCGGAACGTGATGGGAATATATTTTGTATGTTTGATTCCTCAGTGACAAAATGCAGTTTAAACGGTCATAACGATAGATAAATGGTCATACCGAAGCATCGCCTGACTATATCGGATAAAGGTAGTCTTAAAAAATCAATAGTTATAAATATACCACCTTTGTGGATACGGAACTGTATCGTTCTACTGCTCAATGATTTATATCTCTGCTTATGAACCGCATCGATTTCTCCAGATATAAGTTACGCCTATACAATTTTACGCATTCATCTTGCAAATATTCGGTTAGTTTTCGCATCGTTCAACGAGGTACAATTTATCGCTTTACAATTTCATCTTGTCAACATTTCACGGAGATTTAATAATCAATTAAAAAAAATATATCTAGACAATAAAATCTTTTACCGTCGCTTTTCAAATGTATTTATACTTAAAACATAAAAATTTTTTAAACACCGCTAATTTTTCTAAAATATAAATTTCTCTGCAATTAAAAAAAAAAAAAAAAAAAATTATTATATCTCCATGTTTCTCACCATAATAGCGATACGAAAATTCAATAATGACATTCTCTACGGCTGCATTGCTGTACGAAAACGATTCACCGTGAGCTCAGATTTCGCACGATATTTCAAATAGTTTCCGCGCTTGACGGGCATCCAATTACACCCGGAATCGTCATTATCGCCCGGTCACGGTATACCGTCGCAGAGGTAAGCTCTTCGACAAACCGGAGGAACTGGGTGGAAAGTGGGAGGCCGTCGCACGGAGGATAATGTCAAGGAGAAGGAAAGTCCAATAATGAGACGTCCCCCGCTTTGAAATCTGCGCCAGCGATCCCGGGGCGGACAACCCGATGGCCGAAGCGAGAGGGTGAAAAATGCGCGCGCGGCGTTAAGTTACGTACGCGAGGAGATGCAGTTACACCCACCGGAGGATCGCGGGATCTCGCCGCGGCGATACACGACGTCTCGCGGGAATGACGTATCGACTAAACAATGTGCCACGTTCGAGAAGACACGGTGCCGAGCGTGAAAACGACATGCCGATCGAAATGACTCTCCGCCTCTTCCTCGTCGCCTCGTCCGCTCGACCTTACGGATGCTCTTCCGTGACTGTTGCGACGGTTGTCTCGGTTGCGACGTGTAGCGAAATGTCACGGCGAGGCACGCCGGCCCCGAGTTCGTCGCCCGTCCCGGGATTAAATCGTCCCGAATAAACGTTTTGAACGGAAAACATTGTTAACACGCTCGCGACGAGGAGAAAAGAAATTTAAGGAAGGAAGCGTCGAGAAGCGAAACTTTTTGCTTACGTTTCGTTGCGTCGTTCTGTGCCAGGCCTGAATCTGGCTTGTTTTACACGAAGCGATCTAGACTTACTTTTTTTTATTATTTACGTTGCAAAGGCGAGGAATATTATTATTATTAATTTTTTTTTTTACTTTGTAATACCGATGGTTTGTTATTTTATATTTTTTTATAATATTTAACATTAACTTCGTCAAATTCAGCAGAATTAAACGTTAATAGTTCAATCGTCTAGTTCAAGCCAATTGAAATTTTTCTTTCGCTCAGCTCTAAAATTATCGATATCCCCTTCATAGATAAATTGTAGATACGTGCTACGCGTTCTATAATTTATAGATATATTGTTCATAACTTTTTACATGCATAATAAATATTCCGCTTTCAAGGGAGTAATTTTTTCTTCATTATTTTTGTACGCGTGGGATTCTCTTGTTTTTTAAAAAAATGATGACGAAGGCATGCGATTTGTTCCCTTGCATAGGCAAGTTCGATACGAGTTTCACGGCACACGATCGTCACGGCAAACTACCACGAACTGTGCACAAGGTCAGGGGTCATCCCTGACCCTGCCACTTTTCGACCCCCTTTGGAAAAAAAAAAAAAAAAAAGTCCGTAATGATCCCTCGTGATATAAAGCTATTTTTTTTGTCGCCTCCCACTCGCGTTCACCCTACACCCGCAAATGACATGCCCCCGCGATGCAAAGAATAAAAGGGGCATGTAATCGAAGTGCGTATACGTACAACCACGGGAGGAAACTCGCCCCTCGATCCTCCACGCAACGTATCGGTAATACTAACTCTTGAAATACTAGCGTGCGAGTACTGATCCCTTTTCTTTTTCTCCAATTGCGCGAAAAAAAAGATTAATAAGATCATTACCATTAAAAAAAAAAAAAGAAAAAACCAGACTAATACAGCGAACAGACATTTTTTTTTCTTTTTTTAATCATCGTTTAATTAAGCTGATAAGTCTAATGTTAAAATTATAAAAAGGTAAATTTCTAAAAATTACGGAAATTGAAAAATTATTGTGAAAATCGGTGTTTCTTAAATATTAACGTTTACTATTCTTCGCATTCGCTATTACGCAAGTGCGGATAAAACGAGCGGTTAGTAAAAGATACCGATAAAAGTTTTACTTTTCTAATGATTGATCCACGTGCGCAACGTAGTCATTTGCTGAAATGACGATTGCTCGTCGAGAGAAAAGAAATAACGCGAAAAGTTTCTACCGTCATTCAATGCCCTCGCTTTCGATACGACCTGTCATCGATTCAACCTTCGCGGTATAGAAACCCTTAGTCCCTTCGCCATTATATATAACGAAGTCACAAGTTTATCCCTACGTAGAACACGTGCAACGTAAAATAATACATTTATATTATTTAGTCAAGAAACTTTCCCCACCCGATTGCCATCGCGCTAAGATATTTGTTGCGGTATAAAAATAGTTCCTTTATTAATAAAAGAAAAGGCCAACAATAATATAACCAACAATTTTCTATATTAAATACTTTTTCTAATATGTTCTTTTTTCTGTTTTATTCTACCTACAAATAAATGTTTGAAAATATCTGTAGCAGATAACCGTACATGTCAAGTTTTTACGACACGAAATACTGTACTCCACGCCGCGTGTGAAGCAGTCTGTCCAAAATATGCCGCTTCTACCCTACGTAAAATTATCGCCTACCCCTCATTCCAACTTTTCTCACTACGCTCGCCTATCACGCATGGTTATTAACGTAAAAAAAGGGAGCGCATTAACGTTACCCTCCCGATTACCACCCCACCCCGGCGTTATAAATATAAAAAGCTACCCTCACCCCTGAGATGCTCTCTATCATCCCTGCCCGAAACGTGGCGCGTGAAAAACACGATTCGAAACCGACATATGGAGTCCCCTTGGGTCAATGGCATTGACGAATCTCCGTTGGAAGAAAAAAAAAAATAAAAAAAAAAATTGATTTTGAGGTAGTTAATGTCGCGCAACGTCGTCTTATTTTAGTCGCCTTGTTTTAGTGCAGAGATCGATTCGAATATTCCCGATATTTTGGAGGGTTTTTATATGTACACTTTATACACGCTCGCTTTGTCGTCGTTCGCCCAATCCGTGGGCTCGTAACATTAACGCCGTAATAAAAATAAATAAAAATGTATACGTAATATTCTCATAATAGAATTATAAACAATTATAAGTCGGTGAGCGACCTGTAAGTGTAAAATGACGGCGGAAAATATTAGTAGTTTAATTCTTCGCACGGCGCGAGTAAGAGACCCAAGATGGGAAAAGAAAAATCCCTTTCCGTACTCGCGTACGTTGCTAGGGGCAGTAATAAAAAATAACCAAGATATACAGCGGAGCCGGCCGTGCCTCCGGGGGCATAACTCCGCTAATGTACGCTATGAAACCTATTCTTCGCTGCGCACTTTTCGCCCCTGCCCTCTTCGTTTCCCGATGCTGTCACCGACCCTTAGACCATCACGCTGTTAACGCAGCGAAGAGGGCTGTTCCGCGCATTAAGATCTACGCGCCGCAAGATGCGCGATATCCGTGAACTTTCCGCAGATCGCAGCGAGCTATCTCGCGCGTGAAACGCCCACGATCTGCGCAAGATATATTCGCGTTGCGGCTGATTCTGCTTGATAAAGTTAATGCAGCGTTATTCGAAAAACGGCGACATTAATTTTACTGCAATTAAATTGCGGACATAAATAATTATCAGAGGCACCGAAATAATATTTAATTTTAATTGCGTACTTTGACTTTGCTTCGAAATAAATTTTTTCCCCACACCCGAGAGCATTATCGGATCGAAGACGGGTGCGTGAGAATTAAAACTTTTTTTTTTTCAATTTTGACAAATAATTTTAGCGCGATATCTTTGCTCTCGGCTTCTCCCAAGCGACGCCGGCATTAATTACGCGCGTGTAACTGGAGCGCAGAAAAGAACAGGGATAGGCGTCGTTCGTCGAGGGCTGCGGAAAGAAACGGCCGCCGCGGAGTCATAAACGTGAGTTATGTCAGCAGTTAGATAGTTGAATCTCGGTATTCTGTGGCGCGCTTTCGGTCCGTTAATATCTTCATTACTAAATCATCCTCGTCCCTACACGAGATTCTTCTCTCTTCGCGCGCATACACACACGCATACGCGGGCTGGGCGCCTACACGAGAACGCGCGGCCGCGCTCGTATACAGAGCACGTGTAAATAGACCAGACGGCAATTTCTGGATATGGTCCTAAGTACGACCATTTTCATCCGCGGCACATCTCTCTTTTATACTACCGCCCCGATAAGGTCAATGACAGAGGTGAACTTGCAGCTTAAGTCCCTCGCGAGATTTCGCAACGAATTGTCGTACGTTATGGTATCCTTGCTGATACGCTGACACTACAAAGCTAATTTCCAGATAAAGATTTGCGCGCAAGTTATATATTTATTACGACGCGTACGTTATACAAAAATAGAACTTTCGTCTTTCTCTCTCTTTTTTTTTTTTTTTTTTTTTCTACATAATCTTATTAAATGTTGAGCGCGAGACGCACCTTTTCCTCGCCGTTAAGACAAACCGCGCACGTAGCGCTTAAGAATTTTGGATTCCGCCTGATCGTGACTCAAGTCTTTCTTACGCGAATGATACACCGAAAAGTCATGACGGACGGACGTGCCGCAGCAATGCGAACGGCAAAAAAGGAGCGGCGCATTTGAATCGAAAGAGTCTTTTCTTCTATCCCTCCCCCTCGTCACCCTTTCTCTCTTTCTCTCTCTTTCTCTCTCTCTCTCTCTCTCTCGCTGTTTCTTTTTTTCGGGCCCTCTGTCTTCTTGGTCCCATCCGTGCCGGCTACTGTTGCAAATGCGCTTTCTACCAGGAATTAAACTGGCGACCTTAAATTAAACCGTCCGTACGGGCGGGTCGTAGGGCCTGACACTCACGATAATTCACGTCGACCCACGTTGATGGTTGAGCCGTGTCGCATACAAATGGCGAAAATTCGTACGGTCGTTACCTCGGTGCAAAACGAACGAAAAAAAGAACGCCGAGCACAGACTCGCGGACGAAAAAAAAAAAAAGAGGCGAGGAGAGTGAACGAGGTAACTTTGTGTGCAATGAATACCATTGCGAATGAATATCCTGGAACGTGATTAAATTTTTAATCTTTGCCTTAGAATTTTATCATTAACGAGCATTAATTAAATTCAACAATATTTCAGTTCGATCCGATATAATAATGCGTCTTTTGTAAGGCAATAATTTTAATTTAATAAATTAATCCACATGACGTTTCCGAGATTTATAAATCCGCAAGCGCAGGCTTTGACCTGCAAATGGGACGAATCGCGCGGCGCCGCGTGCAAATTGAAATTCACGGGACAGGTTCTTTAAAAGTTATCGCAAAGGGGACTGCGGGATCTCTCCTCGGCCGAAGGAGTAGAAAAGATCGCGTTAACGACGTGCTCGACAATTAACCCCGGCCGGAAAGGCGGAGGACTTTCCAGCGCGCCACGGCGCGCGAGCTGGGACAATTAATTAATGCCGGCTCGCTCGCTTAATTCGGGGTGCAAACGAGTTGGATCCTCGGCTTACCGGGCATACCGGTAGTTCTTTGCTCTTGGTGCAACCTGTTGCTGTGGTACGAGAGACGAAAGAAGAGTCGCAAGAGGAGAACGAGAGAGAGAGAAAGAGAGAGAGAGAGAGGAGGAGGAGGAAGAAGAGAGGAGAGGGTGAAAAGGTTCGGATATAGGATGCCTTGATGCCGGTCGACTCGGGGGCGGCTGTGATGCTGCGAGCTGGCAATTAAGCCATCAACCCTTAATGAATGAACTCGCTCGAGCCGAGCCACCGACCCTGCCAACCCCATTAGCTAACTAACCCCGAGTTATTTGCATGTCTGACGGCGAGGGTGAACGCCGAGATTCGCCGGGACAATTACAAGTGACTTTATGGTCAGGTGCTTAAAGGCTTAAAGCCGACGAACTCTTAAATGACGCTCATCACCTGGATATACGAAATTTACGCGAGAAACACTCGCAAATAACATCGATATATATTGAATTCTTTTTCTACAGCGATGGATTAAACAAAAAAAAAATGAACGAATATAATACACTCTTATTTATTAAGTTTGACTTCGATAAGTTCGCGCCGTGTGAGAGAAATGATTCAACACGAAAAGATTGCACGCACTTGGACGTGCGTGCCGGCACGGTTATGCGACGGTGATCAAAATGACGGACTCTTCCGACCGGAGTTAAGGAGCGTTTAATTAGAGCAAGTTGAAGGCGCCCGTTCAGCCCAATTTCACACACCAACGCACCCCACGGGGCAAACGATTCGGTCTCAAGGCGTGAAAAGCGATGAGATAGTCAAGCTCCTTGACCACGTGGGTAAGCCTTATCTGCGAAATGGATCTCAGGACACACGCCGAACAAATTCCACCTCCGGTGGTTACGCGATGCGTGCCAGGCGATGCGTGCACACACCTGCGAACAATCGGGAACGTGCATCGCGAAATTTATGCCCCCGGGGGAAACCGAAATAAACGTAAGCAACGCTGCCATTTTATGTTAACGTTCAAGTGTCCGGGCACCGTAAACAAGCTTTAAGAGCCTCGAATATGCAACGGACGATTCCGAAGAGTTTTACGGTCAGCAATCGTACCGCTTTACAGCACGCATAGTTTATGAAAATTAACTACAAAGCTAACATCCGATCTCCTGCATCGATCGCCGAGTTATATTTTCTTACGTACTTTTAGCACGGGATATAAATTTATTTGTAATCGCACGAATAAACATCTTCGAGCAAAATACTTCGAGATGTTCGACATTTATAATCAACGTTTTTTATTTTTTTTATTTTTTTTTCTTTTTAATATTTTTTTACTTCAAATGCAAATCGCAGGTAGTAATACCGAAACAAAAATCGGAAACGAGCGGGCTCGAAGTAAATAGCGCGCGAGCTCGCAAATTCCAGACGGATTTGATCGAAAGGTGTATCTCCATCCAGCGAGCGAGTGTGTTTTGTACCTGCGCGGCACGGTGGGATCGCGTGTCGAGACGCACTTTGTCCTCCTAACTCTTTATGCCTTATCCAGTCCTTAGCGCGGAAACGCTAATTCGTTGATTATCCTAATGACTGTCAGGGAGTCAGCGGGAAGGAAGCAAAACCTACGCGCGCGCCATGAGCCTCGTCTTGATTTATTCCGCGCAGGGGCCTTTGAACGTGCCGCGGGCTTCTCGTTACGCGTTACGTTTACTCGATCATCATTGTTCCCCATCGATAAGCCGTTCTTACGCTCGGCCCGGCCTTCGGTTTAATTCGCTGTATAATTGCCACGCAACCGCGATGTGACTTGCGCGAACTTGTCAAGAAAACGCGCGACCGATTTGCGAGATTAATTGCCGGCGAGCTGCACTTTTATACACGGCGCGACATCTAATTAATTTCAAGGCCCGGTTATGCCGAGCTCGTGGTATTGGCTGTAACAATTTGGATCCGTTAGGAAACCGATGAGGCAACTGCGTAATCTTCGTATAATATTGGCATGTGTTATTAACTGTTAGAAATTGCACTTGAGAATATTTTTGGCCGCCACATGCTTGTTTGTCCCTTCAATTAGCTCGTCTAATAATACTGCTAATTACTCCGGTTACGCAATATTTTTCGAATACTTTCAATTTAAACGTTAAAAATGTGTCTTGTGATCGAGGCGTAATTAAAATCTCGTTATAATAATTTTTTTTTCTCTTTTTCTTTTCTTTCTTAAATAATATCTGAGGCTGAATCACGTTGTAATAAAGATACAATAATAAAATCCTTTTCGGATTAAGCCTAACGAGTTCTGTTGAATCTAATAATTGTACAAACGACACGTAGCAATCATAGTAAGGTTTCTTAATTTAATCTGACGAGTATAACGCTCTAGTTTTAACCCTCTCATCTTTAACTAATTCATATAACAAAACTCGTGTACATTAAACTACGCGTGAAACTTTGCATGCTTTATAGTTTTCTCACAAACTATAATAATTATTTCAATTTGTGTGTCCTAAATAAAAACATTATTAAAACAATCTGTATATAATCTAAAATATCATAAAAAAAAAAATTAATGTTAATTTAATTATTTAGAAATAAATCGTTATTGATATAAATCTAAGTTATTTGAAGCGAGAATACGATTGTCGTTTGCGCTCGATCGATGTCGGCTGGCTTAATTTATTCTTATTTCAATCGTCGCCGCAATAAGGTTTCTTAATTGTGCGAGAGACGTTAATGCCCTACTTTCGCGCCCTCGAGTTGCCCGCAATTACTTTCACCCCGTGCCATTATCGCAGCGACGCGAGTCGATGGTTAATACATCGAATATTAATGCATTACTATAGCACCCAGATACACTCGTGTGGATTATACGGAAAGCTTAAATATCACCGTATATACCTGCACACATTCGTATATACTGGCATTTAAAGATATTGAATATTCGCGGAGCTTTGTTCGTTCTTCAGTTCACTCTTTATAAAGTTTCATGCATCTTTTATTCTTTAAATGATTTAAATCAATTAGAAACTTTAGCTTTAACTTAAACGCTACGAGAATCTATGAAGAATCATTCTAAAGACCAATGATTTTATATAGCAATATGTTCTCACTGTGATATAGTTGATAATATTAATTCTATTTTTTTTTTTTTTAATAATAACTAATTTTAAAATTATCCGCGTCTAAAAGATCTTACATATTTCGTTATCTTTTTTTTTTTTTTTTATTTTGCGACGATAATAAGGGGCGATAATAAACGCCGAGGTCTTGGATATTAAAATCTCTCTCCTCAAAAGTCCTCAAGTATCTCCTCGGGAACGGGTGGAAGTGGTACTTCTGGTATTGTTTGCTGGGCCGGCTCGAATCCTCCTAATTAGAAAATTCTCGTCGCGATCTCGTCGTGTGCGCCTTCTTTCTCCGGTGAACCTTTTTATTATACGAGGGCGTAACAAGGGCCGAGGGTGCCTTAGTAATTATTATTCAAATATTTTCCTTTGCCCGTGCCCGCCGCATTAATATTTACAATGCCTTCCCGTCGGCCAACCCTCTAGCCGGGGCTGCTGATCGAGAAAAGAGTTCGCGGTTCAAGCAGACGTTTTCACTTTTTTTTCTTTTTATCTCACGTCCCAAAACTGATATATTTATTAAAAAATATCGCATTTGAAATATATTTTGACGCGTCTTTTTATTGCATTGAATCAATA
The DNA here is from genome assembly GCF_019399895.1 of Cardiocondyla obscurior. Taxonomy (NCBI): domain Eukaryota; kingdom Metazoa; phylum Arthropoda; class Insecta; order Hymenoptera; family Formicidae; genus Cardiocondyla; species Cardiocondyla obscurior. The sequence continues at coordinate 3,779,854 of NC_091880.1, read as the reverse complement.
AAATAAAGATAGAAATAATATAAAATAAGTAATTTCACGGTCTTTGCAAAATAATTTTCTCCGGACTATCTTAATAACTTCATGTTTTAATAAAAATAGATACTAGAACGTTGAGAGACATTTTGAGAGAGAGAGAGATTTAAACGTTAATTATAAAATCATTGAAATTGTCATACAAATTAAAAACGAACGTAGGAAACGATGCCTTTATTAATAATCGATAAATTTTAAGAATTTAAAGTTTCGCTTCTGACTCTTTTAATTTCTTTTCTTCTTATGTTTCTCGCAGTTAACCCTAAGTCACTTCTACGAAACTGACGTAAAATCAATTAAAGCGTTTATATCTTGTCACTCGATAGCTAAGAAACTGCTTCGCGCAAGGTCAATCTCCTTCCGCGACAGAAAGAGAATCGCCGAGTGGCTTTTCCATGAGCGGTATATACCCGGGGCTATTGCATTAAAGTTGCATCACGTTGCGACGTCCGCGTATAAGTTAGGTTCACGAGGTGCGCGCATGCATAAGTGAGGCGGCGCGTTCGCCCGCCGAAGAGGCATGATTCTAGCCGCGTCTGACGGTTGTAACAAGCCGCGCGTCGCTGCACCGTTAGGCGAACTCAACCCCGTCTACAATTCCTGGTGGAGAAAACGAACCCCCTCGTACTAACCTAACGATGTGCCAACAAAACGCGGATAAAGAGACGAGGAACGTAAGCAGATCGAGGGCAAAGCTGACGAGCGTTACACGCGAAGACGGAATAAAAAGGTAGGGTGCTTCGGCGAAGAAACGGAACCGAAGGGAAAAGAGGCCGGGGGGGAGGAGAGAGGGGGACGACAGGGGGAGAAGACAAATACGCGAGGCACGACGAAACACGACGGAGCGAAGCTGAGAGTAGCCGGTCATGAAGACGGTTTTCCTCCCCCCCGTCGTCTTCGAAAAGAAGGAGTCTCGCCCTCCCTTAATTATCCGACTGACAATTATTTTTAACGACTTCGCGATATCTTAACGAGACCTAATCCGCCGACGTGGCGTCCGTTAAAAAGAAAGAAGCCGAGGGGAGAGAGGATCGGAGAAGACGCGCCATAAGGGGTGTCTCCTTACCGCTCCTTTTTAATCCCTTGCTGAAATCTCTTATTACTCTGCCGTAACATTCTTGACGGTGGTCTACCCTCCGGAAAGATTCCGAAGGACCCCGCTCTTCTTACGGCTGACTTTGTAACGGCGACACGGATCCGCGCCGTGCAATTAAGGGGCGAATAATAATAATCCTCGTGGCGAATTGAGATTCACTATTGTCGTTTTCTCTTATTTGAACGCCGAAGAGAATCTCGGAATTTTTTTCTCTTTTTCTTTTTTCTTCCCGTAATTTACAATATCTAAGCGAGAGTTCAAGTACGATCGTGTTTAAAAATAAACTACTAAATCTCGTGTCGGAATAAATCCTAAATAATTGCATTACGTTTACATGTAAAAAAAAAAAAAAAATAACATCAAAAAGTAGCGTTCAATTTTCGCACAAAAATACAAATTAATTGCTTGCGTCATGACGCATCGTCAGCTCAATTTTGCAATTAAATTCCATCGCTGACTATTATTTTCAGACCTTGATTTGTTATGGATTTAAAAATCAAGGTGCTTCCCATAAGAAGAGCGTAATTACTCAAAATCGTTGGAAACGTATATTACCCTGAACTTAACGCAAACAGCAGGAGAAGTCTATTAGCTGATCGCGGCAGCGATCACGTGAGAGCGTCCACTCCCATTTTCGATCCCCATTACCGTACGGTAATCGTCTAATAATTGAAGTGAGGTAATTACCACACGATAGGCTACTTCCCACGTCCGGCGCGCCTGGCTCATTAAGTCGTCGCTTAATGATAGTCGCGATCGGTCAGTCCCTGCCCGGTACGGCCACGGCAAAATGCGTAGTCATAACACTCGGCGCCGCATTAGTTGATCCCGTTTCGTTATTTATCGCCGAAGAAGCCGGGGGTTTCTGCTCTTCCGCGTTAAGCGAAATCCAATGACGCGCCATTAGTCGCGTACCCGTATTCATTCGCGGCCGCGGCATCGCGCGAAATGAAGACGTTCAAGCCGCAATGGCGTGGATCCGAGCTGCGCGATTCGTTTGTTGAATGCCGCCGCATCTCCGCTCGTCGAGATAAACGAAATCCTAACGAGAATCGCGCCCGGGCAGTTCGAGCACACGGAACGGATCCTACCCGCGGGTTACATTATCGCGCCAGGGTCAACGATGCTCAACGCCGATGCGTATTTATAGAGCTAAATACCAAAGTGCTACCGGATATACACCGCTGCCTCAAGTCCACTTGTCACTAAGGATTACTCGTGTTCCCACTGAGCCTAGCCTGCGACGCTTTGGGCAGGGGCGCATTAGAGGGAATAAACTTTGATGGCGAGCAGATTCTCACAGCGCGCAATCGAACAGTGCGTTAGATCGCAATCTCGCGAACAATAAATTAATCGAGATTTTTTAGACGCGGAATTTATTCATTTATTTATTATAAAACTTGTCAGAAATGGTTGCTCGATATTTGTTAATGTTTCTGTTGATAATAAGGGCCTCATTAAATAATTGAAAAAAAAAAGAACAGAAATAATCGGCAGATATAAGATTTTAAGATTGAAGCCTGTCTTTTTCTTTCGACAATAAAAGTGATGGGAACGAGTGAATCGATCCAAGATTCATGCAAATAAATTTAAGTGTTGACGAAGTTTCGCATCTCCACAAATGCGCCCCTGTCTCTTTAGGGGGCTCTGGTAACCCTTCGTGCCGGGCCCGCCGCGGCTCTACATTTAAATAATTAAAGATCCGCCGGGACGGATGGACGCATGGACTCGTCGTATTAATGGGATAATCGAGCGTTCAACGTCGACCGAGAAGCAACGACTTGCATGAGAGGAAAGGAGGGAAAGAGATCGGTGGTGGTGGTGATGGTGGTGGACGGGTGATAATGATTTTATAGTCAGCTGAACTGTCTGGGGGAGGGGGGGTGTGAGACAATTGACTCGATAATACGGGTCTTCCTGCCTGGCACCCGTTGATACCGACGGCGAATCAAGTGCGAACACCCGACTAAGAGAGAAAGAGCGAGAATCAACGAGAGAAAGAGAGAGAGAGAGAGAGAAAGAGAGTAAGAGCGAGAGAGAGAGACCGAAGGACAAGGATAAATGTTCCGTTCGCTAATGACCCCGGTGCCTCTTTAGGGACGGCTTCTCGACTTAGGCTACCGGTCGAAGACCTCTCCACCTCTTCGTCAGATGCCGAGAAATCAAGTACCTGACAGCGAACTCCACCTTCTGGCTCCCGGTGCATCCTCGTCGCGTCCGGAGGCGCGATGCTGCGAGTGATTCGTCACTTGTACCCGGAGTTCGAGATTTAAAAGGCTCGTTGATGCGCTTGATCTAGATATCTGTTAGAGTTACAATGCGCACTTGATCGAAATGCGACAGCCGTGAAAGTAAAAAGTAACGAGATCAATTAAAGGAGACGGGTCAAATCTACAGGAAATAATGTACGATTTGATGTGAAAGTCAAGTTATCAAAAAGTGGCCACGTACAAATCTATGGGCATTTGTATCACCATTCGTAAAAAGTATCCGCTTCACGCTACTATATTATATGACAGACACAAATGCCGAAGGAACACCTGCCTCCGGCCACACACGAATCTCGTATCTCGCGCGTACGTCTCTGAGATTAAGTGCTATCCAGCAACATTGACGTCGCTATAATCATTTAACGTGTCTGATTCGACAGTGATATGCGACTGATCACTAATTATAAGCGTAAAAAAACGTAAAGAAGTAAAGTTGATGCTGTAACTAAACACCGATTATGCTAATATAAAGATATTATGCGTAATTTATTTTTTATACAAATTACTTAGCAAAGTTTGTCAAAGAAAAATAAATAAAATATTGGAACTCTGTAATCTTATCGAGAGGAAGATTCAGAATAACACAAAGAAGAAAAAAAAAGAAAAAAAAAATCCTTCAGGAAAAAAAAAGGGACATCCGCTTTCGCGTGTGGAGGGCCTGAGCGAGTGCAAAAATAGCCTCGAGACACGTCAATAATTAATTAACGGAATTTATCGATACGCCGGCGCCGTTATCTTGTCCGATATGCGTACGAAGCGATTTCGTGGCCGCACCGCGAGATAAGCCGCCGTCAATTCACTTGGGCCTGCCTCGTTCGCGTGGAAATTACGACTTCCTTGTGATTCCCGACATCCAACATTTTCTGAGGGGAACCCGCTTACATCGAGCATCGCCCAGGTATTAAAGTCGATCGGACGAGCAGGTGACTTTGGGACGCTCGTCCAGTCTTTGAGCATACGAGCGTATCACTTTGTTTACGCTCCGAGAAAATTTATTTCGCACAGCGAATTTCAAACGATAATTAAGCAAAAGTATTTTTTTAATTATTCGCTAATTTATACTTTAATTTTTAATTTAAATACTTAATTCTTGTAATTGTATTATTATCAAATCGAACACAAAATGTAACGTTAAATTAAAGTTAAAGAGTGACGGGAAAGTTACTTCGTGAATTAATTATTATTAGTCCACAGTGAATTTCTAGTCGCAGAGGTGTAAGATAAGCGAAGTGCTATAACGATTGCCAAATGTTCGAGTGAGTTATATGACATCTCTCGTGACACTTCTTAGAAATGTCTCCACGCCGTGGGTTAATTACAAGAATGGCTATCGCGAATTCTCCGAATACGGCCGAGGCGAAGTATCATCGCCGTAGCTTACCTCCTCGCCGTCGTTTTAATCGGGATTGACCTGTTTTTAACGAAGCCTCGCTCGCCGCACTCCGCGCCTGCAAAGCCATTGATCCTGTGGTGTGCCGGGACACGATTTCGACCGTGTCCTCGGGTCCCACATTGGACCCTGGGCCTCCCCCTCCCCTCCCCCTTCCCCCGACATTGGACCTTGACGTCTTAAGCGTGGGGTGAGGCGGCCATCGGGAGAGATAACGAAATTAGCCCGGCCGCTAATTTATTTCCTAATTCCCGCGCGAGCGGAGGTGTGAAACAGTCGTTCCGGGCCATGGTATCCACGATAACGGGTCTGGATGAGGAATAAAAAAAAGAAGAGGATTCCTTCTCGTACGTGGTCGGTCGGTATACGGCGGACGCGAGAAAGAAAAAGTCCCTGGAGAACTGAAGAGACGAGAGAAAGAGAAAGAGAGAGCGAAAGGCACGGCAGAGAAAGCGCGGGAGAAGCGACGGGCGAAATGAGAGAGAAAGAGAGAAAAAGAGAGAGAGAAAGAGAGAGAACGGGCGAGGAGGAGATAATGCGAAGGCAGGAATGCACGCCCACGTTCACGACGTGTTTTCCTATGTACGTGTGCGGTGGTCACCATGTGAGAACGCGCTAGCGTGCACACGTGGAATGCACCGTTGTGCATACTTCGCGTAACGGGCAGTTATGGACTCACCGCCGATCTTCCCTACGGCACCGGCTTCCCCCCTTCGGCGAGATCACTCTCCGCAAAGTCGTGATTTCACCCGCGATGCACTCTGACGGATCGGAGCGGGCGCGCGCGTCGCGCTCCGTTTAAGATTCCACGTTAATCTGGATCACCGTTTAACCGGCGATTAAACGGTGCCGGGCGGATTCTCGCGCAAAGTGGCGAACGTCGAGATTTGCATATTCGCCGTATGGGAAAACCGATCGCGTTTATTACCTCAAGCGATGCGAAATATCTCCAATATACCATACCGAGACCCGAGATGCATTCCGACCGCGGGCTCTTTCTCTTATTTTCTATTGCGTCACATTCCTTTAACGTGAAGGAGATAACGATAATAAGAATATACTCTCCACCGATGTCATTATATTTATCGGCCATTATTCGCGTAGACGACGTTGGGAAAAAGAGAGAGCGAAATAAATATGATTCAATGCCGTTAATAAAAATATTACCTCTAAGATTCAACCAATTTGCGCGTCAATTTGATTCTCTTTGCAATCGTCGATCTGCGAAAATAGCTGTCACTCGACATGCCACTTCGAAACGGTGACAGTGACGCACATGACGGATTGCGTTTTTCCGCACGCACCTCCCGAACGGCCGTTAAAATTCCTGAACGCGCTAACTAATGACATTCTCGATTATTCTTGTTCGACGGTCCTCAAATGCGAGTTTATGACCGTCAGGATATACAGACTCATATCTACCAACAGAATTCAGGTATTGGCTCTGACACGGAAACTCGCTCGTAAATTCCCGCCGAACAAATTTCCAGCATATGTCGTAGCAATCTTCAGCCCCAGCGGTTCTCACACGTGAGAAATTATTAAAGGGCTCGGCTTCTCAAATTTAATTAAAAGAGCAATTTAATTAATAAGACTACGCATTACGAAATTTGTAACAGCAATTATTTTAGAAAATTATATTGTAATTATCAATCGCGGAGCTTAAAAAAAAAACCGAAAATAAATAATAAAAATTTGTATCATCATACAAATAATTAATGTAATAATTTAAATCACATATATTCCAAATGTTGATCATTACCATTTACAAACGAAAAAAAAAAGACAGACAGCTTTATGCTTTACTACGTTCTCCAGTGAAATTTGTTTCAAATCAAAACTCTCTGTGCGTATTGAGCACCGTGCGGGCTCTATTAGTATCACGGTCAGAATAATTCCCAGCGCAAAGGATTAAAGCATAGAGTGGCATGCTGAAATTAAATAATGAGAGCCCGACGCAATGACGATCACTGGGGACTTGGGAGCGGCCGGCAATCAGAATCTCGCGCGGGCGCGCTGGTCACACATTTAAACAAAACACACATCGCGATGGTACCGAGGTACTACTATCTCAATCCGTACGCAAATGAGCCCCATCCGAGAAGACGAGACGAAAGCGATGCGCGTGCAAGGGACGCGCGGGCGTGTGCGTATCTTCTCCGCGCGCGCGCGCGCGTGCGAAGGCTCCGACCCGCCGAAGAGGAGAAGGTGACGGAGGACGGAAAAGGGAGGACGAATCAAAGCCACTCAAAGAAATAACCAGAGCTCATTAAGAGTAATAATCCCTCTCCTCGATCGTTTCGATTGTTTCAAGGGTGTCGCACGAAGATCGTCCGGCCGCCGCCGCGCGTTATATATTTAAAACAATCTTCCTTATTATGTACCTTCGTCGGATGCCCTCGCGCAACGCAAGGGCCGACGGCGAAGGAGGAAGTCTAACGACTAAAGAAATCACGTCGTTTAGCGACCGCCGTTTCCTACAGCTGAGTTATGCCGCGCGGGATGCAGCGGGACGAAAGAAGGAAAAAAAGAAAAAATGACAAAAAAAAAACGTCATTGTTCATCGACCCTGGATGCCCGATCGCGGGAAAGATGATTTATCGGGGATATTTTTAGAATTCCCGAGTGCCACGCGATGGCGCAAATTTATCAGTTTGATTACTTTTAATCGATAACGAGAATGTTTTTTTTTTCCGGATATATAAAAATCTTTATATACGTACATATATATTTATATCGAGCACTCGTACGAATCAACGAAAAATAATTTTAATAAACCGCAGCTAAGTCATCCGGCCATCATTCCGGACGGTGTATTATTTAAAAAAGAAATGCTCGTCCAGCGGAGTGTACAAAATAAATAAGAGATGATAATTTCGTAAGAATCCGCGCGGCTTAAGTTGAACTTGAGCAATGGCTTGTGATTTTTGCGTTCCGCGCATAACGATATTCTAATTCCACAATAATGCCCGTCGTTCGCCGTCTACGCGTTATTTGCGATGTGAGCGCTCGATGACCATTATTCAGCCGATTATATCAAGCAAGAAGAGCCGTGCTGCCTCCGAGACCGCGGACAAGCGGAGTCCGTGGGCCGGCGGTAATGAATTTGCCACATTCCCGTGAACGCTGCGGGGCCGTAAAGGGAGCAGACGGGGCCGGCCAGAACTATACGCCGTGTCCAATGTTGTTGCGCTAATCCCCTATTTATCCGTAACACTTTTCTCCCTTCTTTACTGCGCGCGGCCGTGCCTCCTCTTTTCCGAGAAGGGCTCTTTCGATGGCGGAACATAAAAACGCGGATTATTTGCTCGGCCGATCGAGGTGAACCATAATCCACGTGAGCGCGAGATACGCGAGAGCGAAGGAACGAGGTAACCGGGAGAGGCGGACAGATAGAAAGAGGAGTGTTAGTCAAACAGTGGATTGCCGTGCGTGTGCCAGGGATTCTCATTAGGCGACAAAGAGAAAACGGAACCGGGCCCTGGTAATCCAGTCCCGTAGTTTAATAACTATCAATTCCACGCTGACGTTGAGAGACGAAACGGAGGAATAAGAGAGAAAAGGAGAGCAAGGGAGATAGAGAAAGAGAGAAAGAGAGAGAGTGATCTCGTCCCCGTCGCTCTCCTCGTCTTCCTTGTCCTCCTCCCACCAGCTCTGATAATTACAACCGAGCGTCCAGCGAATGAACAGGGGTATCATTAACACTTCCTGCCTCGTAACGACTCCTCATCTGATACACGATACGCGCGATATAGCCGCGCGCGTCACTGCGTAAACCTGTCAACCCGTCTAATCGACGTCGACGCGCCGCGTCCTTCCCTCGGTCCTCGCGATCGCGCACACGTTGCATCACACATCCGATTAAATAGCTGAACTAGTTTGACGGCGTATTTCACGCTGTCCCGTCCGCTTCCTTGGCTAACATTTTCAGACAATAAAAGAGAGAAAAAAGAGGGAAAAAAAAGAAAAAAAAAAAGAATTGCAAGAGAAAGAAAGAGAGCAATATCCCGCGGCACGTGATCCTGATATTAGAATTAATCATCCGTCGTATACCTCGGGAGCCTCTCGATACCACGGATCTCGGACTATCGGACTATCCGCCCGGTCCCTCGAGATAGCCGCAAGAATTATCCCGTCAATGTGCATCGGCCCGCGGGCCTGCTAATAACTACCAATTTACCTGTCTCGCTCGGGCGAAAACAGGTTCCGCATAAATTCTCCTCCGTTTAAAGCGGAGATGCTATTATGACAACTAAGTTGGCACAAATCAATTACGCGCGAATGTGTCAGCTTCGCTATCTGTTCCTAACGAAACTCTAACAGCTTGTGGAATACCATATTCTTTTTAAGTTGAACGTCGAACGCACGAATTTATTGATATTAAAACAACTTACCAATTCTGCATGAACTACTGCGGGATGTCTCCTTCGATGGCAGAGTATTATCTGAAACAGAAAGAATGAAATTAATATTCTGTTTTATTCGATGTCTTATTTAGCGCGTATTATTTATCGTACCGCGCATCGTCCCCCCCTTCTCCCCACGCTTCCCGCACCTATAGCAGTTTTTACGATTAAAATTAAGAAGCGCAACGAACGATCACTCGTATAAATTTATGTTCTCGATCATCATCTCTCTGTCATCCTCGACGCCGATTAACTCGATTACGATCACTGGCGGTCGCAGGGGAGGCGCGGGACATATTAATTAAATATTAAAATTATATTGATAGGATAATAATCTCGCGATAAGCGTCGGAAATAATCGTGCAATCGCAAAGAATTTTTCATATATAATTTAGATACATGCGACGCAATAATTAAAAATTAATTTATTATTAGGACAAAGTGCCGCCCGTCTATTCTAACGAGAGCCGATTGTAATTTGGTTTCAGTAGCGGCTGCGGGCTTGAGCGGCGGTCTACTCGGGAACGCTATGATGCCGCTGCACGTGGAGGGAAGCTCACAGGTGCAGGTGCCACGGGCCCTGATGCAAGCGTTCCTGCAGCAGGATCCGAATCATCCGGGTCTAGAAACGGTCCGCTTACCGGCTCCGCCGTCCGCCGACGAGAACGGGCCCCCTCAACATTGTCGCGAGATCGAAACCGAGCTGTGCCTCGTATGTCGCCGTTGTGGCCGCGCGTACCCGCAAGAATCGTCGCTGCTGGCGCACCAGCGGTCCTGCTACCTGGGTAATCAACAGCGTCGAGGCGCTCTGCGCCTCGTTCAAGCGCGTTACGCCTGCTCGTTGTGCGAGCCCAACATGTCGACGCGCACCTACGCCACGGTGAGTGAGTGGCGTCGCCATGCCGAGACGCTACAGCATCGAGCGCGCCACGAATCTGTTCAAGACCGCCAGCAGCAACACCACCAGCAGCAGCAGCAGCAGCAACAGCAATATGACAGCGGCGCGCAATCCGGCGAGGAAACGAATCCGCTTACCGACGAGATGGAGGACGTCGTCAATCAGATCACCCTTTTGGCGGCACGCGCGGCCGCCGAGAGCACGACTGGTCAGTCACAAACCAGCGATAGGGCCGGCAGCCAGGATAACAACAATGGACCGGACGCCAAACGGCAGAAGCTGGTGCAAGAGGTCACCGCCCTCGCAGGTGCACGTTAAACACCACACGGGGATTGATCTACTATCTCTCTCGAAGTACGGGAAAGTGGCACGCGAAAATGGTACCAAGTAACAATAGAAACCGATTGCAAGAGCAAGGTCTGACAGAAGACGGGCAAAAAAAAGACAAAAAGAGAAAGAGAGAGAAAGAGAGAGAGAGACGAAAACCTATGGACGTCGCTTGGAGCAGATCGGGCTCGAGGACGTCGCAGTGAACGAGCCAATGTTCCTAACCGGCGATGAACGGGCAAAGACACGGGTGTACATCTCGATGGAGTACCCGTAGGGGGTACTCGCCCCCATGGCGGTAGGAGAGGGGGCAGGAAAGGGAGGCACATTACTCAGGCACGAACGGCGGACGGTCATTGGTTTTCTCTCTTAATTTCGTCGTTTATGCACCGCCAGCACACAACCATCCTCCACCGCTTCCCTGCCCCCTGACCCCGCAGCTCCGATTCGCCTATTATTTTTGTAACGCGAATCCCGCGCAGCGCGCGCCGTGATGATGCGCGCTCTCCAAAGTTCCTCTCGTAGCACGAAAAAAAAAAAGTGAAAAAGAAAAAAAAGAATAATAATTAAAAGAAAAAAAAAAAAAAAATAATAAAAAATGAAAACGAAAAGAAAGGTGGCAAAAGGATAGAGAGAGAGACTCGACGAAGACGAGCTAATCTGGTGAAATCGACTGAGGAACGATCGAACGAACACGATCGAGAAATCCTCTTTGCTGGTCAGCCAACAACCGGTCGCGGTCGGTCGAATGGTCGGTCGGTCGGTCGGTCGATCAGTCAGCGGCTCGATCGGATCGAGCCGATCTTAAGGCGCACGTCTTGGAACGATGTGCGCGGCACGTTTCCAGGCAAGAAGAGTACGGGAAGTTCCGGAGGGAAAGTGCGTCGTGCGACGCGGAACGACGCGCGTCGAGGTGGGCTAACTTAAACGTTCCTATGTAAAGTAATAATAAAGATTTAAAGCAGAGTTACTAAGAAAAAAAAACAAGAAAAAAAAAAAATGAAAATGAAAGAAGATACAAGCGGACGCTATTAGGCGCGGCGTAAGTAGGGTAGATGGTGCGCGGCGCGCGAAACTGAAAACGCCGCCATCGTTACGAATACGTACGTACATATTCATATATATATAAATATACATATATATATACATCTATATATGCATATATATATGTACATATACATACATATATACATATATGTATATATATATATACATATAGATACCTGACTGTCTCTATCACTCTCTTTCTCGTTTGACGCGCGTGTGCACGTGGCTTTACCACGAATTTGTGTGCATGTAAACCCGTGTGCGTGCGATGCATGCGTACGTATGTATGTGTGTCGCGAATCGTTCAGCGACTTCGACGGCGATCGTGGACAAAAGTAATAAAAAGAGGAACGCTTTTCGGGAAAGCGACAGAAGGACGGAGAAAAAATTCAAGAACCACATACACACACGCAGACATAAGATACGACACGCCACACGTTACTCTTTCTCTGCCATTTTCCCCGTCATTTACAAAAATACGCATCCATACATACATGCATACATACACACACACCCGACAGACGCGCACTGTACACACGTGTATACACGGGCTTGGCACGTTTTTTTACATTCTTTATTTTTCACAATTTGATAAAAGAAAAAAGAAAGATGTAATTAGACGGCAGATGAAAAGAAGAAACGACGGTATATAAAGGCGGCATAATGAACCCCCGGTATGCCCGTCACCGACACGATTCGCGTGCACGAACGAGCAAGCAAGACCCAGAAACATGGTTCCTATATTTAATAAATTATATTTATTAACGCTAAAGAAATGATTAGTAACAACGTTAACGATAATAATACTATTAATAATAATAAGAGTAATAAAATAATAATAATGAAACTAGTAATAATAATGATAGTAATAACGATAGGCATTAGAGAGCTGTCGGTAGGCTATAACGATTATCGCTCAGCAAAGCTCGGTAATCGAACAACCGATTGACACACATCGACGCTCGAAATGGAGGGATAATAGAGGAGGTGGCTCGGCCATTGAAGGGATAGAATCTTAGCTCTATGTCCTCCAACCTTTCTCTCCCTCTTTTCCGAAGTCTCACGCGAGCAAATAATAAAAAAAAAAAAAAAAATGAAAGAAAGAAAGAAAGAAAGACACGTGTAAAAATCAAACGGTATTATAAACGTCTGGGAATCAAGTTGAAATCGTGTTCGCGTGTAACGTAACGTAATTATTTCGATTACAGGTATAATCAATTAAAAGTTTTATACCGGATAAATTCAAAACGCGAACAGTGATATAATCTGGAATTTTTTAACAGAACCAAGTAAATTTTAAATTTAGATACGGCAGTTAAGGACGGAAGTCTCGGAAGATAATCTCGCGCACGTTTAGGCAAAATGGTTTAAGAAATATTTGTCGAGACGTATGTCGTCCCAGATTGTAGATTGGGAAAGAGGGAAAAGAGAGATCTGCGTCGCTTCGAACAGCAACAAGAGGGTGTAAAATCGAGAACGACAAAAAATTCACTATTAGCCATAAGTTACGGATAATTTACGATTAAATTATAGAATATAAGGGGAAAGGAATGAAGGGGGGGGAGGGAAGGGAGGTACATGCGCGTCGATAGAAACGATACATAACACACAGACACACACTCACGCATATAGGTATGTATACAGAAGAGAAGTATATATGTATATATATATAAATGAAAAATGAAGTGAATGAATAAGAAAAAAAATATATATTTAAGTAGATAAAAAAAAATATATATATATATACATATATAAATATATATATATATGATGTTGTGACGTACTAGAATCCTCGCGGATTACTATCCGGAACGGTGACGTGTCTACACGCGTACGTACGTCGTGTTCCTCGCTCTAGGAGCTCACTCTAGAAGAAACGAAAGTTTGCGCATACAATACGGCGCGTATGCGAAGCTACAGAATGCCGGAAGTGCCACCGGAAGTGCAAAAAAAAAAGTAAGCAGAGAAAAAAAAATATCGCGGCGTGTTTTGTGCTGCAGTCTTGAATTTACGCGAATCATTAGGTTAAAAAAAAAAAAGAAAAGAAAAAAGGGTATACCGGAGAAAAAAGAAAAGGTGTCGCGTGGAAGGACGATGTGGAAGATGCCGGACAGAGAAATACACCGACGAATCAGCGCGTTCGTCTCTGGGAGTAAAGGGGGTCTCTCGAAGAAAGCACGGTGAGGGGTTTTGAGATTTTAGAATGTTAAAGAAAAAAAAAAACGTGGTCGTTAAAAGATCAAACGAAACGCGAAGTAATAACTATTCCTAAGGTACTAAGCAACTCTCGAGGTTCCTGTCTGCAAAAGATGCTTTTCTAACGTAACGTTGGTAACGACGATTATTAATATTATATTTGAATTATTATTATTATTATGATTATAGATTACGATATTATATTTACATATATGTGGTCATGTATTGATTATTATCTATATAAACGTTACAGCGTTGAACTAGCGTACATTTAAAACACACCCACACATTCCAAAACGTGACACGTGAGATACATTTTGCACAATACACCCGCATACATATGCATTTACACACGTAACCCCTACACACAACACACAACCAACACGTACTACCGAGAACACCTAATCGAATCGCTAATATCGAATTCAGCCGATCGTCTTTCCGACCGGCACGATCCACCTTTACAGGACGTACCGGGGAAAAAAAAAAAAAAGAGCCCAGAGCGGAATCTCTCTTCATATGAACCGATACCTCGCAAAATAAGACAATTAACGGGTGTGATCAAGTTCTAGAATTAATTAAGGCGATCGTCGCGAAATCCCGTGCGCGTGTTTGGCGACCGTATTGTCTTCAGGATCATTGCAAACGATAACTCTATCACTACCACTAGCACGAGGCAAGATGTTCCAAAAAAAAAATAATTAAATAAATAAATAAATAATTAAAAAAAAAAAAAAAAAAGCGCCCGGGACTTCAAAGCCGCGGCGCTAAGACTGTGAGAGAGAGAAGCGAAATTTATTTCCCTTCGCCGCGTTTCCTACATACGTATAGTAAAGTCATAGAGAGGCGATAAATGCACTTGAACGCACAAGACGATGCGCTTCAGCCGGTATCCATCGCGATCTTAATTCTTTTTCGAATTTGCTCGCGAGAGACAGAGGAGAGCGACGCGTTGTAAGGACCGTAACATTTATTAACACAGACACACGTAGCAGACAGATCGATAGCACGCATTCGCGCGTGCAGACACGCAACACACGCCCACGCCCACACGCACACACAGACAGAAACACGAGCATACGAACATAAGGACACACGTACACTGAAACCGAATTTTTGCGTATGAAACTCGGAGCTACACATCGCATACGAGCGTGACTCTCAAAACGCGGCTACGTACGTGCGCGTGTACGCAAAACCGGCGCGTCGGTTTTGGCGTTTTGAGTTTCGAGTACGGAGATTGCGTGATAGAGTAACCGAACCTCGCTAGCTGTTCCTAAAAATCAACAATGAGTGAGTGATAAGAGTGCGCGGATTATGTAATGGAGTGATGAGCTAAACGATACGAGAACGATATGAGGAAACGAATGCTATATACATATATATATTACTGCGTTGCGGAAGGATTTAAGCGCGGCCGACGTCACCGAAGCCGTTTTCCGTCGACACGCGGCCGCCCTCGCGTGGTTCAACAATCGGCGTAACCTCTCTCTCTCTCTCTAACTCGCAAGGCGCGAATGGGCGCGAGTCTTCGGCGCGCGCGGACACGAAGCGGGAACGCGAGGATCCACCGAGAATGCAACATTTTTACAGAGAAATTCTCGCGAAAGAGAGAGGCCGACCGATTGGAACAGTCCCGCGAACCTCCCGCTACACTTTCTATGCACTTGATGTAACAATAACCGTGGTATGCCGCCGCTCGAACGAGCGAATAATCGGAATATCTCGTCGGCAGGAACCGTCTCGGCGACGGAAAAGGCTGCGGTAATCGTCCAAAGTATTTTCATTTTTCTAATCTCGTTGAGTTTCTACAAAATATGTTGAACTGTGTCTATTTATTAACTCTATTGATTGCTATTGTGACTATTATTGCAATTATTATCACTATTGCGATTATTATTGTCATAATTATTATTATCATTATTATTATTACGTTATCACCCTATTATTATTATTAGTGCGATTATTATTATTATTGCCGATTAACTTGCGAATTTGTTCGTGCGGTACTTGATTGACTATTAATTAATAATGGATACTAATTGATAACGATAGCGACTAATTCTTGTGAGAGATTGGCATGTGTATATCTATATGTACTCACTGACGGGGCACCGTCAGCCGGGTGTAGGTCCGCACACCTACCGATGGCGCGGAGCACCCGAAACGCCGGCCCGGGCAACCTCGATGATGTTGGCGCCGCGCATCGGCTCGGTCCGCGATCGGCTAAGCGAGCGTGTGATCGAACAAAATCCGGAAGTCCATCTTAATAACGCCATCGACAGACGGGACAAGCGCCTCTCTTTGCGCCTCTCGCCGGGTCCTTTTTGTAAAACGCGGGGGCGCAAACAGATCGGCAAGAGTGTTGACGCGGAGACGTGTAAACGCATTTAAAAGTAACCGCCGGAACACCACGGGGTTTTTTTCAGCTCGAAGAAGAAAAAAAGAAAAAAAAAAAAAATGATAATTACACGCGTGTTTTATTTCGCGATGAAAGGCAGACGACGGAAAGATACGCGGCGTGATTTTCCGCGGCAAGATACGTTTCGCTGCGTTTCACCGTTACCCTCGTTAAATGCACGTACATCGGCATATCGCATCTCCGGTTCTAGCCAGTCGTGAGATTCCACGCGGACTCGTTTCATTGAACCTTCGTCTGAGACTTGGCTCATCGCGCCCGTACAATGGGTATCCCGCGAGGGTAACGATTTCACGCGATCGATGATCGAGCGAGAGGCGAGGGATAGCGAGGTGTGCTCGCGTTTCTCGCCTGGTCGCCACCTCGAGACTTACGCACATTCTGTCGCATCTACAGACTCATTATTACTCATTCGTACGCGCGAACTGCTCCGGATTTTGTTGCGACGGCGAAG
Source organism: Cardiocondyla obscurior (assembly GCF_019399895.1). Classification (NCBI taxonomy): domain Eukaryota; kingdom Metazoa; phylum Arthropoda; class Insecta; order Hymenoptera; family Formicidae; genus Cardiocondyla; species Cardiocondyla obscurior. The sequence continues at coordinate 3,763,318 of NC_091880.1, read as the reverse complement.
ATGAGACGTGCACGCGTTGCGCGTCGCAGCCCGGTGTTTACGCGCGTGAGAGATGACGAAAGCAAACGCTGGTGCGTTCACGAAAATGCACCCGTGAAACGCGCGCGGATTCTTGACGGATAAAAAAAAGGAAAAAAAAAAAAAAAAACAAAGAAGAAAGAAAAAAAAGCGAGAAAAACGAGAAGACGAAGGTGGCGGTAGAGCCGCAATCGGAGGCGCCAACATCGTGCGGAAAAAACGGGCACGGTGCAATCATGTTCCTATTAGGTTTCATATCTAAGCGAGTAATTAATTATACCAGTAAATATAATGATGATGATGAAGGACACGATGATATACATTATTATATATACGTCATAGCGTAGTCTGCGAATTACCCCGGACCCCTCCTCCTTAATCTCTCCTTTCAAAACCGGAGACAAAACGGCGCGCGTAATCTCTATACACACGTATCTATTCCCGAAGGCACGTGCATGCGTATGCATAGACAGTACGATTCATGGCGCGCAATTTTCCAACGAGCGAGCTAAACTGTTTTCTTTTTCTTTTTTTTTTCCTGTTCCTATCTGGTGTCTATTCTACCCGCCTCTGACCAGCATTGACATCGATTAGCCACCATAAAACCATTTTGAAACTCCTCATCTTTCGTTTCTAGCCGATCCGATCGATATACAAGCTATACGCATCCTCTCGGAGGCATTATCCTCGTGTCAATGGAAAGCGCGGTGAAATCGAGGGATAACGTGATGGAAGAGATAAAGGAAGAAGAAATGATTGCGAAAATAATTCCACTTTGTTTCTAACGCGTCGTGCAAAGTCGACGTGGCAGTTTAACTTCACCGGCCCGGTGTTCGGATTTGATTCCAAGATTTTGTTACGCTCGTAAATTTTTTTCTTATTTTTCTTTAACATAAAAATCGTAGGCACAGCTCGCGCAGAAGTTTCCGACGTGTGTCTCGGGGGAAAATATACGGAACGAGAAATAATAACCGCGTACTCGCGAATTCGTGCCCACGATAACCTGTCAAATTATCTTTAAAAAGTTCGCGGAATTACATGACAATGCCGCCGAAAATATCATCAGCGTCCGACCGCGAACATTGTCGCGGACGCGCGAGCTGTCAAGCGGCAACTGCCATTCTATTACGCCGGATTTCATTTTATTTCCGGCTTGCGAGGCACCCCATTTCCGGACGGCGAGTATTAGTTCACCCGCAATTTGCATAGAGACACGAAACACGCTCGCTTGAAGAACCAATGTCGCGTGATAAACTCGCTTATCGGCAATGCCAGAGCGGCGACTTGACTGGCCGTATTTTCAATCACGAGCTCGCAATCGCGTCGCCCGACACGACGCGTGACCGGGCCGCGTTCGCGCCCGTAAATAATTCCTCCCGGTTGTGCCGTACGAGGCTTGTTCAAAATGTTAGCGAACTTCTTTATTCACGCACTAATTTAAGAGCTTGTTAAGCCCACGCGGTGGCATTACGTGACAGAAAAGTCTGTATATTTCTATTTAAAGAGTGGTGCCACGTGAAGCGCTCTGTCACATCGACTTCTTACGCAACGTGGATTTTGTTTGCCAGCACTTAAGATTAAGTTCGCGGTTTCTTAATTTTTTTTCTTCTTTTTTTCTTTTCTTTCTCTTTTTTATTTTATTTTCTTCAAGCGATCAATTTCTACGGACATTAAATTTTGTTTCAAGCTCGGGAAATTATTCTTCGAAATTTATGAAATGTTAAAGCGGGTTTATGGCGGCTGTCATCGTTGACGGTCGGCCTGAACGCGGATCGTCGACCTATTGATAGCCGACCACTTTTAAAGCCTTCACGCCATTCATAACATCGTGTACGATTCATGCACTGTTCACCGTGCACCTTATACGCTCACGAACAAAACCACACCGCACAAAAAGTAAACAGGATAGAGTGCTGCACGTGGTGCCTATTTTTAGAACAAAGACTCCTTCTCTCTCTTTCTCTTTCAATCGCTTTCTCTCGTGTAATATCAAGCGTGGCTTCGGCATTTCTTCAAATCGGCGCGTAAAAGATTTTACATATTCTTTTAAAATTTTACATTCCTACGCGCGTTACGTAAACGATGCCTTGACGGCCGTAAAAAATTTTTATTTATTAACCAAGATTTCGTATACGGAAAGAAGTGAAAACGCAACGAGAATTGCAATCGAAATAATCATCGTCGCTACGAATCTTCGGATATATCTCTCCTATGACATTTTCCATCCCTCTCATCTCTTTTCATCGAAACGCATCGAGCTCATTTGATTTGTGGAAATTTCAACGACGAAAAGGTAGACTGTACTAAAGCACGACGTATTCTATTAAACACTAGTTTATCAGAAAATCGATATCCTGCGTGTTCATTGTTTCTCTTTTGGGTTCCTCATGGATGACGACGCTGGTTTCAATACGTTTCTTTATTCTTTTTTTTTTTTTTCAATAACGTTCGACTCTAAGTTCTTTCGAAATGGTTGTACCGAAGCTCTCGTTCCCTTTCTCATTCAAGCGAGACGGAAGATTCGTTCCCCGATAGAAGCTATTACGGTAAGTATAGATTTTCACGGTTTTAATGAATTTACACTTTGTATACTTGAAACTTGTCGCCGTCATACAGTATTTGAATCAAAGTGTCGATTTTTTTTTCTAACTTTTTGAAACTACTATTTTTTATCACCGCGTTAAAAGTAAAATTAAATTTTCTCAAAAATCACAAAAAAATATATATATATATAATTAAACATTTATAACGAGTAGACGTTACGTTAAATCCAAAGATATAAATATACTGATATTTTTCTTAATAAACAAGATCAAAATGTCGCCTATCGCTGGTACAAATGTACGCGTCAGATTGAGCTTCTGGAGCTGAAGGCGATTTCATTCTCTCGAGGCCGGATCGCACCTCGTAGGAAATTCGAGCCAGTTCAAAGGGCACGCCCAGCGTACGCGATGCGCGATGTGTATGCATATGACATAACGACGGCGTCGCGGATACCCTGTGTCAGAGAAGGATTACGGCGGAAGTTGGAAGAGAAAGAGGAAAGTGGAGGAGAGTCGACTCGCCCCGTCTCCCGTTCTTGAAGTGTTTGCTCGCGAGATGGAACGCAAATTAGGTTTGGACGGGGATCGAAGCCCCCGTCGTATCGAAATAAAGGCGGCACGTAAAATACACGTCACCCAGCTACCACGCCGCCCGTAACCTTTCGTGGGTGGGAGAAGGACGGAAAGGGAGATGCCGCGGGACCTACACTCGTCTAAACTCGTAGACGCTGTCAAGTTCTTCTCTACCTTTAAGAGCAGCGAAACGCCTCCGCTCGCAATGTCGTTTCGTATGCTAACCGTGGGGTTCTCGTACGTCTGTCTTTTCTCGAAATTGTAGATCGTCGTTGCGGTATCGCCCGGTACCACCCGCGCAACGAACGATGTATTTGAACGTAGAAGAAAATAAGGGCGGGCGTTTTAATATTCTAGTAATCATCTCGAGAGTCCAATATTATTATTTAAATAATCCCGAGATGCACGCGCGGCACAATTTTCAAGTCAACGTCCGGCTAAATTTTTAACTTTAACCTCGGCCAAGTCCGTCCCTCTCGCATAAATTTTACGAATAATTCATATTTATAGAAGAGATATGAATATGTGCCTCGTAATAAATGAGATAAATACTAAACGGCGCTGCATCAAGTGTGTAATTAGCAATAAGTTATTCATGAAAGGCGGCGTGCCGTACAAGCGGCCAGAAATGACTCAACGAGCATTATGCTAATTTCGAAAACCTCAAGGTATTAATGTCGTTTTGACGCAGCGTTACTTTTCCATTTCGTCGAACCCTCGTTGCATTGCGTTTAACCCGACCGATCCGTCGTAATGGCGGCCTGCCGGGAGTGACGAGTATCTCTATATAGATTTAACGACACGCCGCGCATAAAAACATTTCTCCATTACACGGGGATACGGTCTACGAGGTAGCAGGTGTTAACGTTATTGCCTATTACAAAGTGCTCCTCTCGAAGATTTGCATAAGACGCTAGACGACTCATTCCGCGCGCGCGTTATCGCGCCATTGTCGCATTATGCATTCTGAGAGAGAGATACAGCCGGCGGTACCCTGCATAATTTGCGCGAACGTAAAAAGACATCCTCCGCGATATCTCACTTAACACGCGGCTGGTTGAGGAAACGGTGGAGGCTAGTAGACAACGATGCCGAGTAACTACCGATGAATAATTGAACCGTTCAACGGTACCGAGTTATTATTCGTACTTCGAATACCGAAGGAGAGTAGCTCTGAGAAAAAACGTGCCCACTGCAAAGCCTAATTTTTCTTTTTTTTTTTTACAGATTTTTTATTTGTAGCTCGAGAGACAACGTCCGAACTCTTCAAAATTAAATCTCGATTCAAAACGAGAGGTAAGGCGTTGCGACGACAACGCGCATTACGTTTCGATCGCCATTAAACTCGAGATACCAGAATTACAGAGAAGCCGTAAGGAGTCTCCCTGACGGAGGGAAATGCAGAAATAAATTCACCTATACAGTTTCCTCGCATCCTACCCATTTCTACTCAATCGCATCGCGAATACTCCCTCGCCATTACGTACCGGAGTATCTGGTTACCCGTGCACCCGTATGTATCTACGAAACAATTTGTATCGAACTCGATATAGTTTCTATTCCATATAGTTTTTCTCCTGAAGGGACTTGCACATCTCTGTACACAACGCGACAAGTCAAAAGTACAGTCCCATTTTTAAAAAAAAGAAAAATATATTAAATTTGTTAAGAAATTTAATATTGATTTAAAATTAAAAAAGCACAGAAAAAAACTATATATATATAAAATTAAAACTTTGCTAATACAAGAAGTAGAAAAATAATTACGCACGTGTGTAATAAATAAGATGTATCGATTTAACGTAATGCCGACGTAACGTAGTAAATGAAATACAAGGCGAGATATATAAAAAGAAATGAAACGGTTCTTGTGGATATAAACAGATGCAATATTGTTGTTTGTAATACAACGTTGTACAGGGTGGATTTATGTTTTGTGTAAGTAAATAGGATGTGTTATGTAATCCTGTAAAATATATATTTGCATTATCGATAGCAATGCAGTCATTTTTACGCCAGAGGCGTATTATATTTTTATTGCCATTTTTTATCTTGTCCTCGTTCTATTTCATTTGCTATATGACACCGGCATTGTCATAAATCGATAGATAGCTCTAAACTTGTTAACGCTGCTGGTCCGGATAAAGCACGTTATGTGTCTAAAGCTTACGTCACACCGCGATATTACGACGCGTTACCTGGAACTACCACGATACATAACTTTAGTCGATTTATCTTTTTCATCCAGCAAGCTCTTATTTATTTATCTATTTTTTATATTTTTTAATTCTTTACGTACGTACGAATGACGATACCGCGTTACCCACCGAATTATTTACGAGAAGCTTATTCGCCTTGGATTCGTTCTCCAATCGCGAGCGTTATTTATAATAATTCTTTTAAATCGGAATACAGCGTATTAAAAAAAAAAAAGAAAAAAACTACAATACGGTTGCCGTTCAAAGTGAGCTTTTCAGCAAAAATAAAGACTGAGACAAGTTTTGAATAGTAATATGTTTTTAATAAGAACCCTTGATTTTTATTTTTTTTTTTTTTTAACAGATATTTTTATCTCGTAAAAATAAAGTTAAATGACGTATATTTTAAACGGTATACGGAGCTGCCCGTCTAAATTCGTGCTTACCGACGTCGATTTGGAATCATACCACCCGGTATATGAGAAACGTACATCTTCACGCGCTGCAGCACATGAGATGGCTATACCTATATACACGCTTACCAGGAGGTCGTATCTTCTCGTTAGCCGCGCGATGAGCTACCCGCTCGGTGGAGTCACGTTTTTAATTTCTACCCGGCCGGTCTTAGTTCATTTTCACACCCCCACAGAGCGCGAGAGCCGCGCAGAGCGCTCGTCGGACGTCTAATAAGTAAATAATAACTTGTTCCGCCACATAACTTCTATTACCCAGAGAAAATCGTTGGAATTTCCCCTTCGCGTCCGAGACTATTCTTCGTTTTATATGTAATTAATACCGAATTCCCGGGCGATAACAACACCTCGTATAACGCAGTCGCGTAATTCGATTCGCGATAATCGCGAATCATTCGTACGTAAGTACGCCGTGAATTCGCAATTAGCAACGTAAATCGAGATATAAAAATCTTGGCTTTTGAAATTGCTATTTTACCGTTTTGCATAATAAATTATATACACTTTACGTAATTAATTAACTCATTAGAAAATAGCTTTCTGGATTTCTTATTTAGATGCGGCGGTGCTGGAAATTTCACGCCTGCTATCTTATCTTTTTGCTATTTGACAGGTACTGATTGACAGCTCATTAAAGAACATTATACGGCAAGATAATGCGAAGAAACAAATCATGTGTTTCTGGAGAAAATGCAGTTTACTCAGCGTTAATTAATCTTTTTTTTTTGCACTTTCTATCGCCTCGCTTAAATATAACACGTAACGTATATTTAAAACGCATTCGCGGATTTAATTTAACTATATTATTTCTAATAAACATTATAACATTAAGTGCATTCAAATTGCGAAGACTTACAAAAAAAATCCACGTTAAACAGCCGACGAAACCTTTTCGGAGTAAAAAGCGTCAATTACTCAGCGATCCACGTCCAATCATATGCGCCATGCATGCATTACCAATATTACATATAATTCCATTTGCGGCAAAGTTCTACGAAAATAACGCCGGCGTATTTCCTTCCAACATTTTCCGTTCCCATCCCACCCGTTCGCTATTACTACATTTTAAGGATATTAACGTCATCATTAGCGTTCCCGGTAATTTCGAAATAGATTCTCACGATCGAGGGTACATACGTGTAGAGATAACTGACGGATGTATCTATAGGAGGAAATAAAACATAGAACGACGAGGCTTGGCAAAAGTATCTTCTCCTGAGTGCCTGAATATGTAGACGTGTGCCGCGGAAAGGAAAGAAGGGTAGAAGGGGGGGGAGTTCGAGGGAGGTGGATAGCCCAACCTCCTTAGGATGCATGTGTTTGCCTTTAATACATTTTTCGACGATGTTGACCGAGGCGTATCTCCAACCCGTCCGCGTGTGCGCGCATATGTATGTGAAGCCAACAACCTACAGGGTGCCACTAAAATATTCACCTTGTCAGAGCTAGCCCACAAAATGTGGCTGGCAATTTCCGCGGTGCCAAATTCAAAGTGCCGGGAAATGAGAATGAGAAGGAGGGACGAACTCTCTCGAGAAACCCCGCGCCTCTTTGCCTGACTTCGTAAGAAGCATCTTCGCTCTAATATGCATTACGACTAACAATTTAAGACAAGAAAATATTCCCTGGTTGAGCTATCTCCTCCTGGTTAAGAGAGTGAACTTGAGCTTATCAGCCCCTCAGCTCCTACCGTTTTTAAATAGATGTGTATGTGTGTACAACGGGATATCAAATGGTATGCATACTAATTTAACGTGCTCATTGCGTTTTAAACCTAGTGCATTTATCTACCTCTCATTATTTTTGTTTATTAAAAAAAAAAAAAAAGAAAAAGAAAAAGCAAAAAGTGAATTGTATCCGTAAACTTATATATTGAATAAATATAGTTAATTTAGTCTGTTTAAATAAGTTTTTCATTCGATTGATCGGTATATCAGGACGGCTGACAATTTGCAATATAACGTTTTGTCGTCCGTTGCTACAACGGCCGAGCAATCTCCGGGGTGATTTCACGTGACGTGCATTTTGCCGCAGAGTCTCGCGGCCGGTCGCAGATCCAAAAGGGTTGGGATTCAAAGACTTGCCGGCGCTATTTCCGCGAAAATCATTCGTGAAGGATCTCCTTATCTCACTATGCAAGAAGAAAGAAGGAAGGGGATAGAAATTGACAATTCCTCTGGTCTCAACCTACGACTCGTTTCCCTCTCCCCCCCCCTTCCCTCTCCTTCTCCGGTGAGTTCGTAAAGGTCTGAAAAGATGAGAAGCGCGAGAGAGCAAGAGCGGAGGTGAGAGAGAAATACGAGTGTCCTAGCGCAGATAGAAGAGGAGCGAGAACTCGCGAAAGCTACACCGGAGCAAAGGAAAAATGTGTACGGAAGCCAAAAGACGAAGAGATAGACCCGGGAAGAAGAAGACGAAGAAGAAGAAGAAGAAGAAGCACCCGTACAGTGTTTGTCCAGGAGGAACCGAAAGAGTAGCGAGTGTGTTCGTAAGGGAAAGGGGGAGGCGAACGAAAGGGTGGTCACCCCTCTCACCCGACGACCACCCACGTAGGTGGTGACTGTGTTGCAGAAGAGGCCGGAGGTGGGATGGCTCCGAGGCAGTCCTCTCTTAGAGCATTTCAATATATAGCGAGGGCCTTTGAGGTTGCGGGGTTCCGGAGGGAAACGGGACGAGAAGGGGCACCCACCTCCGCGGTGCTACGGGGGCGGGAGGGTGGATGGGGTGAGAGGCGCTATTGATTCTTCTTTTAATCTCGTCGCGACCCATCCCTCGTGCCGACGTAGGGGGAAGCGAACGAAGGCGAAAGAAGGACCTAAGGGGCGGCGGGGCCGATCGTCCTCGGTCGTGGCGGACGCGGGGAACGGCGGGGGTGAACCTTACTTATTTGAATGTGTCGTCGCGCGAGACAAAAACGACGGCGAATCCCTAAAATCGATGTGGCGTAGCGCCGCCGTTAACTCGACGTCGACGCCGTCATCGACACTCGGCGAAGTCGCGAGGAAATTGACACGTGTGTGGCTCACGCGGGGGAGATTCATGAATATGTGTGCGCGGGCGAAAAAGACGGAGGCGGTAAACACCTTCGAAAAGGATATTTATGTGTCTATTGATTGAGCGCCAGCACCGTGCACTATCTGGAGCCGTTTCTATTTTCAGGGATTCGAAGATGTCGAGCGAGCGAGAAAGAGGCGTAATTATATTAACATAAAATTCAATAATTCGATTTCAAGTATCCCCACTAGCCTTGCCAATAATTTTCAGATAAAAGAAAATGACTGTACTTTTTCGCTGTCTCTCGTATCGTATAGATATATCATTTAAACATTGTTATTACAGAACGACTATAACTACGAGTTTTAAAACAAAATCGCGATATCTGTCTCGATTTTCGCGAGCGTAACGGCACCCGCTGGCTGCAAGCAACAGATCCTTAAAGCATGGGCGTGTCGCACGTGCCAGCGGGGCATTAAAAGTCCATAAGTATGGGCTGCATGCAGCGTATAAAAATTCAGGAAACGCAATAAGCGCAACGAAATAAAGTCGCGCAGTTTCTTCCGTTATCCGTTATACGTCGCCTTACCGCTGTCCCCGCTGTTGCGGCACTCCCGAGCGAACCACCCCATCCTCGCTTTACTCGACAGTGTGCCAGGAAGACTCTGCACCCTTAATAGAAACAGAGAAAGCGAGAAACAGACAGAAAGAGAGAGAGAGAGAGAGAGAGAAAGAGAGAATGGATGATGCGAAGGGCAACGGGAGGCTAGGGGGAATAGGAAGAGTGGAAAAATCAGCCTCGCGACCAGAGCAGTCAGGGAGCAGCGACTGAAACGACGGTAGTGGAAGACGACGGGGGTAGTCACCCTATTTTTTTTAGCCCAACTGGGGTAAGATATTGATTTTTTTATTTTATAATTAGGGGCTCGCACCCCACTTGGCTGCCAGAAAAACACGTCACCCTACAAAGCGCCTTCGCTACGGAACCTCGCCTCTTTACCGCGACACCCTTGTGTGGTCCACAAGCGTGCCCGTATACGAACCGAAATGCTCACATACGTATCACATTTGTATCGAAATTACAAGCTGCACGCTTTTAAAACATTTTTATAATTTTTTTCTTTTTTTTTTCTGTTAATCTAAATAAATTTATTTTCTATACGGAGATCAATAACGCGACACGTTGCAAATCCTTTTCACGCAACATATAAATAATTTCGTAAAAAGATAAGCCCGCTGTATATTGGATTAAATTGAAATTGCAATCTCGGGCATCTCCACGGAGCCCACGGCGACGTATAGTTTTGCTCCTCGATCTATACGATTTCCGACTTTTTAAATTAAATATGTTTCAGCATTAATTTGATATATGTATATATTATAATTTACAATGTTTTATTAATATTTCCAGTTTCTTTTTTCTTTACTTTTTTAAACTTTAATATAGCTGACTAAAATTATTTTATTAGAAAGTAATTATTAATATGCTAATACAATTAAAAAAACAAAATTAAATTTTTTCCAAAACGTGAAATAATTTATTTCTTATTTTTTAAATAAAACAAAAAAATTACTATTGCGTGGCAAATCGTTTCAAGCTAAAATCGCGAAGTATTTCGAGACACACGCGCACCCTATCTGCTCGTGTAACAGTCACTTCCGATTCCCTTCAAAAAAATCAAAGGAATCCCCGTAAAACTCGTGAGCACAGCATCCCACAGAGGGTAGAGGAGACCGCTGGAAATCACAGCACGCCAAGCCTCACGAACCCTCCCACCCCTCTTTCTCTCTCTCTCTCTCTCTCTCTCATTCTCTCTTTCTCTCTCTCTTTCATTCTCTGTTTCTCTTTTTCTAACTCAGACTCGTTCGTTTTTCCATACGAGATTCCAGGATTCGTAGAATTTCCACCGAGAGGGTGGCATGGGTCGCCTAGTGGGTGGCAGGGCTCGTCGGCGATGACGATAGGGTGAGTTCACTCGCGAGGCCGGAGGCCGCCGACGAGGTATGGGAGATTGCAGCAACCCTGTAAAGTACAAAGAGGCAGCATAGGCGGCTCCCCCCCTGCCCTCCGCCGCCCTATCCTCCCTCCGCTCTTCCGACTATCCCAGAGTTTCTTCTCGCGCGCCCTCCGCTTCGTTTCTTCTCGCTCCCACTTTTTACACGAGCTCAACCACGCTCTCCTTACCCCTTCTCGTCATTCCTCGTCGTCGGAGGTGACAATTCCTCATCTGCCTCCACTCACACCTCCGGCTGATTCCTTTGCAACCCCCTCTAAGCGAGCGCCCACGTATACACGCACACACACATACATACATTTATACGTATACTCACGTGCTCGTTCGCGGGGGAGGGGGTGGGTAACCCACACTAACACGAGCATACCTAACGAGTCGGCTTGTCACACACAGAGTATAATATGCAAAGACCCGCCTCCAGTTGCCATGGAAACTCGGGAGCTGGTGCGAGAGGTGCCCGGCGAAGGGAGAAGAGGTCGAAGCGGCGAACGTAGAGCGAAGAGGAGAAGGAGGTTCGAGGGAACGGAGGGTGGAAGCAGACACTCTTGGAAATTTGTATAACTACCCCCAGGGGCGGCCAGAGGCGGTGGGTGGGTAAGAGGGGTCAGGGGGGATAGCTGAGTGTAGAGAAGGCGGGGGCACACACATCGATCCGGGAAACCACCCCGCGCCCAGGGCTCCTTCGTCATCTCTCAGAGCTACTGCCACCCGTCCACCACCTTACTCTGGCTCCTCTATCCCTGTTCCCTTACCTCCTCCCCCTCCCCTTTTTCACGGGCAACTTTCTGCGTGCCTGCAATGCCGTGCCGAGTGTTTATGTCGTCGTTGGCGTTAAAACCACCGGCTTTCCTAAAGTTCGATGCACCTCGGAGGAGAGAAGCTTCCTATCTTTCTTAAGTGCAAATTAAACCATCGAATGCATCCCCGCCCAAAGACCACCTGCGCTTTATCGGGATCGAGTTAAAACTTTTTGAATCGTGCTTGTAACGCGGTGTTAATATCGCGGGTGAGAATTTGATTCGCATTCGAGCGGAGGAACAATAACGTCGTTAATTAATTATCTTCTTATTACAGCCATTAATTTTTTTTACTATTTTACAAGCTCAATAAATTGTTTTCTGATATATTTACAATACAAAAAAAAATTGTATTGCTAATTAATTGTCATTAATATTTTTATTAAGACGTTTAATTAAGAGTGGTTTAGTTATAATGTATGAAAAAAAAAAATTATCGCGTTCGTTGAAAGTTTTCGCTGACAAATATAGCCTTCATACTCAATTACGGCGCATAAAATATGACTGTATATTATTACCAATAAAAATCAATTATTCATGCAAAATCATCAAACACGCGCGTTTAAAGCAATGCCTGATTTGGCATTGTGCTTAAAGAGGCCCATTTATTAAGATACACAGTGCCGAATGAAGAAGATGAGACCTTATTCTTAACAAGAATCTCGAGATCGTAGTAGTTCATTTGCCGAGTGATAAATCCGCATCGTATGAACTCGTAATAACTTTGCTACAAAGATAGATTGCACTCATATCTCAACAATTGTACCGAAGCCATACATTATTTAACGCAAACATTATGCAAGGATTCTAGTTACAATCGGTAATTGTAGTCCCACCAAGACAGTCTTCGATCATGTGAGCCCGGGCAGCCCTGGGCAAGAAATTCTTCTTTATTGAATTGCTTTTGCTGCTCTCTCGAAAATAGATGTATAAATCACGCCGTGAGAGCGTGAAAACGATCCGCGGTGGATGCTTCTATTTCGCTCGCAACCGCCACGTTGTATAGTTTTTCGACGATAGCTTCTCTTAACATTGAAAAATCCACCGTTTCTTTTATTACCGTACGAGAAATTATTAAACCGCGGCCATTTATCGTTCGATCCTTCTCTTAAAATTACGGCAACGTAAATGAACGAAAATATTAAAGAATAATATTAATTTCCTCAATTCTACCAAAAAGAAAAAAGTAAAAGAAAATAAAGATTGAACTCGTCCAGAATTTTAAATTATACATCTCTCCTAATAATTAATAATTAAATGCAATTTTGTAAAATAACCAACAAAATTTAAAAGAGCAATCCTGCCGTGTTTAAATTAATTTCGCCTGACCTAGAAAACTGACGTAGCGCGCGCGCGAGACACAACTATCAAGCGGACCTATCCAACAGTTGAAACCAGGAAGTCTACCTAGCGCAACCTCAGGAAGAGGGATACCATCGATTCCCCCCCATCCCTCCCCCCAAGTTCCACCTCTCATAATCCGCACGCTGAGCGGTAGATATCCGCGCAGCGGCATCCGCGATAGAAGGTCGCTCGCGGCGAATCCTGACCGCGGATATACACCAGGGCGATTCTAATCGAATTAACTGAACTTTCACCCGGCCTCCTCCCCCTCCTCTCCTCCCCCCGTTCCCTCCCTCTCGATCGTCCAGCGGCTGAGGTTCCTAGCAATTACGACGCAACCCGTGCACTTTCTGCGCGCTTCTTCGCCTCGTCGGATATACCGTTTTTCAAAGTCCCGCGCGAGTTCTCGTCCATCTCCGCTCCGTTCCGCGCGTAGACGGAGACACGAAGCGATCATTTCTTCAGCGATGTAGCCCAGCGTCTATTTATCGCGCGTAAAAGCGGATCATCGCGGAGCAGGCAATAAGTTCTCGCTAATGAGAAGGATATGTATTCATTAGGGTCATGACGGTTGTGCAAGCGCCCGTTGCGCGCCGCATCCACAAAAGTTATGGGCTAATGTCTAACGCGCGGCAAATAGTAATGTTGACTAATTGGAGAGAGCTCGCTAACGTGATCAGGAAGTCGTGAGGCGAACGGTTAATTCGCGATTAATCAATCTTCAAAGTGGTTTTCTTTCGCGATAAAATTTCGCGCGAAATAGAACTGAAAACGTGCGCGATACGCTTTTTTTTTCTCCCTCCCCCTCCTCTCCTTTATAAACAAATTGCATAAGCATTACACGGGCGAACAGATAAAGGATGAGAAGCATAAATGGCTCTCGCTCGCCTTCCGCCTCAACGGATAAATGCGCTTGATAAATGTACTTGTTGCGTGCTTGACGCAACGGAAGAACATCGGATTACGGCGCGCGTGCAGGCGGATTAACGCGGCTAATCGCGATTGTGGCGAATTTTAAACAATTAAACTACCAAGTGGCGGCGCACAAAAGGAGAACGGACCGCGAACGAGGACAGAGGACGTAGAAAACGATCCCGTTGCCACGGCCGGTGACGAGTATTTTACTGACCGTGGCCGAAGCACGGTCATAATCATCATAACGATAATTACGTAGGTAAATGCGGCTGCGGACGGAGCGAGGTGGAGAGGAAGGAGACGAGGAACCCGATTCCTCCGCCGGCCAGCTGCCTCATTCGATCCTTCGCTAATTATCGTCGTAAGCATCGAGTTAATTGCTACACTCGCTCTCGCCCGGCGGTTGTTCGATTGGTCCCGCTTTTTCAACCCTCTGCTCATCTCGCCTTTCCCGTCTCTCTCTCTCTCCTCGCGTTTCCGCTGCTCTATCGCGTACACGGGCGCTCCAACGATTTCTCGCCGCGCGAACTATAGAAATGTAACGTGGGACCTACGTGTTTCGTTTTAACAGAAGCCGGGGATCTTCGTCGCGCGCGAGAACCAACGTTTGCCTTCTTCGCGAAAAGTATTTTGATTGTTTTTTTTTTTATTTTTTTTTATTTTTTTTATTACGTACGTCTTATACGATCCTACTTTTATATGTTGAAAGGATTATATGAGTTTAAATATCTGCAAACTTTAATTTTAACCGCTGATATATCTAGTTGTCATTATTGTGTCGTAATTATGTATATCGAGGATAGGAAAACAATTTGCTCACACGGTTTTAGTTACTTTCTGTCCAATTCCTGTTCTTTTTTTTTTTTTTTTTTTAATATGCGGCAGCATGGTTTCAGAGAAGGAATCGAATTTTGGCTCAGTGCCAACATAGTTCCTACGCATATCATGTTTACGAAATTCAGAAATATAGATAGCGAACGTATTTTCTCTGAAAATGTCTTTATATGCGCGCAGACACAATATCAAATCCATTCTACGTATAAAGCCAGATAATAAAAGTTACTGCATTTTATGCGCTAATTTTTTATTCTCCTGCACATAAATCTTTCTTCTTTGTTTCCTTTTTTGTCAATACTAAGTACTTTTACGTCGTATCAAATTTGCGTTTAAATTGACTTTGGCATTATTATAAACAAACGAAATTAATATCGCGAGGCAAAATTACTTTCGAGATAAATCACATCCCTTCCTTCTCTCCTGAGATAAAACGTTCTTAGCGACGTGAGTCGCAAATTGCACCGTACATAAAACGCGTTACGTAAACGCGTTACGAAACTTCGGAAACGCATTAGCGTACGATTACCAGCCCGGGCAAAGACCAAATCGCGATCGGTTGTAATTGCGACGAGCGCATTCTGGAGACTCGGCGCGACCTAAATCCTCGAGAGCGCATCCGTCCGAGCCGCGGCGTGTCCTGCGTGATCCCTAATTTCGAGGTCGCGCGGGGCGCAAATCCAAATGAGCCGAAACGGGCGCGCGGCGCCGGCGAAGAAAAAAAAAAAAGTGCAACGGGCGCGCAGGAGGGGAAAAGATTACAATGTTACCGCGCGGTAGAATGTGGAATTGCAGAATCACGAGACGGCGGGGTAAAGAGAAAAGAGGTGAGCGCGAAACAGGGACGAGGCGAGACTCGAGGAAGAGGAAGGACGAAGTGAGAGAAAGAGTACAGCCGCGTTATGTGGTGTGTGCGTGGCGTGGGTGGAGACTGCCCCACGAGGCCCTACGGGCAGAATTATCATACCCACACATACGTACATGCATAGCGAAGCGAGGAGCGGGGCCTGATCTAATCACACTCCCATATACATAAAATAACCGCTCTACGGGGCCCTATGGGGCACACACCGTGGCCGTGCAACGGGGTGGCGAGGGCACGAGCAAGACCGAGATAGCGGGAGACGGAGAGCGAGAGAGGCGGATTGTTTTCAGCTGGGACTCAAGTATAAATTGGCCAATTATTCGGAAATAAGGTAATTATATAAGAAGGGAGTGATCTCCGATCGCGCGGACTCTCGAGAAGAAGGAGACGAGGGTTGGCGGGGCGGTAAGGGGAAAGGCACGAAGGGGGTGAGAGTGAGGGGACCGCACCGGCGAGAGAGCGAAGGGGGAGAGAGGGAGGAATCGAAGAGAGAAATCAAAGGCGATTATCTGCCTATGAGGTAGGAATCGTCGGTCGGCGTCGGTTCGCTCGCTCTCTAAGAATCGCTCGCCGTTGGGCCTCGTCATTGCCGGCGGTGCAAAAGCGCTCGATACCGAGGCAGATGTTTTTTCTAAATGGAGACGAATTAGAGCCGATAAATAACGATCGGCCGATCGTGGCCGCGACGCCGCGAGAACGAGAGCGCGCGCGGGGGAGAGCCGACACTCCCCGTAAAAGTACGCGGTTTTGAACGGAAATTTCGAGCCGACAGGTGTCGGATGATCTTTCGCGGTAATCCTTTTCTTAAATGGAC
This sequence comes from Cardiocondyla obscurior, assembly GCF_019399895.1. Classification (NCBI taxonomy): domain Eukaryota; kingdom Metazoa; phylum Arthropoda; class Insecta; order Hymenoptera; family Formicidae; genus Cardiocondyla; species Cardiocondyla obscurior. Next base: position 3,746,935 of record NC_091880.1, on the reverse strand, counting down.
CTGAAAGGGCCTTTCGTGTTTCGTGAGCAAAATTCGTGGAAGGACGCAATTTTTGATCAAGTCAAACGTGGCAAGAAGTCAATGACTTTACGGCTGAGATACTCTCTTGATTATCTATAAAACTTTTTCGTTCTTTCTATTTAAAAAAAATTAAAATAAAAAATAAAACAAATTTTATGTCTTCGTATTTACGCAACGGGTCATTATAAATTATTAAAAAAAAAATTAATAAAATAAAAATCCTGCACGTAGCGGACGTTGTCGAGCACGACCTATCATACCTCGAAAAAAGAAACGAGTGCGAGGGAAAGAAAGAGAGGAGAGACATTATCCCAATTACACGTACGAGCACTAATCGCCGTTGCGAGCCCATATAGGGGCGCCCCCGCGCCAAAGCATTAACATTCCGAAAAACCGGTGATTCTCGCCGACGGTACCGACGAGACTCCGAGAGGAGGATGCCTCTATAACTACGAGATACACTCAGCGGCCCTCGCTCTCCTCTGTATATACGAGCGCTAGTTGCCGGCATAAGAGCTGCTCAGCTGGCTATTAAGGGCTGCGTGGTGGCCCGAGGCCGGAATTAGCATACCCTCGAACCGAACTCCACCTCCGCACCGATATCTCGGCTGCACGAGGAGGAATATAACTTAAGTTCAAGCGGATATTATGCCACCATTCTTCCCTCCCCGTAATCTGGCCCCCTTAACCATATAGCTAGATGCATCGACTGCACCATAAGAATCGATAGAGGAAAAAGGGGGGGGGGCGGTTGAGGGAGACAAAGGGAGAAAAGCGAGAAAGAAGAATCTCCCAAAGGGGGTGGATCGGAAGGGAGGCGAATACGAAGGTCGCCTTCGTTATCGGCAGCGATCTCTTTTAATTGTAATTATATGCGGTCCAGTACGCGCGATAAGTATCGAAGTTAAAAGTGAGACCCAATGGGTCTTGGATATTAGTCCCACCCAAACGCGTGCCGTTGACGCCCAGATACCTCGGCGGTTCGGGCCACTACGGCGCGTTAATGCGACAACTTTTATGGGAGATTAACCTGCGCGCTTTTATACGATACGTATCTCTCGAATAACCTTTGATTGTTCTCGTAAAGAATTTGGAATCGAAGATTTTAAAAAGAGTAAACGAGAAATAAGCCACTCGGTCGAATCATCGCTGCGGAAATATCAACCGTGAATTATCTTAAAGAATTTTTAAAGAATACCTGGCGTTATTCAGAAAAACTCCCTGTATTTATTGAATTTGGTAAATGAATGGCCATCAGGTTTTTATGAAATGCCCCGTTTTTGGCAGATGCGACAAAATAATATTAATTTGCATTTCTAAGAATTAAAACTGGGACGCGCATAGTCGTTAAAAGAGCGATATGCTATAAAGTCGAATTTTAGCGATCCGATTCCGCGCCGCGGGCGACGAATTTCCAGCGCATCTAATTTCGCATCGAATATCAAATTATAGTCGTATAGTCTTAAGGCGCCATTGCACAGCCCGGCATTTATTTTTCTAACTTTGTTTCTGGAATAGATGTACAGTTTGTCTGCAATCTGCTCTACGATCTTTCTAACTAAGCGGCCTGTCATTAAAAGGGAAACACGAGAGCCAATATAGTAGCGAAGAACTATCGAAATCTTATTCGCGCGTCTAACTAAATTGTAGATTTGCAGCTTCCGAGAACTCAGCGGTATAAAGAAATGGCTTTTAATTTTATTGTCGAAAGAGGATGAAACGAAAATTAAATATTAACCGTTTGCAAAAAGTACTCGGTTAAAAAAAAAAAAAAAATAATAATACAATCAAGAAATATTACGCTTTGTAATATCAGAGCTTTACAAATGTCCGAGTAAAATAAAATGTTACTGCACGATTGGCGGATTAAACATTGAAACAGTTGCACCGCGAGGCATTACGAAATCAATGAACATCTCGGAATAATGCGGAGGCATCGTGCCTGGACATTTTATTACCACTTTGAGGAATTTCCTGCCAGTCAGAAAATTCTTTTACGGCACCTTTTCCATAAGGTAGGAAACCGGATACGATTAATCCGGGCCCAGCGGGCCCCGATGATATTATGGCTGATAATTGGTCGTTCAGGGATCTCTCGAGAACTGGATGGCGGAGGAAGAAACAAGAGCGGCGAAGGGGAAGAAAGAGGAGGAGGGGAGGCAACTAGCGAGATAACACAGAGCACAACTTTGCTCGGCCAACCCATAACTAAGCTGCGCCTTATTTAAGGCATTATAAGGGCTCTAATTAATACAATGTAAGGGTAGGCGAGATTTTTTTACGAGGCCGCGGGTTTCGTTTTATCGCCAATTAAGTATACCACGGAGAAGATCAGAGAAAGGCGGAGTGGACGAGAAGAAGGGGTGGAAAAGAGGTACGCGCGAGTCAGAACTATATCGGAATGAGAGTGAAAAAACGGAAACGTAAGGAGCGACGAGAGGGACAGACAGATGCATCCTCTCACGCGCACGGAAACGCTACCCTCGTAAACTCGGCGCTTCGGATAATTTCAGTTGCCTTATTAGAGCCTATTTTCGCCACGCATTTAACTCTAAATGAGACCACCTAATTACAGGCCTACGTTACGTCAAGCTAGCAGAGCACACATCGTGTCGGCGAAATTATTTGTAATCGCTATAGTCCGGAATTTAATATTAAATGCACAATTTCATCTATATAAAATGTAAAGATCGAAGGAATTTAACGTCGACCGAATCGCGTCGATAGCCGTGAAATGCTCGTAAGAAATTATCGCGCTTTCTCCTAGCACTTGTCGCGGCCGCGTTTCGATGAGTAATGCATCGTGTATGGACCGGCTCGCCTCTGTCTGTTAGCTGAAGTGTGGTGCACGAATGGTTACGCGCTGCGAAAGCACGTTAAAATAATAGATACCAAAGCCGTGCCAACGGTATTGTTATTCCACAAAATATTCAGTGTTTTATAAAATAAAATTACGCCGGATATACGTTCCTACACATCTTGAATTAATTTCGGCTTTTTGGTTTTACAGACATATTAACGTTACTTAAAATAACGATGGAGTTTATTTAGTTTATGGAAAAAAAAAAGAGAGACTGAGTGAATAGAGAGATAAATGAATAGAAATATTAAAGTCGAGTCTAATTACTTTCCTTCCTAATATGGCAATGGTTTTAAATAACGTGTGGATTTTATTTCTGAGCGTATAAAAAAAAATCCCTCACTCGGATTTCTGTAATTTCAGTTCGCGATATTACATTTTCGATTAAAACGGACGCATAAAATGCGGAGCGCGCACGCGGAAGTGTATCGGGATATACGAGGCACGGGTTCCATTACAGCATGCCACGCGGTAATATTACATGAATTCAATGGGCACGCCTGCAGATATCGACGTCGGATGGCACGGGCACCCGGTGGGGAGGGAGGGAGAGGGCGAGGAGCAGTTTTATTTTACATAGCATTTCGCGACGCGATCGCGACTTGCCCCGATCCCGGAGCATCCTCGAGGCAGCAGCTACTGAAATAAATAAACGTGCCGCGAAAGAGCCGTTTCAAAGGCGAGCCATATCGATTCCGCGTCGCGTCCAAAAAGGAAACATCCGGCGGAATTTAATCCACTTTCCGCCTCGCGCTGCGCATCTCGCCCTTTCTCGCCCTCCCCCTCCGTACCCCTCCTGCCACTGTCGGTTCTCTAATCGAAGCCTAGCCGATTCCATCGTGGAATTGATTTTCTTCTCATCTGAATATCATTTTCCCCGGAACGATCGCGGCCGCGCGCGCGGCGGATAATCACGGAGTTATGCCGTAACACCTCGGAGGCATCCTCCACGCTGTGCAGCGTGTGTATTGTGTGCGCCCGGCATGGCGAACGTTCAACTCGCATCGCGAACTAGCGTACAAGCGCACGTGCGTGTGCGCCATCGCCCGCCGCTTCTGCATTCTCGTCCCGGAAATTTCGCGATAACGCAGACACCGACTGTGCCTTTAATTCTGCATTACTTACATCTGTAACACACAAACATACAAATTGTTAGAGCTTTCAAATAATTCAAGTTTCAAATAAATTATCATGCACGTTAAAAGGAGATTACCGTTAAGCGGATTAAAAAGATAAAAAGAAAAAAATAATTTTTTTTTGCCTTTGAAATAATAATTCTCCTTAAATTTTACGTAATATATAAAATAATAATTACGTTATCGTTGCTCGTCAGGTGCCCGATGTCTGTCCTAGACCTCCTCCTCCTCTCAGAACATCCGCGACGTCAGGCAGCACCCTCCTCTCGTACAGGACACTCGCAAACACTTCCGGATAAGCTAAGATCGCGCGAATACGACACTCCCGTTTATAAAGACGCCGATCACTTGCGGCACTCCCGAAAACGTACGCCCGACGAACCGGCTACGGTTCGTACAATTAATTACTTTTGCGACCCGCGCGGATAATTAAATCCGCGCGACACGGTACGGCGCTCCCGACGAAAAGCCCGACGAAAAGCCCGACGAGAAACCCGACGAGAAACCCGACGAAAAGTCCGACGAAAAGTCCAACGAACCGATAGCGGTTCGGTTACATCATATCTACGGCGACACAGTAGTCTCATCTTCGATGCATCACCTAAACAGAGCATGAATTCCTCCGTTAGATTTTACAATACCGAGTCGACTCGTCGCAAGGTCATCGTACCAACAAAGGCAAGCTACTTCGTAATTTATTATAATATCATAGCATCGGCACACTAGAGAAGTGTATACGGAAAGGTAGGTATGGCATGTGTTTTGGCGACGGCGGCTAGCGTAAGTGACCTTTATAAATCCGCCGATTACTTAAGCAGCATTCCCGAAAACGTACGCCCGACGAACCGGCTGCGGTTCGTACAATTAATTACTCTTGCGAACCGCGCGATACCGTACGGCACTCGCGACGAAAGGCCCGACGAAAAGTCCAACGAGAAACCCGACGAAAAGTCCAACGAACCGATAGCGGTTCGGTTACATCATATCTACGGCGACACAGTAGTCTCATCTTCGATGCATCATCTAAACAGAGCATGAATTCCTCCGTTAGATTTTACAATACCGAGTCGACTCGTCGCAAGGTTATCGTACCAACAAAGGCAAACTACTTCGTACTTTATTATAATATCGTAGCATCGGCACACTAGAGAAGTGTACACGGAAAGGCAGGTATGGCATGTGCTTTGGCGACGGCGGCTAGCGTAGGTGACCTTAGAGACCGTGGTGTGGGCCAAATCACATACGAAGCGTCGTACCATGTGTCGCGTGGAGCGCCGATCACCGAGGACTGAGAGAGAACGCTCCCCACTACCACACTCATACTCGGCGGCTGAGGAGAGGGGATAGAGTGGAAAGTCACGTACGCTAGTCGCCGTCCTCGCAGAGACGCCTTATCTGTCTTTCAGGTGAAATATACAGAATTAAAACTGTTGCGTTATAACTACAAGTTCTACGTGCAAAGTATTCGCATCCTAAATATACTCTCCGCGTAAAGATTGACCGCAGAAATATTAATACGCATCAGCGTTCATATATCAGCTTAAATATAATATTAAATGTATCAAGATCTCGCGACTGATAGACACGCCGTAATTTTTGTCATTTAAAGAAAGGAAATATATTCAATGCGTCGAGATAGGCTGGAAATAATTATATATATAAAATAAAAATAGATTCTTTAATGCAAAAAGGGTAAAGTTACCGTAATTGAACGTGCGTCTATAACGCAGTCGAGGAAAACTCACGCATTCTTTACAATGTACTATCGAAGCGCCAGAGCACTTTCGCGATTGATGTGAACATACATAAAATTTTGTATACGTTGTGATACATTTATGAGCGCAATATCGCGGCGGTGCAATTCGCGACGAGTGGCGAAAGCAGAAGGAAAGGAACGAAGAAATAGAGAAGGGTGGATAAAGGGGCAAGGACTTGCCGATCATTTCAATAGTTACCGTTCGAAGTACATTCTCTTCGAGACACGAGAAACCTTTCTCCTCAACCCTCGCGAGCCGGCATTGCGAATTTATCCACGTTAAGGGGATACGAAGCGGTGGAAAAGAGAGGCACGTTAGAAAATATGACATCCTGTTGTAGTATAAACGGCCATTTGAATGTCCACGAGAAATGTATAAAATAAAATTTTCAAAAAGAAAAAAAAAATAGGGTAGGGGAGGAAAATTGACAAACGCATTGTCACGAACGATAATCTTAAGGTACAAAGTGCTGGAAAGACACCATCTCACGCTAACGTTGACAAACGACACGATACTTTTTCAGTATACTCGACATTTCTCACGTAACTTCGTGAAAGATCATTATAGAGACGTCGGCATTTGTGATACGTTTATACCGTAAATGATTTACTTAAAATCTGTCGCGAATTGCAAACGTTAAATTAAAAAAAAAATAAAATAAAATAAAATAAAAGCTCTCGAGTAAACTACGGAAAAAGGTACTAGAATTAATTAATTAATAAATTTCAACGTAGCAAGTGGTTAAAGGAGCGCTTGTAAATGTACTTCAGTTATAAATCAGAATTCTTTGTAGTACATAATTAAGAAAATTAATTGTGGCTCGTACATTGACGTATCTCGACTTCTGTACAACTCGGTCAACTTAATTAATTCAGATATAAAAAAAAAAAAAAAGAAAAAGAAAACTGAGTTAAACGGATGCGGGGCTCTGTTACGGCATTCTCCCGAAGGGCTTGTGAAATAACGGGCGCGTATTCACTGGATTCCCGTCGCGGATACTCAAACCGACTCGGAGTCGCGTCCGTCGAGCACCCGTCGAGGGAGAGCAACATTGTCCTTCGAAAATATATCTCCGACGGTATTTTTAAGACGACCGTAAAACACTATCGTACTTACGGGCATCTGACCGCACATATTGCGCGTCGCCGCCCGCGTACGCGGCTCCGAGCACTCTAGCAGCGCGGGCCTTATCCATCCGGCCGATGGAGAGTGCATAAATAACCGGGCAATCGTGGGTGACGAGTTTTCGCGTCGCATACGACGACCTTAAATCTCTTCGCGCTCCGAAGTGACGCCTCGTAATACCGGGGTTTGCCAGGCCGGCCGGCCGCATCCGCGTGGGTCCAAACATCGGGGCGGGCCAGCGTTCGAACGCGCGGCGCGCACATCGGCGTTACGATCCCGCATTGGCAGGCGTTTGAAATACACTCGGCTGAATTATGAACCGTAAAAGCACGGACGGCGGTGGCGGCGAACGACGGGACTCTCTCGCCGGGGCTTTAACCCGGGGGCCCCGGTAACCGTATTCACCCTCGCAGAGGGTTATTACCGGTGCGCGCGAGTCCGGCGCTGCTCGGTGTGGTCTGCGGTCCCGAATGGACCGCGGCCGGAATGCCTGCGAAGCGAAATCCTCGCGCGAGAGCGAAAAAGGAACGAAAGGCGAAAGGAATGAGGTGGAGGCTGGCGCGCCGGTGATACACGACGACGGGGGCCTTCTTCGTACACGCGGATTCAAACGACGGCCGCACGTCTCGTCTCGTTAATGCCCTTACCTCGTTTCGAAAATCAACCTCCTCGCCTCTGCCGCGAGAGAGTACTCCGCCGGGAGACTTTCACATGTACGTAAATATCAGTATTATCTCGAGCTAAAATAATTTTAATTTCGTGCACCGATAAATCTGTATTATTTTAATAATTAAAAATATATCGTAATTAGCATGTAGAATCTTATATTAATAATAAATTAATCACGTTCTGTTACCTAGTCTTGTTAGTCGTACAATTCGTATCTATAATACTTTCTTATTTCGTAACTTTTAATATTTAATAACGCCTTATTTTAATATACAATTTAATTTACCGCCTTCGATCATTCCTTACGAGAACTAGCAAGAGGCTCATTGCGCACGAGTGAAAAGAGTAATAATGTCCATTCGTGGTAACCTTTAATTAGTACGGACAATAGTCATATATTATTCATCGATACCGAAGCAGTAAAACGGTCGCGCGTTGTCACGAGCATTGTTGTTCATGCTACATCAAAAGGACGCTCCTGTCCACGTGCTTCCTTCGCTGTTTCCGGCAGAGAGGTCCACCTGCCTTCGTGGCCAGGGAAGGACACCTGCCGTTTCTCAGACAACCCCCGCGAACTCTGTCCACAGAGCAAAATGAGCGAATGTGCATCTGTACGCGCGTGTATATGTACGACGCGCGCTTGTCGAACCCTTCGTGCAACAAGACCGCTCGCTAAAAGTTTCATCGCGCCTTCCCCGCATTTTCCTTACCATGTGCTGCGTCAAGGAAAAAGAAAAAAAAAAAGAAAGAAAAAAAAAAATAAAAATAAAAAAATTGCGTGCCGCTAATCAGCTCGATTGCCGTGAGTTCATTAATTCAGTGTCATTAAGTTAATTCTTCGGGCGCACGACAGCACGTTCTTTAGTAATCGTCATTCAGATAAAAATGGTTATAAAGTTGAAAGGCAGTTTTTAATTTAAATAATTTCTTAATGTTTTAAACGGGTATTTATCTATAGTCTGAATTAAAATTACGAATAGTACGACTAAATCACGCGTTGATATAAAGAGAGCCATAAAGTAATCGAGTCTTAGAGACAATATCATTACGATGTTACGGCATCCAAACTGACATTTATAGATTGGATTAATAACTTCCTGATTCTCGTGCATTCGCGTCATTATAGACATGCATGAGTTTAATGCTTTCGGTCACAAATGTTCCCCGAAAGAAAATTCACCGTGCAAAATGTAGATAACAGTAAAAACACTTGCAATCAGCAACCGCAATAAAAAAAAAAAAAAAAAGAGATCGCATCCTGAAAGTTAAGTACCAATCAGAATGACCTCCTTAACTTCCCCGAAGACTGGAAGCGCACAGAGCGAGCTACTTCGAACGCGTCAAAGAGCGAACCGTGTCAAGTATACTTCGTAACGAAGGTGTAGTGATCAGAAGAAGCAAAAGAAGAAACGACGAAAGAAAGAGCGAAGAAGAAGAAGAGGAAGAAGCGTTGAACGGCGATTCGAGGCGACGCGACGCGACGCGACGCGACGCATACGTGGAGAAGAAATGCGAGGGAAGGAAAGAAGAAAAGCAGATGGACATTAGCGTAATGACGTCCAGAGAGTGAGGCGTAATGACACCAGGGTCATCGGGCGATACTGCAGCGGATCATTCGCCGAGGTCGTGATGACGAGGTCGTTCCCTCTACCAGAGGAACCACCTCCATCATCATCTCACCTCCTCACTCTCCGGTCGTTTCTTCTCTCACCGCCCTCCCGCGCCCTCATTGCCTCCCTCCCCCCCTCCCCCCTCTCTCTCACTCTCTCTCTCTCTCTCTATCTCTCTCTTTTCTACCACCCTTGATTCTTTCTTTCTCGGTCTCTAGTGTCTCTCTCTTTTTCTCCCGCGTCCCCTGCCCTCCTCTTTTCCTCCTCGTATTCGCAAATGCGATCCCGCGGAATGAGCCGGCTCGGGCCGAGTTGCCCGCCAATAATAATTCTTACCGGATTCAATTTGAATAATGCCGCGTGCGGTTTCCATCGGCATGCCCGAGCACGCCTTATTATCTCACGTACCAACTCGCCTACTCGATATCCATCGATGGTACACCACCCCACCTCACGAACCACCATTATATTTTTCCCTCTTACCTCCTCCACCACCTTTCCCTCCCCCGTCTTCCCCGTGACCGAAGATCTCGCCGCTTCAGTTTTCTTCACGCTTCTCTCGCGCTATTCTCCGCTAGTTCACGCGGAGTCGGTCGTTATGATCACTGAATTTCGTATTGCTTTTATTTGCACTTTGACGTTGTTGCAGCTCCTAACATTTTCGTTATTGCAATTTGTGAGAAATTGTTTCATGTTGCACGCCAGCGAGAGACTTAAAATTTTTGCTCTTATTTTTACAATCGTACATTTCAAAATAAGGGTTTGCCAAACGGAAATACGTAAATGCAAAAATCAATGTCGAGAAAATTGATAAAGCGACGCAAATTTTCAAGAGTATAGTGCGCTAAAAAAAAATTAATAATTTTGCATTACCATTTTATAAAATTTAATCGCCGTTCACTGAGAATGAGAAAAACTATTCTATATCCTTTAAACATACATTTCGCGGTGCCGGCGGCTAGCACGAGTATTTCCAGATCCGTCTTTTCTCATAAACGCTATATCTAGTAAGATATGCGCCTCGTCATGGTCCGCGCAAAGGACTTCTTCAAGCGCGCATAAGGGGCGCGAAATGCCGGCCAGCTGACGACAGATCGGCAAGAAAAAGTCGATCCATCGATTGAACGCGTCAAGAGCGCTACATAAATTATTGCGCACTTTCTTGCGCGACTTCGGATTTCGCAAAACAACCGTGAATAATAAAAAAAAAAAGAAAAAAGAAACATTAAGCCTAACAACAAGTATTTAAACATCCACAAAATATTAAATATAATTGCTTTTCAACGATTTGTTTTAGATTCCTTTCCTAATGACGATCCAAAAATATTTTCTAACCAAAATATAAAAAATCTAATCTAATTAGATATAATTAATAATTAAACTATGTAATTTTTTACGTTATTTGTCTTATTAAAACCTCTAGTCGTCTCATTCATTTTAAATGATTTTTTTTTATACACTTGCATCGCCTTATACAATTTAAAGGAAATGTAAATAACTGCAAATTTATAAAAATAAATAAATAACTCGACAAGATTGTACATAGTACCACGTAACAACGTTGCGCGCAACCCCGTACTTTTAAAGCCATTGTTCACAAAGTAATAATGCAATTCCCTTTTATTTTACAAGATGTCTCTCTCTCTAATGGCGCACTCGTACGCTCTGAAACATTAAAAGCATAAAACCTTTTCGTCGCAGCAACAACGACTTCGTGCCAGTGACTTCAGTAAAATGTCAACCTCGATCTTCCCCCGCTCGTCGGTGTAATGTCCTTTCAACCCCTTTTAAAACCCCTAAGAAGTAACAGTTACCGGGTAAGAGGCTTTCTTCTGCTGCCTCATCGGCCTCTATACTTTCGCGAGAAAGAGGAACGTACGTGACGAGCATGTGACGAAAAAAAACTACTCGTTTCGAAGTGTCTTTTACCACTAATCGAACGTTCGTAGAATACATACGATAATCACAGCCGAACGAAGTCCGTAAATTTAATCGAGCTATTTCTTTTTTTTTTTTTTTTTTTTTGTAACGTCAGCTTTTTTTTATATCTTACAAATTGCGGAACCAAAGTGATCGGATACCTGTGGCTAACGACAAAATCAATTAACGTGCTTAAAGCGACTCGGAGTGGAGGCTAATAAGGCGCGATACCACCAGAGGTAACGATATGCGCAAATCACCCCGGAAACGATAAACAAATCAGATTTGATGCCGATTCAACGTTATACCAGAGGCTTCCACTCAAACCAAGAATTTCCTGCACGCCATTCCCTTAGTTATTGATTACCTGTCGCAGGAATCAAACGAGGGATCGACCGGACTTGTGGTTTGAAAGAAAGATCATTGTAGCACATGCGTCCCACAGGGGCGCTTTTTATTGAACCCATTATAAAGGTTTCCCAAAAGTTCTCAGAGCCGCGCCCCTTGCCTCATCCGCGAAATACGTTACAGGCCAAGCTTCTAATGTCGACACTAATATTTCGGCTACACTCAACATAAAACAATATTTTATTTTTTTTTTTCTTTCCTTTTTAAATTATTTTCACAAACGATCTTTCTTTCAAGACGTAAAACTTAAAACCTCGTCTTTTAATAATTTTATATATAATAACAGATGTAAATTTTAATACTCAGCGATACTTTTTCATGGTTTGGTGGCTGAACTTTTTAGATTAATACGCTGTTATTTCTCAAGTCGTGTCCTACGTTATCGTGCGGCCTACCATCTCGAACGGCAATTTGCAAAGTTAAAAGCAACTCGATGTGACTATATTTCGCAATCACGGCGCGTGAGTTGTAAAAAAATGCAATCCGCACGCGTCCTTGTTCCTCGCGGCAGCACCCCCCGTACGTCCGGTCGTTTGCGATTCAATACGACACAAAAGTCGGCCCTGAGAGAGTCGCCGAAACGAAAAAGACAAAACGACCTCGGCACGTAGCGCACCCCTCCTTTCTTACCCAGGAGGGAGCCGCAACGCGGTAAATCGAGAAGCCGCGCCTGTAGAAGTTAGTCCCGGGCGCGGACGAGCGGAGAGGACTCATGATTCAGTTAAGAGTTTGAGGTTTGAGGTCTGGCCGTCATTATGTCGCCTGCCGCCGTAGCTGGCGGCCCTTGTGCAACGAAGAGGAGGCGAAAGAAGGCGAGAAAGAGAGGACGACGGTGCAACAGCGAGAGGAAACCGGTGGAAGGAGCTACCAGAACGAGGAGGGGGCGGTGGTGGCGGACCGGGAGGGAAGATGGAGAACGCGTATGGAAGAGAAGTAGGTGGAGGAAGAGAAGGGCAAAAGCGAGGAAGGAGGAGGACAAAAACGAGGCATTAGCGCTGCCCGTGCTACCGTGTGTTCCACGGTCCGCCCGACCGCCCGCTGATGCCCATTTCTACTTACCAAATTAGCATTATTACCCCGCGCGCGAGCGCAAAAATGCAATCAATGTGTATATCCGTCCGTTCGCGTACACGGGGGCACGTATATGCGCGTATATAATCCAAAAAGGAAGGTGCCAACCCCCGGCCGATCCGCGTCGGCGCGGCGCGGCGCACCCGCCGCGCGCGGACCAGTGTTAACGACCCTGATTTCTGCGCTCCGTCGAAGACGTACTTCGTTCTTGCGCCGGCACGCCACGCTTTCTACGCGCCGCGACTCCTCGGCGGCCCTTTATCGCGGGCCCCGTATATTATTCGTAACGAATATTGAGATTATCGTCAACCACGCGGAATCATTTCCCGCGAACGGTGCTACCTGCCATCGGGACCAACGCGCGCTCTTTCTTCGCAAAGTTATTTACATTCGGTCGCATCTGCGTTCGATTTTTCTTTTTTTTAGTTTTTTTTTTTTTTAACCGAGACAAAGCGGCACGTCACCGCGATGCAGCCCCGTTGTATTCGCTGAGTAGATTTACGAGAGAATCGCTTACGTCACCCGGATATCTCCCTTTTAATTCACCGATCTATATAAGATACCCGGGAGCTTCCGTCATATTCAAAGTCGTTTTGATCCTGTCGAAGAAACGGCGTTAATAACTGTATAAATTTAATGAGCTATAACGACGTTCAATGTCTAGTCTTAACTCGGTACGGTCAGTTATTATGGTAATTTATCCGCCACAGATTCAAGTATTACGCACACGTATACATAATATATCCGCAAAAATAAAAAGGAAAAGGATCGTGGAACCTTTTCCTCCCGGCAACCGATATTCGTTCACCTCGAATTTTAACTCCGCGAGTCAACAGTATACTCTCCGTATCAATAACCGTTATGAAATAATCAATTATCATATCTCTTAATTAACTTACTCATTATAAAAATCAGTGCTAATTCTTGATACAACGGGAAACGAGGTATAGAGGTGGTTTTACATCGCTCAAACTTGTTCCGGGACGGTGCATTAGCATGAGAAACCTGCGTACGAATTACGGGGACGTCGTTTGCAGCGTAGGGCACACGTCCCATCGCGCGGACGAGCGGTCCGATCGAACTACCTGTGGCGGACTCGTTAATGTCCCTCTGCGACTTTACACTGTCGCGACACGCGCGTCCCGCGGCGTAATTAACGCGCGTACTCTCCCGGGAGCGGGCCGAGTGTTGCGAAAAGGGAAAAAGAGCTCGTAGCGGGGTGGCGTGTAGCTACGTCGAACGTGGCAGGACTCGTCCCGCCTTTGGACACGGCCGCGGACACTCGTGTCGCCGTCGCGCATACACGCACGAACGTACACGCGCGTACGGCCGCGGCACGGAGCGAGGAACTCGGCTTTGGTAGCCTCCGGGCATGTAAGACGTATAAGCTACCCGTCTTACGCATCCCGCCGCATACATCACTCCACACGCGTCGTGAACTTCACATGCGTCTCCGCCGCCGTCGAGCCATTCGAGTCGGTCAATTCTCTCTTACTCTTTCGCTCTTCATTGCGTTCGCGTGCACACGTGCGTCAGTAATTATTATTACGAGGGATAAGAAGAACGAGTCACGGTGAAGCGCGGCGAGAGAAGAAACGGGGATCGAGCGGAGCTCTTTTCGGTGCCCCTTTCCCTGTAATCATTTCCCGCGGACTCGTCGAACTCGAAGGATGAAGGGCCGCCAGGCTCGCTCGCGAAGGGAGAGACAAAGAGGCTGTACCTCTTCGGAGGAGCGCTTTCGATCTGAAGTACTTGCGCGAGTTCAATTGATTCCGGGAGACGGGTTGCACCGACGAGATACGAAACGATGGAAATAGCGGGACGCAATCACGTTCGTAACAATTCTTATATCGCTAATGTACAAGAATTAACTCTAAACGGATGAGAATACCTTAAATAATATTGTGAGAGCAAGAGCATGTGAGGGAGACGAGAGAGGTTCATCCATCTGGGCACGTTTCAAGATAAGAAGCGCGATGTAAACTTTTTCCGAGTAATTCCACGATTGTTATCACGAATTACACACGGCCAGTTATCAACGGCCACCACGTACAAGCGCGTACAAGATAAGTCGCCGCGTCTCCATCAAAAGATTCAGTCTGGATATGTAATCCCGGGAGAAACGTCCGCGGCTGAAATACGCGGCGCATTAAACGTCGAATTATCGTCGTCACTCCGCCATCGTTATACTTGCATAATTAAATTATTTTTCGAAGGCTAGAATTTAGCTCGTTTTATCGCTTTCGAAGTATCATCTCGACGTAAACGTGTGCGCGCTCACACACGCACGGAACGCGACAGCCTCGGCCGCGTAATTACAGGCGAGATAATTCAACGAACGTGTACACGCGCGGACACACACATGCACGCCTCTTAATAACGGCTTGCACCTTCGCGTCGAGATTAATTAGCGTTTTCCGTACGTGCATACCGTTAATTACGTCCGCGCTTGTGAAAATAAAGAAAAAGCGTCCTCATTATCTTAAACACCGGTTTTCGGATAAAATCTCGGATTTGCCCGGGTAAATGGAACGAAACGCATTTTTATTTTCGCGGCTGCCTCTTCTTTCTACCTCCCTACGACCTCTCGCCTCCTATTCTCCTCCCCCGCTATTTTTCTGCTCGCCGGCGCTTGCAGAACGATAAATTTTCAACGCTGAAGAAAGACTTTAGACGCCTGAGGGGCACGTTTTGCGCCGCTTTGTCCTTTCGACTCCTCTTTGCCTCCCTCGTCTTGTTCCTACTCGCGGCTGTCCTCTCTCGTCTCTCCTCATGCTTTCCCTCTCTTTTTCTCTTTCGTTCTCGTCCTACCTGGTATCCTTTCTCGTTCAAGAGCCTTACATCCTTGTCTTCGCCTTCATTCGTCGCTCTCGCGGTTGTGCTTCTCCTTCTCTCTTTCTGCTTCTTCCCTGCAAATTTACAATCGCTTGTAATAAGCGGTTGCGCGCTTCGTTCACGATTATGAGCTCACTTCAGATACCGAGGGGACTTATCGAGTTAAGGCCCTTCTGTAGCGCCGGGCTACGTAAGGAAGGGACGTCCGCGACTTCTCAAACTGGAACGACAATGGGAAAGGTGCGCGCTTTGACTTGCTAATGCGGTTTGTATTTTACGCGCTCGAGGAATCTCGTGCACGAAAATGAGATTCATTGTTCGTTCCAAAGTAATTTCGCCGCTTTCGCGCAATTAATCTTTCGATCGAGGGTCCTCGACTCGATTCGCAGACGGGACGCAATGCTTACCAGAATGAACGGTTAGGATGTCAAGGCGCAGGAATGCATCGGCCGCACGCAATGTTTCCTGTAGGGCCACGTGCGACGTACGTTGTTTAGGCGGTCGGCGCTGGGTATAGCCCAAACAAATTCGCGTCAAGGTCGCTAACCACACGACTCACTTGCGGTCAGACTCGACAGCTCACGGTACATCTGTGGAATACATTTATCATAATTGCAAATACATATTATTCCATTCGACGCTTATCGGGATTCGACTTTATACATATATTTTTACATTCGATGCTTCTTACCAAAGATGAAAATTATTTCGCGGCTGCCCGAAATCCCGTGGAGTATAAGCCGTCGTTTGATCGCGAGGTGTCGGTGTGAAGTCGAGGGCAAGAAGGAAAAGAGAGCCGAAACTATATTACCGCCATGAGACTCGCGAAATAATAACGGGCGCCCTTTCGACGTATCATCGTCAAGTTTAAAAAAGCCATTACGCACCCCGCGTCTATCCGATCTTTTTCCTCGTCGCGTCGCAAAGCGCGGAAGGGGAAGGGGGGGTGTCGGCCGCGGTGAAAAATTCGCCAATTAAAAAAATCTCATTTCTCCGCGGTAACGAGGGGTGGCGCGCAATTAACGTCAGACGCGAAAATGATTTATGGCAGGCGAGGGGGGAAGAGAGGGGGCGGGGGGGAATGCGCAGCCCGTGGGCGGTGTGGCCGAGCTTATCATAAATTAATGAATTATCGGGGCGCGCACGGGCACGAGACGCAGAAAGGGACAAGAGCAGGAGGAGAGGGCGAATCGCGCGTGATGCTTCAATGTGGCGTCTAAAATATTCATCGGCAGCGCACCGGTGCGCACCGCGTCCCTTACCATCGCCATATTTTTTTCGGTTAAAAGTTTCGAGTCCCTCTGCCCCCTTCGAGCTTCCTCTCCCTCCGCGGCTACTTCTCGAGTCCAAGAGAGGAACGCTAGCTGATGGAAAACGGCAGGAACCCTGAGAATACCATTGGGTTTGACGAGCGTCGCGTGCATCTCGTAACAAAATTCGACGCTCAGAGCCGATCGTCTTCGAAAGAGGCTTGGGAAGCACCGAGTGCCGGGATGACGGAAGGAAAGTGATGCAACTTACCGTGGAGCTCAGGGCATTGTTCGCGACCTTTCTCCAAGCGATCTCGACTCGCGATCGTTCATCAAGGCCAGGATGCGCTCGTCCTTCCGTGACCGATCCGAAATGACGCAGGAGAGTACGCGGATTCTGACCGGCGACGAGTCCATTGCCGGAGCCGTTGGTCGAATGCATTCGAACGACTCATCGCTACCCAGCGGTACGGTCGGTAAATTATCTCGCCGCTCCACGGCCGAACTTCGGCCGCCAGCCGCGGCGTGTCGCACAGACGCAGTAGTCGACAATATGGCCATGTGTCGAACGTGCGGTGTGTTTACGCGAGAGTGGCGAGGTGTCTGATTAACGACTCCGCGAGCGGAATCGCTGCAGCGGAACCGCCGCGGGTGATTCACGGCGACGATGACGCGTTCGTAGCGGTCGAGTGACGTTCGTGCGGCATTGCTGGCGACATGGCGGGCGCGGACGAGACGCAGGTCATCAGGTGTGCCTACGGCTGCCAGGACACCACCTGCAACGCCACGGAGGTCGGGGAGAGCGGCGATGGGACAACGGCGAGCCGCACCGTGCGCAGCTACCGGCCGCATGGCAGCCTGGCGAGAGTGCTCTACGACAAGCGGAAAGCGGACGAGTGGCTGGCGGCGTACGACAAGCGCAAGGTAAGTCTGGTTCATCTTCCATTCCGTTTCCGACGTCCCATGGAACGGCGGAACAGCCGGCATGAGGCGTCGATAACTTCTTTTTTTACTTGTGGCCTGTTGAAATACGCGACGAGTCTCGCGGCAATGACGAGCGAGCCCCAGCCGCCGGTTGTCGCGATTCTGTTGAGCTCTGTCTCGTTGAGCGTGCGCCTTTTCGTCCCGCGTCCCGCCTCGTCCCCGTCTCCGCCGCCCCGCCACCCCGCCACCCCGCCGTATCTCGCCGCACGCCACGCGTCTCCTTCGATCAGTGTCTTAGGTCACGTCGGTAGTCTCGGGCGAAGCTGGAGCGATAGCGAGATGAATCACGAAACTTTCCAACGTTTAACGCGATCCCCGAATACTTCGAGCGCGGACGTAAATCAATGGAGCATATTCGCGTAGGCAAATCATTCGCAAAATTTATGAAACTGTAGTAAAAAAATATGCGGAGGGAAAGGGAAGTGCGAGGGCTACCTTCGCGGTCTTTTGCAGCATTTTTTTTAATCGATTTTAATTTAATTACATGCAATTAACAGAATTAATTAATTTTTTTTTTTTTTTTTTTTCCTTTGCATTTTATTGAAGATGTATAATATAGTAAATTTAGAATAAATGTTCGTTTATTGGGAGAGACTCTAACGAACCCAGGACTCTTCGAGGAATTTTGTCGCGGTTTAATTATGCACTGCAAATAATTCTCAGGGATCATTAACGTTCCGATAAACCGCGCAGACTTTTTCTCTTCGATGGGAAGCGCGGTTACGCGTATCTTTTCTTTCTTTTTCTTTTTGTTCTTTTTATTCTTCAAGATCACATGACAGCGTAAAATTTAACGCACAATTATACCGACGTTCCGTCTTGCACTCGCATGCCTAAGTCCCCTGTCGATTACCCCTAATTTATGCGGCCGTAAATTAATTACGATTTCCCAGAAACCTCCCACCGTCAATTTTACGACGACGCCCGCGGGTATCTCCCGGGCGCTAACAAAGATTTTTTTTCCGAGAAACGAGGTTCTGAAATCTCCGCGAGAGTCCCGGGACTCTCGCGGGCGCGGGCCACCGGGGGTAATTGGGCGGTCGGGGGTAAAGGGGGGGGAGGGAGAAAGGGAGAATACACGGGGGCACCGGCACCCCGGGAGGGCGGCAGGGGAGGGAAGGGCAGTAATAATTAGTACAATTACCGCACAAGGCCAACCACTGACTACCCCCACTAGAATAACCGCCGGGACGCAGAGCTGCTCAAGAGTCAAGACCGCGCTCGGTAATTACGGGATAATTACGTCCTCGATATTCCTGAAACGGGGCCGCTTCGGGCATCGTCCACGACGGTATCGGGGGAGGAGGGAGGGGGGTTAGGAGAGATTCTCTCCGCGCTCACCTATCCTATTTATAATTACGGCGACGGGAGAAGTCCACGCCAATTTAACTCGCGGCGGTCACGATCGCGCGGTCCCCGTGACGATCGAGGCGAAAAATGCGCCCTCGACTTCATCGATCTGGGATGCGGCTGCGATCGTGGCTACGAGGCACGAGAGGCGGCACGCAGGCTTTTTAAATGTCACTGGAAATCGCATAGACGAGGCATTTGGGAATAAAGAATAGTATGCGAAATATTTCTCACGTATCTTCTCACGTTGAGAATGTTAGATGTAATATTTTATTTGCCTTTAGACATTATTCACAGATTAAGAAATACGCGTATGCTGCTGGTTTTCTTTTTCTTTTTTTTTTTTTTTTCTTATTAACAAGGAAATTAAAATTAAATTGATTGTCGAATAAATTAACAAACTCGTTTATTTCCTATAAATTTTTTATACGAAATATATTTGTCTGCATTAGCGCAATTAATTTTTTATTTATTTAGTTTTCATAGCTCTTATCTCTGAAGAGGTCTAATTGACTCACGATCAGTTGCTCTAGCACTTGTAACTTGTTTGATGTAAATTTGATATAGTAATTTTTAGCGCTTTGAATAAAATTATATATGTTATTAAATGCAAATTATAAAATTTATTATTATTATTACACGTATAATTACTTATGCAATATATAATATAAATGATAAATTGCTACGTGATACCGTACATACGATTTTAGTGATTAATTCTGCATAAATATTGTTGAGAGATAACGTTATCTGTTAATGTGTCGTTATCGATGCGTGGAACATGTCACATAAAATTATTTTTATCGTTATTTTTTAATGAGCAACGTTAAATTTAATTAGTAACACCGTTTTTTTAAAGCTTTTATTTCTATTTACACATGACACAGTTTACTTCTCTATTAATAAATTGTTTCTTTAATTTTTACTTTAAATTATTTTTAATATATTATTCAAAGTGACAATATTAATTTGCTATATTAATATTTTATAGTCAATTTTTTTTTCTCTTTTTTTTTAGACACTTTCAATATTTTGAAGTAACTTCTTTCTCACGTGAACATATTCTAAAACTTCTTTCAAGATCTTTTCTCAGATTCTCGCCAAAACTTTTGAGAAAGCACCAGGTATTAAGAAAAGCTGCAAAGTAGTCAAACGTGAATCTGTATATCTAAATTGGTTAAAATATTGAGGCAATACAAAGTGCAGAATCGGGAATAAAGTTTTAAATCGACAATACTATTTAATTAGAATTTCCTCGGACCGCTAATTTCAAAAGTTCTGCTCTCTATCAGCGATCCTTTAAAATTTTCCAAAGGAATTTCCTTTTTCGAGAGCTAGGTACTTTTAACTAAATTCCGATCTGTCTATGAAACTCCGCATTCTTCCTCTACGAGAGCGACTCTCGAGTTACATATGAAGTTACGGTCGATATTACATTCTCAGATCGTGCTAATCTCCCGCGCGAATCGGACAATCCGGGCGCGTCTCGTCCGTCAAAAAGGGTGAGGAAAGAAAAAATCAGGTTGGGGGTGGAGGAGGAAGAGAAAACAACGGCGCGGCTTTTATCTCCGTATTCGCGAGCGACGTTTTTCCCCCGGTCTTGCTTCCCGCTACCTCGCGAGACGCAGAGCGAATCGATCTCAACTCCGACGACTGCGGTGCACACTCGGGCAGGTGCGCTCACGGGAGAAGGGAAGAATCCCATTCGGTCGCGTGAAACGAGAAATTTGAATTTTCTGCGACGCCAGGGGGATGGCGGCAGGGAAAAGGAAAGGTGGTGGATTGCCCCGCGAGGTTTTTCTCCTCCTCCCGCGAAATCGACGCGAGACATCGCTTCGCGTCCCCGACGCCCGCCGCCGTTATCGTCGCCGTCGAAGTCGGCCGACGCCTTCGTCGATCGGGAACGTCGCCCTCTAATATCCTCCCCCCGGCAAAGTCTAAAAACTTTCCTCCCAGCCCGGACGTAGTGTTGATGCGGCGGCTCTACTTCGCTCCGATGTTTTAAGCTTTTAAAAAGGGCTCACGACTACGTCCGCACATCTCGCCGGATCAGGAACGCAAGGGGGGAAAAGGAGATAAAAGAGAGAGAGAGAGAGAGAGAGAGAGCGTTGCGCGGGACATAGCTTTGAAATATTAAGTGACTGATGGATGAGGCTTTTGAGGGGAGGAAAGAGACGAGGGGAACTCGGGAAAAGGACGCGCACCAGACAAGTATATCTCGTCGTTATTTCTCGTTTGCCCTTCGCCCGTTGTCCTACTCTTCCGTGCCGCATCCGACCCTTATATTTCGCTCCTTTCTTTTTTCTCGCGCCCTTCCAACCGAGCGTGCGTTCCATTTCTTAGGAATCTTAAGTATGCCATGTATGAGCGTGGGTAATCAATATCAGTTTCGGAACTTATACATTTACAGTGGCAATATTCTTCAGACGAGAATATTCAATGAACACAAAAGGAAATAATAATTGTAATTATTAACTATCAGGAAAGAAACAAATTTAAGATAATTTATCGCGTTTTACGTTTCGTCGGACTAATCTCTTTCTTCGACGTAATAATTTTTCATCAATCAATCGCAACGTTGGATTACTGACATCACTAAACATCCGAAACGTTCGTTATCAATCAAAATTCTCACAGCCCCGAGCAAATTTATAACGCACGTGTTACGCTACACTTGTGCCGGTGCTCCGGCGCATCGGAGGAGGAGGGCTCAACGGCCTCGCGGAAGTATTCACGTGGAACATGAAACGATCTGTTACGATATGATTACAATTTGCGTAACATTTTACGGGCTCGGATGATACCCGCGCCGTCGTGCCTGATCGATCTCGTTGTAAATATCGACGTTAAAGCGAAGCTATCGACCCATGATCGTGCACGCATCGCGCGCTAAGCAGCGATGCAAATAACACCTCGACTTCCTCTACCCCCGCCTTCCGGCTCTATGATATTCATTACGCGGCTTATTCGCGGGAACGTAAAAAAATAAAAAAAAATATATATATATAAAAAGAGAAGAAGAAGAGGCCGCCGCGACCAGATGCGCTATCGCGACGGGATAGGGACGCGAGAGATTGTTTGGAGGGGTGAGGGGGGACCGTGAGCGGATGATAAGCCTCTGCGCGCGTTTATGACCCGGTGTAATCCTCAGTCTCTTTCTCTTACGACACGTCGTCCTTCTCATCCGACCGCCCGGCCGACTTGGTCATCGCGAAGGAGGATCTCGACGCAGGATCCGCGATAAATCCGGATGGCCGGCGGATCTCCGCTTATCACGCCGCATAATCGCACGTGGCTTATACGAGGCCGCGCCCGCGGACCGGTTACGTCAGAAAACTGATTTCTGCGAACGTGAAGCTTGACATTGTGAAGGTGGACATAATTGATATAATGGTTTAAAGACGTCAAGCGTCTTCCCTTTCAATTTTGTCTCTCTCTCGTTTTTTTTTCTTTTTTTTTTTAATGTCAAAGTTATTTTGCACACCGGGACTTGTTAATATTTAACTGACGAAACAAATGCGAATTTTTCAGTCGCTTCGTGCCGCTTTCGCCGCGAGCAGTGTTAGAGATTCTTGGAAAACACGAGACTCCGACTGACAAATGAGATCGCACGTGCGAGAGAAATAGTACCGGTTCCCGGGGTGAAAATGATACCCCGGCGACGTAACGCGGAAGATACGCTTTGTGCGTTGCCGAAAGTTTGCGCGCGACTGAAACCCGGATTTCGAGACGCCGACTCTAAAATAGCGGGAAACAGACTTCGCTCTGGAATGGCGGAGATGAGAGAGATCTCGTTAGCCCCGCTTTCTCGGACTTTTTATTTTATCTTTCGGTTTCTTTCTCTTTTTTTTTCTTTTTCTTTTTTTTTTTACGGAGGCTGTTTTTCATAGTCGCGACCGTATCCGAGACGGCGACGCGTGAAGGAAGAAACGCACGACGAGAAATACGCGGATTTATTTCATATTTTTATTCGACAGAAAAATAATATTGGAGCCCGCGTACGAAGTTCCAGACATCAGAATAGCTTACACGCTCTCGTGGATAACATCTTCGTTGCAAATTGCATCAGCGTATGTAAAATATTTTGCTTCCAGTATTATAGGAAAATATTTCAGCTTCTAAGATTAAAATATAAAAACAGTTCGTTATTTGCCGTCTTCGTCGCGTCGGGTAGGTGTTTCCCGAATTCGCATTTACGCCAGTTCTTTTGGCGCAAACGAACTGATATTCTAGGCGCGGCTTGGTCTCGTTAGCCGATTGTCGATCTCGATGAAAAACTCCTCACGGTTAGTTACACCGCCGTTGCTTTCCCAATCAAGACACTCGCGCTCCCTTCGTGTGATTTTTACGAAAGGGGTACCAGCTTTGCTTCGCGCTTTTACCGCTTCTTTAGTTTTCCGCCGACTGCTCCTCGTCGTTACACTCGGCAGACTTTACCTCGGGCGTTCGATAAAATTTCGCAAATCAGTTTCTTCGTGTAGAAATTCATATGTAACCATTTTTTTTTTTTTTTTACTCCTAAACCTCCCACTTTTATTAAATACTTTTATTAAATAAAATATTTTATCGAAAATATCTCATAAGAAAATATAATAATAGCTGAGTGAATACGAGGAAAAATAAAAAGACTTTTTACAGTACAATTTTTTTTTATTTAAATAAATTTTAAATTTTACAAAAAAATTTTCCGAAATAATTTCAGGCTACATGAATCTAACCCTATCTACATCAATTGCAAACAATACCCTCGTAGTATTTACCACCTTCCGTGCGAGTATCCGACGACCTTTCGCTCGAACATAAGTTCTAATTCCGATCCCCCGTGCGATAGAACTTCTTTTGTAAGACGCGAAATCTCGTCGCGTGCCCTCTTGGAGGCGGGAAAGAGCTTTCTCGCCGGGAGAAAAAAAAAAAAAATTCGACGGGAAGGAACGGGGAAGCTCTCTCGTTCTTCTCCCACGGCGCCGATATAACGCCTGACGACCCGTCGCCACCCTGGCAGCAATAACATAATGGCGCGGGAAGAGAATGCGTTTGACTCGCGATCCAACACGCCTCAGGAATCCGAGGAGCTCCACGTAGCCGTGCGGCCAAACATCCCCAGTATTCCGCGCGGAAAGCATAAACCGCTCGACGACGTTGTTTATCGTTCGCAGTTCGCGCCGGGTTTACGCGTGTTCCGCTCAATTTTCTCTCCCGGAGGAAGAGATCTCCAGAAAAGAGAAGAAAACGTACTCACGCGAGCGATTCCGGAGCTATGACAATCGAGCACAATAGCGTGTTTCAGAAATAGTCAAGACGCACTGATTTAAAATTCCAACAGACTGTTATAATTTTTCGCGACTGCTGAACTAGATTAAAACAGAATTGTTGACACCTTTTTTTTTTTTTTTTAAATTTAAGAATATTCGAGCTTTATTAATTTGATAGAATAACTACAATATTGTTTAAAAAAATTAATAAATAAATAAACGAACGTAAGATTCAAAATCTAATGAAATTGCGCGCCGCGAAAGAGACTGAGGCTCTCGAAAAATGTTATCGCCACGGTGCGCGATCCACGAAAACAATTTGGTAAACACATATCAATTCGGAAAACGCATGTCGCGAAAGCGCAGTCTGATCGTCCGAATGATAGCTCAACGTTACAGTTTGCACTTCCACGGTTTATGTTTTACAAGTTTTCCCATGCATCGTTCCGCGTCGGTATAAAGCGACGCATAACCGTCTCGGACCAAGTGCGCCTTCAAACATAACTTCGCGCGATGATCAACAGACTCACGAGTCTCAAATCACAGAACGAGACTTCCTCTTCGGCATTCTTACAGGACGAAGAGCACTATCGCCGTAAGCGTTACTCCGTTACTTTATATTTGAAAATTGTGTAAAATCGCAATTTCGCTGGCATTCCTAACGACGCGTTTCTTGATATAATTATTATAATATAGCCCTCTATCGAAGCTTTTTACGCGAGATAAAATACTAGAGTTCCACGGATTCTCGACGGCAATCTCTAATATGTTCTTTATCAATTTCCTCGATACTCGAACGTTACGAATTAACAGTTCCCAATAATTACATTATATCGTAGCCGAATTGCCTAATCGCCCTAATAACGGTAAATGAACAAAGCCTCATTAAGCGCGAGAAATAAGAATTGTTCCGAGACTCCGCATTCATACTCGATCTAAATGACGGCGAATGCCCGGCGCGTATCCCGCGAGGATCTCGAGGTCGAGGGCGTCAAGATCTCCCGGCGTTATTTCGCCCGTTCGTCGCGGTGAACGCGCGACGTTGATTTAGATGGCTGCGATTTCCGAGTCGGCTACTTGTTGTCGGTCGCCGAGAGGCGCGATTGGTGCGTGGCTACACGGAAGGCACCGAAGGTAGCGGCGGTCGATTGTCTCTCGTCCTCCGTCTGCGTTACTCCGCCACCGTGCCCGGGTTCCTCCTTTCCTTCCCTTAGATCCCTGGCGCGGCGCAGAAAGTCCCGCCACTAATGACACGAAGAGGAATGCTGTCCGGCAGCGCGCGCGACCACGTCGGTAGCCATTTGTAATGCCCCCGGGGTAAAAAGTCGAATCAAAGTGTGATGACGTGGGGTGAGCGCGTCGGGCTACCTGCAATTAGCGACACACGCTGGTAGCCATAATTAAAATTGCACGCGCGGCATCCTCTTTGCGCCGCAAACGTGGCTCGCCTTCACACTTTCACGCGCCGGCGGACTTCTTTGTCTCGATATTACCCTCGCGGTGGTTGCGCACCGGTAGTGCTTTTTATTCGAAAGTAAAGAAGCGCCAAAAGTATAGGTAGAGATAAAGATATTCGTATATTTAAATAAGTTCTTTTTTTCTATTTTTTTTTATCGGATAAAAAAAAACACCGCTCTTTATTGACTCTTGAATTTAATTCGACACGATTAGCTTAATTATAAATGCAAAACCTGCACGCGTGAAAATAATAATCACGGGAATAAAAGCAACGGAAGTGCAATTGCAAGCGAGATTACGTCCAGCAATGTTAAATTTGGCGATTCACGGGTGCATCGCGAGAACATTTTGAACCATCGAAAAAGGTTCGCTCTTGAGAGGTTGTGGAAGACGTAAGGGAGACTCGTTCGAAACACGATTACTCATCCGGCATCGATCGGGAGCGCGTTTTGCGAAAGTCCGGCATTCTCATACCGTAAGTGACTCGAGGTGTTATATCGCGGGGTCTTATCGAATGCCGGGCGAGCTGCTCGGCCCTCGGACAAGAAACGCTACGATCCGTCGCGCCTCCGCCCGGTGGACGATGACATAGTCGATCGGCGGGGAATTAACGCGGGCCGGCCGAGTTAATGTACCGCCGTGGCGAGAAGAGCGGACTGTTTTAATTAGAGAATCTAATTGATGGCCGGCTACGCGGCCGCGGCAACCGGGCGATCCATAAACGACTTCTTAGGGCCGCGCACCTGGGCACCACGGTGTTAATTACTCTCCTTCTGTGGCGAGGTCTTTCCATCTACCAGGTTTTTTCCCCCCGCCGGCTTTCATCCTGTTTCGAGCTCTCGACTACCGAGAGCCGCGCGCGAGAACGGGACGGAGAAAGAGAGAAATTTACGGTGAAAAAGAACGCAAGACGGAGAGATGACCGGGGGAGGAGAATGAGAGACTGCGACCGGGAAGGGGGGGGGACGGTAGGAACGAAGGGTGAAATAAAAGGTAAAAAAAAAAGATAAAAAAAAAAGAAAGAATAGGAGAGAGATCGAGACAGAGGGAGACGCGACGAGAGAAAATGAGGGAGCGGGAGAGGAGCGGAGCGAGCAACAAGTGTCCCCCGTCGCGAGGCGCAAAAGCATTCCTAATTACACCCCTGCCCCGCTTGGAGCGAAACGAGACAAAAAGCGCCTTGATTACATTTTCGTATAATTTCATCGGCCGGCTTCTCTCGCCATTAAGAGCCGCCGTTCCGCGCCGCGCCGCGCCTCCGAGCGCGCGCGCAAATTAGATCGATTCCTTATTGCCCCGGGGCCGCGTAATTGGTTCTCATTCTCGGAAGCTGACGGTGAAATCGGATATCTGTCGTGTAGCGCAAGGCCCGGTGAACCGACCGACCGGCCGGCCGGCCAGTCAACATAATTGCTTTTCGGACTGTGTGGCGTTTCGCGATTCTTCCCGAGGACGTGGACGAGGACACGGACGTAGACGGCAGGCGGGAAAAGAATCGTTAATGCTGGCGATACGCGATTTCGACAATGAAGCGAAAAATGCTCAGTGGACGCGACCAATCGCGCGGCGCTTTAATGAAATATAAGACGTTATGGGGCTTTCTTTTTCTCGCGCATTAACGGAGTCGAGACCTTGCGCCGCTCGAACCGCAACCGCGACGGTGCGCTCCGTAGCCGATATGTGTATTTTGCAAGAGAGGAAACACGTGAGGGGAAACGAAAGAAGAAACCCAGCGGCGCGTAATTACGCAAACTCTTGAGATGTGTAAGAGCTCCGAGGGGAAAATTGATCCGCGACCGAGGGATATACGTATCGTTAATACCGTAATACGCGGCCGTAATGAAGCGAGAAATACATTTTCGGCGGCCCGCCCGGTGGGACGTTAATGGAATATATACGTGGAACTTCACGAATTTTATTCCCGCAAATTGATGTACCTTGTACACCAAGATGATTTTAGCGATCAAACAATTTCGCCCGCGAGATTACGCAACATTCGGAGAAAATCAATTCTTATTATCCCTCCCTTCCCGGTTATAATTTTACTCCGTTATACGGTTAGTTATGTAATAAAATATTATACGAGCATCGTTCTCCCCATCTTAGAATCGTGCTAATAAATTTCAAGGCTCGTTGTAAAATTTTCACGAATACTTCTCGCGCGGATAAAATCCACTTTAATTTTATTTGTTTATGATGCAAATACCAGAGCGCAGCTAACAATTATATTTTATTTTTATAGTGGTACAGGGTAGACAAAACTAAGATCAGGGAAGATCTGCTAAATTTGTGGGTCCCGCTTGGTACCGGTTCCAACGCCGACCAGCCCGACAAAGCCACCGAAATTTTCCTCGTGAGATCCGCGGAGAGATCCGACTCGCTACCCCTGCAGGCTTGGCACTCGTTAGCCAGGTCGGCGTTATCCTGGTTCATCAGTCGAACATCCATAAACGGGTAAGTGCCCATTACGCCGTTTTGTATTGATTTTTGCGCGAGATATCTCAATATCGCTGCTTGCGGATCTCGCTGAATCTAATTTCATTGCGTTTGTTATCGATACGCGTTGCTTAAAAAAACATTTTCACTTCTCGTCATTATAATTTATAACAAGCAGGTTATACTTTCGTACAGCTAATAACGAACATTATTCGTATTTAATTAATATTCCGCGATATTCGTGTATTTCGATATAAATTAACAGAATAATACAAAGCGTTTTATTCGACACTCGTGGAATCTCCGCGATACAGCCTAATAGCGTACGTAATTTTTCGGTAGCTTTCCGTCTCTCATGCGTGATAATCCGTCTCCTCGTATACGCGCGAGCATCCGAGTACTTATATATCAACCGAGAGGTCCCCGAGCTGCAGCTGTATGCTATCTATATGCTAGGGCAAGGCCGAGGGCCCTCTTTCGCTGAAGGCGATATCGTTTGCGAGGTGATGAAAGGGGGCCTTCCCTTCTCGGCGGTTAATTAATAACCACGGAGATACAATCTCCGCCTATCTCGCTGTCCGCTGCGAGACTCGACAAGCTGGTGGCAAAGGCCCTGGCATGGCCGCGGGTCGGCCAGGCGGCGAGGTGGGCCGTGGGGGCCTCCGGTGCCGGGATAAAGAAAGAGAGACGAAACGAGAGAGCGAGAGAGCGAGGGCAGCGCCGTGGTTATTGATGGCCAGCTTTGTTTGCCCCCCGAACCGTTTATTAAAATCCAGCGTGGGTGATTAACCTCTCTCCCCCGGCCGCGTCGTCCTGCCGGCTACCAGGCAACGGGCAACACCTCCACACTCCGCCCGCGTACGTGCGTGTTACTATGTATGCGGGCATCAGTAACCCGGGGAACCGTTTATTAAAATTTCTCCCGACGCGGCTAGCCGCGGCTACTAGGCGTGACACCGCCGCTCTCGGCTCCGAGAGACAGATTGCTGAGCGAAAGCGTAGAAGATCCCGACAGTCCTTGCACGCGGAAGAGTGCCCTTGACCGGCTAGACGTTCGGGGATGGTAATTAAAAAATGTACCGCACTTAACCGGGCGATCTTACGAAATACAAATTTCAATTAAATCGCTAATAATGTGCCGCGGAAACGTGAAATAAATTGTTATCAAATCAAACGGAGAAATTAATTTAATAGCTGACGGGCGTTTTTTTTTTATTTTTTATTTTATTATTATTTTTTTTTTTTTTTACTGAACCGTCGATACTGCGCCACGAAAACGATCTTTCCGAATTCGATGCAACTCAATCACGACCAGACGGTAACGGACGGACGCAGCGTTCTCGCATCGCGGTCGGGCATGTCGAGGGACTTTAGTCACGGTGGTACCAGCTGATCGAAAACTCGACGAGTTTACTACTGGCAATCACACTTAGGTATTTGTCTTCGTCATCGCCGAGACGCACGTAATTAAACCCTTTCGCCACGCCATCACGGACCCTCCCTACCTTCGGACGCGAATTGATTGGTGTAATAATCACCGATATACTACATCGCGAGTCAATAACACGCGGACACGCGCATTCGTGCGAAATGCAAGTTTAGTCTCAATTTCGAAATACAATTACATGAAATAATCATATATTACAATTTAAAAAAATACTGGTGTTAATTACGTGGAGATATAACGTTCGCGCAACGGTTGTTTTATCCATACCATCCCCGTTGCGGGCGAAAGTGCTCTAACTTTTTTACAAACATTCTCTTTTTATTTATTTTTCTTTTCGATATTTTAATTACATGCTTCCCCGAAATTATCCACGGTAATTACACTTTGTAACACAGTACCTATCGAGCCCAGTGTAATTTCATAAAATTGGTAATTATGAAGAATTTGCTTGTCAGAAGTTTATAAATGGTTTCTCAGTTCCGCCGAGCGACAATTGGCCTCGGATCACTAAATAATTATCGATAATTACTCACAATTATGTTCGATCTGTAATTATAGTCACACGCGATTCGGAAAATGATCAAGCCTTCGCTGCGTGACGTCAGAACAATTTAATTCATATTAAATAGTAATTAACAGTAATTGCTCGCAATTATATTGAGCGCGCAATTAAGTTACATTGCGGGGCTGTAAGAGACCGAAATAAGATAATGAAAACTGTAATGGTATCGCCGACAATGCCCATCCAATTTCGTAACGTGCATCTGCTTGAAATTTTAATTTCCGCAGCGTTCTTAACGTGCCTTATCTAATCATGACTATTCCTTCATCGCGCGGAATCCTCACGATATTGCATTCTTTTACAAATCCGAGAAACGCTATTATCGAACAATACGAGCATTAAAGAAACGAGCTGGCCAATTATGAATAATGATCGCGCAACTATATTGAATTGAACGGGAGCTAGTAACTTAATTTTTTGTTAGACCATTCGTGTATTTTTTTCTTCTTTTTTTTTTCTTTCTTTATTTTTTTTCCTCACGCTGACACGTAAATTATAATGTAAATGCATAAAACATTAATATGATAACGACATAAAAAGTTCGATCGTTGTAAAGCCAATTATAAATGTAAATACTTGTAAAAAAATAATTTTTAATATCGCGACTTGGAATTAATAGGATTCGAGAATCAAGGATGTCGGGTATAAAGGATATATATTTGAGAGTTAAATAAAACACGCTGTGTTTGAGATTTGAGCAATCGCAGCCTCACGAAGGGACTTTCACTCGTCTAATAACACCTGCGCTAAACAAGCGAGATCGTTGTCACGAATAACCAACCATCGCGAGATTATATCGCGTGCCCATTAACCCATTCGGAAGAGGCAGTTTCATTTGAATGCGCTTTATAGACGCGCGTACGTGCATAAATAAAATATTCATACTCCGGGAAATAAATCCACGAAGCATCGACTCGAGGTGCAACGAGGGATCTGTAGAAGAAAGAGATTAATACGCGCTTGTGAAATTAATTTAACGTTGATTTTTTTTTTCTTTTTTCTTTTTTTTTTTTTCTTTTTCTTTGCCTCGCGTTTGCGGGTATTTCTCAATTTACACCTGCTAAATTTTTATCCGCCCCAAAAATCTTTGAGGAATATAGCGCCGGCTTTCATCGATCCGGACCCGAGAACCCGCGGAGCGAAGGATTTACTACGAAGCTAAATGCTCACCCGTGATTCTTACATTTCGAATAATTGTGCACGTTCGCCCGTGACTCCGCGGCTTCACTCGCGTCTAATAACGCGTGCGTTAAAGGCGCGCGAGATAACCAGTCGTGAATAATCATCGCGCAATTATATCGAGCGCGTAATTACGCGGCGCAAAACGTCCGCGCGTACGATTGGACCGGTGGAAAAAAAAAAAAAAAAAAAAAAAAAACCATATCTCCCTGCACTCGGAACGGGGAAACCGTCAACGGAGTCACCTGGGTGACGTTCACGTGACGTTGCAACGCTCCGTCCTGCTGAGAATATTAATTACGTCCTCTCCCCCGGCCCTTCCTCCCCCCCCCCTTCGGCATCCCCCGATTCCCTGCGCCCCCGGTAGCTGCCGAGTTCGAGGTCTTCGCTCGCTCGTCTCACAAATTAATCATAATTAGCGGCGAGATGTCCTCCATCAAAGCGCTGGTCGTTTCGTCCTCGGCGGAGAGGAGAGAGATACCGAGAGAGGAGAACGGGAAATCACGAGGTGGCGGGAGGGATGTGGGGACAAGGGGGCTAGCAAAGAGAAGGAAGAAAATTAGCCACTCGAAGCGTGCATCCGCCCTGCGCTGGCGAGAACGAAGGGGGGCCTCTCTCGCTCTCTCTCTCTCTCTCTTTTTCTCTCCCCCGTCCTCGCGGAGTCGCGCGGAGCAAAGCTGCCTTTTCGAATCTGCCGGTGCCCGCTCGCATTTTGATTTTATTTTTCGCGCAAATTGCGCGCAATTTTCGCCGGGCCGGTGAACGGCGCGCAGGTGTACTCGAATAGAATTCCGGGGGCATTCGCGTTCTTCCGCGGGTCTCGCTCTGGACGATGTCAATTAACATTGATTGGCGCCCGGAATAGGTTATTACTGCTAATTGCCGGTCCCGGAAATCCTTCCCGACGCGGCGGAACCGACGCACGAGGCGTGCGGGAGGGAGGGATTTCTCCGATTGTATCTCGATGCAAATTCGGTGGTTTATACACCGCGGGGCTCGACTCTCGCGGAACTACGCATAATTACTAGGTCGGCTGCCACCGCTCCTCGTTCTAATATTATCATTTCTGTTGCCGAAAGTACGCGCGCACGGACGAAATGCGAATGCGTCCCAGATCTGATCTCGCCGATCGTCTAATAAGGGAGGACCCGACGTGTAATTTCGCGCCCGTTGTCCTTCGCACGATTGGCCTGTCTCTCGATTCTCGCCAGATTTATCCTCGCGCCGACGTGCCCGACGAGGCTGCAATTTTGTCGTGAAAAGTTTAATTAGCCACGAAAAAAAGGACCAACGCGAATGGATAAAATCGTGATTGCTGCTGACAGAAATAAGAAGGTAAAAGGGACGCGCGCTAAAACGAGAAGCGCACATTTCTTTCACTTTGGTTTTTTTTTTTTTTCTTTTCTTTTTATCCGAGTTTTGTTGTAAGAAATAAGAGGAGGCTCGAGAAAGTAGAAAAATGTTTTTGTTAACGGACGTAGCGAGTGCGGCGGTCGTAATTATTATTTCCATAATATTACTTTCGCGCCGCGAGTTATTGCCCGCGATTATAAAATGAGCCGAAGTAGAGCTCCAGGCTCATAATCGAGCCGTTGAACAATAAAACATTCCGATATCAGCGCCGTATAAAGAAAATCGTAAAATCGCGAATTAGCGGAACGGACAGATTGATAGCGCGAGCGCCAGTCAAAGGGTTAATCATTCGGTAGCCGACTCATGAAAAGAAAATGAAGAGGAGAAAATGACGTGCTGAGATTCTAGCGTGGCCGACGGGGGGAACGGAGGATGCGAGGGAGATTATCAGGTACTGCGGCCGCAGACGGAACCCAGTAGCTAGTTTTTGTCTTAGGGCTCAACCTGTATGGGACCGATGAGAGCCTCCGATGGTAGGGCAATCGAGCGAACCGTCGAGAGAAGGGGGTATTTAGTTCCGCGCACCACCTGTTACCTTCCTGTCTCCTCGTCGACCTCCCTTCCTCTTATCCAAACCTGACTTCTAAAGGGTGACCGGACCCCGACTTCTTTCCTCCGCGTACGAATGATCCGCGTTTCGTTCAGCGATGGCTTCGAGAACCATTCGGCAAAGATATTTTCTAAATCTAGCTAGTGATTTCTTTATCGTATGACATAAAAAAAAAATCTTCCACCGTTAGTGTTCTTATTAATATTAATTATAAACAATCTTTGCATATAAATATTCCGCGAGTCTTCGTTAGTTTGAGAGCACGCGATAGTTTTCGACTTAGATGGCAACGAAGACGTATTAATTTCGAAGGAATTTAATGCGTCGTTACTTTTGATAACAAGGAAATGATTCGGTGCGTTATTATTTGATATATCGCGTAAGATAAAAATATCGTGGAATACGTACTCTCAAACCGAGTCCGTCACGGAAATTCTGGCAGTTAATTTCTCGTATCATAAGTTGAATCTAAAGACATATACCTGTCCCGTATTCGATTACTCCAACGTTAAATATAAGTTTTATGCAAATCAGCCGATGGTCGTTACATCAAACGGCAACCGTAGGTACGGAAAGTAAACACGGGAATTTATATGATAATGAGGTGGGTGAAGAACAATTAAAGACTCCGTCATCAAGGAATTATACGCGCGCAATTGCGACAGGTTTCCCTCGTCACGCTTAGTTTGAAAATCATTAACTCGGTACACGGTTCGGACCGTCGTAGGAAATTTCAATATCCAAAGTGAATTGCAGGAAAGAGAAAAGAAAAAAAATAACGCAGCATATGCAAAAGCAATTTTTATTAACATACGAATAATAAAATTATGTACGTCACTCTGCCATTTTTAAAACGCTGGAAAGATTGGAAAGATATTTAATCTCACACACAAGCTTTTTTTTCCTTTTTTTACATGAATATTAAGCGATTTTTTATCTGATTTTCTTTCTTGTGAGAAATTAGTTATCATTTATCAGAAGATATATGGAAAATTCTTAACTTATTTGGAGACATTTTATTTTTTTTTATAATAATTTAATGAATCAATAAGATATTAACAGTGTGCGAAAATAGAAACGTAATTTTCATATAATTGCCACTTAGATTCTCACGTATCTGCGTCTATTCTAAACGTTGAAAGATTTATCGACCGTCTGCATTGTTCTCGTGTCAAAGTTCGTATCTGTCACGTATGTTCGTGTCTCTTGCTGCGCGCCGAATACGGGACAAACGAGCTGGACACGTATGGCGCGTTCGAACGCCACGAGGTAAATTCGATTTTAATGAGCGAAAAGAAGCCACGTGGGATAATAATGCGCGGGGACTGGGCCGAACTTCCTTCTTTTTTTCCTAATTCGCCGACGGTCGAACCGGTAATTTTCCGGAAACGAGCCGCCGTGCTCGTAACACACGTGTTACCAGGAAGAAATTACCGGGAGGTGGGCGACAGTAAGAGCGAAACGCGAAGCGTTACATTCCGCTTCGCCACTCATTGGACAGCGCGCGTAACGCGCAATATGCAGTTTTCCGGATACATCGACCTCGCCACCGGTCGTAAAAATTGTATTTGCGGTGTTAAGGAAAAGTGACAACTCGAAACGCAGCTTCGGACGGAAGTGCGGTTCCGCGAGATTAGCTGCGGCTTCAATACAATCGCACGTCAAAGAAAGCGCGAGTCGAATATTAATTGATATGTTACTCAGAAGTTTCTTAATCGCAGTTGAATATTTTACGTTTTTTTGTCGATAATTTAAAAATAATAACAGTTCAAGTAGTTCTGTAATTTATCAAACCTCCTAATGACTTTATTCAAGTTATCAGCGAGTTTCTGTATTTGAGACGATCGTTTTTGCGCTTGACCACCCCTCGAGCCACCCCGAGCTGCCTCCGTTCTCTTTCGGGCTGCCTTTCTTTCCGCAGGCAGCATCCTGCGATTGGTCCGCGACGGGGCGGCGGTGCCGGCCCAATTGGTCAGTAATTATCATTAGCGCGTTTGCGCGAGGGGTGGCTTTTCCTCCGATTGGCAACCCTCTCCCGTGTAATTAACGCCGGGGCGCAGGCGCGAGTTCTCGCGCGCCGAGCGGAAAAGCCGTATCGGCGCCGCCTCGTCCACCCTCTCAGGAAACCGACTCGACCCAGGATCTCGCTCTGTCTCTCGGTCTCGATTATGACCAGTAATTACGAAGACGAGAGGCGGCGCCCCGAGGGTTTATTCCCGGACCGCACGACGGGGCATCGCGCCGCGCCGCGCCGGCGCGCGTTTGCGCTCTCTTAATTACTCATTAACTCTTTCCGGGAGTGACGCGCGCTACGAAGGGGCGGTTTCGCAACGTTCCCGGGCACGAAAGGGGTGTTTCCCGCTCATCTTACTCTTCCTCTCTTTCTGACGTAATTAAAGACTTGCTAATTATCTCACGGAGAAACGGCACGCAGGCTTCTTTAACCACACACCACAACAAATTTAATTATTTCGTTATGTATATTTGTATTTATATTAATTAGCAAGATAATTACTTTTTTTTTTTTAAGGAAAATTACGTTTCTTTTATCCTTCACTTAACTTGAAGCGTTAATAATATATAGTTACCTGCCATACGATACTTCATAATTAATTACAATAAATTTACTGTATTTTATTAGAGGAAAAAAAAATTATATAGTACTCCTCGCTATCGAAAGTGGCACGCGCACTAGTCCCATGATATCGATCGCCTCAATATTATCTTCGTAGAACTGCATATAAACGCATACGAATGCGGGGTTACTACCAAACAAGTCAATTAACATCCATTATCGGAATCACTTTATTGCTTGCACATGTAGAACGAGGTAATACGCGTTGAACATAATTGCCGAAAAGCTGTAATAAAAACCAATAATATTCTCGTTTCCTCATATCTCTTAAAGAAGATATGTATGTATCTTATAACGTTCTCTGGCTTAGAGGTACATATAAAAATACAGGTATACGTTTCCTTATTTTAATCAAAAATTATTATGCAAGATCATAGGAAGGATATTCTCACAAATAGATGTTAGAAAATAAATTTTTAATGCACCAAATATTATAGATAATGTAAAAATTTTCTTACAATGTGAAACACCGCGGACTCGCAGGCACAAAAATATATTCAGTCGTACGCTAGATAACGGCTGGAGTACTGAGCTTTTCGTACATCAATAACGAGTCTTGTTACTTGCGTATTAATCCATTCTTTCCGGGAAACGCCGGGCAAACGTGATGAAAAAGCAGCAAGTCGCTCCGGGAAAGAGTCTCTTTAAAATTCACCCTTTAGCTTTGCAATACACGCGATGCGCGTAATGATACAGCATTGTTGCTTCGCTCTATTTTTTTCTTTTCCACACGGTTTTACCAACTATCAATCATATTGCCTTACGTAAATTCGCATTACTGTAATGATTCACATATTCGTTGCGTGCAAACTGCTACGTACTGCAAAAAGGGGCGAGACTGTTAGACTAAAAAAGAAAAAGAAAGAGAAAAAAAAAAAAGGAAGTATATCATCACGAAGCAATCGTAATCGATAACACCTAGCGATTTCATTGATCACCTTGACGACATTAAAGATACAATATAATTAGGCATAGATAAAATATCTGTCGTCTCAATAAATTATTAATCCCGAAATGTGATACGGCACGGATGTCAACTCGACACGCGAGATTAAATAATCAAGCTTAATTCCCGAATCGACGGTCTGAAGGGAACATTTTTGCTTCGTATTAAATATGAAAATACGGGCGACACAATGGAGAGATCGTTAATGGCGCTGTGCTACGCAACGTACGCGGGGATGAGGTCGGGAAACTTTGTTGCGACAGAATGCCTTCCGCGTAATCGAATTATAAGTTCGCAAGGATGAATTTTTTCCCCATTCTCCACGTGACTAATGAGGGTAAGCGTGCCCGGACGAGCGCATGCAGCCGAGTGTATGCAGGCGCACGGAGTCACCGGCACGGCTCCGGCCGAGTTTACCGGTGCATAATGCACACGCTGCATCCGAGCAGCGTCCGCGTGTATGTATGTACGTGCCGGGACGGGCGCATGGCTCGTGGAGGAAGGATTACATCCCCTGTCTACTACGTGCGCCGCTAAATATGTCCGGCTAAATAATAAATCCCCTGATTCACGTGCCCAGCGTCGTCCCCGACTGTCGCGGGATAAAGATGTGCTTTTCGGGAACGGCCAAGTTTAAGTCTAAGTCGCTTTAGTTGTCGAGCAGCTGTCTTCGAAAGCAGCTGACTCGAAGTGAAGCAAGAATACGCTGCGATATTACTTTGGCTCGCGCGTTATAAATCTGCACGCCCGCGTTTAGGTCAGTACGCAAACGTTTGTAATGAATTTTACGTTTGTCTCATTTTTACTCGAATTTGACTTGACTTTAAGCGAAATTAACGCTCGGTAGAACGTGCAATCGCGAGGATTTTTTTTTTTTTTTTTTTCCTCTCTCTTTCTCGAGATGACGATTCTTTTATAAGTGCGCTGAAAAAGAAACTCACGCGATTTCCACGAAAAGATCAACGGCACCTTTCTTCGTCTTTCTGTCGACTTCTTTTACGACGCAGTACACGCGGTACTCGTACGCCAAATCACGATGTTTAAAGCGTCTAAAATTCAGAAATGTCCCCGTCAAGAGAGGGATTTGCTAGTGCCGGCGAGGAGAGAAACGAGTTATAAAAGTGTATGTTTCCCTGGCGAATAGCGCGCGCACGCCTCGTCCTCTTCGACTTCCCGTCCACTTGGAAAATCCGACGGCGTCGCGTGGCCTCGGCCGAAATTAACGATCGCCCTTGCTGTCACGTTACAAGAATAAAGCGATTGGATGTTGTTCAGCCACGTTACGCGCTCTTAAAACGCGCGAAATCGCCGAGAAGATTGACCCCACGAATGACATAAAAAATTGTTAAAAATTTCTCCAGAACCTCGGCGCTGACCTAGATCGAAAATTACAAGTTCCATATTTTACAATAGATCAGACACGGTCGCAGTTTCTTCTATTAAACGAAACGTGAAGAGACAATGGTGGAAGAAACGGGCGACGGGTATAAAATGAAAAGGATCTCGAGACATCCCGAGAAAATTGACAAAATTAACGAAACGAAGCGGGGCAAGAGAAAGGAGGACTTCCTCCGCTCGTGGACGTCTCGTCAAGTCACAGGGGGGGTGGCGGGCGGAACGGGCTGCGTCTGCTCTCGAGACTCGATATGTGACGTGTGATCTGCGCCGCGGCACACAAACACGCGCTCCCACACGTCGATATTGCACATATGTACACGTAGACTTTCTTCCAATACGATTCACAGAGTCGTCCACTTACTATACGTCCACTGTGCAGCGAGGGGGTGGGTGAGAGGCGCGATGGTAGGTCTAAGGGATGAAACGAACGGGCCAAGTATATAAGAGACAGGGGTGGGAATTGAGGGAAGAGCAAGAAATCGGAGGGGAAAGGGGAGGGAGGGAGGGAGGGACGAGGCAATCGCAGAGAGAGCACGGAAGAGAAGGAAGAGAGCACGGGAAAGTCTCGCATAACGATCCCGTTTAAGAATCACTCGCCTGCCCCTTTCCTCCCCGACGCGTCTCGCCGCTCACCCTTCCTCTTGCCACCCCCGCTTGTGACCGGGCGAGATAGCGGACCGTTCCCGGCACCTACTCCGTCCACCGACCTCCCTTTCTTCCCGCTTCGCGTCGCCCAGCCACCCTCGAAGGACAGCATTTGCAAAACTCCGGCGTGTATAATAATTATTATTGTCCACGGCGCCCCTCACCCCTCTTTCCGTCACCCCTCGATGCCTCTCGCCCGTCTGCGCCTCCGTTCGACGGCCGCGGTGGCGTGGTCTCCCCTCCAACCGTGGACAGGGTGGTCCATGGTCCACGCCTACCCAGCATCCCCAGCTTCGAGTGACGTTCGTTCGCCTGCCTCTCCGCGCACCCTCTCACCCCTGCACCCACCCCCACGGATCTTACGGACTCGTACCCGCGTTCTATGTGCTCCATCAACGGAGAAGGACCAGCGGAGGCAACGCGAGCGAGAGGGAAGGCGAGGGAGAGAAGACAGCTAACGAGACGCTGTGCCGGTATGGGGAATGCTAAATACACGTCTGCTCCCTCTCGCTCCCTTTGCCGCCTTCCCTCCCTTCTTCCTCCACCGGTCGATTCTGCGATCGGTCCATGTGTCTCGCCACGTTTCTCTCTCTTTCTCTCTTCTGCGACATCCCCACGCCCGCGACACCGGACCCCGCCGCGCGTGAAGGGTCCCCGCGAGATAAATTCGCCCTCTTTGCCGTTCCCTTCTCCCTTACCAAGGCGAAGGTGGCCGATGTTCGCCGAAGACTGCACTTACATTGTCACTACGAGAGTGCACGTCGCGCGATGCATGTCGCTCTTGTTACTCGCGCCTGTGCGGCTCGTACCATCTCCGTCGTGTTCATATGCGCGCGTTGGGAGGGCGGGAGGACGAGAGGGTGGCTAACGTCGATTGTATAATCGCGGCGAGAAAGAGAGAAAAAGCCACGAGAAAGATGAGCCGCAATGATATCAGGACCGAAGGATCCTCAGCTCCTTTCTCGTACGCTTTCTTCCGCGCGCATCCCTTTTACGTTCTTTCACCTAGCCGTATTTTTGCTCACGAGCTGCCGCTAGCTCTCGTACGTCGCCTTTTTACATTTCGCACATTTACGTCATTAATTCAACTGAATTTTAAACGCGCAACAATCAATTTATTTTTTTTTTTTTTAACATCAATTTTAAAAAACAAGCACGAGGAGATAAGATCGTTAACCAACGTTACATCGTTCTCCGTAGAACGCGAAAATAATTGGCAATCTTTCAGCTGCTCGGTGTAAAAGCTACGACTTATCTCGCGAGTGCGTTACAATTCGAAGGAAATCTCTTAAGAGGAATCCCCGATAACTTCTCCCTTGCATTCGGCGATGGCCAATGATCTATGAAATTTCTCCGAGTCTCGGCGGTCCTTTTGCCTTCTCCGATTCGAAATACATTTTTCACGCTGGCGGACGTTGATTGAATGCACGTAAGGAAAGTAATATCGCGAGAATTTACAGGCTCCAAGTTTTGTTCCGCGTAAGATGTAATGGAGAGGAGCGGATGTTCTTTGTTCCGCTCGCCAAGTTAATTAGGAACTTCACCGATAGTCAATTAAAAAAAAAAATCTAATTATTATATTTTAATTATAGATTTATTATTACAAAAATGTAACGGTAAATTACAATACGAAGTATATAAACTCTCTCTCTTTCTCTGGCCAGAAAATCCACGCTGATTCTTTACAAAAATCATACATCGAGTCCGATTAAAAATCGTCAGCAGCGGAATGTAGTGACAACGATAAACACAAGTATACAGTTTGTATCCTGTATTAAGCGGCGATAACGTGAATGCATTAACGATCTCGAAAAGCAATCTCACTCGATGATATAGAGGGAACTCGAACGTATCGGAGGAACCGACGAGAGAATTGACATCGAAAAAAATATAAAAAAAAAAAAAAAAAAGAGGAGGGAAAAGAGAAAGGTCAGGACGCGGTTCGTTGCTCGTTCAGAACGACGACAAACGAAGGTAAAGATGACTGGTCAGATTCCTTAAGTGTTCCCCCAATCATGAAGAGAGAGAGAGAGAGATGGGCAAGATCCCATGTCACTCGGTTCATTAATCCATTCAGGACGAACTCTGAAAAGTTCCATCCCGCGCCGTATTACAGAATTACATTTCGTTCGCGCGCTTAATAACGTGAATACGTAATGATCGTTCGAATCGTGCGTATTCTCGAGCGTGACGAGATCCAATCGAGTTATCATCGTGCTGGATATATGCACGCCACCCATACAGACATCCTCTATCACCCTTTAAAATGTACCTAACACGCGTCCTTAACACATAATTTATAAATACAATAATTACCAATTGCGGCTGCATATTGAACGAAAAAAAAAAAACGCATTCCACTTAAACTTTAATTAATTGAAAAGGAAAAGTAAAACCGTGTCTCGTTAGAACAAAATAAAATTGAGCGTCCCACGTTGATCCCCCGAAATATATTCTTTAAAAAAGTTTTTTAATTTGATTTAGTGCGTGCTGCAACCCGCTTTCTCTCTCTCGCTCTTTCTCTCTCCCCCTGACATTCTTCTCAATTAGTTATCTTGAATGCGCCGCGCGTTGTTCGCGGATAACATCGCCCGCGCGCAATACCCGTCGAGGATTCGCGCGCGGAGGAAAATTGCATCGCGAAGCGGCGAAGAAGAGCTGACTCGAACGGTGCCGATCTCGCTGGATCGCTCGGCTCGACCAAGGATTTGCAAACAATGGCGTCGTAGCGCGCGGACCCCTTCTTTCGATGGCGGCTCGATACGCATCGCATTTACATATTATTGCTATTATTAGGTAAACGATCCTCCGTCGAGCGCCTCTTTAACACTACCCGCTCGCTCGCTCGCCCTCCGGGCTATTTTACGATCGTGGGGCCCTACGCACGAGCGAGAGGGCGAGGGAGGGCTCCCTTCTCGCCGCGTATCGATAAAAGCCCCAAGCCTCGAGCTCTCACCGGCCGCGGCTCGGCCCGGCGACAAAAATTGAAGCACGACCCGGGCCGCCGAGAGTGGGTGGCTGGAATTGTAAATAATCGTCCTGCGGAGAGATCGTTATCGGACGAACACGGCGCTATCCTGTCCTCGCCGCCGGCGGCGAGGACTATCGATGTCCGTCGCGTCTCCTCCTAAATCGATTTCGCCATCCGGCCGGCGTCTTTACATCGCATGCGATAAAGACCGCGGCGCGGAGGGCATTAATGAACGCGGGATATTTGCCGTGCTTAATTTCGATTCCGGGAACCCGGAGCGCATACCAGCCTTCCTGAATATGAGACACAAAGCTGCGTTATTAAGTGAACATTAAAGTGCCGAATAATCACTTAGAGTAAAATTACTGTTGAATTATTTATGAGCGCATTTGCGTGCGCTCTCTTTCCCTCTCCCGTCGTTTTGAAAATAAGAAATTAAATTGTTAAAATTATCAGAGAATTGGTGGAGGCACGATCATACTCGCATTTTTTTTTCCTCTTTTTTTTTTCTCTCTCTCTCCGCCTTGTTATAATTACAGATATTATAAATATTGCCGTCGCACCCTCCGGGATATGTTGCATTAAATCCGGTTAAATGCTCGTTTAGTGACCTAAGGGGAAGAGTTGCAATCTGGGCTTTTATTTTACAATCCGAGAAAGGTCCGCGTGGCAAAGCTTAACATCCCCTGCAAGTTTCTGACACAGACACACCGGTCGATGTGATCGAGATACCACCGGTCGTCCCGTATCTCCACATATAATTACTTCGCGTTGCCCGACGTTCCTTTTTAAGGCCTGTAACGGCATGGTCGCATAGCTAGACCGCGTGACGCCGGGCCCGCATTAAAGCCCGCGCTTTTACGGGTCGGGAGTTACTGCCCCTCCCCCCCCCTTACCCCGTCGTCCTTTTCGAGTCCAAATGAGGCAAAAAGGGGCCCTAGTGGTCCTCGATAAAACAGAAAGCACCGAGATAGAACCCAGACGAGGAAGAAGGAGGGAGAGAGAACGAGATAAAAGGAAGTGTTCCGAATCCTGGAGGGAGAGAGAGGGTTGTACGCGCATACAATGGGGTCCCGGAGGGAGAGGAACGGTCAGGGCAAAAGCGGCGAATTAATTGTCGCTCGCGCCGCCGACGAAGCCGCTGCGATCTACGGATCTGATTTGTGGACCGCTCGTATATATCACCGCGGCCACACGCACACGCGTGTACGTGCGCGAGGTTCCTCCCGGTCTCTC
Source organism: Cardiocondyla obscurior (assembly GCF_019399895.1). Taxonomy (NCBI): domain Eukaryota; kingdom Metazoa; phylum Arthropoda; class Insecta; order Hymenoptera; family Formicidae; genus Cardiocondyla; species Cardiocondyla obscurior. The sequence continues at coordinate 3,703,811 of NC_091880.1, read as the reverse complement.
CTCTTTTTCCCTCTTTCGACGCATGAGGCTCGCAGCGGAGGCTGCGAGGGCGACGCGACTGCACCGAGGACCGGTGGTGATGCTGGGCGGCTGACAATGGAAACGAGCCCAGAAAAGGAGAGGGTACGTGCACAAGGGAGAAAGATAGAAAACAAAGAGTGTAGAAGAATGAGAGAGAAGGTGGACGAGAAGCTGGGAGGACGACACGGTAGAGAAAAGAGGGACGAGGAGAGAAAACAGGAATAAGAACAGGAGCGAGAGGACCGCGCGCGACGTACACGAAGGTGAAACCTCCGACGAGCGAGGGAAAAGGGGGAGGACGAAGGGAAGAGAGAGAGAGAAGGGTGACTTAAGGATCCGCAGAAAGAAGGAACAAGGTAGAGGAGCCGGACGATACTACGAACAATGCGCCAACCGGGTTCGCGGGTCTCTCCTTTCTTTTCCTCCCGTGACGCTCTCTCGTCCCTCCGCCGTCTTCTTTTTATTCTTGTTTATTATTCAATGGGGGCCAGGAGGTGCTCGTTAATTGATGGCACCGGCCATACCCGAGCGGCGCTCGGAAGAAGGAAAGAGGAAAGCGAAAAGGGGAAAAGAAAGGTAAGGGCGGCGGAGGGCAGAATCGGAATCGGACGGGAAGAGAAAGCGGGGAGGCCAGCCTCCGTGTGGGCCACCATCGCCTTATTTATAACGCCGAGGGGGTAACCGAATTCACGATCAAAATCCCGCGTTCCGCGGCATTGATGGATCGCCGTGCGCCGCGCAACGCCGGCGACGGCTCTGGTATTTTCAAATGAACCCGCCCCTTTTTCCCTCGTGATGCCATCCGCACACGGAGGAGAAGTCGAAGGATAGGGGTGGAAGCGAGCCGTGCCCTCCCGCACCGCTTGCCGGGGTTCGCGCTTTCTCTCTTTCTCCCGTCTCCCTCCCCATTCATCCCGGATGACATCGACGAATTCCGCGGGGCAACCTGCTGCCGCGGAGATGCCTCAGGGATTCGATTTTTATATGCAGGTGCTCATTCGTTCTTTGGTTCGATCGATAGATAGCGAAGTACCGCAGATCGGGTCGTGCTCCCTTTTCTCCTCCTGCACGTTTTGAGCCTGAAATGTAAAAGAACGTAAGAATTAATGAAGCACGCATGAGTTTAAAATAAATTTAATTTAATTGAAATCCAACTGCGTTAACACAGATTGGCGAGCGAGCGGTGTAAGTTTTTATCCCTCGGAAGACGGCGGAGGTACCCCGGCGTACGTCATATACCGAAGTAAATCTTCATTCCAACGTAAACTTATTGATTTTTAAATAATTGTACTTAAATGTCAGCCTCTCGGGATACTTATGTTAATGATTGCAATTACAAAATAAGACAGATCCGACGATCTTCGGTTTCGCCTCTTCTATCTTTCGAGTATATTGCTTTTTCATGAAATTGCACGGACGGAATGTAAACGGAGACACGCGGCGATTATGCGGCTCGTAACGAGCCTAATTAAGCTTGTGCTCAGGCTCGTAAAGTTTCATGGCGAAATGAAGATGCATTATCGGCCAGTAATATGCAGTAAAAGCGCCTAATGATAACGCTGGTAGCACAATCTTCGTCGAGCCAGCTTATATCACGTTAACTCGTACACGACTTCGTACCTTAGTACTTTTATAAGTCTCGATCTAAATGTTACGGGCAAGTTTAACAATGCGTTTAAACATTTAAAGAATTCTATAAAAAAAAAAAAAAATAGAAAGAAAAAAGAAACTCACATGATATAAAAATAAATCATCGATATTGCGTAAAAATTTAATAGTTTAATTATCGTTGGGAGAGAAACGAAATCTTTTAGTATAATATTTCGCAACTAACAGTATCTTCTGTTCGCAGACTGTTGGGCCGCGGTTCCATGCACGTGTTCTCCAGCGAGCAATTTCAAAAGCTAATGGACGCGAGCGGCTTCACGGGTCCCTGGCATTCCTTGGTGGACCTCGGGGCAGGTGATGGCGCAACCACCGCCCACGTGGCGCATCTCTTCGAAAAGGTGTACGCCACGGATATCTCACCCCCCATGAGATGGGCTCTGGCGAGGAGAAAGTTCACGTATGTAAATTTTATTAAACGGCAGCGCGCTTCTATTCTTCCACAACTCTTATTATGTCCTTGTTGTAAAAAGAAAAAAGGCTTACAGAAAATCGTTAATTCTTGGTTTAATTTAATTTTATTTATTTAATTATTAATTTTTTTTTTTTTTTTTTAATTGTTTTAAGACTTAGAACTCGTTTTCAAAATGCCAGATGTGTAATTTAATTCGCATAAAATTATATGGCGTATTTTTAATCAAGAAACTGGAATAGTTCTGAAATCAACTGTTACCGCGGTCATTGTACGCGCTTATGCAAAGGCGATTCGATCTGAATATTCTGAGAGGAATCTTTACTGGCTGGGTGGAAATTTTTCAACTGCAAAGCTCCCTTGCGAGAGCGCGGAGTCGCATATGCGAGAACGCGAAACAGATTACATTCTTTGAATCGAATACGTGCGGCCAAAGGTGGGCGGTGGAATCTTCGCTTCTTGAACGTGCATTTACATTTTCTCGTAACGGCGACACACGCTCGGTGGATTTCGCGCGACACATTTTATCCTCATCACAGCTTAAAGCATTCCGTAAAATCGCGCTCGCGACATTTTTGATTGCGAAAGAATAATAATTTTTAACAGAAAATCTCTACGTTTACTTTCACGAGTTAACAATTCTAATTCATTAAAAATCTTCTTTTTTTTCCCTCCTGATTTTTTTTCGCGGTGTTTTCCTCGCGGTAGAATAATTCTTCGTTACCGGCGACAGCGGGAGTAAACACGTCGGGGAAAAAGAAAGCTATCGGATTTATGCAAATCAGCGTGACGCGAATCAGATCAATAAGGAATCAGCGAGTACGAGGATTCGCGATTACTCGATACGGATCCCTCGATAATGTAAGCGCGCGGCAATTATGCCCGTTCGCCGGGCGAATTGAGGGGCCATCACGGACCGGTGTTATTACGGTTATCTAAAAAAAAAAGAAAGAAAGAAAGAAAAACGTGGGCTTCATTATAAAGTGAGATAAGATAATTGATCGGCGGGCCGGCCGGTCCCGTCGCGCGTTCGCGCCGGCCCGAGGCCCGACCGGCCGCGGCGAACGATGCATAAAGCGGCACTTGTCGACGCCCGTGTCGATACGTAATATTCTCGACACGATGCGCCACTAACAAGTTTATTGCGCCGAATTGATTGGAGTAGAAGTTTACGGTGGTTTTACACCCGGATCGGAGCGCACGCCGCTATCGGGACGTACGGCTCTCAGCGCCGGGTTCGAGCTAGGTCGGTCGCCACTCGAATTTTAAGTGAACATCCGTGGGGCCGCGACCGACCCCGTAACTCATTTTATAGGACTCTGACTATTCCCCGGTATATTCCCTCTGTCCGCGATAAAATTAGCCGATGCGCGTCTAAAATCTCCTCTCTGCATATTTGAAAAGATGTAATTAAGATAGCGTACTTACAGCGTTGGAACGTAGAAGTATAAGATTTCTACTTCGCTTTTTTGCAGAGTACTCGACGTGGAGAGATGGCACCAGGAGGCCGGTCCTTACAATGTCATCCTCTGCCTGAACCTTCTCGATCGCTGCGACCGTCCAAACACCCTGCTGAAATTATTGAAGACTTCGCTGGCTCCCGGTGGCCGGCTGGTCGTTGCCCTGGTGCTACCGTTCAGCCCCTACGTCGAGGTTGGCGAACGGGGTAGTCACAAACCGTCGGAGTACCTACCAGTTCGAGGTAGCGGACTCGAGATTCAGATAGCCAGTATGATCGACCGGGTCTTCGCTCCGGTAGGTCTGCGATGCCTCGTTTGGAGCAAACTGCCGTACCTGTGCGAAGGCGATCTAGGACAGTCTTACTACTTCCTGGACGACGTGATCTTCGTGTTGGAGGCTGAGCCAGTTAACGCGCGATCCTGCGAGCTCGCGGCGAACGATGGTGTACCACTGCGAAATAACTGTTAAGGCTCGAAGCCAAAGTGTTTACAATGTATTTATGGGGACGACTAACGGGGGCCAGATATTTAAAAACGAAAGAAAGTGATACTAGGCGTGTCTTTCACACTTGTAAAAACTTTAATAATTGCTGTCATGAGTTAGAATTATGCGAGAGTACAGAAGAGCAATACTGGCAAGCGACGACGAGCTTAATGTGCAGACACAGCGGTTAGCGTTTGGTGTACGAATATCAATTAGCGATCCGAGTTTAAAAAGGGAACGACGGATCGACAACGGTGCGCATTTTACAATCGTTTATCATCTTACTGTCGAATTCGGTGCGGAAACATGTACACGGTCTCTATGGTATAAATATGGCGCGAGAATAACGAGATCCGGAAACGAAATCTGTCCTTTTTCTACCTTTTTCTCGATGTGCTAGACTCCGTTCGTAAAATAACGTTTTTCTATGGCTACGGCCAACGTAACGCTGCAAATTATATTGTATTGAAAGCATTTATCTTTTTTTTTTTAATGAAGAAAAATGAGAAAAAGAAAAACAATGGTTTAAATTATTTGCAGCGTTACATTGACCGAATCCAAGTCTTGCTATAATTATTTAAACTCGTAGAAATCAACGGACGGTATACAAAGAAGAATATTAACTACTAAACTAATGCACATTATAGCATCAGTTGCAGCAACAGCGATAAGTTACAAAAAAATGGAACACATGTTATTAAAATTTAACAATAAAGTAATAACGATGCTATTGTTAATAAAAATACGGCGGATATAAAACGAAGACTGAAGAAACTTACTGTGCTGTGCTGCAACTTTTGCGTGAAACAAAAAACTAAACGCACAATATTCACATATTTAAAACACAATTGCGCTGTGGTGAATTTTTCGGAGTCTCTAACGTCTAATGTATTTCACAATTTTCTATTTTGGTATTTCAACTCCTTTTCTCGTCAGACTCTGTTTCCACGCTCCCTTTTCCCTATTTGGCATAAATTGCAACGACTTAGTCATGGATATGCTTAATTGCGTTGATCACACGGACCGATCAAAATACAAACGACGTTACGTTTGTATTTTTTGATAATACGTAATATTATAAGAAATAAGTCCACCTAGTTATTGGAAATACACTTTGGTGTGCAACAAGTTATCGTCGAATTATGAACCATATTGCAGCAGCCTTCTTGTCAATATATATATAATATATATATATATATATTTATTACATATGTATGTCAACAGAAACGCAGTCTATAGAAGCCGGATCTACATACGTTGAAACAGCTATGATAGCCGAAAGAAAAAATAAAGAATCACTGAAAATTATTCATCACATTTATTATGTGATTGTAGGTACCCCTACGTACTTTCCATTTATGAACGTAATACCAAATGTAAAAGAAAAAAAAAGAAGACCAACAATTAACATACGAACACAAGGAAGTAAAAGAGAACAAAAATGCACGAAAGGTAAGAGAGAAAAAAATGTTTGCTTAATCTTTTAAATCATGAATCCGACTTCTAAATGGTAATCGATCGGCACATTCGCTGCATACGTATAGTAAATAATAACAGATACATGTATAGAAAGACATCTTCAACATACACGCATTCATATAAAATTTTGCTATTTGATAGCCAAAACTTCGCATTCTTGCGGACACGCACACACAGCCCACAAAACAGAGCCCACGCATTCAAGTTTCGCTCGCGATGTTGCATTCGCGGTATACACGGCATTGTCACTTACATCCAAAGACGAATGCCTTGTAACTTTATTATTATCAAGAAAGAAGGAAACATTTTATCATACCGCTTTTATATGCGCATATAACAACCGAGTAGGAAACGATTTTACTCCTGCAACCGATACGATATGCCGTTTGCTCGAGAAAGTGTTTGATGCAAGCCACAAACGCAATTCCTCTAATTTGCAATTTTTCTCGCAAGAGTAAAAAAGTTTCAGTGTAATAATACTTAGTGCACGGTGAAGTCTTTGAGCGTCAGTGCAAATCACACCCCCTTAAAAGTTCCTCATAACAATTTCGTTCTTTTTCCTTTTCTACGTATATATTAAGAAATAATTTGTTCTTTTAAAAAATACTTACTTGAATTGACTAATGATTATTTTTTACGTGTACGCCACATATATTGCCTATGGAGCCTATTACACATTTTTTAACATTTCTAATGCATGCTCGTAACAACCAAACTACTAGAAATAACAATGATATATGTTCCTCTCATTTCTCAAAATAAATAATAACGCATATAAACCTTTTTAAAAAAAATATGTATTTTAAGGAAAATATATATATGTGTGTATATATATATATACACAAATTGTACACATAAATTGAACACAATAATTATTTTTCTAATCGAATAACTCGTCTCATGTTTAAAGTTTTAAAGAATATATAATATTACATTTAACAAACAAATTAAAAACAAAATAACGAATTTAATAATTGAAAAAATTGCCAATTTTTCTTCCATGCATCTTTATCGCGTGATATAATAGCATTCGATTAGTAGCAAAAGCTTTTGTACCAGACCAATTTAGTCTTTTCTTCTCACTTTTGACTTACATTTTATATGCCTACGTAACAGTTTTATACGTATAAAAAAACTTATCTGTTAATAATCAGGTAATAATCATTAGAACACAAACGGCAAATTATTAAATCGATAAATGGTAAATGCTATTTGTATTGCACATTTGTTATTTATGCAATTTATATAATTATAAACTCAATTTCTAGGCTTTCGGTGTAATCACGGACATAATCCGATATATTATTTGCCAAATAAGCCCCATAGGCAGCTCGAGAGCAATGTCAATATGTCAAATTAGAGCAGTGAAATAAAGCTAGTAAGAATCCCTAAAATGACGCGGTGTAAGTTTAGTCCTACATATAAATCTTTTTTCACGCTACCCACGTTTATCACAGTCCACGCATGACTCATTTTGTCCCTTAGTATTTGAAGTCCTAAACGCCAACAACTTTTTTGAGCAATCCATCGGGTTGTTTAGATACGAAACACCCAGCTAATCAATAAACATCTTGTGACTAGAACATCATAGAGCGCAAAAAGACGAAACTTGGTCTGTCGCAAGTAGAACGAAGACGACGGTTAGTCTAGCTTACGCTGCTCACATAATTCTTCCATCGCGCCAGCTTTTCTGTTAACAGTAGAATATGTATCGTAATAGAAATATGTATTAACAGCAAAGTTAAATATACTAGTCTCAAAATTAAGTAAAATTACTCACAACGATGACAGGTAAGGGGTACCGGTGTGATCTAATCGGTGTTTATCTTCGTTTTTCCAGCTCGAAACTGGTATATGTGGGGGCGGCAAGAAGCTTCTCAATGACTGTATAAGCTGTATTGTATCAACCAATGCTGTAATTGAGAACAAGCAACGTAAAAATCTCTGTAAATTACTGTGAAAGAAAAAATCGATATAAAATACATTAAATTCATGTAAAAAAAATTAAGAGAAGACAAAACACAGTCGATAAAATCGAGAATCATTACTTTTTTGCAGGGCCTCAGACTGTTTGCCGTACGGCTTGCACATTGCTGGTCGCACGCAGGCTTTCATTCTTGCCATATTCTTCATCACTTCTGCAAAAGCACGCACAATCTTCTCTTGACCACCTGTGAAAACTCGTGCGTTAATATAATTTTATTGTTAAAAAAAGTGCGCGTTATGTGAAGTGTATACCACGAATGTTTTAATCACCTTCCGAATTCGATGACCGAGAACCTTTTTCGCCTTCTAAAGGCCATGCACCGTTATGCAGCGCCAACAAATCCTTATTAGCGTTCCCTAATCCTTGTAAGTTTCCTAAACCAAGAGAAGTGAGATTGTCCAAGTTATCCAGATTGGTGCGTAAAAAGTCCGTCAACTTATGATCGGAGATTGGTATATTAGGTATTAAAGATTCGTAATGCTGCTTGCCGGATGACACTTTCTTCTCTTGCGATACAGGCCGATGCGGAATATTTAATGACGGACGGCTTGGAGGACGTTGAAGATTCATTTGGTTGCCAGCACCTCTCATCTCTGATAAATCGGCCGCGGATCCTCCTCCCATATGTGTATTAGGATTAGCGCTGCTTAGGCTCTAAAGATTTAATGATAAAATGTCAAATTTAAGAAATTTAACTTGCGTAATAATCGAGAGAAAAAAAAAATTTTCTCACCGCTTGGAAATCTGTACTATGTGGAAAACCAGTGCGTAGTAGAGATGCGGTCGCTTCGTTCTCTTGAATGTAAGTGGGTGCCATGTGGCCCATCTTCTGAGTGAGCTCTAGCTGATTCTTGTAATAGCGACAAGCGGGATTGGGACAGTTTTGCACGACTTCTATAATAAATTCCTTCTCCATTCCAAAGCACTCCCTTCCAATGGTGTAAGATTCCATGACTGCTCTGACAGTACCCTCCAGGCCTAAGTGCAAGCCATGTGGCCCATTCATATGTTTCAACATTACAGCATTGGCGAAGTGTTCATAGGGTAATATTATCTTGCCATTCTCTCTAAGGACTAGTCTTCCCTGGGAATCCAGCGCTACTCTAGACGCCATCATCCTACAAGCGAATCAAACACAGTAAATTTTGTGCAACAAAAGCAAACTGGTGAGTAAATGTTTTTTATTCTTACTGTAAGTAAGCAGCGCTCGGCATCATGGACGCATCCTTGAATTCTGAGAAGCATTGCAATAGCTCAATACTGGGATTCCATCCTTTATTTTGTAAATACGCTTGCAACAACATGTACATCTTCTCCGTGACGTAACCGGCACTGCTTGGTGTTGCAGAGTAGCTTGATCCTCCACCTGGCGGGCCCATTTCGGTTTGCATTCCTTTGGCAACAATATTCTTCATAGTTTCCGCCAAGTCCATTCTGCACGCACATATAATAATTAATATATAAATTTCACATAATAAAATTACGAATAAAATTATTATCGTTAAAAAAATTATTAAAGGAAAATAATTTGCCAATTATACAACGTATGCACGAAAAATAAAAAAACCCACAAACAAATGTTAATACTGTCAGCGATCGATACGCGGCCACGACTACTTCGCTCATTCGTAATCGCGTCGGGATCCGCGGCTCCAGGAAGAGTCGTCGCCAAGCGGCGGTCAGCCGCGAACGTTAATGAGCATGATCGAGAAGGCGCGAATTTCCGCCGCGCGCTGAGCACGCCCCGCCGTCATCCGGCCGACTGGACCGTCACCAGGCGCTACGAGCACAGTAGACGACCGCGTCTGTCGGCGCCGTAGCTGGTCGTCGGCCTCGTGCGGCGTGACGCCGTACGTGGATCTCAGCCATTGTTATCGCCAAGCTGGCTCGGTGGAAGCCGATAAAAAAAAAAGTAGCCGGCCGCATGCGATCGGGCGAGCGAGCGAGCCACCGCCCCCCTTTCCAACACGCGCAGGGGGGACCGCTGTAACGCCGGAACGTACATCACACCTCTCGGACTTGCCCGCCGTCTCTTACTTACCCCGTGCCGCGGCCGCTCGCAGCTGCACTCCACTCACGGCGTGGCCGGGTAGCCCCAGGTGCCCGTCAGTCGCCGTCAGTCGCCGTCGCACGGCATCGCCTAATTAATTAAACCCCCGGATCACATTTGCAAATAACATAAATCGCGATAATTATTTCCGCGAGGGTCACTTGCACGGTCCGCCACCAGGGGCGCACCGCGCTCTACGCGGCTTTTCGGCGGAGCGCGAGCGTGTGTGCGGACGCTCGTCTCGCGGCCCGTTACGTGCATGTACACACGTGCGTGCGTACGCGAACGCGTGTGTGCGAGCGGCACGGACGGCCCGGCCACGCTTACGCGACGCCACTTTGCGCATTTATCAATATTACTTTTTGCAATTGATATATTACGCCGCCTTGCGGCACGCCGCGCGACGCGCGTCGAATTAGACTGATAACCCACGCTCTCGTCGAGGCTTCGAATATCGGACTCAAACGTTGAACCTCCGTGATTAAAAATTCTCGCGAATTGTTTAAAGTGACCGCATTAAAAATGAAAATGTAAAATGCCTGTTTGTTGTGTAAAAAAAAATTTTTTTTTTAGAAATTTTTATTTTATTTTATGTAATAAAAAAAAATTTTTTTTATTTTATTTAAAATTTATTTAATTAATTATTGCAACGTACTACTGAATTCGTTTCCCAATAGCTGATTTGAGGTTGAGTCGTATTACTACCACTGTGTCGTCTTGTGTTGTCACCGCGCGAGGTCTCTAATATAAATTCAGAGTAATCGGAGTTCGACCATCATCATTCTTGTTAATCCTTGGCTATCTTTGGCTGCATTCGGCTGCCTTCAGCTGTCTTGGCATGAGGGAAGTAAATAAGACGTATTAGTGAAGCCAGTTACATTTGTCTTTCAGATTACATTTCGTATAATGTTTAATAGCTTTGCGTCGCAATGTTTAAACGGCCTGACGAATCGATCGCAGACGATTATTGTTTACCTGCGAAGCGAACAAAATTCGACATTCCTAATAAGATAGATTACCGTAAAGCACAAGAGGAAATCCCTGTAAATAAAAATGTTCAGAACGACGATCCTTGGGGCGATGATTTCAATGAAAAAGATATCGAGGAGATGGATTTAATTGCTTCTCAAGCTTGCGTGCAGGTTGTATTATTGCTAAGAAAAGCTAAGTTTAAAAATGTATATTAAAAATTTTATTTATAATTTGAACTTTTTACTTTATAGGACACTAACTTGTTGAATAATGTTTGTAATGAAGCATCTCATTCTAAATTGTCACTGACCACGGAGAAATCCAAATCAAAATTAAAAACTTATGTACAGAGTACAAATCAAAATGGTCAGGATATAACTGAGATTAATTATTCTCAGTTTAGAAATAAGTTAATAAATAATAAAGAATTTAATTCAACTTTCCAAAAAGATATCTTTATTACACAAGGTAATATTATTATATTAGACATGAATAATGATAAAATAATTGTATTTAACTGTTTTTTGTATTTTTTTTATAGATAAAAATGCAGAATTAAGAAAATTAAGAACTGAAAATACCAAACTACTAAATGACTTAATCACTAAAAATGGTGAAACTGCTTTTTTAAGGCAGCAGTTACAGCAAACTCAATTGCAAATTGAAAATGAAAAACTAGAGAAAATGCGTTTAATTCAAGAACAAAACAATCGTCATAAATCAGAAATAAATATGGTGCATAAAGAAAAGGAGCAACTAAAAACACAAATAGAGCTACAAGTGAGTATATATTTTTTATTGTGTTATAATGTAGATATAATAAATTTAATGGTAATTTAATGGTAATGTTATTTATTACTAAAGAATCTAGAAATAGGAAACCTTCAAGAAAAGTACAAATTGTTAGAATCTGGAAATATTAAATTGGAAGAACCACAAATGTACATAAATACTTTTACTGATAAATACAAACATACAGCACCATTAAATCGGTAAGATAATTTATTATTTTGCAAAAATAAAATGTATTTAATGTTTTAAAAATAGTATTTAATGTATTCTTATATAATTTATATGTATTTAATAGGACAAGTATAAGGACAAGTATAAATAGCACTTTTAAAATAAAAGAGGCATTTGCACAAACTAATATTTGCAAGAAGAATGATTTTCAACTTAAGACATATTATACCTGTGAGTATATTAGAAATATAAAACTTATATATAATTATAATTTAATAATTATGTAAATAATTTTTAGATTATCCTCTCGCAAGAATTTCGGAATTAATCTTCGGATCGTCGTTACCTGAAAAATCAATTGTTGATGTTAAAGTCATAGAAAAAACTGGTAGAAGAAATTTACCGATTTTGCAAGAAGAAGAAACATGTAGAATTTTTGGTAAGTATTTGTGAATTTATTGTATAAAAAATATGTTAATACATTTGTGTGTTACATTTATATTATAGAAAATCCAGAATTAGTAAAACCAGTAGTTACCACTGTGAGCGGAAAAAGATTAACGACAGAATTTGTTTTGCTCGAGATTACAGCCATTGAAAGGAGAGTTAACACCGAAATGGAATCGGAAAGATGTATACCTATAATTAACAAAGTATATAAAAATATTAATATTTAAATTTGTTCAAGATTCTGATATATATGTAATTAATTATGGACAAGTGTATCGAATTGTGTGTGCGTCCGTGTACAAATATATTTCTGTTTCAGCTAATTTTATCTACAAGAGAGTTAATGCTGAACATTATAACAGTTTTGGAAACAATTTTACAAGCTATGAGAAATGATGATATTCGGGATATGAACGATTTATATTTTTCTACAGTTTATAAGAATCACCAAGTGTGTATTAAATCTGAATGCGAACCTGATGCATGGCATGAAGGAGAACGTGGTATCGAAGCTAGAAGGTTGCTCGGTATACTTTCGCATATTAGTATTGAATCGTCATACTTGAGTAATTATATAGCGGGAAAGTCACAATTGCTCACACATAATGATGAATGTTATAATAATTATTTAAAACAAATGACACGCTATAATACGTGGTCAAAAAAAGGACATGAATTTGAAATGCTCGAAATTATTTTAGAATGTGTTACTTTAATAGAACGTGTTGTAAGTACACATTTTATATTTTGAGATTACATTTTATTAAAAAAAAAAAGTTATATATTATAACTAATTAATTAATATTATTTTCAGAGGAGATCCCATCAATTTACTGGTCTTATAAATGCAATTATAAAATTATTGTGTAACGTACAACAAAAAGTGGGTTATTGTGATAAAGGGTATGTTAATATTATCGATATGTATTTATGATATACTTATTTATGTGTGCGCACACGATAGTGTACGCTCTGAAAATTAATGTTCACATACTAATTTTATATAAATGTGTTTTTTTTTCCAGATTAGAATATATTTATCTTATATTCAAAAAACTTATATTTTCAAGACCATTGTCACTTTGTTATGTTTCATTAGCAAATTTTATAATGGTCTTCAGTAAATGTAAAATATTCATATTAAAACTTTGTGCAAATTCCCGTAAGTATATAAAATATATTTAACTAAGTTTGTTTCTTGGTAATTAATTATTATTATTTTAACAGAGTTAGCAACGATAAAAATATGGAAAGGAGTTTTACACTTTACTCCAGGTATACTATAGTATTTAAAAATAATTAGGATCTATACAATTCTACAATCATATAATTTGTATTTTAAAGAAATAACTCTGATCATAAATGTTTTTATGTTTCAGATGCTTGTGTCTTACAAATTTTTATGGCACAAGTAGAGCATTTTTATTCAGATTTTCTTACTACAGTAAATATGACACATGCATTGTTATCATCGGTATGGCATGTGCTGCAGAGAAATAATTTAGTAAGAAATGAAAAGTCAGACTCTTGTAACTGTTGTATGAAATTGTTACGGTTTATAATTAATATGTTAAATAGATGTTCCGAAATCAAGTTAGATATAATTGATAATACTACGCGGCAAGATTCGTTTAACGCTAATAAAAAATGCTACGTCTTGAAAATAATTAATTTTAAAGAATCAAATCAGTCGAAATACAATAAGCAGAATATAGAAAAGCATTTGGCAGAATATTCGGAAAAGTTAGATCGTAATTTTTGGCTCGATATTAAAAAACTTCATTACAAAGTGTTGAGACAGGGCATTAGATTTCTATGTCACCTTACGATTTGTGATCCGGATTTTGTTGTTCGATCATCTGACGTTGAAGATTCATTTCATTTATTTATACGAAATGTCGTTTCCTTTGATGATTTGATACTTCATGAAAATGAACGTAAGTATCATAATGCATTTCATACATATATATTACTCGCTTTTCACGCAGATAACATTTTTATTATTTTTTCAGGAGAAGCATTAGACCGTATAAAAAATACATTTGTCGTTGATAAAGGTATACAATCGATCAAAACCGAGACGCATTACGAAAAAATCGACCAATTGTATATGACAAATTTTGAAAAAAAAGCAACACCTACAACTGAAAGGAATAATCGTACTCGATCTGTTGAAAATTATAGCAGAACATACTCTGCCATTAAAACATTATACAATTCTAAATTAGAATACAGGAACAATTAAATGTATAGATTTTTTTTTTCTAACTGTATTATAACGTTCATACAATTATATATTTATATGTACATAAGTTTTAAGTTGTAGAAAGATATGAAAAGAACAGGAAACGAAAGACAGGAAGAACGAGACGAAGTGTATAATTAACAATTAATAATCTACATTGTTAATATATATATTTATACAAAAATTAAAAAATGGATGCATGTGCAACATGAAATAATTTCTCTGTTGAAGGATATCATCGTAGGTTATTAAATATATTTAAATAAAAAATTACAAAAATCAAATTTATTTAATTTGAATTGTAAAAGGAAATGTTTTCGTATTGAAGTTGCAGAATTGTCGGGGTCGTACCAAATGGTCAATTTTCAATTTCTCCTCTGCGGCAAATTACGATTTTAATAATACGCTTTTTGTTAAGCTGGACTGCAATTTTCTTGATAATTTCTTGAACATGGAACGTCTACAAACTTTCTGTTGTCAACGGTGTTTGCGACGGCCATTTTTTTATTCGCTCGACCAATGAATAGACGGAAAGAGCGAAGGACAGGTTGCCCCATCTGTTATTTCTAGGTCGTTTTGATAGACGCGGACCACGGGCAAAAACCAAGCAAAAAGGCAATGGCGGCTACCCGTTGGATGGCCAGCGAGCTCGGCTACATGAAAAATCTCGGAAAGATGTGATCTACACGTTACGATCGAGAGCCGTAAATCCGAGGTATGTGCCCCGCGACTCGTCCCTTTTGGCGGCGAGGAGCTTCTTGACCCAGTGGCCCGTCGAAGTGACGCGAGAGCGGACTCTGGCAACATGTGGACCCCCCCAAGCGACTCGGTCGGAAAAACAAGACTCCGTTACTTCGAGAAAATAATTCTCGTCGAAGTTACCCCCGGTGCTCGAGCCGCTCGCGTTCCAGCTCGTAAAATAAATTAGACGTTCGCTCGCCCCTCGATTCATCATACGCCAGTTGCAACAGATTCATTTTGTGTTAAAGAAACGTCATGTGTTTGCGAGTAACACGCGTGTTTACGAAATTTGCTCCACGCACTCGCTCCGATTTGCCGATTTCTATTAATGAAATGTGCGGTGTGACGTAAGCGAGTTTGAATTAATAACCAATTCGATAAAGATAACTTATATTAATAACTGGCTGTAACATCGCTATCTTGTTGTTATATTAATTTTATAAATTAAATTATTTCGAATTGAGAAATAAAATATAGAATCGAGAAATAAAATTGAGAAAAAAATGAGAAATTTCGAATTTAGCTCTCGCTAATTTTTTTTTTTTTTATTTTTTTTTTTATAGGTGTATGGCAGGGGAGTTTCGTTACCTGTAAAGGTAGAAATGGCACACAGTATGTGCAAAGGATGGCTGATAGACAAATGGACTTGTTATCGAATCAATTAGACAACGAATGGTGGCCACTGGCAAGTCTCACAGAAAGATACGACGGCACGCACGAAGGCGTAAATGAGCGAGCGCACCTAAGTAATGAGCGAGTCTCGGCATTATCCTATTCGTTCGGTCTCGGACTTATACGCAGCCGAGGAAATAGAGGTGCTTCTTCTAGAAGAGATACGCGATTTAGAACCACCACCTGCCATATATTCTAAACCCGAAGATATTCAAGACTTCGAAATTGGTATGTACAATGTTTTAATTAACATTAGTTGTATGTTATTTAATAGTTTATGTATAGATTCTTTTTTATAAAATTAATAAAAGTTTCAAGCTACAAATACTTCGTAATCGCTCTCTATAACGTCGAAATAATATATCGTTATTTAAACGCTAGCTGCCTCATTTTATTTATTTCGTTTAAAGTTATGCATGCATAACTGCATACACAAATGTATACATAGTTTTGACATTGTATCAATAGCAGGCAGTAGGACAGGGGGGCAAATTAGCTCCCAATCATCAGAGCTGGATTCGCCAGGGGTGCACTCGACGGTCCATTCGTGGGATTCGCATGCTAATTATCACGGTCACTATGGTAATAGTGACCATAGACCTGGCTCATCGAACACTATGCCTTGGTCACGCGCAAGCCACGTGGTTATTTATTGCGACATACAAGGACATCTTAAAACACCTACGGGTGTTGTTAGACTTTTATTACTTGTGAGTGTAAAATCACTTTTATGTGTAGATGTATGAAAAATTGAAAATTTGTGCTACCAAAATTTATAGATACATTAATGAGCGCATTTCGTAGATATCTTCTGCAGCTTGTTTGGCAACTTTATGCAGTTCTGGCACTGCCAAGGTCAGCATATTTATGCTGCCTTTAGCAGATCGTTTAAGATTCATGATCTTTGTAGCTGTTTTCTGTTTCTTGGTCACTGCAGCCCTTCTCTTCCTTGATATTTCGCATGTTATTTACATCCTTCCTTTAAATTGGGCTAAGCTGGTAAGTAATATTTTAATATATGTATTTCAGAAATTATTTGTGTTATTATTTAGGTGTGATTAAATGTGGCACATGATGTTATGTGTAAGAGTTAATTTTCTTATTTTTTAGAACGCTATAGTATTCACTGGCATAGGCTTGTCATATGCCGCGAGTAGCGCATTACTAGCATGTACAATATGGGAGTACCACAGTGGAGGTTTCGTACCAAAACGCACACGCTCTCAATTAACTGCTGCGGCAGTAGTGGGACTTTTCTGTGCTCTCTTAGCGTTTTTACTGTCCTGGATACATTGTCGTAGTGGATCAACTTGTAAGGGTCAAGATTCTCGTAGTCAGACTCCAACTCAACTTTACAAGCCTGTTGACAATTCTTCTTCCTCTGGGGTAAATAATTTGCTCGTTT
Source organism: Cardiocondyla obscurior (assembly GCF_019399895.1). NCBI lineage: Eukaryota > Metazoa > Arthropoda > Insecta > Hymenoptera > Formicidae > Cardiocondyla > Cardiocondyla obscurior. Next base: position 3,686,805 of record NC_091880.1, on the reverse strand, counting down.
TATAGCGCAAATCTCTTACGATCTTACGAAGAGAGTGTTTAAATAATCTAAAATGCAGGTCACTTTGAAGGAACGTAGTCCTAAGAGACCGGGTTCGTGGTCTGTAAAAAATCAGCAGTCGAAGAAACGCAATGTGGACAGTGACACGAACACTAGTAACGGTGGCCATCGCGGTAGCAATCATAAGCAAGGCGCCAATAGAAAAGACCACTGGGCTTCAGCTAAGCAACATATGTTAGGCACTCACACAAATGATGAAGATACTCAACGGGAGGATTCTGACATGGAGAGGAGACGAAGGAGACGAAGGAAAGACGGTGACAGTAGTTCAACCGGTGACGGAAACGCGCCAGGTAGTAGTAAAGTTGATGCTAGTCGTGTTACTACTGATGAAGCTAAAACTAGGCGAGTGCCGCGAAAATTACCTTTACAGTCTGCAGTGGAGCAATCTCAGTCGTGGTCCGACGCCGAACGTAGAAATAGTGGTACGCAAATTAAGAGTAAGACTAAGCGAACGCCAGTGAACAATGACGCACAGAATTGTTGTGAGATGAACGAGGCTAGAGCAATCAATCGAGTGACTCGAAACGGCCTCCGAAACTGGGAAGCAGAATGTACGTCAAATAATGGCGTAGAAGAAACTACTGATACAAATGTGGTTCGTAACGCTATGTGGCCCGGACAATGGCGCCCACCACCAGATGATGTTCAACCTTGTTCTAGCAAAACTATTGATCCCTACAGCTTTGCCTGAACGGTTCGTGTAAATTGTCTTGTGAAAACAAGCACACATACATACACACTTTAGGTAAAAATTTAACTTGTTCCATTGAGCAGTCTTTGCGAACAGTGACATAACGAAATTTTGTACAAACTAAGTACATCTATATACTTTACGTTCAACATTTTTTTTTATTAAATTACGTTTTGATGATCGATACTTAATTAAATTGATCCAGTTTAATATTTTTTTTTATTTACATACAACTCGATTTTTTTAACACGTTTAATATTAAATAATGTGTGGTAATAATTTATATAACTGTATTTTAATTTAATATGTTGTGTTCGTGTTTTAAACTGTGTTTAAAGTCAAATGTAACTTAAAATGTTAACGCAAGTGTATAGATTACTATATTTCATGTATGCAACAGGTGAGAAAAATTACAGTTTGGACTTATCGAGTTTGTCGCTATCGAATTTTGCAGGACAAATTGTGTCCAAAATCTTAAGATTGTATAAAATTATTGCTGCCTTGTACATTTTGCTGCCAAGAAGTTAGGTTCTCTCTTCAGTTCGGGTCCTGACGTTTTGCATCACACAAAACCAGACTGCCCAACTTTTATAAGCAAATAACGCCACTTCATTCCAATCATGTACCAAATAATAAATCTAAAGTAAGTTAATGGGATTTTGTAAGTATAAGACCACTATATGGCACGTAACACTAATATATAATTGACTAATTATTTCTATCATATTTTGATGCCAACATATTTTGTGCTCCATGCATACTTGTAAAAGCATTTAGTATGTACAGGGAGAAATCGCCTATTGTTTAAGATGAAAATGTATATATTAAATCTTGAAAGAATTGTATAAGTACATGCATATTTAAGATGCAGCTAGACCGATCTTTCTATCAAACAAATCCTACATACAAAGAACGGCGGTTGCAATTGCAAATTTTTAAAACACAATCGCACGATTTCTTTTATTAATTTAATAAAATAATTATATATTAATTTATTTAAAAGGTTTACGTTTTGAAAAATAGAAAAAATTAAATATGAAATTATATATATTTAAAAAGAACACTTTTAACAACTAAAACTAACGCAAATTAAACATTAAATTTTAATTAGGCTATGCTCTGGTAGCTTATTAAATTAATCAGCAACATAAAATTAAAATCGTATTTTATTTTGCAACGACAATACCAAGTATATTTCACACAATGGCCTTATAGATCTTTAAATTTTTATTAAAGCACGATTTGAGAAAAATATAATTCCATATAGAGAGATTTTTTTATTAACTCATAATAAAATTATAAAAGATATATCCATTTCTTCCACATGCAGATTAATTTTAATTTTTGCTTAGCTTACTTTTTATCTTTTTCTAATTGTTAAAAAAAATTAGAAAAAAATAACAAGTAAAATAAAATTAATAAAGTTAATCTACATATGTTGAAATATATATTAATCGATATTTTTTTAGTATTGGAAGATCGGTTTGGCATTTAGTTCCCGTATTAACAAAATAGTATGCGTGGAACTATTATTCAGAATATTATTCCGATTAGCTCACACTCTGAAATGTGCTCATTATATTATATATGGAATCATTCTTGCACAAGGACGGATTTATAAACTGCTTAAGCCACACAAACATTATTTCAATTATAAAATGTCCAAATGAAATAATACTAACTAATAGTACTTAAGAAATAACATCGCTAAGTTTTTATATTAAGTTTTATATCAAAACTAAATATTTTAATTTGATTTTGCATATACATTTTTAATTTTAATATAAAAATAAGTTTCTGCTGACGGAATTAAGTATTAAAAGGAAATAATCCGTCCCTGTTCTTGTATGCATCATTTACAAATATCTTACGTAATTTTAAAATTATTAGATGAACAGTATTATTTATTGTGTTAAGGCCCGGTTTCACGAACGCGAGTTAAATTAATCGATTAGTTAACTATTGGGGTCGTAACTGCCAAACGTAAAACTGTTGTCAAAAATGCATTACAGTTTTATAAAACATGAGTTACAACTCTAAAAGTTAGCCGATTAATTAAATTAACTCGCGTTCGTAAAACCGGGCCTGATTGTGTTAGTCCTTTATTTAAATAAAAAAGTCTAGTCACTTCTAGTCAAGCACTTTTTTTGTAAAACTATATCTTTTTAATAATCATTAAATTAAAGAGCAAAGTATTTTTAGTACATACATATCGTATTAGAAGTACAATTCATCTTAGAAGAAAAAAAAAAGAAAAAAAACTGTTGAACGCTTGTTTCCTGATTGATAATTCCATTAAATCTCTTAATATATAATACCATCACATAGTCTTCAGAATTCTTCTGATATCTCATTTTTTTTTCATTTAATGTATCACGACCATTATACGATCGAATGTAAGCATGTTAGCTAGTCTTGAATAAGACAACTATTTTTGTCCGACAACAGCTATTTTGTCTTTTGATACGATGGCGCGAGTATAAACACAAATTGAAAATTATACATTTATTGATGCGTCGACCTTAAATCAATTAATAGTGTAAGAGAAATGCGTGTTCATATAGATTCATAAAGAAAAATAGCATATAATACAGCAGCTTCGTTGTGGCAAATATCGATGGTGTTACAACTTATAATTCATTTCTGTTTGACACAATAAGAAAATTAATGGCATTTACTCTTCTGTATATGATTAATTCTTAATATGCTGAACAAGTGTGATTATTTCAAAATAATCTTACATTAAGAGTGATTAATCGAATAAAATGTCACTTAGTGGAAAAGCAATTAGCCTTGAGCTAAATCAAAGTGTAAAAACACTGCCAGAAGAAATATAACGCTTTTTAAATGTAATATAATATTAAATTGTCTCTGTACAGCCGAGACTTGTAATTTTTAATCCGAAAATTGGGATTTTAGAAAGAATAAAAATTAATTATTTGTCTTATATTATCAGATTAAAGGGCAAATATTAAATTAAAATCATTAGTATTACTGCAATAGAAACTAAACTGTCTCTTCGATATTCGCAACAATTATTTGCTTCAACGAAGTTAATATAACAAATAGCAGAGTATGTTTGTGATACATGAAAAGCACTGTTTCCTTAGAATTTGTATGAATAAATTATCATTCAGGCAATAAATTTCGATTACGATTAATAGACGCAGATTTCTTTATATACTAAGCTCGATTGACAATGACCTGTAGTGATAGCATGACAATCCAAATCTATGTATGACCTGAGTCCTTTAAAAATCAGGCGAACTAAAAAGAATCGATAGGAAAAATCATGTGATTAAAACAGGTATTTAATGACCATTTTTTATTAACTAAAAAATATATTTATTACGATTTCAAATACTAAAAAATTGATTTTATGAGATAATTTCCTGTCAATTCATTTTAATTCAGCTGTCTATTGAATAATTTAACTGGCCTAATTCCTTATTCGCTAAATGATAGACATGTAATGCGTTATATGCTCTAAATATAAAGTATTTGTCTCATTTAAATATTCTAATGTGTTTTAACATTTATGTAGATGTATTCAGGTATTGATATAGTATTTATACATATATAGTGTCATGGTATTAATATATTTAGTTACATGTGAATGAATAATGTGATGCTGCCAATACTCATAATGAACATGAAAATATAGCAACATATTGTAGGTTTGTTAGGCGAATCGTGAGTCGAATGTCTTTGCAGAAAGTCTGAAACTAAATATGAATAAATAAGAAGGTTGGACAAATTATCAAATATGACGTAGATATCATGCGATATCTTGGCGATTTGTCAAGTTGATAACGAATGATTTGGACAATAAATGATTCATGAGTCACGTAACATCTAAGTTATTAGCATTATCACATATTCTTTTAAATGTCATTTTATACATCTAGGAATAAATGAACGGTAAATATTATACACTATTTGATTGTGCAGAGTTGTGCGTGTGATTGTGTATGTTATTTAACAATATATCACAAATCTAGTCCGAGTGAATTTTGTGTAACTTAAAAAGAACAATGTACGTTTATTTAGTAAATACGTTAAACACGGTTTAATTGGCAATAGTTAAGTATAATATTCTGCGTATATAAAAACCTATTGTCACAAAATATAAAAAAAAAAAAATTATCAAAATCAATACGCGATTTGTTAAACTTCAAGCGAAGAGTTACAACTTATAAGGAACCAAAGTGTCTGAAGAAAAATGTGTGCATAAATTATTATATATAATAATCTTTTTTATAATCAATGCATAATTATTTTTAATGCGGAGGTAAGGTTAATACAAAAAATGAACATTTAGAATAAGATCTCGTTTATTCAGCTTTGCTACATTATGTCAATCTATAATTATATGAATTGTCAACATTTTTATCATTACTGTTATATAAGTCAGTTCTTCAAATTAATATTTAAAAGCATCTCGTAGAAACTAAGAATAATATCATTTACGTATGCAATTTTAATGAAACTTCATCAAACTAATGCAAGAGAGTCAGTTGAAATTACTGGGTTCAGTCTCCTTCAATTTTCCAACTATTTCTTCTAAATTTTGACGACGTACACGGTACTTTGTCTCATCACTTTCGTTTGGTACAGAGAAGTAAGGATATCCATGTCTAGTATGCCGATGAATCCAACCGCTTGAAGAATGAAGAAATCCAAAAAATGTATAAATAGGACTGCAGTTGAACAAAACTCACATTTTCAATGTACTTCTGTTGTTGAACATAAATAATATCTTACCTTTGATTTTGGGGATTCCGAGGCAAAGTCTGTAATAATATACAGTAAGTAATATATTCTGAAATAATCTTTATATCTTCTTACCTGCCGTTCAAGTCTTAATTGCTTCAGTAATAAATATTTGCAGATGGATCTCGCCCAACTGTACGGTTCACAATGCATGCTCGATAATCCGGATAAATCCATCGGGCACGTCAAAAATTGCGATCTCTCTGTCAAATGACGCTGTTGATGAAGCAGGTGTTGCTGCTGGCGGATGTAATTTGTATAATACGGATCATCGTAAACAGTTAAATGATCCGAGGGAGATGCCGAAGAATTTGATATTGCGACTGTAACAAAATTTAAGTAATTAATATTTTATTTTTTATATCTGATTAATCATTACGATTTATTGCGTTCTATATTAAAGTACGCTTGAAGAATTACTTATGTTGAAAATAAGCAAAATATGTTGCACATAATATAGCATAAATATAATTTTTGTTCCATTAACCTTTTGCTTTTTGAACATTCAATAACGTATTGTAATATCGTTTCTTGTATGCAGCTAGTTGAAACATAGAACGAGCTTGAAAACTGTCATCCAAATTATATATGTTATCCAATTTTGATTCTGTTTTACATCTACATTAGAAATTATTTTATTATTGACATTGTCGTACGTAAAATTAGAATTTTTAGGATAAAGACACATTTACCTGCGGTCCACATTTCCCGTATTTTTCTCTTTACATTCACATTCAGCAACTTTTTTTTCTGCATCATAATTTAAATTACTTCGTTGTGACTGCAATTCGGCAACTTTATTGAATTCCTGAAAATTGCATTTCTTTTGCGATCTGTTATCATAAGAAATAACTTTTTGTTTTGTTCGTTTAGTTGATTTTTTCTGATTCTCCTTTACGTTAATATCTATATCTTGCTGTTTCATACACATGTTGTCGTTACTTGAGACAGATGCAAAATAATTTAAAATTTTTGATGGTGTTTCAGATTTTCGTTCTTTTGATGTGAAATCTACCACGTTCGACGAGCCCATTTGTGGATATGATTTGATGCGTGGAAAGCCTGACAATTCTGTGGATAGAAAAAATTATTTTTATAAGTTTATGTGGTGTTTATAATTAGTATACATATTAAATAAATTAATAAGATGAATGAAAATTAATAAGAAGAATTACCAACAAAGATTTCTTCTTGCGCTCGTTTTAAAAAGTTACTTATACTTGTTTTAAGTTTATCGCGCGTTGTCGGTAAAAGATCATCCGTCTGTAGAATAATTAATCTTATTTGTACAATTCAATCTTAATTCTAAAAATATTTTAAACTAAAATTTACCACATTTAATACATTTATAATAATATTCTGATCTTCGTCCTGACATACATCCATTTTATATATATCACTTTTAGTCTGTTTAATTGCTGCATGTTGATCGACATCGATTATCATATGTGAAGTGCTGGATTGTGTATCAAATGTATCTTTAAATCTTTTACATCTAACATTATTTAATCGTTGAGAAATTTTATTAGGTTCCAAATCTTCTGTTATGTCAGTTTTATTACATATTTTAGTAGAGCATGTATCCTAAAATATAGTAATATCTTGTAATTTATTTTACTTAATTTTTTTTTACTTTTTTTTATGTACAAACCTGATATCCTGTACGATATTTTGAGTGACAAAGATGTGATTCACCAATGGAATTACAGACATTAAAGTCATCAGGTACAGAATATTTTTTATTAAGATGATGTTCATGAGATGGCACTTGATACTTGCTACTTCTCTCCAGATAATTACGTGCATTATCATTTAAATGGCTCAATGAATCCGCCTGTTAAAATGCAATATACATTTAAATTGACAACTAATTTTTAAATAAAAAAAAACATGTGAGAATATTACATAAATTATATAATTACATTTTTTATGTGATTGGGGATCATAGAAATTTCACTCGGGGTAAAACCTCGAAAGGGGAATGTTTCGGAAAGCAACGACTTAAAATTAGGAACATTATCGTTTAAAGAATTTTGTTTTAGCGATGGAATATTATTATCTATTACTCTGTCCATATTTTGAGTATCAAACGTATCTCCAAATGTATTGCTGTTGATGTAATATAAAATATAAATTTTTATAACGATAAAAACATTATTGCAAAGGAAACTTACTTTTCTTGCATATTGAGTTTGGTAAAACACATGGTCGTACGAAATACGTCTTTAATCGTATGATCTGGTATATTACCTGGAAAAAAAATCATTGAAAGTATAGCTGAATATAACATTGACAGATTTATTGCTGCTGTGGCGTCAGTATCATTTATATTCTTTAATCAAAGAATACATATTCTAATTAATTTCTTCAAAACTTTAATCCTATATTTTTATTATAATAATTTTATATTTAAATCGTTACAAAAAATTACTAGATAATTAAATATATACGACTTAATAAATGGAACTGACAACCACAACCCATATAACTACTTCCTTTATTTTTAGATAATTATACTAAAGCATATTACTCACGCTGCTGAGAATTGTCCATGCTTGTAATAACGTAGCACTTCAATGAAAAATGGCAATATGTTCACAACAACCTTAGGGATCCTCAAATTCGATGAGTCAAAATAAGGTATTCGTAAAATAATTGAAGATTTTCCATTATTAAAAACAGCTGACGAATGCAATGCACACGACTCATTTGTAAAATAATTAAAATCCAATCGCGTCCATAAAATGCGTTATTTATGTACCTATATAGTGAATAAAAAAAAAGTAATTTAGAATATACTAAAAAAAAAGAATTTATAATATAACTGCATTTTTTCTTAAATAAATGCAGTATTTTTTTTTTTTTTGTGAAAGCACGACTGTCTCCACTGATTAAAATAGACGTATACTCATGATAAAGAAATCGCATTTCTCCAAGAAGGAATTACATTGGCTAATTAAAATAAGCAATTGCAGGTTCTACATGTGGCGAATAGATTATTTTAATAAGGCTCCGTTGCGGCAGCATTTTCTATCCAGCTCATCTCGGAGACTTTGCATGGATTATTGATAAATGATTATTATAAAAAGGAACTCACAGTACGGACCACGTTACTTAGTACGATGTCCCGACAAACAGCACTTTTATTTTCCGTCTGCCTGGTGGCATTCGTTACCAGTTTAACTCTGGCACTTCCACCTGCAGCACCATGGACAAATTTCGTATCTAAACCAGGTAATGTATTATTTTCTCGTTATTTTCTTATTTAACGCAAATTCTTAAATTCATAAATTTCTTTACAATATTTTTAAATCTAAATTAAAATAGTTATTAAAATCAAATTCTAAATATAAAGAACTTGCAACTATTATTTTCTAAAAAATTTTAAATATAAAAAATTAAATTAATTAATACTAATCTTTATTTTTACAGTGTACTCACGAGCTCTCGGACCTCCAGGAGGAATAGACACGATATCTGTACCGTATATGCCGAAACCTTCGTTTATGCCAAAGTTTGTCGACCCGAAGACATTTATTTCTAAAAAAACAGATATGTTAAGTAATTTATTCGGCGGTTTAGGACCAGTTGCATATAACGTGGCAGATACCAAACCGATTATACCGTACGGTTCAAGTGAACCATTTTTAGATAACACTGATAGTACAATATTCAATAAACGAGATATATTACCAGATACGAAAGGAAAAATCATAGGCAGTAGCAATGTATATAAACGCGGTATGTTTGGTCCGTTCGCCTCAAAATTTGGCTCAATGAGTCCAGCGGGTCCGAAATTCGGCCCTTACACACCGTTCTTTTCACCAGACGTAACATCTGATTTTATGGATAAAACATCTTTCTCCCGTAGAAAGAGAACTATCGAGGCATCTTCTACAGATAGCATTAATGCCATTCCGGGCTCACCGTCTTATCCAAAAATAATAGGAAGTCTGCCAACAGCAAAACCAGCCGCTGATGCACTAAAGGCATATCTGCCAAAAACGTTTGGACCTTTTGGACCAGGCGGACCTTTCGGATTTGGTGGACCTTTCGGATTTGGTGGACCTTTCGGATTTGGTGGACCCTTTGGATCAGGGAGCTCTTCTGGACCAATAGTAGATCCGAGCGCAATTATTTCGAAGAAATCAGATTTTCTGGACACGCTCTTCAACAATCTTGCTGTTCCAACTACTGCTCCAACAACGACAACCGAAGCATCTACGCCGAAAAGTACTGTTGTCCCGCCTAGCTTTTGGATACCATCTTCTGTAATTCCCGGGCCGACCGAGTATACCCAGAAAGTGTCGGATTTCTTAGATAAGTTATTTGACAGCTTAAATACAACCACATCAGAATCGATCGATGATTCAGACACGACAAGTAATTTTCTGAGATCTCTCAAATCTGATGACATTTCATCAGATAAAATTGCAAGATCCTTGGATGATGTGCCATCTATTACAGCAGCTAAAGATGCAATCGTCGATACGATTTTATCAGAGCTTGGTGATTTAAAAGGTGACATGATAGCAACGTTGAACGATTTAATCGTGTATGAAAAAGCTGCATCAACTGCTACCTCTGCAAAGAAGCCTTTCAAGCCTTTTTCTAGTAAATTTTCGTTTGCAAAACCGACAGTGGATCCAACGCTTCCATTTCAGCAGAGAATGGCTGTACTTAGTCAAGTATTCGATATGCTGACAGATCTGCAAAGAAACATCAGTGTAATTGTGAAAAGTGCAATCGCAAATAATACCAGTGCTCCAAATAATTCAGAATCATCAAAAACTCCATTACCTAATGCCGCATTTGATGCTTCATCAATTAACAATACTCTCTTGGCAGCCATTCTAAAAAAAATATCCACTATCGAGACCGCAAATCCAGCTTCCTATTCGGCTTCTTATCCATCTTCATATCCAGCTGATTCTGCTCAAGAAAATTCTATAATGAGTAGAGAATTGCCCGAAGGACCAACATCTTTCTGGGTATCTTATCCGGAGAATTCCGCTCCTTCTGTAAAACGGCAAGTGAACGATGATTCCCTGCCGTATTTCGGATATGACCGCAATAATAATCAACACGATCAAAGACAATACACGAGAGGCGTACAAATGAAGATGCATCAAGGCTATCAAAGTTTACCTGCAGGAGCAGTTGAATCCGTACAAGCGGGAGGAGGTTCTACGCCTGAGCATCAAGGAGGAGGAATCAAGTTGCTGGTAAGAGCTATTTTATTTTAAATTAATTTTAGAAACAACTAACTGAAACATCGTAAGAGGAAAAAAAATACATACAAGTATACAGATCCAAGAGTGAATTTTAATGGACGGCTCAAACGTTTTACCGTACGATACGAATTACTAACATTACAGTCGGTAACTCATATCGTATGGTAAAACGTTTGAACTATTCATTAAAATTCACCGGTATACAATATTTTTCACTATAATTTATAATAATTTCTATATTGCTTATATTGTAATTAATTATAATAATTTGCAACGGAATTATTTTATAATTTGATAACAGTAATATTTAAATTAATCAATGATACAGTAATTACTATTCGATTTATATTATATATTTTTTTTTAATGTTTCAGTTATTATGATTATGATTTTCGATTAATATTATTTTGTTAATGTTATTATTAAAACGCCAACAATTTGCATTTTTTTTTTCTCCTTTTAATCTAAGAATGTCATGATATAAAATGTACTAGAATCTCTCTCCAAATTGGTAATATATACTTAAAAAAAAAATGTATATTGATATTAGAGATGATTCTTATCGTGTTTTATCATTTCTTAAATCTATGTCGAAAGATTCTATATGTACCTATTTACTTATTCAAGAGTTCACTACATAAATCACAACAACAAAACTAAATATTATATTAACAAAATATTAAATTATTTGATAGTTTAACCAAAAGCAGTGTGCTTATATACAATTTAAATAATATATTATACGCTATAATACCTTGGAAGCCTATATACAAAATTGTGTTCGAAACGAAAAATAGAAAGTTGCATAATTATCTAACATTTTTCGCCGAAGACCTTTTTCTAGATTTTTTTTAATCTTATGGAATAATACCCATAAAGCTATAAAATATAATAAACTAATTTGTTTTCAGATTCAAATGCCTAAATTGCCTAACTCTCAAGCTCCAGGCTTTCAAAGTATTAATTACAGTTAAGTACGTGCAAAATGTCTCTGAATTATGAACCGCGTGGCTATTTGTTCGTTTGTCGCAGGGATCAAACGCTTACGGAAATTCAAACAAATGGGCTGACTGGATGCAGTATCATGAGAATGAATATCAAGATCGTAGGCACCATCATAACCACCATTAGGCCATTCAGCCAGGAGGAGTATTTCTTTCATGTATTTACATAATTAATTTTCAATGAAAGATCTTTTAAAATTGTTATTCAAAACGTATTCGTAAATATGTATAATATAAAATGATTATTTCCAATAAAATGTATTTGGCAGAAGATAAAAAGGAAACGGCAATGTTACAGAATCATTAAAATTATCTGCGATATACAATCGTGGTATATCTAAAATACCGTTTTTCATCAATCACAATATATAGTATTTTTTCTACGTGTATGTACCAAAGGATATGAAAAGTGAATACTTTTCTGATAATGTTTAATATATTTTTTATATACGATCATGATCTATATAATAATAGCAGTAATACGTTGATGTGCCCATCAAATTGCGACACACGGACACAATCCTGCATCAAGTGCGTTGCTTTGTTCGTCAATCAGCAATGCATTGCACGCAGGGTAGTGTTAGTGTGTTAGGAAGCATCACAGTTTAGTTATATGGGACATTGCATTTTATAAGAGCGCGCACATTATTAACTGACATTAATATTAAACTCGAAAAAAATGGAGAGACAAATTTCTTTACTCCGGCACGAAAAACGTTATTTATAATACTTGCTAAATATACCTGATTTCCTTTTTAATCTTATTACACTTTCATACAAAATTGTGGAAATATTGGCAGTATTGTGCTAAGTATAGACTTATATATTGCCCGTTTTAATACCCTAATAATTTAAATTTCTAGAGATACGATTTATATTCGTAAGTAACGAGCCACTTTCGGATTCATCGCAAAAGCGAAGTATTCTTACGACTTTGGTACTTTGCAATTGATTGTACTATACTTCCTTAAAAGTAAGTCACTATCATCTGCCTTTTGTGACTCTAGTGATGAGATATTCCATTTGCTGATCGATACGGAATACCATGTAAAATGATGCTAATATACTACCCAACGTTACCAAAAATCCAATTCCTTCGAATATCAGCTTTGGCGCGAATATCTTCCAAACCATTAAATGCCGACAATGTATAGTTGCTGCAAGCATGCTGCCGAAAGTCTAAAAAAAAAAAAATATAGAAAGTAAGTAGAAATAAAATATCAATATTAATCATACAGATTTTTAAGTGAGATTTATTTTCGAGAAAATATAATTAAAATTTAATTGTTACACATTTTATAACATACCCGTATACCATGAAGTAATGTATATTTTCCAGCAATCGCAAAAACTGCAGCGTGAAAAGCAGAATCCTGTTCGAAGAGCAAGAGTTCACCTCTTTTAATATCATCGAAAAACTTTGCTTTGAGAAACTTCGGAAATGCCCGGTGGAGTGTAAATGGCACTATTACCAATAGAGGTAACGTTGCACCCAATATAATATGCGATCCAAATGTATTAATACCTAAAAATAATATTATTAAAAAATTAGAATCAGTGGAGATTTAAATTTATTTATAAATACTCACCGATTAACATTGCTGACACTAAGTTTCCATAAAACTGACCGCCAGTTCCTACAAAGGCAGCATGCCAATGAATGGTAGGAAATGTTGCCTGATGGCCGGTTCCATAAAAAAAATACTCGGCTAGTAAAAACCAGCAAAGTAACACAGGCATCGATACGTCAACTAGCTCAGCTATATATAACAATTTTTAAAAAGTATTAGAAAAATTAAGAAATTAATTATGCATGTAATATAAACATTTTATCGTGTATACTTACAAATATTGTTAGCATTTCTGTATCTCTCTATCGCAGATAAACCCAATACACAAGCGCACGTGACGAACATCAAAAATGTGCCAGGCGACAACGTATCTCCCAATAATAATGCGTACAAAAGCGTAAGAAATACGCTTAATGAGATAAATGCAGCGCTGTAAGTACTCCCGAAACCATAAATGACCGGGAGCTCGTCGGTGTCTATTCGCTTGCGGGAAATGGAGTCTTTTATCTTTTCAAATAATCGAGGCACTATATTTTCATCACGGTAGACGTCGATGGATTCCTTCTTCTTTGGCAGCAAATATATACTAAGCGGACGATAATAGAGGACAAGAATCGCGAGGACGCAAGAGAAGTAAACCATATTAGGTAACGTATTGATCTCCCAAGATAACGCGTGTTTCGGCTTGATAATCGGAAGCTTTTGCAAAATCCAGTAGCAACCCATGCAAACGCTTACGATCACCGGACAATACTGGCCTATTATAACGCTGGGAGCAAAGCCTGTAAGATTTCCACAGCTTTGCAACCATAATCTAACTATTACTACATACAATGTTGGCATTATAATGACTGAGGCGAATAAAACGACGAGTAGAGCATGCTCCCAGTTATTTGGCATCGTTGACCAACCAACTTTACCAGTCGAAAATATAGAGCACTCCCGTTGCAAATGCTCTTCCCTACAACGCCAGAAATAATGTGACAGCCTCACCGAAGCACACGCTAGTAAACCAATAATTAATACGAGTGTCCTGAAATTTGATTTTGTTGGTTTTGAAGAAGTAAATCTCGTTTTTCTCTCGGAAGTATTATCGGAATCGTTTTTTCGCAGATCAAACGTGAGCAGACAAACAAGTGTAATAAAAAGAAAAGATAAAACCTTGTCTTCTTCGACTATATAACTGTTGGAGAATAGTCCGCATATTGTTAGAAGAAGAATTATCCTCGCTACGTAAGTCAGCAGCTTGATTCGACGATGATCGTACCAGCACATCGATATGACGTCCCAATTCTGTGCAATTACTATAACCAGTAGACCAATCGAAACAGCTCCGGTAGCAAAAAAAGTTGTATTCCTCAATTCCTCTATAACATTTAAAAGAAACAAGCACATCGTAATTGCGGCGGTAATTAAATTCGCTATAATGGCACATTGCAAAAATGAAGATTTAAATATGTCACACATACGGCTTTCGGGAATGCCAGTGATAAAGAGATAAAAGAAAAATAATGAGCAGAACATTAAAAGTAAACCTTTGGAAATAAGTCCGGAATCAAATTGAACCCATACTTCTGAACATGTGTCTTTCAATAATTTAAAATATCCTTTGGTATCTCGAATAAATGCTTCCAATTTCTCGAGATTATCGACCTGTTTAACACGCTCCGAAAGAAGACTATAAATGTAATGCAAATGCTGCAGCTGCTCTTTCGAAAATAAGTAAGTATCTGCGGAATATATTTCTATGTACTTTTTCGTCTGAGCAATGTTCCTCCACAGAGAATGTAACGGATATAACAATTGGCCGGTGGCCGCCTCCTCGATTTTACTGGGTAAACAATCGAGTATTACAGATCCTAAATTAGAGAAGGGAATCGGTGTGCCGAGAATCGATGCCAAAGTAGGAACGAGATCGATTTGATTAACGCTATTGTCGTCATTAACCGCGAACCCTTTCAACAAAGGAGTCGTCGAGTAAACGAACATCGCAGCCTCAACTTCGCTGGGGCTGTCACCGCCGTGATCTCCAGTCTCAGTCATACCATGATCCCCGACGACAAAGAGCATCGTGTCCTTCTCGAGAGATGTCACAATCTCTTTTATAAGCGTATTAGTGTCATTCAATTTTCTCGTCATTTCCGGATGGTGCGTGCCGTGTTTGTGCCCGCAGTGATCAATTCCGAGCGTGTGCGCTATCAGTAGCGACCAGTCCTTCTTCTTCATCTCGAAAAAAATACGATATTGCACGTCCTTGTCCACACTGTCCAGATCCCAGACGTTGAACGACGGCGATGGAAATTGCCTCATAAATTTATCGGGAAATAGATTGGTCCACGTATCGTCCCCCATGAAAACGATACCTCCGGCGGTGTTTTGGTCAATGAGATTGTCTTCTTGAATATATTCCGAAGCAAAGTTTGACCCCACCTCTATGAACGTAGGCAACGAGCCCGTTGTAAGACCTTTCAGGCGCTGCATGGTCGTGGTAGGTGGATCGGCCACGAATTTATACAGACGGGTGTAAGACGGATGTTTCTGCAGTAATTCGTGAATTACGGGCAGTTTGTTGCGGTGGTAGGAAGACACCGCGGCGTTCTCTTCGTGCCACTCCGCGAACTCGTATTTCAAGGCGTCAACGATCAGGAGAACGACTCGCGCTTTGCGGCCCAGGCATACCTTGGCGGCATGCTCCGTATCGTGAAGAATATCCGTGCCGCAATCGCCGGTCACCGTGCACCGCGCGCATTCGGCCCGCTCCGGCCGGGAAACGCGATTCAGTAGGAAGCCACTTGTGAAGACCAGCAAGCCGGCCGCCATCAGGTAAGACATCCATGTCTGAAATACCAGGTAATTCCATAGTCGGCTCATTTTCGTCAAGTCAATGTCGCGCGCGGGTATCGTTCACTGACGGCACTGAATCGAGGAAACTCTGACGGGGACTTAACCCGCAGTACGCCGGTCCATCTTCCACCATTGTCGCATCTGGACGCGCGATCGGCCACGCGTGTTGTTTTGCCTCTGCTAAATGCCGAAGACGTTTAATCGATAATTCATGAGTCGCGGTTCGAACGATACATAACCTCTTCGCCGCTATATGAAGCTACACGGAACAGCTAAACAGCCCAACTACGCGAACGTCGCGAACTAATAATGGGACACGAACAAGGCGCCGACTAGGGAGGAAATCCGCAGTAAAGAACGGATTCTTATGGATTGACGCCATTTTAAAGTCTCGTTCTGTGTAGCTGCACTGGCTGCAATCGTTCACAGATAGGTGCTATGTTCGTGTCCCACGTTTTTAACTCAAACGTTATTGAGTTGGGTCTCCTCATATTACTTTATAGGTAGAACGATAGAAACCTACGCACGATTTATGGCATTTACAATAATTATAACGGCTGATAGAATAGAATAAATGGAATTTAGTGATTTAGTCAAATCTTCTCTCGTGGCCATCCGGCCACCGAATCTATTAATTAATTTATTCCCTTCAAGGACGCACGTTCCGGCTAATGCCTCTCAATGAGACTCGTCCTGCTTTAGAATGGAAAAATTCCAGTCAGAGTCACAGTGTCATACGTGGCAGATCGTGATTCCGGCAATCGAATCGGCCCTCTCTACAACGGTCGAGCTTGTGTGCGAGAAAAGCGATAAACTTTTTTCTCCTCCTGTTCTCGGTAAGAAAAGTTTAATCAAATATAAAAAAAAAAAAAAAAATGTGTAAAAAGAATTTATGTTATCAAACATTATACGGAAAGTTACGTATTACAAATTGATAAGATGCCTCTTACGTGTGAATTTCAGATTGGCCTTTATCACAAAGAATAAAGAGATATCAGAAAGGAATACTTGAAGTAATAAATCACGTCAGAAGATAAGCGTTAGTATATAAACCGCGGCAAATTGCATGGGGTTATCAATATTCCGTATTACAATCGCGCGCTTATAAGTTCCTTATTTTAGCGAAATCAATTTAAGAAAGAAATCAATTATTTAAGTTACCATCAACATTAGTTTCAAGTAATCAGTATTCAATAGTTCAGCATTTTGTAAGCACTATCAAATATCTGTTAAGTACAAAAGTAAAATCATGAATCAAACTAAAAATCGTGTTAACTTGAGTGAGGTGAGTGACAAGTTCACGGAAGAGGTATTGGCAGACGTTCTGTCGAAAGTATGTGATGGAAAAAAGGTACAACTAACAGATTGGGATTTTGGCGAGGGATTTACTAAAGGTGACAGCTACCTGTCGACTGTTAACAAGATCAAACTCACTGGCACTCTAGACGATGGTTCTAAGAAAGAAGTACAAGTTAATATCGTTGTAAAATCAATTCCCAAAAACATTGGCAGGAGAAAGACCTTTAGGAGTGGGGAATTTTTTGGCAATGAAATCATATTCTATACAAAGGTAAGAAAATTTATTAACAGCTTTCTTTTACATGATTAAGCAAAACGGTTAACGTCCTCAGTCTCAAATAAATTTTGTATTACAGGTTGTTCCCAAGATTAAACAATTTTTAGAGGAGAGAGGTCGAAGTGATCTGCTGTGCATACCACGTTACCTTGCTTCTTACATGGACGGTGAGAACGATTTTATAGTTTTAGAAGACGTCTCTCCTTTAGGATTTGGACCTGCATCTAGACAAAGCTGCATAGATTGGGCAGAGTGTACCGTGATTTTAAAAACTCTAGCAAAATTTCACGCAATTTCATTTGCGTATAGGGACCAAAAAAAAGACGAGTTCGCAGAAATTGCAAGTCACTTGAAAGAAACTTACTTTGGCGCTAATCATTGGGGCTGGTACGAGAGATTCCACGTAAGTGATATTACGTTTCATTTTTTATATTGCATATAGATATTAATAAAATATCTTTGCGTTTGCAGAAAAAGCTAGTGGACATAACGAAGCATGCATTAAAGATGGAATATCCCAACAGTGAAGCAGAAAAAAAATTCAATTCCTATAAATTTGGCACACTCTACGAGAAGTGTTCAGAATTATGCGAAAAAAATTCTCTCACGTCTGTTATTGCCGCGGGCGACTGTTGGGCTCCCAACTTTCTAGTCCGAGATGCTGGAGAAAATAAAAAAGAAGCACTGATGTTAGATTTTCAGCTTGCTCGTTTCTCCAATCCTCTTACGGACCTATCGTTTTTGGTTTATTCTTGCACTCAGAAATCATTTCGAGATCAGTATTACGATGATATATTAAAAGTTTATCACTCTGAATTAAGTAACGCCATTAAATCTCTTGGTTCAGACCCGGAAAAAATTTATCCGTGGAATTTATTTATGAAAGAGGTAAAACTATTATTTTATATTTAAGATTTCGAAAAGATATTGTACTAACATCGATATTAATTGCAGGTGAAGGAGTACTTTATAGTGGGGTTAGTGTTTTCTACGGAAGCAGTCCCATTTTGCTTATTAGATCCGTCTCAATCGTTCGATTTAGACGCCATAGTCAAGAGCGATGAAGAAGTAAATATTGCTGATGTATGGACATTATCTAATATCGAAACGTCAGCGGGAAGGCGAAGATTAGCAGATGTAATAGTTCATGGAGTTACGAATGGATATTTATGAAAGTAATAATTTTTATTTATGTCATTAATCTTTCTGCCTTAATAGAGAAAATTTTAAAATTTAATTTTTATTAAAAAAAAAAAAAAATAATGCATTCTATTGAAATTAATATATATATATATATATATATATATATATATATATATATATATATATATATATATATATACAGATCAGTGGACGATGCCGAAAATGATAGGTAGATTTAATCGAATTAAAACGAAAAGTCCTGTACCATTTTGAAAAATTCTCAATAGTTTTCAAGAAAAAAATTAATTTATGTACACGTAAGAGCGACGAGGAAGCGTGGGCTGAGTGAGCGCGACAGACAACGGTGCCATTTCTAGTCATTCGCCTGTCGCGCTCACTCACGCGCAGCTTTCTTGTCGCTCTTACGCTTATACATTTAATATATTTTAATTTTTTTCTCGAAAACTATTGAGAATTTTTTGAAATGGTAAAGGACTTTTCGTTTTAATTCGATTAAATCTACCTATCATTTACGGCATCGTCCACTGATCTGGGACACCCTGTATATATATTTTTTTTTTTTTGTTAAAGTAATATTGAAATAGTACTATTTTGACGTATACAATTAATTTTAATAAATCTCTAATAATTTTATTTTCATATTTGTATTTTTTCAATAGATATGTATCGCAGAATTATATTTATACATATTTAGAATAAAACTTTATGTAGTTATCAAAAATGTATAAATTTAAATAAAATATAGACAGTCCATGTCCTTTCGTATAATTTTAATTATAACAACGTAGATTAATTAAAATATAATCTGTATAAGAGAAATATAACCACCCATTAATTCTTAATTAGATCGCATACGATATATATCTAAAATTTTGCGTTATCACATAGTAATATTAACAGGGTGGACAGTACTGGTAGAAATATTTTGTATTTTTTTCATTTTTTGCTTCTTTTTTTTTTAGGAAAAGTACATCTATTGCTGACAAGCATAGTATATTAATGATAAATGCATCACAGATGCACGTTTGATGTTAATAACTTTGCTGCGTAAAGCAAATTACTTTTACGACGTTGAAAAATGCCTTAATGTGTCTCGCAGTTGATAGTCCTCTTGCATTCCTATATTAAATAGATTGCGACAGAGTTACTTGAATGTTGCTCAGCACAATCACGATCCCGAAAACGCTATACAAATGACATACATAATAGCGCAACGGTATATTTCGCTACAAGTCACGTCTATGTAACATGATGCTGAGCGTTGATCGTCACAACGTTGCTCGCATCGAAGACTGTGGTATCTTCGTCGTCTTCTTCTTCTAGTGGCAGCGGTCGCATCTCGACGTCTTGCCTGTGCGTAAGAACACCGTACTTACGGACCAATTGGGCACGTGTTTTACTTAACCTGCAGGTAAGAGCCGATTAAAGCCATAAAATTATCAATCCATTATTTCTATTTACACGTTGTCATTATTATCTGTTAAAACGTACCTAAAACTACGGAACACGATGTAGGCCATGACGAAGACGCTTAGTCCCACGAAGACTAAGAAACCGCGTACAAGAGCACCAGTATTGAAGGACGTGTGTCCTTCGCTGGACTGCCGGGAGAAATTAATAATAATTTAAGATAATAGTAGTGTAAGAATAATTCAAATTGGTGATATAGTTCGTTAGAACGAGTGTAGTGTGTGACACGATTTGTAGATTTAAATTTATATTATTCACAAAGTTCTGAAAGATGCTTTATTAGTGTGAATAAATTGTAGGAAAGTTACAAATGTGATATTAATTATAATATGTGCTCTAATATCTTAATATACATATTAATAGAACAAAATTAAAATGTAAAATACATTTATATATTCGTATTTAATTGGCATATTAATGTGGCATGAGTTGCTTTTACTATATGTATATTTGTGTAACCTGCTGCAGTTATACATTGTAATTAGAATTTATCACTAAGGTATAATTAAGATACAAATTATCTTCATTTTTGTTTCCTTGAATACCAGGAAATTATACATAGTAAATGATAAGAAAAATTATTATGTATAAGAAACTATATAATTAGTTTTTTTTCAGTAGATGATATTTGCCTCACAGCACTGAGTATCAAAAAACCACCTCTAATCCTTTGATTTAAAATACAAAGAAAATATAAGAGGGATTAATGTTCTCAAAAATATAAAAAAAAAAAAGAAAAAGAATGCACAAACATGAGTTGAATAAGTTTCATCAAAGCTCCTCTTATCTTACCAAAAGCTTTTATATTCTACAAAGCTATCTGAATAAGAATACAAGTAAAATCATTTAAAAAAAATTGTTATCTTTAAATTTTTATATGGAAAAGTTTTATTCTACTCTTTTATCTTTCACTTCTTTTTATCGTTCCAAATAAACGTGCCTCATAGAAAATACTCCAAGTTTTTATCTCGATTTACGTCAAATGAAACAAATTCGCTGTTTAGAAAAATTACTTTCCATTCACATCAGATTTTAGATAATTAGAACGTTCTACGTCGCTCCGTCTTTCATCAACTCGGATGTTAAACACAAAGGCGGGATGACGTCATAAGTGAGAATCATCTCGATCGTGATAAGTAAAGCAATAAATGAGAACTGCACGATATCAATCGGGACGGTACATACCTCGTTGGACGTGTCCGCGGTGTCGAGTGTGTGCACGGTTTTATTCGCGACGGCGACGTCCGACAATCTCGAGGTTATGTTGTCGTGAGTTCGATTGCTGTCGAGAGCCGGCTTCTTCGCGTCGCCGGCCGACCCGGCCACGTTTCTCTGACCACCCTTGTCGCCGGGTCGATCGTTCGTGGCCGCGGTGACTGCGGCAGCCGCCTTCTCCTCCACATTCGACGACGATGCGCCTCTCTTCTCCCGGTGATTCCCGTCGCAGACCCCGGTCTGCGCCAGCAAGAAGATCAGCAGGAATATGAAGAACCTGAGCTTCTGGATCTTCGACCGCGTCATCGCGCCGCGTCATTTAAACGACCAAGCGCAGCCTCCGCGTGTCTCTGGGCGGCTCACAAAGCGATAGCCCGACGTTCCGGCGCGTTCTCCATGTTGCCCGGCGCGCACGTTCGCACAGCTTGACTGAACGTCTTCCTTCCGCGCCAGCCACGCTTCCCAGTGATGAAAATTCTAGCAGCTTGTCGGCGAACGCCGCCGCGCTCGGCTCGGCTCGAGTTATAAAAGAGGACGGATATAATATGTTCCGTCCTCCTTCCGCCGCGACGAGGCAGCTACAATTCGTAGCTTACGCCGACTTCGCCGAGTCGGATCAGATTCTTGTACGCTGGAAAGCAGATATAGCGTTTGCTGCACCGAAGGCAGCTGGCGAACGTGACTTTAGAGTCGTGTGCGTCGAGTTTCACATGTGCCGCATGTATGTACCGCGCCGGCCGGTTTGCCGATGACTGATTTCTCCCCCGTTCTCTTCTCACCCCTTGCCACTGCCTCCTAAGGTTACATACGCTAGCTGCTATCGTCGCAGAAAACGCCATATCTGTCTTTCGGTGTACGCGGCCGCGAAAAGCATTCACGCGGCGAAGAGAAGGAGGGAGAGGGAGGGAACACGTGTACGCGTATGTAGTTACATATTTTTTTTTTTTTTTAATATAAAATGTATACTCGATTATATAAATGATATCATTAGAAATCGACGGAATTTAAATAGTAGTTAACTTCGGTATATATTAGATGGAAAATACTTTCATACTCTCAAACTGTTCTCATAAAGCATCTCGACTTGAAACATTTCTAAAAAGATCACGTATTATAGCAATACATGCCTGTAGGTCACTCTTATAAATTTCATCTTAATATTCACGACAAGTATGATGGCCAGCGCAAATATAAAGTCAAGAGAACGAACTTGAACGCCAGCTTCACGTAAACTTAAAGTTTCGTGTGACAAAAATATAAATATCGTTAAAGACTAAATTATTTTAAAAATTGTTTTTCCTTAAAAATTATCATTAGATAAAATTAGATAGATTACATAAATATCAAATCTTCGCGTCTGCATTCCGTTTGCATTGCAAAAAAGTTAACATTTAAAGTCTTTAAAATTTTACAAGTGTTTTACAATCTTTTTTTTTAATTCTACAGTTTTAAGCGTCAGCTTATTTAGTAATCAATGAACTCTTATTGATTGTTACATGTTGATATGGTAACGTGAGTTATTTATTCTGCTTTAACTGTCTAGTTTTCCACCTCAAGAATACGATGAAAATTCAATGAAGAAGAAATTTAATTAAACAAATTTAAATATCGGTTAGTTAATAGTGAAATTATTAATTATGCATGACTACAGATTAATCTAATTATTACAATAAATGGCAGTATTAATTTTTGCTTTTTAAGATATTAATTTCACTAACAATGGCAACGGGTGGTAAAAGTAAGAAAAAAGCTGGTACAAAGACAAATGGAAAGAATAATGGAAAAAGTAGTAAAGGTGGTAATGGCGGTAAAAATAAGGGATCGAAAAAATCCAGAAGAAGCGGAGGGAAAGCACGATTCGCCATGGACATCTTTAACGATGAGGTGATGGAGAATGCATATTATACATGTCACAACATCATGGATGTGTTAAAGTGTCGAGGATTTCCGTGGCCAGAGGCTCAGAAGAAAAAAGGCAAAAGGAAGAAATAGTCGCGCGACCATCTGAAAATGCATCCTGTCAAGATACTAATATTGATAAAAATATTTTATTAAACTTTTATATATATATATATAACTATAACCTTAAGTTTTAATGTTTTATAAAAAAATATAATTTATAACTTACACGCACTATGCACAAAGGTAAAAATAATTTTTTTTTAATGACTAAGAAACATGTCATACATGTGCATATTTACATAAACGCAAGGCATCCATTTTTTTACTGCTATTTCCTTCTTTTAATTAGCTGACGATATTAAATAATTGCAATAATCCTCAACATCAAACTCGAACTTTTCATCGTCTGTTTTAACCAATCCATTAAAAACGCAATGAACTGTCACTGTCTCAGCATATGTTAAGTCAGGCAAGAGCTGTTAAAGAACAAGATTAATAAAAATTACCGTATAAAAAAAATTTAATTATCATTGTTATGCTTACTTTTGGCGTAAGTAAAAAATATTGGGAACTGCCTGGTCTCCCTGTTATTTTGACGAGTAAGTCAAAGACACGTCTTTCGTTCATTGCGTCCATTCCCTAATAAAAATGCCACACAAAATTTTAATTGTGAAAATCAAACTATAATATATAAATTAAATTACTATTATTGATATTATAAAAACCTGATTAATTTCATCCACACAGCGAAACGGTACACGTGATAATTCTTGCAAAGCTATCATGTAAATTGCGGTAGTCACTGTTCTTTCGCCACCGCTCTGAAAATGTCTTGTTAATTCTTGCAATTCGTCAGCATCACGGAATTTTACTTTGATCTTTAAGCCGTATTGATCGAAATCCAACTAAAAAATATATTTTTATATTATTAGGAGTGAAAGGACTTATTTCGTATCATGCGTTTACACTTACAGCATTTTCACCATGCGAGAGTGTAACTTCTCCAGCGCAATCCATCGCGAAAAAATAAGAACTAAAATTTCTGTTTATCTTTTCAACCAACAGCTCCAAAGGTATTAACCACTTTTCCTTCAACTCCTCAATTTCTTTCGTTATTTTCTCTAGTGCAGCATTGTTTTTTTTAATATATTCATTTAATTTTTGAACATAATTTTGTAAGTCTTCATATTCTAGAAGTACCTAAAAATGCAAACAAAATATTTAATTTCTTTGTTAAGCTGAAAAATAATTACACTTCTCATTGTCATACTTACATTTTCAGTGTCCATATTTTTAGCCATACAAAAAACTTTGGCTTGAGCGACAGTTAACTCATTATTTATTTCATTGATAGTAGCTGGTAATTTTTCAAAAGCTTTATTTAAAGGCTTAAATGCATCATCTTGTGGACTAAGATTATTTGTGCTCAATAATGCTTCGCTATATAATCTTTCAGCTTCTTTCTTCAAAGGTTGAAACTCATTATCGTGTTGCTTAAACATTTTTTCAGCTGTTGCAAATTTATCTTTTAATTCATGAACTGCATTTTCTTTGCTTATTAAAGTTTGTTGCAGCAGCGTTACTGCAATTTTAATCTCTACGTTATTTGTATTGTAATTAAAACACTCTTGCAAAACTGTATTATACTCTTTATACATTCGCAGTTGCTTATTTATAATGGCCTATAATAGCAAATAATATATTAAACATAAATATAAATTTTATCGGATACAAAATTTTAAAAAATTATGAGTTATAATTAAAAAAATAAAATAAAAAACCTTAATCTCTTTGGTATATAATGCTTTGATATCTTCGATATTTGTGTGAGCCGTTTCCAATTGTTTGATTTTATCTGTAGCTATGTGTATTCTACTTTTTAATGCTTGAATATTCTGAATATTTTGTTGAAATTTATTTTTATTGGCTCTATATTCATCTAATATATTAGTCTCTTCACGTATCTTATCTTCCATCTCTTTGATATAACTTAAAGTTTGATTCTTATTTTCTTGTAATTTTCTTAACCTGTAAAATAGTTCAAATATTAATTCATATTAACAATAAGGCTTATTCTTTATTTTATATTAATTTAAATTAATATACCGTTCTTGAAGTTTTTGTAATTTAGATTTATCCAAAACAATAGACAGCATTCCATTTCCATTGATTCGAGATATGCTAGTTGACGTTTCGTGCGTATACTTAGATATTTTTACGGAATACATATTGTTTTCTACAAAGAAAATTTTATTAAATATAAATATACAGAAAATAAAAAAAAAAAAAGTGTAAAATCTAACTTCTCGAAAATATTACTTACCACTAAAATAACAATTTAAATTGTTGGGAATGTAACTTGTATTATTTTCGATTTCACTAGTTCCTACAGGAATATTATTCAGCTGATACATCGAGATTAGGTATTTCAATATAGATGGTGGTACTTCGATAAGTTCTGCTAAGTAATACTTAAAACCAAATTGTTTTATGTTCTCCATTGGTATACGCGGTTGCAACGAGATGTTTTTTATTGGATCAGAATGTACCACATTAACTTGGAGTTTCTGCTGTTCTCTTAAATACTTTAATAATAAATTCATATCCTGTTTATCCTCGCATGTAAATGCAATTAAATCCCGGAACGGTATTATATTTTCTAAATATTTAGCATACGAAGCTTCTTTTACGTTAATGGTGAGAAACATGGGTTGATGCACTGTTGCTGAAAATTTATCTAAATTCTCTTTTAACCAAAGCGCAGCTTTATATGCATTTATATCTCTTTGTTTTAACAGTTCTAAACGTTTCATATCAATGTTGAAACTTTGAAGCTCCGCTTGCAAAGCTGCAATCATAATTTTAAATTATATATTTAATAACAAATAATTACGATGAGAAAGTTATAAAATAATCAATTAAAAATAAATGGATATGTATTTATTTAAGTATATACCTCTTATTTCACGACTAATACTTTCATCTTCATGTTTTAATGTAATATTTTTATTCGTGAAATGATTAATTTTTTTTCGATGATTTTCCATATTAGTTGCTAAATTTATCAATTCCTTTTTTAGACTTTCCTCTGAAATATACGACAAATATCTTATTATTATTATCATAAGTGACTGAAAGAAATAAATTATTAATTACAAACCTGATCCAACTTCATCAATCATAAGAGATAAGTCATTTTCGAGTTTGCATTTTTGTTGCTGCGCAAGTTTAATATCTTGATCTCTAGTCTGTTCCATTTGAATTTTTCGAGAACAAGTATGCTCAGCCTCTTTGATCGAATTTTCACAATTAAGAATTTCATTCATTATGTTTCTTAATTTTTTATTCTTAGCCTGAACATTTTTGTTCTAAAAATATGAGTTTTTTGTGTTATATATAATTAATCAATTAAACAATTAGCAAAAAAATTTTTTAATAACTTTATTTTATACGTATCTACTCACGTGATCGTTTAACTCAGTTTTTAATATTGCTATGTTACCGTTTATTTCTTCAATTTTTTTTTTCATTGGTTTTAATTCTTCATCTATTACTTGCATGTCTCTTACTGCTTTATCCCTGGTTTTTTTTGACTATATGAACATATATAAAAACATCGTTAATAAAAATGTAATAACGTAAATAAGGTATTATTTAATAGTATACAAAATTAATTTTTTAATTAGGTTTATTTACCTCCAGTAATTTCCTTCGCATTTGATCGTACAAAATCCATGCTTTTTTTTGTTTCAACGTTATTATTTTTTTCTTTATCAATTTTCTCTCTTTTATTGTTGCAACAATTTGTTGTAACGCATCACGCCTTTGTACTTTGGATTCTAATAACCGTTTTGTGTTATTTATATCAGTCTGTAACTTCTTAAAATTGGCTCTATTTTCTTTCAACTTTACATGATACTCGAAAAGGTTTGAATCTCCAACAGATCTTTCTGTGTTTTCTAGTAACGCTTGAGCATCCATTTTTGAGAAATCTTGTACTTTATCTTGTGGCAGGAACTGACATAAATTATTGATCTGTACAAAAATAATATATGAATTAGATATATCAAGATCATTAATTTTTTTAAATTACAAAATTATAAAATTAAAAATATAAATGTAGAAAAAACATACTTGAATATTAAAACTCTCTGTAAATTTTTGGACAGCTTTTACATTTGCTTGGTTGCCATTAATCATCCATGTAGATGTCCCATCTTTAGTAAATGTTCTAGTTATTACAGAATCCTTGTTAGAATCATTTTTCAGATGGATTTCTATCTTTGCTTTGTTCTGTCCATATTTCACAAATTCCCCTATGTGAAGAGCACGTCCAATAATATTAGGCTTGCCACCCAAACCAAGAACTATAGCAGAAACAATGGTTGACTTGCCCGAGCCATTAGGTCCAATAATAACATTAAGATATCTTCCAGGCTTTATGTTTATCTCATTATAAGTTCTACAAGAGGAAAAAAAATTGCACATTTAAAAAAAAAAATATATATATATATATATAAACGTTTAATCATTTCGTTAAATAAATATCTTTACAATCTTATCAATGAAACAAAAGAATTAAAATATTCTTTACTCACATAAAGTTCTCCAAATGTATATGAGTGATAACACCTCTTTCCATATCATCAGTCATGTTGACAGGTTATGTTTCCATATATGCACTTAAAAAATACGTAAATTGAGAAATACATTAAACAAGCACGTCTATAATAATGAAACCAGTATCTAAACGTAAAGGGGAGGCAATGCAGTTTACGTTATTCACTTTCTACGTACTAACGGAACAGAAACGCGACGACTGCCCGCCAATTTCGCAAACAAATAAACGTCTGCGAAGTCTAGGCGGCGTTCGCGCCGTTCACGGCGTAGGTAGAAATGATTTGTACGTTATGATTGGCTAAATTAAATTTTCCATTTTGATCGACTCTCTCAGAGTATACCAGTTGACGCTTACAAAAAAAAGCAACTGTTTAGTTCATTCAGAGTTCTAGGATCGCACGGGCCGGCACGCGGTCGATCATGCGGCCCGAGAATGGAGATGACGTGATCTAGGTAGAACTGTAAAGTTAATAACGCGCATATTATTTTTTTTTTTTTTTTCGATAGCTCCGTCGCGGCTTCCGACGCCACCGTACGAGCAGACAGCACGACTTAACCGCGTGAAAGCCCGTCCCGATCTTTCGTTTCCAATACAAGACAGCTTTAGATCTCTCGACTTAAAAAACAAGCCACTTCTTCCATACACTTTGAAGTCTTTGTGGAATTCGTTTCCTTGAGACGAAAACGAAATGATAAAAAATAAGAAAACTTAAAATAAAAAAGACACAGGGTTTTTGTATGTACAAAAAAAATGTTTAAATCTCATTTTAGGTTATACCGTAAAAGAAAAACTATGCGTATCACTTTAGTGGAATAAATTTGAAAAATATAGATTCTGGATGTAACGCTCAATTAGATATTTAACTTCTTTTAATAATTCTATTCTGTATAATTTTTATCTCAGTAATTCCTACTTTTCAGGCTATGCACCAAAATCTATAGAATATTTTAAAGAAGCATCTTGTAAGATATTTTTATTTGCAATCTTAAAATCTGTGCCGCGTTGTTTTAAACGTTCTGATCTATTTCACGATATTGATTTTATCATGAACTCTTGGCTATTAGCTGAAAATTGCAGATATGTATCTCAATGGTTTTTTTTTTCTTTTTTTCTTCTTTTTTTCTAGAGAGCCTTTCAAGGACTTTGCATAAACACGTGTAACATTTTTATGCACGAGTATAAATGCTCTTTGTTATATATATAGCATTAGAATTATTATCGTTTTAAATACAAAGGA
Source organism: Cardiocondyla obscurior (assembly GCF_019399895.1). Classification (NCBI taxonomy): domain Eukaryota; kingdom Metazoa; phylum Arthropoda; class Insecta; order Hymenoptera; family Formicidae; genus Cardiocondyla; species Cardiocondyla obscurior. Next base: position 3,657,440 of record NC_091880.1, on the reverse strand, counting down.
CAAGCAATAAATACGCTATTTTACGAAGCGTTGTATGCGAATACGTAAAAATGTTTAAAGCGCGTTTCGAGACGACAAATACACCAAGTTACACAAGATTGTGTGAAACGTCTGCAAAAATTTTTCACATAAATTCTTCATTGCGAAAAATATTCCCGCACGAACATACATATAATAACGTATAACACGATGAATATTTATTTATGCTAAATAACTTTCAGATCTAAATTGAGCATACTTTAACAAAAAGAGAAAAACAAAATGTTCAATAAACGTTTGTCGAAAAATACAAAATGAAAAGTATTACAAGCGTTATACATCTGCTCTTTTTTACATTTTTCTCGTAAAAAAGAAAAAAGAAAGGGAAAGTAAGAAGTAGTGAATCGCAAGGTGACGAAAGAATGAAATAAATAATTTGCGTTTGCTTCTATGAATGCCTTTGAGTCAAAAGAAAATACCTTTTCTTTCATCATCTGCGATCTTTGAACGTCTCGACAATTTCAAGAAAAATCGGCTCCTAATTGATCAAAGAAATCATAAGAATAAAAGGACAATGCACTTAAAACATTTTAAGTGCATAATTATTTCTGTCAACGATTGCTTTGATTAATCCCGTCTACTTAGTTCTTAATTAATTTGAAGAAAAAAAAGAAAAGAAAAAAAAAAGTTTTAGCTTGCTTTTATTTTACATATTTTGTATTAATTCCAAGATTACGCGGAAAAAACCCAAATTCATTGGAGGGATGTTTGTATTTCACGCTTTGATCGTGAAGAATAATTTGATGAAGCTTTGAGGAAACATAAACGCGGTCGATGCATTATCATAATGATAACGTTCGCCACCTCTTTAGTGCCGTTAAAATACAAAAGCCCAGTCATCTTAAAATAATATGTTGCCCACGAACCATGCCGTACCTATTAACAATTTCATCAGTCAGGGGAATACGTCGATTAACTCTAATCTAGATAATAGTGTTGTCCTTGCGTCACAGGTTGGTTTTTCAACGTTACACTCGTTGTTACGTATACGCCTTTCACGATATCGATATTTTTATAAAAGGCGAGCTGCGCTTTTGAATAATATTTTAATGTCACGTGTAATTATGTGTTAATTTATTAAACATCGCGAAAGTGATTTCTATATCACGGTCGCTTATAGATTGAGCTTGGCAAGTGATTATCGACGGCAGTACGCTTTCAAATTTGTGATATAAACGGGTATCGATATTTTTGCATATCAAATAAAAAAAAAATAAATAAGTGACTATGTCGTGATAAAAAAAAATTAATAAATTGATTAAAAATTTAAAAAATACCTTGAAAATTTTCGAAGCAATTAAAGTGCATTATTTGTAATCGTTATTGATGGATATATTTTTGCGAGTTATTAACCCACGTGCGAATATTGCGCAGCTGCTGCCTTCTCAGTTTACGTGTGCACACATGATTCGTCTTGAGCGCGACCTAGATGCGAAAGATGATGGGTCGTGCGGTATGTTGTGGCAATTATACATCATTTATTTTATGCAATGCATCCCAAGGGTGACGAGTGTGCCGATCGAAGAACGCCATGGTTACTTCACGGCTAACAAATGATCCCGCGGTGACCGCTCGCAGTTTTTAATTCGAGCTCGTCAGGTTTAGACGACGAGAGGGGGGCCTCGTGTCGGCGTTTATCGTGCTGAGAAACGAACCTTCGCCCGCTTAAAAATTGAAGGAGAGACTTAATCCGCGAGACTTGCGCTTACGTTTCAAATGCGCCAAGATGCGCCGAAAATGCGATCGATAATTTTCAGAGCGCAGTCTACGATTACGGTCGCTGTTCTCCGACGATACCCTCGCAATGTTCAATTTGGCTTCGTCCAAGTCCCAAGGACGTGCCAGGAACAAAGTGCGGAAAAAATGGTGGCTGTTCCGCGCGACGGACTTCCAATCCTTGATGTTGCCCTGCTTCGTTTTCTGCAGCTTTCTCGGCTTATTCCCGTACAAGACCAGCACCCTGACCTTCGAGATCTCCAGGCCGCGCTACATTGTGTCCAGCATCGTAATATGCGTCGTCATCGTTCACGCGCTGTCGATACTCTACCAGATCGACGTTTCCTTGACGATAAAGTACGAGGGCATACCCGGCGCCCTTCAGTGCAACTGTTATTACATTCTGGGCGTTTTTATCGGGATCGTAACGTATTTATTATCGAAGCCTCGAATGCATTTGCTGCAGACCACGCAAGAGATATCAGCGAGGCTACCCCCGGAGACTTATCAGAAAATGTCCAGGCTGATCCACGCCAAGGATATTATCGGCTTTTTATTCTTAATCGCACAGACGACGAACTGCTTCTCCGACGAGTACAATGAGACTTTTTTCAAGCTGTTAAGCGTATATCTAACTCTGCTGGTGTTTCAGATGGATATGCTGTACATGAATTGCGTATGTGTGCTAAAAGCCTGTTTCAAGCGAATCGACGACAACCTGGTCAACCTGCGGGAGCTCGTGATAAGTGACGAGCCGCATCTACTCAGGCGGGTGTATCACGAGCAGAAGAATCCATTTCTGCTGATGGAGATCAAAGCGCTGAAGAAGCGGCATTTGATGGTCAGCGACACGGTACAGATGCTGAACGACATTTTCAGCCTGCAGCTTCTCGCCACCATCGTCATGACTTTCGCCGAAATCACTTTTAGCCTGTACTTCTACATAGTGCAGTGGAAGGAGAGCGTGCCGATTGTCAATCTCGAGAAACAGATTTGGCACGCTTACTTCATCACATCCTTACTGTATTACTCGGTAAAAATGGGGTTCGTAGTGTGGGCGTGCGACACCGGCAAGGATCAGGCTCTGGAAATCGGCACCACTGTCCACGACGTCCTTATCAACACCAGCGACAAGCAGCTCAAAGATGAGGTAACCATATATAATTTAATTATTTTATTTAGCAACGTTTTAATTTGCTTTTACGATAATGTTTTACGCGCGCTGCATTTAATTACACGGTGTATCTATCGGTGAGGTGTCTTGACATTTACAGCTGCAATTGTTTTCCCTGCAAGTACTGCATCGCGAGAATACATTTTGCGCGAAAGGTCTCGTTGTGGACGCGTCGCTCCTTACTGCGGTAAGCAATCGGTAATTTGTCTTAATTAATTACACGTATTATTCATTCTGTGATTTTGCTTGCAGATAGTGGGTAGCATTACCACGTATCTATTAATTTTAATACAATTCTTAGTCACGTCGAAATCATGTTCCAAGTCCACGAGCAATACTACGCAGGCAACTTAACAATATATTATGTATATATGCATGTATGTGACATATGTAATTAAATAAAAGAAAAACCGATTTTTTTTTTTATATTAAAAAAGAAAAAAGAGAAGATTTGATTACAAGTAGATCGTTTAAATATTCCTTTTTAAAATAATTTGAGTAAAAATATTTATGAAAAATATCGCATGTAATCGAAGCTTTTAATTACTTCTTTCGTTTTTAAATTAAAGCGCAATAAAATTAATATTTGCGTCGTTAATTCGGTATAATTTGATATTCATTGTTAATATTCAAGAGTATTCGACATTGCGAATTTATTTACGACTAGAAGAAACCATACGCGTGCTACGTGTGCGCTATTTTTTAATAGCACAAATTTTTTACAGATAGGATATGTAAAAATATAATTACTTTACTTAAAGTTCCGTCTTCAAACGTCGGCGGTATCGTACGTTTTGTAATGATCAGCAGCCAGTTTAGTAACACAGATATGAATAAAACAGCAGTAAAGCTTTCGTTTCATTGATGCCACGTGGACGGCGGTATCACCGCGGAAATTCAGCGATAAATGCAATCTTCGAGGTTTAACATCGCATCTCGGTATTTCGCGCTGCGGAAGAATGGATCGCGCTGCAAAACTCTAAAGCACGAGCATAATTTTTTAGGTATTTTCTCGCGCGGAATTCTCTTTATCGCGAGCGAGTGACCCGCGGAAGTGACTTTTGACCGTGTCACTTTGCTATTGCTAAATCATAAATTCGTAATTTCGCTTGTCCTCGAAATTTTATTTTTTCTTTTTTTAAACAGCGCGTGTCTATTTCGCATTTTAAAGCCATAGAGATTTATCGCTCTGTTCGTTTGATTCATTATTTGGTATTTTATTAAAAAAAAAAAAAAAAAAAAAAAAAACAGGAAAGAAGACGATACCGCCTACAATATTTTTGCCGGCGACAACTAATGAAAGTAGATATTTTAACGTCAAAGTGAGCCCGTAAAAACGAGCATGGGACAAAAAAACAATTTATCATTAATTATTACAGATGCCAGTAATGCGGAGGAATGCGCTCCGCGGGATTGGATCGCCTAGCTGCGACGCCGGCGGCGGCGGCAGCCTCGAAGTTGAATTTTCATTCAGAGCGGAGACATTGTCGAACGCTGCCGGACCGCGCGATCTATTGTCGTCAAGGTTAACGCTCCGCTGCGCGATAATATCCATATATAGTCGCAAAGGTTAATTTAGACCAAAAGGCTAAATGCGTTAATGATTTCAATCGGACTTTAATGCCGCGTCGCGAGCCGCGGGTCACGGCGGCCGGGCGACACATTGTTTATCGCAAGCGCAAGTACTCGGGGAGGAAAACATTTTCCCCAAGGAGAGAATCACTTCTTACGCGCTTTTTCGCCTCCGCCGCGGCGGTATCGCTCTATTCCGTACAGAAGTCGAGAAGCGACGGGCATATCGATGAATTACAGATATAACGAATGAATTATTTCGTCACACATCGCGCGACGTGTCGTTTATCTCGCTGGACATCGGTCCAGACGAATACGTTTCGGCGGAAACTGAACGAGGCTGCAATTATGCAACGGCGCGTCGCACATGCAAATCACCTCCCCGAAAAAAGGAAAAAAGAGGAAAAAAAAAAAGAAAGAAGAAAAAAATAAAATAAAATAAGAGAGGCACGTGCAAAAACTTGAAATGCCAACAGACTATGTAGAGTCGAAAGCAGGAAGTTTTCGTTAACGCCTGGTTTACGTAACGCGATGACAAATGAATTTGCCGGAACGTCTCTCTCCCTCGATATTAATATAACAATGTTGTTATTCCAATTTTCGTTTTAATTATTCTCGTTACTAATTAGTCCCGCGCGATCCCGCTGAGAAATCGGAAAAGTGGAACAGCGCCTCGTAACAGTGCTATTTATACAAAAGTGTCTTAAACTTTCTCGCAACTTTTAATTGACATAAAAAAAAAAAAGAAAGAAGAAATTAAAATTAAAATTAAACTGTGACGAACGATAGTCGCTTTCGATCTTGCTAAAAGCGATAGATTTCAATTTCATCGGAGAATCTAGTACGTTAAAATAGCTATTTAGAACGTGCTCTACGCGCCACGTATGTGTCAAATAATCGATCCTGCGTAAAATTTTGACAACGTGCGTGCTGCGCGCCAGCATTCGCGATACTTGCATCCGATCGCGCGTGCATTGCGCTCCGTGATCTTGCACGTGCAGCGTGCGTACCTGCCGCGATTCTTTCAGCCCGGAATTCCGTTCTTTTGTCTAATTCAGGCGGGACAGGGCGCGAGGGGACGGTGGAGGTAAGAGAAAGAGAACGAGGATCGAGGAATAGAGCGGCAACGCGCGCATGGGCGATCACGCGATTTCGCGATCGCGTCTCATCGCCGCGGACGCCGCGGCGCCTCTGACTGTGTGACCGATTCGCAATCGCCAGAGTAGCTAGTCAGCAGTGCCGCGCAGACCGTCGCGCCGAGTGAACGTCGAGGAGTGTTGCTCCCGCACGAATACAACGCGTCGCGAGATTGAAGCCTATTCAGGGAACGGCAGCTGCGACGAGTTCTTCTCCCTCAATTTAAGCGACGTCGTGTCTTTTTCTCTCTCTCTATTTTTTTGCGCGAGTGACGAAGAGGCCAGAATCGTCCAAAAAAAAAATAATACATCCGATAAAAAGACAGAGTTCTAAGTGCTGACCGAACTGACAGCTCGAGTGGCACGTGGACGAGCGCGCGCTTGATCTCCGCGCGTGTACGGTGGGACGTTTAAATCCCGAGTGTCGAGCTCGATCGAATTAGAGCACGTCGCGCAGAGGTGATCCAGCGGATACGAGCGCCCGAGGGTAAGGAGATCCGACTCCGGTGATCCATGCTAAGACGCGGCCTCGTACGCGGATCTTCGGCGCGGCCGCGTCGCAGACTTCCCTCGCGGTAGCGCGGGTGCAGTGACGGGGTCCAGGATACGAAACAAAGCGGAACACGTAATCGGCGCGCCGCACCGGCGCAAGTGGGATGCAGCGATTTTAATTGCCGCGTGAGAGCGCGCCGCCGATCTACGCCGCGGCGCTCGGCCTAGTGAGGTGCAAGGGCAAAACCGATTCCTGTACGACGAAGTAAGTAACCGGCACTTGGCTTTCGCCTCGCGCGAGGCTTTCCCACATCATATGCGCCGCAATCCGAGACTCTTCTGCGCTTTTCCGCGTCTGGACACTATGTCCGAGAGATCATGATTATCGTCCGGTTGAATTTTATTACGCGCGACAGAATTATATGTTTTTTTTTTTTTTTTTTTTCTTTTTCTTTTACGTAGCGAGCAATAATTAATGCTTATCGCGTTAACGAGCAGTTGAGTGCTTTTAAAACTTTTGGGCAATACCAATGGGTTTTTTTTGTTTCTTCATCCACTTCCGGTAATTATCTCCGTATTAAGTTAACGACTGTAAAAAGCCTGCCAATTATTTTCCCTGTTGGCGTACCGAGTTAAATGCATTCATCAAGAAAACGACTTATCTCAACCCTTAGAGCGCCACGTGGGTCGTATATAATTTTTCAAACTACCGCTCGCTCGCCGGGGAATATTTTAGAACGTATACTTTATGTTTAAAAATTGCTATTATTAAGACACTGACGACACGGACAATGAAACGGTAGATTGGGTTCGCGCTATATTTACGCCGGCGCGACTCTTGTATCACCAATCCTAATCGAGACGACGTGCCAAGAAATGTGGGTAAAACATTTGGCGCAGTTTGTGGAATTGTTAGGGTACTGTCTCACGTCATAAATAAGTGCGCGACTCGTCTAACTCGTGCAAAAGTCACGGCGATGACCCGCTTTAATGTACCAGAAATCCCAAGTCTCGCGGGGAGGGAATAAAATTCACGAGCGCGGTGCGGATCGCACGAATTACAGATCTAAACACCGCGCGTGAAATAGACTCAGATCGGCTTAAAAATAATCCGGGAAAGTCTTTTCTTGGCGAGGTCGAGAACGATACGAAGCTAAAAATAAGTAAGCGGATAACGTGTGCCGAGTTTAAATAGAACAGATAATTATTCAACAAATTGTATTGTTACGAAAAAAAAAAAAAAAAAGACAAAAAAACAAACTGAAGTTTCGCGTGTGAATCCGCGCGGCGGAAGTCAGTGAACTTTTTGCAGTGTATACGCGACGCGCGATGGACGTGACGTTTCCGTTAGACGCGCTCGACCGCGCAATAGCGTCTTTGAGTTATTACACGGTGTTAGCGAAGACTAACGAGAATTTATGAACGCGACAATGAGTCGTCTAGTCTTGTCGACAATGCGCGGCGAGTGTTTCTCATACCATTGACTGCCGGGTCGCATTCTTCTATATAAAACTGTTCTCTCGAGAGTTGATCACTTTATCCGCTTTTTCATTCGGCAACGTTGCCCTCGGGAGAAAAGTAATTACTCGTGGCGTGTTATAATTAAATTCTAACAATCCGTCATAAAACTTTCTTCCACTTCAGATAAAATTATCTATTAAAAGCGATTACCATTAAACAGAAAATTTTAGTTTCTTTTTTTTTTTTTTTTCTACTTTAATTATTTTAATGGACGCTTCCGACCGGTTTTTTTTTTTTTTTCTTTTTTTGCAGCTGGTATACTTTCGCAACGTAAACAATCAAATGTCACAGGCGACGTCAATCATTATCTTGATCCACGCTTATTGCTCGATTCATGTTTATCACTACGCAGACCTGACGTGACGCGCATAGTAGCGTAACATACGTGAAGTGCATTGAAAACGCCTGCCGAAGACGGATTGAGTCAACTTGTGCTAATATTGTCGTTCGATAAATTCGGCGCGAGCAAACAGCCGACGATGTGCTCGATTATCATCGTGGCGAAACTTACGCGCGCATACGGCGGGATATTTTAATTCTCATCTCAAGGCTGCTTCGGATCTATATACGGCGCGACGAAACGGTCATTGTGGAAGTCGTTTGAATGAAAAGGTGTGAACTCGCGCGCTCACGTGTCTCGAGATTCGCGCGCGTTCGCCCCTCGCCGAACTGTCGGTTTTCGTTGGCAAATAAGCGATTTTACAAATTATCCGATCACACACGGGCACCGGCAGCGTGTATACACGCGTCTACATCCTACGTCTACGTCAATGTAGATCGTGCATTACGTATCGTTTATCATTGTACGTCGCATTTATTATCTGTCCGTGCAATGGCACGCGCGCAATAAAAGCGATGATGATTAGCGGCGCGCAGGAGAGCGGAACGTGTTGCTAGCCTTCCTACGCGCGATTAGCCAACGCTGGATCTTTTCTCCCGCACATTTTACGGGTAATTAATAACAATTTCGCGCGCGCTGACAACATCCGACGAGACATCTATTTTTGCGTGAAAAAAAACAGAGAAAAAAAAATGGGTTTAACGCGGACGTGACATTTTTCCATTTTTCCCGTTCTCTTTCTCTCGCGTTGTTCTTTCAGACTTTTATAATACAATGAAAAGTTACGACGCTGCGTCATTCCGTGTAGCCTCGAGTACGCGGTTTATCGTAAAGTTTATGCGTACGGCGCTCAAGCAAGAGAATCGGTGACCGGGGTTATAGCCGACGTGATAATTGCCGCTCGGTTACGTGGTGAGAAATCGCGAGAACGCGAAATAATCGGTATGCGAAACACGCGCGAAGCGGACCGAGAATGCGGATCTGCTATTTTAGCGAAAACAGCCGTCCGTCTTTTTTTTTTAATTTTTTTTTTTTTTATTTTCGACAGTCCGCACTGTCACCTCTTTGGAGATCCGCTCTCCAATCGCTTGACCTTGCCTATGATGGCCATTGTCACGATTTAGTCGATCAAAGTTAGTCGCCGCACTAGACGGCGACTTCTTGCGGGTCGGAGATCGGCGGCAATTATATGCCTTTGTCGGAATTAATTTTTATATTTTTTTTTCACCCCCCCGAAGGTCATCTGCATACCGCGCCATGTGGATATATAGATAAAATACTAATTAACTCACAGGTTATAATTTACCGAAGCGATATACCGTGTCTTTGAGCAAAGAATTCGCGCTAGTGACGTATTTTGCGGTTTGACTTGCGAGTGAACCGGAGGTGCCAATTTTAGCTTGACTCGCGTGCAATTAAAATCAGGACATATGCAAAATTCTCGATATGTACGTTACTTACGTTTTACGTCAGCGTATTCCAGCCCGCCCAGCTTCCTCGGCGATGTTGCATCGCCTTCGAATTACGATCGATGCTGGTTTTGCGCAGTTTCGCACTTCCAATTGCGACGTTAAGACTTTCCATTTATCCTGTATATCTCGGCGTTGCTCCGATTGCTACACTTCAGCATTGCTTCACTTCTTTCTCTCTCTCTCTTTCTCTATCTCCCGCTCTTTCTCTTTCTCTCTTGAAGCCTAATTGCGACGCAATTCGGAGCTCGGACGCGCGAGGAGCCTCGACAAAGGTTTCGATTCGCGACGTTACTTTGCTTGGCGCTACCTTTCATTCCCCAGGCGGAGGCAGGCATTAATTATGCGGGAGGAAAGAGTTCGCGTATGCACAACGAATGCAAGCGTGTGCGATTTGCACGCAAATAGCGACCCCGTTGACATCATGAGGAGTGTATTTTCTTGACTTTCCTTACGATCAACGTAGACCTTCGGGGTCTGATGAAGATGCGCGTTCGTTTAAAACGTAAAAAAAAAAAAAAAAAAAAAAAATCTTATTCATACAAATATTCTTAAAATATAACTCTACCTTATATTTCTATTTATTAAATTTCTCTTATTTTTATACAAATTATATTAATGCTATTTTTCGCGTTATTAAAATTTCCTAGCGAGCCACGGCTCGAGTGGAATAAATTAAATAAAACCAAGTGGCCTAAAACTATCCGCGTTTCTAAATCCGATCATCGTTCGCGGCTTCCTTTGACGACGTTGACGAAATCGCCGCGTTTCGATTCGGTGGGCGATTTTTTCGCGCACTTTCTCCCGTCACCTCGAGAGAGCGAACGGATTCATTCATGAGAGAGCGGAAAGATAATAATTTTCTACGAGAGCGTGCAAGAGTATCACGGCGTAAGACGCACGATGACAAGTTGTTTTTCTCGAGCTACGTAATGGCACCGATGCACGGCGTGTTACAGCACGGAGATAAAATCGGATCTGGGTTGCGCCGCAAGTCGCGAGTGCGTGAGTCAGTCGGCAGTCGCGACGTCCGCTGGAACAAACAGAATTATTAGGCTGATGTACGAATAACGGCCGCTTCGGCATTGACCGATGCATATTTTTCTAGTAGATAAACGTTTCCACGAAGTTTATTATGTAACAGGCTCGGCGAAGACCTCCGATAGAGGTAGAGAATGGGGCGACGGTATCTTATTTTCTCTTTCTAGAATCAGAAAGTGCCTTTTCCTTTAGAGAAATTCAGCCGCGGTGTGACGTAACCCGAGGAAACTCGTTCCCATTAAATTCTTTTTTAAGGAAAATGACTTTGTTGTTTCGGAAACAGCAGCGAGGCCTTCTTACATTACTTTTATCATTCTTACGTTATTGCTCGCAAATGTTTGTCGCTACGCGTGCATTTCGTCCTCCTTCTCTCTCTCCCTCTCTCTCTTTCTTGAAAAACACAATGCGAATATTTATGCGCGTAAAAAATGTTTTCTGCTTTAACGTAAAGAGTAAGCACTCGCTGATAAGCGAGTTGTAAAAATTCCTTGTAAATATGATGGACGGATATTTATTACGATGAATATCGTGTATTAATGTCTAACCATTTATACCGACAAGTCCGCCGCCCCGCTGCGAGAAATTGACGTGAATTCGTTCGGTCTTCTCGCGGCAGTCACTTTCATTAGCGCGGCGCGATAGTCCAAGATCCTAATCGTTTGGAATGCCGTGCTATTAGACGCCGAGTATCTAAGTAGATCGGAAATGGCAGAGAAAAAAAAAAAAATTATTATTTGCTTCACTTGGATATGTAATTACTTAACGTAATTACTCTTACATGAATATAATCGTCTTATTCACCTAGCGAAGTAAACGAACGACGTTACTAATCGCCAAAACATCGAGTTGCCCAACTGGCTAATTAATTATTTAAACCGCATAATGAAAATTCTCTTCCTCTCGTCGAAAGCAGGCGCTCAGAAACTTTCGAGCTTTTAGCATCCACGACAAGCGCAAAAGTATTTTCGATCTCGATAATTATGCGCATTTATAACCCGCATAGAATGCCTGTGTCAGTTATCGTGCATGACGCGACACTTTTTTTCCTTTTTTTTTTTTGACGTACATCGACGTAAACAAGTATAATTTTTTTCATGAGCGCCGCGACGATACACGCTCACACGCGCCGATAATTGCGAGAAACACACACACATACACAACGAAGATTCATAAGCTTCCAATAAAAGATCGCGCGCGCGTTAAAAAATTTTTCTGCCATGTGCGATGGTTTAGTCTACGATAATGACATTTATGAAACGGTCTCGCCGAACTGTATACGATCGATTAATATTCCTGCAGCGATTCCAAACTTATGCACGTTTTATAGAAACCGTATCCTCAATGAATTTCAGTCCGAGCTCTTTAATCATAGTTAGCTGGGTATGATTTAGGTTTAGATTAATGCTTATAATTATTTAATCTCATGCAACGCGACATAGTAAGATTGATACGCGTATTTTACGATAAACGAGTCTTGCCAATGACACGTTGTCAAAGTATTTGAGGAAATCGCGAGGAGAGAAAAGTCTAGACGAGTTAAAGGCGCCCGGAAGTGATCTGTATCGCGAGTGCCCGTTTATAGGCGCCGACGAGGTAACGCACGTGTCGCTAAATTAAATTAAGCGCGGCCACTGACGTTGGCAGCCGCGTTTCTCGATGTTTGCACAGAGGAATCAGCCTCTCGAATTACGGATATCTCTGTCTTTCTAGCACAATCGGCCGGCTATATGAATATTTTTATATAATTTTTCTTTTCTTTTTTTTTTTTTTTTTAATACTATTGATATTGATGTAAACGAGTTCTTGTGCACTTCAAAGTGTTCTACTTTAAAATATGGAATAACTTATCCAAGTTTGAGCATAGCAATCTCGAAGGTTATCAAATGTCCGCGTATCGTCACGGATACGAGGTGTGATATGGAGAATTGAAAACAAATTCGTATCGGTACTTCTGCAAAACGTGGACGCATAGATTAAGCGGTTAAAGACGCTCGCGATAGGTTGAAACTGGGGCATCTTTGATGTCGATAAACTGTGAGAAAAATTAATATCAGCTCGCGAAAGAAGGTATCGGTGAGCTGCGAACATATCTTGCGTATGTATTATCGAAACAAATTTTAAAATAATATATTATTTCATTAAATTCTAAATTTACGACACATACTTTCGTTTATATCTCCCGATTGTTTTTCTTTAATTTTATCTTCGCAGTATGATAAGAAGCACCGATGTTTTATGAGGAAAAAATATCGAATAATATTGATTTATATGCGATATTCGATTGTAAAGAAATTAAAAAAAAAAAAAGAGGGAAAAAATAATTTAAGCTTTATTAAATTTAATTAACTAATTACGCGACTGTTAAAAGATTATGTTAGTTATATTTGATAATACAATAAAGTGAACAAACTTATAACTTAATGTTTAATTTAATACAAAGCGTAAAAATATTAAAGATAAAATCTCTGAAAATTTTTCAATCCTTTATATAAATATATAAATATGTAAATATGCAGAAAGTACCGACGCGAACACTCGTATGTATTTTTATCTGCGGAAGATGATTAATCCTATCGTCGTATATATTTCTTTTGTATGCAATTTTTTTTTTTAAACTGATTTTCACGACGAGTCAAATTTCTTTTTTACATTCTTTTTCTGGGGAAAATCAGCGAACCGAAATGTTAATCTGCTTCTTCCAGCGCCATGCCTTTGCAATTACTTTACGAGAATACCGCGGAAGACATTATGCATGAAAGTAACGGTTCACCGGTATGACTACTGCTTGAAACAATCTGTTCGCATCCGTCATGTTAAACAGCAAACCGCGGTTACAATGCCATTATGAGCGAGCACGACTGCAAAGCTGTCGTGTTTATGGCCATACGTTTCACTTTCAAGTGGGTAGTTTGTGGTACTCAACGAGTACATTAAAGTATAAATATATTCCGGTGTTCCGTCCAGCTGAAAGCAAATATTGTCGAATGCAAACGGTTTGTAATTTAATACCGCGATAAAATCGCGGGTGTCTCGAGAGCCTTCCGAAAGTGATCGATTCGAAATTTTGTCCCGTAATCGCATTTCAGCCGTATTGCGAGCGTAGCAAGCGCGTCATAAGCAACGTCTGCGGATTTCGTTATTCGTTTGCTTTTAATAAACCGAATTTGTTTTCGTCCGAAGGTGAATCTTAATTGTCCCACTTCGATTCGACGCGATTGTGCTAGTTATTCAGCCTTCGCCGCCTGTTATAACCTTTTAACCCGTTCTCCCAAAATATCGGCGAAAACTGATTTCTTGGCAGGCTGAAAACGGCGATATGCATCACGTTCATGTGACGCGACGATCAGCTGACTGTCACGTCGCATGGAGGCGACGAAAGTGTAAGTCGCATCCCCGATGGTGCAACCCGAGTCGGAGCGACCGGTTTTGCGGTTCCGTTCCGGCGTCGAATTCCACACACGGCGTCGCATTACGCCGTTTTCGTATCGTATTAGCCACGTGCCGGACAGCGATAATACTTTCTCGCGTGTCGCGCGTCATTCCCTGATCGATCTCTTCTTCGTCGCCTCGACCGTGATGCAATTTCGTGGATAATGCTCTTGCGGCGCACGCACACACGAGCGTCCCTCCGCGATTGGCAAGGCTTCCCTAACGAGCCACGAGCGAAGGGGGAAAAAAAAGAAATCGAGTCCTTTTGAAAAATCTACCCAAAAGCTCGCCGCGCTTTTTAATTCAATTTTTCAAATTAATCGATCGTTGGCTGGTTTGTATAATTATCAATTTTCGATAAATTCCAACGAGGGACACGAGTGGCCGATACTTTAAAATCGAAACGATTATCAAAAGCAAGCGGAGGGAAAGGTAAAAGGTTTGAAGAGTCGCGTGATCTTTTTTGGGAAGTCCCTTTCAGGCGTCGCTACGCAATAGACCCCGTTGTCGTTCGCCGACGGGAGAGCAGACGGTCTCGCTCATGCACAAGCGATTTTTTTTTTTTTCGGATTATGGCCGCGCGCGCTGCGCTGACCTCGATTTCGTTGGCACGCACATGGCGCGCTATCACATCGGCTGCCAAGCGCAGCGATATCTCCGCTTCGCCGGTAGGCAGCCGCGCGCTCCACGTACAGAGAAACCTCTTTTCCGTTCGATAATAAATTGGTTTGCGTATTGTCTAATTATGTGGAAATATATTCGCGGTAATTGTGATCGCTGTCAGATTCGGTTCGTCGATTACGACGTTGCGGAACGACGAAAATATCTAACAAACGTCTTCCTATTTGCACGCTCGTTTGGCTTGCGCGCGGAATCATCGTGTAGGCGGACACGCTCAGACGTTTCCCGAGAAATATGTTCATAAGCAACGGCTATTGTATTTCATAACATAGTTGCGGTCTTTTGTAAATAAATAAATAAATTATCCACCGGCTCTATTTTTAACCGGCGTGATAATCCATCCCGCGTGTGCACCCAGAAATTAAAGGCCCCCCAAAACCCACCCGTGATAAACTTGTTTTCGCGTCGGAGCTCTGTGACTCGAAGGAGAGGAGGAGGGCCTGCGATTCTAACCGGTTCTATTTACGGTTCTATCTACTGTGTACTGACCACGGTTAATCGCGCCGGTTTCATTAACGTTGAATCGTCAGTTTGCCTGCTTTTATCTAAATTTAGTATCGAAAAGATCCGATAAACCAAGATTAGATAAAACATCGTCTACGAGATAACACCGTGGTTTGTGTACTTCGTAACGTAGCGGGGCCCGTCTTCCACTTACTTTTCACGGCCACGAATTCTCCGGTGGGATCGCGAAAGACTTCTATTTAGCACTAACGTGCAAGGGCGCCTTTTCCGCGTATCGATACCGAGTTGGTTGACTAGCTTCGCTGTTTCCAGCCGGGATAACGCGAGCCGTTCTCGAGCGAGCGATTTCGTCGTTGCGAAAGGGGTTAGCCGGCATCGAGGAAACCGGCCCTAAGTCGTGATCCCCCGCGTTCCGGGTGAACTACGCGCATGCCGCGTCGATGAGTGGCTATGCGGCGTGCCGCGAGCGGTTAAGTATGCAAGTAAGCAGGTCAATGCACTCCACCCACACCTGGCCCGTGCGAAATAGCCGGTCTGTCCTTGACACCGCGTGAACCGGCCGCTTCTCTATCTCGGAGTAGGGCCCGCTCGATCCGCCCGGTAAACGCGATCGCTCCTCTCCGACTTGTTATTCTATCATCCGTGGAAAAAAAAAGAAAGAAAAAAAAAAAGAAAAACTTTTGCAACTGACCGGCGAACCAGTCTCGAATAACTGAAATAAAGACGGCTGATCGATCGCGTACCCTCGGCTCGTTAAATCTCGCAGCCTGGTCATTTATCACAATCGACGCTTCTTCGCAGACAGTAGCCGTCGCCGCTTTGTATCTATTCCGAATGTTTTGGCAGTTCGCTATTGACCTGTCGCGCCGCAGTCATGCCAAGTAACATAATGGCGCAGCAACGTATGGTCGATCGGTTGCGTGTGCTCAAGTGTGTACAATGAAATTCAGGACTGGTCGAAGCCACGGCGGCTTCATCGACCGTGTCAGCGACGCCGTGGCGGTATAATACTTCCCGTAAAAAAATTTTTATGTACCATTACTACTGATCTCGGGGTACGAAAATTTCGGCGAAACTAAGAGACGTTCGCGCGAGGCTTCAGCAGCTACGGATGCGAATTAAAAGGCGCCGAGAGGCCCGTTGAACCAGCGCTGGATGGCGTGCTATAACTCGCGGAGCGGACAGCTGCATCCCCCGTCGTCTTCTGGCATCCGTGAGATCGCATCAAACGGCGCACGTGCCCTCACACACGGCCCACGCGTACGAGGCGGATGAGGGATCGCCACGCGGCGCGGGAATGGGTGCGAAACTTGTTTACGCGACGAAGTAACGTTGCGCATTCCGCGGCGCAAGTTGCAGTTATTCAGGGAGCCTTGACTCGCAGCTTCGCGTAGGTGCATCTCACGTGTGCGCGAAGGCGAGGAGAGGAAGGGTCCCGCGGATCGCGAACCGTAAATGGACCGGAATTAATTGCACGTTACGATTGCCTGGGCCGCGAGTGCTGAGGATATTTCTCGCGCTGTTGATTCTCGCGCTCTGCACCTTCTACAACGTGTGTCGCGATCAATCTTCACCGTAGATCGATGAGGAGAGCGCGAAACTGTCGGCAATAAACGCCCGACAAAACGCTCACGTGTTTTCGGCCTGAGAAACAAAGCGAGTTTTCAGGACGATGAGTTAGACTGATTTTCGGAGGAAACTATCTCGCGGCTGCACTCTGAGGTTTTTTTTTTTTTTACAAAATCTTTTTTTTTAACGCAAAATGTTGGATATTTTTAATCACTAGAAGAAATCACGTACGCGCTATTTTTTAAGAGACCCTAAATATAATTTTATAATCGCGAAAATTACTTAATGAAGATAACAATTAATAGCTAATTTACGCGTTACACTAATTTTTTAAGATAGAAAAAATGATATCACGAGCCTCGTTATCTCTATCTTCTTTCTTTTACAATTCGTTTCGCCGGGTTTAACATTGAAAAGTCGAGGAATACAATGTAGTAAGCGAGGCTCAACCGAGAGCATCGATAGCGATCAATCAACGACGAACGTTTCTGTTTCGAGAGCACAGTAGACCATTGTGCGAGACGTATTACATGGAGATCTTGCGTTACTTCACGTACAAGGTCAACGAATTGCCACGGCCGAGGCTGATCGCTCGTTGGAATTTGTGCGAAAGCGGCGGCGGGAGCCGCGCGATTGAGCCGTGCGAGTACACCGTACTCGAAGGGCTTTATCCGCCGCGTGGGAGGTCCGGATCAATGTAGTTTGCCGTGGAACGCGAAAACTAACCCGTCGCGGTAATCGCGGCCGGATGGTTTATGGGCCGAGCTATCCGCTAGGAATAATGGTGCGTGCGCCGTCCGGTCGCGAGGAGTGCGCGAGGTCAAGCGCGATGGTAGGTCTTTTGTTCCGTCCGAAGTGCCCGTCCGCACAAAGGAACTTTGCCCGTAAAATATGCACCCTGCGAAAGGAACGGAGGAGGTGCACGAGACGTCGTAGTTTCCCACGTGCCGCAGATCTGGAAACCCGATTTGCCCGGCGCGATCTCTGTCCCATGATTATCCCAGGTGAATATTTATACGTAGAAAGCGCGAGGAGGCCCCAGGATTCCCGTCTAATAACAATCGCGGTTACGTGCCTAATGAAGATTTCACGTCCCCGGTGCGGCAAATATTAATAGGATCGTTCCTTCGCTAGAAGTTACTTTCACTCGATAAAGGATATACTTATGCGCAATGTCTGGGATTTAATGAGCACGTAATAGCCTCGTTTTCATTCAAAGTTGACATTATAGCCGCGTATATCGCGCGCTGAATTAAAACGGCGTTATTAATAACGACCTAATTTACGTCCCCGGATGATATACGCTTACGGTTTATCGCGCCGCCAGAATGCGGTTACATTTTGGCCAGCCGGGTACGCTTTGCGATATCGTGGATAGGAGACTAACGATTTCATCGGCTGCTCGCGTACGGACAAGGTTAACCGGTCGATGAGCTCAGGAGTCAAGCTGGAAGCGATCGTCAGGTATCCATATTGCGATTCGCTGTCACGCGCGAGGGCTTTCTATTCCTTCGCGGTAATAAAACCCGCCACGCGTGGAAATCCGGTTTCCGTCTTTCCGTCATTTACATCCGATGTTCTTTTTTAATTTTTAAATGTTCTTTTTTTTTTTTTTTTTTATTCTTGCATATCTAGATCTGCTCGATGGAGCTTGGTAGATATAATATGTCTTACGCTGGGTGCGACCGAGCGAAAGGACACGCTTGTGGCTCGCGGGATCGGACAGGCAAAGTTATTTCTCGGCGAAAGAATATCCCGGTAAATACACGTTGTACTCAATCTCGAGATAAGTGTATAAAATGCGAAGGTATAAATCAACGGTTTTGCATAGAAATTCCACCGTGCCCGAGCTGTCTGCCTCCTCGCGCGCGCATACGTTCGCCACGTCAAACCTGCAACAGCCATCCCCGCTCGCCTTTGGCATCCGCGAGAAAATCGCGATACCGTACGCCGCCAGCTTGTAATTAGTATTACGCGCTTCGCTGACTAGGCAAACAGTTCTTGGGCGGAAATTCTCTTTTCGCGATCGGAATTTTTTTTTTTTTCTATTTCTTTTCGTTCGACGTCGCTCGCGCTTTTCGCGAAGATGTCCGGCTCATTAATGATTTCGCACATTCCTCAAGGAACGTTGCCGGTAACGGTGTTGCTCCGTAGATCTATGCGGCGGTAACGGTATCAGAATACCTCACAATGCGTTTATTATCCATTAACACGTTTATGCAATTCGTACTCGCAAACACGCCCACGAGTAATAGATATTTTATTAACGAATGCGTATTGCGCTACGAGCGATGAATCTTAATTAACCGCAGACGGATTTATATTTATCGACGACGACGGAATTTCCGCGACGATAAATCGCGACAAAGATTTTTTTTTTTTTCTCCCGCGAAGATCAATCGCAACACATATGCGCGCGGTTCGAGTCGGCGAGTGGTTAATTTACACGAACGGATAAGTACGTTCATGATCGACGTAAACGTCTTCGCGAGAAAGTTTTCGTTAATAGAGGCGTTTAAGATTTAACTTTCTAGAGCGTGTTGGATAAAATCAGAGAGAAATAAGGAGAAAGAGAAAGAGATAGGCGAATCAGGCTACGATTAAACAGTGTACTTAAAATTCTAAAAAAGATTTCTGCGCCCGAAAGTCTCGCGAATGTGAAAGCGAACGTCAAAAATATTCGATATTCGAATATTATTAATAAATAATATCGTAATTATATATATAATATTAATAATAATATTCGAATAATAAAAAGAAACTATTTGCATAGATAAGAAACGCATTAAAGCAAAATACGCTAGTAATGCGTTAATAATAGTAAAAATGCGCATGGAATATACCGATGAGAATACATGAATAACGTCAACGTTAAATGTGGCTGACCGAAACGGTCGGTGTTGCGCACACAAAAATGATATTTATCGTCGTAAATCGCACCCATGGTCGTGACAAACAAGTGTCATCGTGACGTCAACAAAGCTGACAAGTGCGTGCGATTCGCCGACGCTTCTTTTTCTTTATGTATATACATATATTTATACCGATCACCCCGGCACGCAAGACTTCTGCGACGAAGGCGCAACGTCACAGCCCGATGCATTTTAACGATCCTCCCCTCCCCGATTTGTACAACTCCCCGCCGTTAGTCGCCGATTGATATCGGATTGATATCAGTTTCTCACTGCCGACAATTATCGATATCGCGTGCGGAAACCAGCTCGTTTACGATATCGCGTCAATGTCGGCTCTTTCGTTTCTTCTTTCCTTTTCTCTTCCGAGCGCATATTGAAAAAGTATATGGTTTTACTGTGACGTATCTTGTTTTTTTTTGTTTTCTTTTCATTTTATGAGATAATTCGTGAGAGTTAATGGAAATTTGCAATCAACCGATGGAACCTGATTTTTAAAATCATTCTCGCTCCGTAATGCTTATGGGATTCTTTCGACGCAATAACGTACGTAATTCTTCAGTTAAAACAAAAATTAAAAAAAAGAAAAAAAAATTTTTTTACGATAATTTCGAAGCGGGATCGACGTGCGGATGCAAAGAACTAGCGAAAACATTATGGATAGACCTAGTTGTTGCACCGATTTTCGTAAATTGTTGAGTACGCATTAAAAAGAGTATAGTCTTGAATCTTTCAACATACGTTTACGAGAAGATATTTTCTGGGAACAATTTAAAGCGACCTTTGTGCAGTTTTACGATTTGTTTGCTTGTTTTTGTCACTGTGGCTGAGAGCCAGCGATCTCGCATTTTCTAATACGAGTCTTACATTAGTCAGACGTGGTCTCACGGATTATCCGTTCCTACTGCGTAATTAGAATATCTACTGTTACAGTCGGCACGACGTAAGCTGGCGTTGCACGCAACTGATTATTTTTTTTTTCTTTTTTTCAAACTGACAGACGTTAATCGCGAGATCTATTTAATATTGCGCACGAAAGTAAATATGTAATTAACAACAATTAATAGTGGATAGTAAAACAGCTTATTAAAACGCAGCTAAAAAGATTAATCGCTATTAGCTTATTAGCGACTAGCTACCATTTAATAATTTTAATAAGACTCGAAAAGAGAAAAAGAAAAAGGAAGAGAGAAAGAGAGAGAGGGGCGGGGAAGACGAAAGAGGATAAGGCAACTCCAGATTGGTCTTTGCCATGACACTCGTCGCGCGCTATCGAGATCTCTGGCCTCGGGCAGCATAAATTTCGTCGGTGTGTATCGGCGATATCGTCTTTTATCGTTACAAGCGCGCACGTTTCCGCCGTCGCGGGAAAAACACTCGATAAGACGGCAAACGGCGCCGATTTGCGATTTTCATTCGCGCTTTCCCTCCTCTCTTCGGCGCCGCAAAGTCGCTTCTCCACGCAATTCGCCTACTTGCGTGCGATCTTGTCCGCGCGCACGCGATTACGCTACGCGGCGGCCCGGTAGTGTTTTTCCATACGCGCAATAGAACGCAAGTGTGGAGACACTTTATTTCGCGCGCGCAAATGTGTTTACTTACCAAAAATAGACGGTACAGCTGTCGTTCGATGTTTTGTCGTCCAGAACGCCGTATCGTCCTATCTCTCCGATGGACAAAAATGGAGATATCACGCATCGGCAGGATAAAACTTTTTTTCCTCGAACGACCTATTGAAAACAAATACGAAAAGAATGTAGATATTCCCCGAATAACAGTCGCGTAAAATATTACGTGTACAGAATAATAAAACATAAAAAAAAATATATATATATAAAATAAAATTTAACAGCGATTTAGTCGCGGAAAATTACGTGCCTTGAAATAATAAATATTTGTCGGCTCGTTTCGGCCAGAGCTTTTGAATCAGGTTCTAAAGTGAGATCTAGGGTTAACGTTAAATAAAATCATAAGGATGGAAGATGCGCCACGCGCGGTTCGATAAAATCGCTCCCGACGTTTCGCGCAGCGTAGTACGATTGGCCTCGGCGGCGTGTTTTCCTCGCCGCCGTGTCGTCGTTAATCACGTCACTCGCCTGTGTTATTTCCCGACGTTTCACGTGTATACCTTCTCTTGGAAGCCCGGTGCCTAATCTCTCGGGGATTGATCCGCGGCTTCCCTCCTCCGATCTCACGGCGCACTTCGCTAAATCGTTACGGACTTTTCTCGTCGCTGTGACACCGCCAATTACATCATTCGGCTGTGTCATTTCGCAATCTTCCTCGCGTGTCGGAGGTCTTCCTTCCTCCCACCGTTTCTTCGAGATAGATACGCGACGCGCCTTCCATCTCCGAGTCGTTTTCGCGACAATTTCAAACGCAACAGCCGACCCACGCCACTTAAAAATTTAATAAACATGCGCTACGTCAAAGCCGAAGTTTTCTACCGAGGGGTGAATGAGTAAAAAGGTTTCCCTCCTTTATTGTTACGTTCGGAAAGATTGCCCCGCTGCGATAGTACATCTGAACGATACTTCGTATCTGCGAATAACGACGGCAAATATTGTCTTATTGCGCAAACGAGTTTCAAGAAACAATAATAAGGAAAATGACGTAAGAACAAACACAGACTATTCAAACATAAACTAATGCGAAAGGATCTAAATAGCAATCCAATCGTTAAAATCGTTTGAAAGTTAATGCGCTCGTTAGTGAAATGTATTTTATACCGCGTTGGGTACGATTGCACGAAGCGTGGAGACACCGAGTGGAATCTCTCGCGATAATTATTCCAGCCGAGAAGACCGTCTTTGGAAACCGACATTTATAGAAAAAAAAAAAAAAAAACTAACACCTAGAATACAATTGTTCCGATCCAACTAGACGTAATTACCGAGAAACATTCCAATTAATGAAAAAATTTCTCGCGTGTAGGAGAAAGAGGCTCGGTGCGCCGTGTGGCGAACCGCGAGCTCGTACCGATTAGAAGCTCGGCTTTTATGCACACGAGACTCGGCGCACGGGCACGACATTGTACACCCGCAGCTCGACTTTTATGCACACGCGAAGTCGCGTGCACGGTCGCGTGCTAGCGTCGCCATTTCGTGCGGCGCTGTTAAAATATTCGTACACCTATCAGCGCCCGTCATCTAGGATAGCGGACTCCACATCCGTCCATGCAAAACGTTCATTTTGCCACCTGAAGCGGGGTCCGACCCCGCTGTACGCCGCCTTATCTCAACCGGCAATCAGCACGAAATTAACGTTACAATGTTATCATATGACGCAACAAACTAGGCTTGTGATGTACATGCCCGGGATCAGGGGTTACGGTTGAACTTGCATACGAATATCGCCGGATATTTGTAAATTTTTGCATTCGCGTGACGCAAATGTCTTAATATTCTTCATTTATTTAAATCCTTTCTTTTTACCGCAGATTAATGTACATAATCGTGATTTGGGATTAAAATGTGACGACCTTACGGTTTTTCTTTTTTTTTTTTTACTTTCTTTTTTTTTTTTTTAAGCGACGGAATAAATGAAATGCTATCGTATTATTTTCAGATCTCTTTTATCTCGCGTTTTGTATTATTTTAACCCGCATCTTCTTCGTTCGTGTTTCATGTGGGCCAAGGAGAAACCGAAACGAGATACTTGTTAAACTCATTTTGGGAAAAGGAAAAAATAAAAAAAGAATAAGAAAAAGAGTTTATAAGTACACTTGACGGCTAACGTCATCTCTTTTGTTATGATAATGTAATCGTAGAGAAGCTCGGAGACGTAATCGATAGCGAAAAAATTGCTAAGCGCGCGTTATTACAGTCGTATGTTCTTGCGGCAATTACATTGAGACGACGTTGCCGAAGACTTTGAAACCGAAACAACGCATCGCTGCTTTCCGTGTCAACGAAAAAAATTTTCGAATATATATCACGAGACGTTGAAGCGTAGAATTATCTGCTCCGCGAATTTCGTGATTTACATAATGGAAAAATTGACTGTAATTGAACGACTTATGCTTCAACTTGCGTAATACATTTAACGTACAGATTTAATTCCGCGAATTTAATAACGGATTTCTTCTTTCTTTTTTTTTTATCCCGACGTTTACACGTAAATCACATTAAGAAGCGAGATTTCGAAAATGGCAATAATAAAAAAAAGGATTACTTGTGCTATCTATTCCTTATCAAAATTTTTGCATCTCATTCATGATCAGCATCGGCATTATGTAAAGATTTTTTTTTTTTTTTATGGAAAAGATTCTGAATGACAGTGACGAAAGTCAGAAACGTTCACGCAAAGTTCAACCGATTTACGTTTGATAATGTCTTATTCATGCGTGATAACGGGGGGCGTAGGTCGGATCGCACTTCGACGCCTCTGCACAGTATCTAAATTGCGAGCGTTTCGTCATTCGCTCGGTCGTCTTGTCTTCTTTGCGCGGTTCGCCTCGAGATGCCGGTGCGATATTATTTTGCGCGGCTTTCTGCATAATTCAGTCGGTGCGTCGTATAAACGGGGTTAAAATATCGTCAGCATCCGTTCGCGAGGACCGAATCGTCGCGTCGCGGTGGAAATTTAGGTACGACGTGTAAGGGGGAGGGGACAAAAATATTCCGGTTAATTGTATCCGTAGATATTGCGCGTTTTCCTAATTTTGCGACTTATAAATACGTCCGGCGGCGACGAAGAGGAGGCTTGAAATTCGAGATAGACCATGTGAGGAGACCGGAGAGGACTTATTTTCGCCTTACGTCGCGCAAAACGGCCGCGCATATTTATCGGCGGAACTGACGAACGCGTCGCTGTCGGGCTCCTCTGGAGCCGCATTGGACAGATGATGCGTCGGGGTCGCGTCGCGACGACATTCGTACGCGTTTTCGTCGACGAGTTGACGGACCAGAGGCGGCGACCGCGTCGTCATGAATTCCACGCGTAATCTTTTTTTAAGTGAGACCTCCCTGGTACCGTTGAGCATATTTGGTGACGCGTGTATTAATCCTTGTCGCTCGAAACTGCAGGATGTACAGCCGCGTTTAAAACAATGGCTTTACATTTTATTCGAAAGAAAAAAAAAATATATATATATATACAATACTTTAAACATCGAATCAATGTAATGAATTATTAATTGAATTAAAATTTAAAACGGAGCGTTCACATGTTTAATTAAAGACAAAAATGTTGTGCTGTTTTATTTCTGACGAGCTACAATGAAAAGGGATCATTGTAGCTGAATCACTGGTGCTTCTCTCGTTCGCAAGTTTCGGTTCACGTCCCCGCCGTCGTCCGTCTTAACTTTGTAGTAAAGGAGCACGTTGAAGCGTTCAAATGGCGTGACGAAATTCGCCGTGCCCAATTCCGCCCCGACGAGGCGCGATGGTTGTTTTATACCCTCCGAAGATACGACCGGAGTTCAGACGTCGCGGCGGCATCCGGGCGCCGACGAGTCTGGACTTTTCAAGCGTATAACGGCCCCTGCCCTCTCTGATCCCCTTCGCGACCGACCATTCCGCTTTTCAGACGTAATCCCTAAGTTAATATAGATCGCATGCAAGGATCCGCAGCTTTGGCACATTCGACGATGCTAAACTAGCACCGCGGCGACAAAATTTCACCTGGGCAATAGTATTTAAATTACGCGCAGAACCGATTAATATGCTAAGCGTAAGCAAATTTATTTTTACTTATATTTATTAATTTATTTATATAAATACTTATTATTAAAAAAATTGATTAAAACAGAGTTCGTCGTTCGTTACTTGCGAACTAAAGATTTTATAAATTCACCAACGTAGCATTTAATTGATTAATTAAAATTTAATAAAATGCGCGGCTATTGTTGTTGCTTTAATAAAAAAATAAAATACCGACGATAGTGCGACGAAGTAAGGAGAAAGTTGAAGCTCGATTTTAAGACGTCTTTTCGATAAACTCGTTCACGCCTAGCTGCCGCTTTTGTAGACGATCTCGTGCGAAACGAGTCAACGCCTCGAAGTCATGCCTAGTGAACTCTAATCATTTTAGGTCAAATACGCTTAAATCGCATTGTGCACGCCCGTGCTGCGCACATCGTAGACGCTGTCGAACGTATCTGCCGAACGTGTCTGCCGAACGGACCCCCGATGTTTCCTCTCATCGCCTAGCTAATGTTCGAAACCGGAAGTTTCTCCAGCCCGCCTCCCTCGCGCCTTGCAAGCGCGATATCACGCGCGACCGTAACAAGACCGCCCTCTCGATCGTCGCGGAAACCAGCCACGCGTAGATAAAATCGACTGGTGCTCGAACACGTCTGTTACCTTCGCAGTCCCTTGCGACCCTATCGCTCTACGCCACCTCGCCTTGATAACGACGCAATATTGCTCGTGGCACTAGCAGTGCGTGATAAATACGAACGCGTATTTGCGTGCAATTTTTCGTACCGCGTGAGACTGACTAAGGCGATAAAAATAAAATTGATAAATATAGAGATACTTAAAGCTGACGTACAGTGAAAAAATATAAGAAAGTGGATATACAGAAAAGAAAAGAAAAAGACTGAAAGAGACGGATGATAAAAATGTGATTTTTAAAGATTAAAAATAAAAAAAGGGTGCAGGCAAAATTCACGAGTTAAATAAGACGTTGCGGATACATCTACGGCTTTCACATGTTTAATTCGGGCCTCAATCTCTCGGGTCAAATTGCGGAACTGACCTACCGCGCGTTTCGCACCGGATGCACCGAGGGATCGCACGTATACATACATATATAAGAGGAAACGAGGCCGTCTCTCCTTTTTCTTATTGTCCGACACTTCGTGAAATACAATGCGTTCACGGTCCGGATTGCGTGTCGTCATGATTATTTTCTAAACGGAATGCCAAGCAACGATGGTTGCATCCCGGTACTTTCTAAGATGCAATGTCGAGCGCGAGTGTTAAGTATTTATATGCCGATCGATTCAGGAAAAAAAACAAAAAATAATTATAAAAAAAAACACGGCGTCACTTCATCCGACAGTCTCATACGTGAGATCAATCCGAGAAATTTAATTTATTCGCCTGCCTTGATTTTTAATCGGTCTTTTCAATAATATTTGTCATGAATTCTTGATGCAGACGGAACAAACACGTTTCAAATAGCAAGAAATTGTTGATGGTGAAAGAATACGTGATCGACTAGAAAGGTCTCGCGAAGTTATACATATATACGTGGTGAATGCGATACTATTTTGTTTTGTTAAGCCGCTCTTAATCATCCTAGCTTATTTTTTACCGCTAAATTTATCAAAGATTACATAAATTTATAAACCAGTGCGATAAATGTCGATCTGTTTTCGAAAAACACAGTAATTACAGTTGCACAAATATAATAATAATATATAAAAAAGAAAAAAAGAAAAAAAATAACACTGAGAGAGAAATACAGAACGAGTTTAAATTTTAATATTTTATACCTTACATTTTAATTTACCTAATGACATTAAGTCGGTATAAAACGGTCGTTTCTAAACAAATCGACATTGATCTCACGAGCTAATCGACCGTGACTAAATTAATCCATTTTTAATGAGCAGTTTCTATAGAGCGCTATGTCTGTTGCAGGATGAGAAGGTCACAATGCTAAGACCCGGATTCGTGCTGGGCCTGCTGGCCCTCGTGGCCGTGCTGAAGATCGCGGACTCGAATCGCTGCCTGACAATGCTGGAAGGTAAATCGCCGGTCATTATCGGCCGGCCCGATCGTTGCACCTCAATTACAGCGCATTTGTCAACTACGAAGACGCCGATATCACTGCCGTCGGGGAAACGGCGCCACGTAAAACAACCCGCTAATTGCCGCGATAGTTAGACGCGGCTCAAAGCATTAATTGAATCGCTCTCACGGATTCATCCGCGCGCGATCGCCCCGGTCGATGAGTAATTAGCCGTATTAAGCCTCGCGGCGTGTAATTAAAAGCCGGAATACGTTTTCCGTGCGCGTTAATGTCGCGCAGCTTACTCACTTATTATTATCGAGAGCAGAGTCATCCCGCGGATTTGCAACGGGTCGGAAACGCTCTTGCCCCGGCTGCGTGTTTTTTCTCAGGCATTTGCATTGTGCGATACGGACAGTAAACGCGACCTTGCCATGCGTTTCTACATGTGAATTTCTACACGCGCATATGCATTTTTGTAAACACGCTTCCACACGCGCGATGATTTTCATCTCGTTTACCAGCCGTCGCGCGTAATCTCGTATATATATATATTTTTTTTTTTATCGCATATAGATCGGTTCGCGGCGAGATCTCTACTTTTCGACGCCGTCGTGATTAAATTAATGCAAACTAATTTAATCCTTTGCAGAGGTCAATCCAAAGAGAGTAATCCATCACGACGGTCATTTCTTAAATATAAAGTTCGAAGTGTCGAAGAGGGTGACGCAGAGATTGTCGTCGGAGGTCATGAAGATCTTTTTGACCGAGGTACTGGGGTATACCGGAGTCGTCATCGTGGAGAAAGACGACAATTTCAATGCGTCCGAGGTCTTTGAGAGATTGTCCGAAAGGCCAACGTACACCGAGTACAACATGTAAGACGATCGAGCGTACGTGTGCGCGTGAATTTAAATCGAGCGATTAATATTCCTGTCCCGATCCGCAGATTTCCAGAAACGATGGTGAACATGGAAGTGTGGATTCCACCGCAGCAAGACACGTTGCCGTTACTGAGCAAATACGCCGTGAAGGAATGCGGCTCGATAGCACCACCGGGTCACTTCGGCTGGTTCGTCCCGGAAACTTTAGCAAAGCCCGACGACAATTGGCTGACCTTCTCCAGGCTGGAGACTGCCAGCAGGTTCGCCGTCGACGAGGCATATTTGCCGATGGTTAAGAGTTTTATGACAAACGCAAACACGGGTGAATACTACTGCCGCGAGGCCTTCTGCCAGAACGGAATGTACGTTCCGGAACAGTGTCAAGGCCAAGGTCAGCAAAAGCCGCCGAATTGCGCGCTGCTGCTGGCCGAATACGCTGATGCAACGCGATTTATAAAAGTACACATCGATCAGATGAAGCTGTACGCCAAGGTGGCGTGGGTGGGTCCAAATCTCAGGCATCTGACTAAGTACTTGACTACAGAATACACGCGGCTTCCAAAAAATTCGACTGCCAACGAGAGGTATTGATTCGAGGAATGTGCAATTTTCTAAACGTCCTCGAGTACTAATATAATATAATTAGAAATGATACGTCAAATTCTATAAACTAATTTTTTTTTTTTTTTTTTTTTTTTTAGATCACTGGTGATCCTGCATTATACGCCCAGCAGCGTGATCCCGAACGAACGACAATTTATGACGATCGACTTTCCACGTTGCGGGACGAAGAAGAATTCGATCGGCTGCGCGTACGAGTCGAATAGATTGACGAAGCTGGTGTGGAGCGGACTGGAGATGATCGCGAAGATCGCTTTTCAGGCGATAAATCGTGCGAAGTTCAATCGCAATATGTACGAAGACTTGATCGCGCGTCGTGTACGAGCCCTCGCGAATGTTTCGGACGATCAAGTAGCCTGCGAATGGTTGAGAGATAATCTCAACTATACTCTAGCGGAATGGAAGCCTAACAACGACGACAAAAACATTCTTTACGTGGGTGGAATATTTCCTATGAGCGGCAATTCCTACATGGCAAAATCAATTGTGATCGCCGCTAAAATGGCGAAAGAAATCATTAACGTCAATAACACGCTGCTGAGAGATTATAACTTGACGCTGTTGGCTAGCGACGGCCAATGCAAGTCGGACATAGTGATGAAGTCTTTCATCGATTATATCATGCATAACTATTATCAGAAATTAGTTGGCGTGCTGGGCCCGGCTTGCTCGGAAACGGTCGAGCCGTTGGTCGGTGTATCGAAGCATTACAGAACAGTGATCATTAGCTACAGCGCCGAGGGATCTAGCTTCGACGATCGCACAAAATATCCGTACTTTTTCAGGACCATTGGAGAGAACAAGCAGTATAAACACGTTTATGTGCAGCTCTTGCAGAAACTAGGTTGGCATCGAGTGGCTTCACTCACAGAAGACGGACAAAAGTATACCGAGTACATATCGTACATGCAGGACATGCTCAGGGATAATGGTATTGACTATGTAGCGAACGTTAAGTTTCCGAGAGAACGAGAAGCTGACATGATGACGAAAGTAAGTTTAATATCGATTTGCGAGATATTTATGAGAAATAATTTTTTTTATTTTGCATATAAAAGATAATGAAAAACGGCGCAATTTTATAATATTTTTAATAATACGGATAAAAGTAGATAAATATTTAAGCCGTAATAAATTAATTTATGATTTTAATTTTCAGTACCTGCAAAGTTTGAAAGAGAAAAAGGCAAAAATTATTATCGCCGACATGTATGGCGAAGTAGCTCGTCAAGTCATGTGCGAGGCGTATAAATTAGAAATGACAGCTGTCCAGGTAATAATTGTGAATTAAAAATTTATCGCTTTCAAATGAATCATAAATATAAAATAATAAAATTATTAATATAAAATCGAAAATAAGCTCGACAGTTATGTTTCATTGACGATTTAATTCATTGACGATTTAAAGGGTTACGTATGGTTTCTCCCGCTTTGGCTACGACCGCAGTGGTACGACACCGATTATTATAACGCGAAGAACGAGCAGATACCCTGCACCACGAGCGAAATGATGAAGGCTATAAACGGACACCTCGGTCTGTCGCACACGTATTTCGCTCGGGACGACGATATAATGCAGGAGGGAATCACTGTACGCGAATGGCGTGAACGTTATGAGAACATCTGCCGAGCGCAGAATCAAACACCCTCTAACTACGCCGGTTACGCCTACGACGCCATGTGGACTTATGCTTATGCCATAGATCGGCTTATCCGTGAGAACCAAAGTTACGTCTTCGATCTTCACAGCGACCATACGGTCAATCGCCTCACGCGCATTATCGGCGAGACCGATTTTTATGGGGTTAGTAAAGCATTTGTCGATTAGCTTACTTAATAATATTAATCTAGCTAATCTGATATAACGGTGAGAAATAAATTTTCACTCGGGTATACATAAATAAATTAATTATTTAATTAATATTTTTACCAGTCGTCTAAACTCTAAACGAATTACAATAACCAGTTTTAATATTTTCAGGTATCTGGAAGAATAAAGTTTCTAGGCGGACCATCGCGGTATTCCGTTATTAATATCGTCCAGTTCATCGATAACGAAACGCACGTCGTGGGTAATTTTTATCCGAATATCTCCGAAGCGAAACACGAAGTGATAGGCGGACTTTTGGACCTGAACGCATCGGCTATCGTCTGGTTATCGGAAACGATACCTGACGATGGTTCCGAGTACCCGTCGAGATGTGTTTTAGCAGGATTAGCGGAACTGTTAGACGTTTCTTGCGAAGTAGCGGTTGTAATCGCTAATATTATAGGCGTCGGCCTCCTCGGAACACTTTTAATCGTCGGCTTTATCATCATTAAACGAAGGTTAATTACCATTTTATATTTATTAAAAAAAAAAAAAAAAAATTTTAATTTTAATTAATAATATTGTTTTTTTTTTTTTTAGATATGACAAAAAATGGCAGCAGCACGAAAAATATATAAAGTCCCTGGGTATCCTGTCACGGGTAGACACTTCTAGTTTGGACTTGTGGGAAATTCCGCGAGACAGAGTAGTAATTAATCGAAGACTCGGCGAAGGTGCATTCGGTACCGTTTACGGTGGCGAGGCTTTCTTTCATAATAAAGGCTGGCTGGCCGTAGCCGTGAAAACTTTAAAAGTCGGTAGCTCGACCGACGAGAGGCTCGATTTCCTCAGCGAGGTTCAGGTCATGAAGAAATTCGAGCATTCGAATATTATCAAGCTATTGGGTGTATGCATAAAGTGCGAGCCCGTGTTGACCGTGATGGAATTTATGCTCTACGGCGATTTAAAGACCTATCTACTAGCTAGAAGACATCTGGTCAATGACCGAAGTTATGAAGACTCTGACGAAATTTCAAATAAAAAATTGACCGCCATGGCGTTGGACGTTGCTAGGGCGCTCAGCTATTTAGCGCAATTAAAATACGTTCACAGGTAAATGAAGCGATTTAATTTTTGTCTGCGATAATATTGGCAATGTCACGATTGTATATCTTTAAATGTTCTTTTTTTTTTTATTGTTAGGGATGTCGCTTCGCGCAATTGTCTGGTGAACGCCCAACGGGTAGTAAAACTCGGTGACTTCGGTATGACGAGGCCAATGTACGAAAATGATTATTACAAATTTAATCGAAAAGGTAAGAAAAAAATTACGTTTTTATTTTTTTTTATTTTTTTGTAGAATTATGATTTTATACGAGTGCCCCGCTAAATTTGCTTCGTTTTATAGGCATGCTACCGGTAAGATGGATGTCGCCAGAATCGCTAGCACTAGGCATTTTCACGCCGGCGTCTGACGTTTGGTCTTACGGCGTCATGCTATACGAAATCGTTACATTCGGCAGTTTCCCTTTTCAAGGGATGAGCAATAATGAAGTGCTCACGCACGTGAAGGCAGGCAATTGTCTCACCGCGCCGAAAAAAATAAAAATGCAACTGTAAGTAGTCGATTACGATAATCGTTAAATTCGTTCGCGATCTCGTTTCTACGGCGCGGTTATAATGTTTCGCGATTGATTTTATTTGCAGAGAAAATTTAATGTATTCCTGCTGGAACGTGGACCACACGAAAAGGCCAACGGCACCGGAGATCGTTGACTTCCTGGCACTAAATCCTCGCATTATCGCGCCTTGTTTAGACGTGCCGCTGTCCAGCGTGCAATTAGAGCATACCGCGCAGCTCGACATACAAATACCGGACAACATTCGGAAATTTTCTATGCTATGGCCACCGCAGAGATCGATCTCGCAAACCCAAGAGCAGAAATTTTCGAATTCGCCGACGCCGCTTCTGCTGGACTTGAACGGGCAGGACGACGATCAGACTATGGAATCCCTGATCAGCCAGTCTTCCGAGCAAGACAGTTCTAGTCCTCTGTTGGACTCCACGAAAAATTCGGTTATAAAGCAAGCATGGCTTCACGGGAATTCCAACGTCAAAGACAGCGAACCTCACAAGTACGTTAATTTTCAGCCGGGTATGCTAAAGCTGTCCGAACCCGGCAGAAACGGCAGCGCCGGGAATATTCAGATGGAAGAAAGAACGACCATGCTGTCCGAGAAAAAAAGCACTGACAACGTGTCGGTGCTCTGACGCAAGTAGACAATTTCGTGAAGAAATTGGGAACTAGTCAGATGCCTTGAGGTACGTTCGATGAAAGAGAAATGACTGTACAAAATCAAGGTCGAGAACCACAAAAACGACGATCATTCCGCATTGAAGCAAGGAAGTTAATACCCGAACAGTTTCAAGGTATTCGTTTTTGTCAAGTATAATCATCAAAGTTATAAAAAAGAATTTTTTAAATCGAGAGAGATTTCGCACTCTCCGATATGGCATTTTAATTAACCAGCCGAATATTCCTCGGATTTTTTTGATGGAGAAACTACTAAAAAGGGAACTACTTCGCGTTATTCCCTTGTAAAAGAATTCCTATCGCGTTTTGGATATAAAACGTCTTAGATTAAACGCTAATAGCGACATTCGGTCTCGAATAAACAGAAAGATTCAACGATGAAATCTAAGTAAAATATCCGAAAAAAAAAAATAAAATAAGCGTAAGTAAATTATTTAAACACTAAGATCTTGTCGAAAGTACGTATCTTTTTATAGATACGTCATATGCGCGCGTGAAAATTATAACGTGTCTTTAGCAGCTCAATAAGGAAATGATCAAGGAAAAATTAATTAAAAACTGTTGTAAACCTCAGCGAACGAAAACGAGAACTGCGATTTAAATAGTATAAAATTGGTACAAAAAAATGCATATTACTCGAGACAACTAATTATCGGTGACGAAATTAATTTAATGAATCTATTTTTGAGACTGACTTCCATTAAGTTGTATTGTTTGAACGTCACAGATGATCGACATTATTCGTCATCGTCAGAAAGTAGCCAAAAAGTACAAAAAAAAGAAAGAAAGAAAAAAAGAGCTGCTTTTCATAAATACGAATTTCGCGACAAAAGCGGAACAAACGATCGACATCGGTGCATCTTTCATCCAGCAGTTTTGCCACCTTCTGCTCAATGCATCTTTAAGACTGACTCTCGAGATGGAAGGGACGCATCGTTCTTTATCTCCTTTTTCTTTTATTTTTATTTTTTGATTGTTTGTCGAGTCACATTTCGAGGAAAAACCAGCGCATTTGAATAATTTCGGTGTCTTGTGAGTGGCGACGTGTTCGCGTAGCCATGACATTTATTAAATTATTTACCCATAAAAAAATCCGGTAACGTTTCTTTCGTTTTTAACTCTTTTATTACTTAATCATTTTTGATAGTATAAACTCAGACGTTTTCAAATAAAATTAAAAAAAAAAGGTTTAGGTAATATTTATTTTTTATACAAAAATTAATATGATAGATTATATTTATTGTTGCATTTTTACATTTTAATCTTAAAATTGCAAGTTATTATTTAATAAAGAAAAAAGAGAGCTAGTACTGTGACTAAAAAAAAAAGAAAAAAAAAAATATTAACATATAATAATGATATATGATGTAGTGAAAGAGTTAATATCCCTTTGCGAATGCAATTATGCGTTTGCCGATCACGCGTCGCCATCACATTCACCCTCACATCACAATTTAATCAATTTATCGTAAGACTAATCATTCGACTGGCTACATACTCGATTACAGATGCGATTATTTATTTGATATAAGAGTGGATTTCTTGCGAAAGATTTTTATATACGTGCTGCTCGTTAAAAGTCCACTTAATAGCATTCTTGTATAAAGTATTGTTGGCAAATGACGGAAACTACATCCTATTTTGTGTAAATAAATTCACGTTTGGCCCTTTCCGGTTTATTAATTTATAATTTCTTTTTTTTTTTTTAGACCAGTTATTTTTTATGTTCCTGCATTCTGGATGTAAATAAACACCGTAAGATGTATGCAAAAAAAAAAATAGATATATATATATATATGTTCCTTATTTTTAAAGTAAGTTATAAAAAGTTTATCACTTTCTAAATAAGTAATTTATATGTAAAGTAAGCGTGCCATTCGTTAATTAAACGAGTGCAAGAAATTAAGCAAGTAGTTATCACAATCGAATAGAATTATATTCTATTCAATTATTATAATATATATAAAGCTGGAAAGGGTTAACTTTCAGCATCTACTGTTCGATTTAACGACTGAATAATTATACAACTAAGAGTGTTCATTGAGAACGCAGAGTATCGAAGACTCTGATAGACAAGTATTTTTAATTCCCGATTCCAATGTGTAATCGTTTGCGCACATTCGGTCACGTCGCAAAAATATATATGTTCTTAATGTACTATTCTTTTTGTATACAAGTAATTATATGGTCCTCACGTGCATTATAAAGCCCTATACACATACGACATCCATTTAAAAAGTCACTATCCAACAATTTTAAAAAGACTTATTTCAATTATACAACTATAACATTTTAATACGTATGATTCGTAAAAGCTCAAAAAGATAACAGACAAAACATCACTCTAAAAAAAAATTAAACAAAAATGTACATATACAATATATGTAGAAGTAACGCAGGATGATTGAAAAAGAAGAAAAGAAAAAAAGAGAAACGGTTATTTATTTTAAACTATTTTTGTCGTTTAGAATTTTTTTTTTTATACTATAATAAATAGCGGCTTTTTTTAATGTTCAAAGAATCGTGTTTGTAGCAATTATACTATTATAAGTGTATATATTATTTTTTAACAGTAGAAATATTACGCCAATGTCGCGAAAATGGCATCGCAATGATCAGAAAAAAAAAAAATTGATTCTCGTTATTGCGAAGCGACACGTTCTTTTCGAGAGAACACATTCGCGAAATTGCGTCAGCGTATTCCTTCGGCAGATGTAGACTATATAGACTCGTAAAAAGTTACGTTTGTATTGCGACGTCACTATGTCCTTTCTCTAGTAAATAATTCTATAAAAAAAAATAAGCCTGGCCATTACGCCGGACATATGCCGATTACTTTTAGAGCACGTATAAGGTCCTCCTTGAATTTACTCGTTACGGATTATACCAATGTTATTTATTATCGAATTATATTGTAATTTAGTCCGCAGCGAACGATATTCGCAGCGTGCGTTCCTGGAGCACATATTTATTGAGCATTTTGGAATTAAAAATAATGTTAAACACCACTAAATATTCTTTTTCTTTTTTTTTTTTTTTAATTGCTCATACGACTATTCTTTTT
Source organism: Cardiocondyla obscurior (assembly GCF_019399895.1). Lineage (NCBI taxonomy): Eukaryota > Metazoa > Arthropoda > Insecta > Hymenoptera > Formicidae > Cardiocondyla > Cardiocondyla obscurior. Next base: position 3,621,507 of record NC_091880.1, on the reverse strand, counting down.
TATATATGTATTTAAAATAATTTAAATTTATTTCGAATATTCACATCAGTGGATGTTGTATAGACATCTAATCGTTCGCCTTCAGCATCACTTTCATGTCACGAGTGTAAAACTACAAGTGTAACATACGTCTCTTATTTTGCGTTGTACATACTTCAAACTCCTTGTATAATAATCGTTTATCATTTAGTTATTGGAATCTTTTATAATTTCGATTAAGATTTTTTTTTTAAGTATAAAAAGAAATATGTGGAAACTTCGATGTTTTAAAGATTAAACAAGTACTTTACAAATAAGCTTACGATCATTGCTTGCTCCTTACATGCAGCAACACATTCGTCTTCTACAGAATGTGGGATATCTTTACTCAGGCTAAAGTTTCGTTCAGACTAAGAGGTATAGTATACCAATAAAAGGAAATTGAGGTATAGCAAAGTTATTTAAAAAAAATAATTTATGCAGTCAATAAAATTAAGAAAAAAAAATTTTTAACGACGATACGCTAATTGTTTCTATTATAATAATATTTAAGACATCATCAGTAGTTACAATGAATTCATGAATCAGTTTAGAACCAGTTTCTCTTTTTTCCGACAGCTTGCGCCACCATAAACTATTTTACCATCGAATCCTTAATGAGCATTTAAACAATTGAATATAATATTAAAACGACTATAGAATTAAGTAATGTTTCAATCTATTTAACAGACATTTATTTCAGCTTCAACGAAATTTAAATAATTAAAATAAAATTCCGCACGTTTTTCGAACAAGCGATTCAGTGTTGACGTAGCGTTTCAATAATTATGCAACGATCGATACATTTCCGTTTGGACACGTCGAGGAAATTCGCGATTTGCAATTCGCGAGATGCCAGCCGTGTGTACGTTTAGCCGGGCGCGCTATAATATCTCCATTGTCGGGCTGTTTATTTAGTACGGGCTTAAAAGAAAGAAGAGTGATACTCGAGAAAGCTCTACCCGGCGATGTACGTAGTAAGTCTTCCTGGGCGACGTTTCCGACGCGCTTATGCGGGTATTCACGACCGTATGCCACAGATATTCGCGATAATAACGGCAACTTGGTATCTCCGCCGCGCGACTACTCGCACGTACTCCTCGGCGACACACGCGCAAGTATTTCCCTCCGAATTATTAAGAGCCGTTCTCGGCCGGCCCGTTGTTTACGCATGTATCGTTAACTAGCCTCCTCTAGCTACTCTAGAGATGAAGATAATATCGTATACTCCGGCGAACGACGGGGGGTCCGCCCGCTCTCTCGCAACAGGTCGCGTGTTCCTACCTGTTACGACTGTTCTCAGGAGCCCGGTCATTATAATGTTAAACGATTCGGCAGAGGCCCGTGTTAACGCGTCGACGGACTGTTGCATCAACCGATTTTCTGCTCTCTTTATCGTATTTTCTTATCGCGGGTATTTTCAACGTCCTTGGCGATCGCGAAACTGTAATCCGCTCCACAAAACTGGTTCCTATACGAAAGGACACGTAACGCACTGCTCGAAAAATTATTTGGTGGCAGATATAAGTATTAGATAAGATAAGAATTAAATAATGGTCGAGAGAGAGAAAGAGAGAGAGTCGGAGCAAAAGCTCATAATGAAGCAAGAAATTTTAAAACATTCCCATACGTTTGTCCTCGTTTATAATACCCGCACGTGCGCGAGTCCGCTCATCGACGACTTCGGTCTGTATAAGTGACTTGATATTATTTATTTAATAGATATTAAACTCATTAAAAATGCTAGTAAAAAAAAAAGTAAAAAATAAAAAGAGGGAAACAACCAGTAACTTAAGCGTGTAGAATTCTTTTATCGCGTTCGCTCCTACGAATAACAAAGATTATTAATTCTTCGCGACACGCACGTGACATAACTCAATTGCAACGTGTGTTGTCATCTAGTGTCTAATAGGTATTAACATGGTATTACAGCCGCGTGATTGTTGTGCCACGATCAAACGTCAATCGTTCCCAACTGGCGATAATCTCTTCATTGGATGACGTTTCGTTGTCAGCGAGCTTTCGCACGTTATTTCCCGATTGATTAATTAATCTTGAATTTATTGTCACGACCTAATTCCAACTGGATTAAAAGTGAGAGTATATATATATATTTTTTTTTTTTTTTTTTTTTTTTTTAATACGCGAACAACGATAATATCGCATTGAGCAAAGTATGGACACCGAGACAAAATCGTTCGTAGAGAAAAAGTACATTTCTCACAACGGATACGTGCATTAATTTAATCCCGCAGTTAAATGTAACTGTACAAATATCTATCTCTTTAAATAAAATTATATATACATTTAACGCGCGGATAAAAGTGCAATAATAGAAAACCGGTCAGAGATGTATAAACATACGCGGGTTGTAGGTATACGTGTATTAATGATCGAGCATTGATCTTCCGTTTCTCTTCTTTCTGCCGAAAGAGAAATTTGACGCGCCGATGTGTTATGCTAACGTGGCTCATTCTTACGTAAGAGCGCGCGGGCGATTCGTTGTTATCTGATTGTTCTCCGCAGAGCTGACCAGGAGTCATTTCACGAGAGTTATGTCATCGTCATTACGGGGGAGATTTTTTTTTCTTTTTTTTTTTAACCGAGAGGAGAGGAACAAAAGAAATCGAGACCGCGTAGGAGACATCGGCTGCTAGTCCTCGCCGCGCTTTATCCCCTTGCCTAGTGCCGGAATAAATCTCTCTCTCTCCTTCCTTGGGCCTATTCTACTCCTCGCGTTAAATAAATTGTAAACGAGTCGCCAATTAATCTGGTGCGGCAGCTGTGCGCGAGACCACTCCCTACATCGGTGGCCGATTTTCACCGATGTCGGTGCGCTCTTTAACCGGCCGTAAATCAAATCGAAAGCCACCGAAGTCTGCTTTCTTCTTGCGAGCGGTGCGCTCGCTCGCTCACGGGCCGAGACCGTGCTTGATCGGACCCGAACGAGAGGAGATCGGTAACATCATTATTATCGGCGCCAATATCGCTATCGAGCGCGATTTTCTAGCTTAATTGACACCGCGAACTCTAACGGAGCGCTGCCCGCGGGAACCCGTGCGAAACGTATGAGAAACGAAAGTCCCGCGCTAACGTTACGCAAGAGACGAAATTAATAATGAACACTCGCAGTAGATTTTCTAAAGGTGTCTGAATAACTATGAAAGTAAGGAAGGCGAAGGGGATTTAAAAAAAAAAAAAAGGGAAAAAAAATAAATAAGTGTTTTCGCAGCCGCGTGATCGCTGAACCATAACGCGACGGCGGTTACGGGATGCTCGATACGTTTACGATGTACGCGATCCCGTCGGAACGGAATGAATTCAGATTGTTAGTATCATTCAAATAACGTCCTGAGGGTAAAATTACAGACGGAAAATAAGTTTTGTCGATCGTTTCCTTTGCCGGTGCGTATTAACTTTATTATCATAATCGTCGAGACACGAGCGATCGTGAACTTCACACCTTCTCCAATTTTTTTTTTTTTTAGATAAAATCCTTATGGCATTCCGCGGTTTAGCGCTCGCGTAAAATCGCGGAGAGAATCGTTGGATCGCGCGCAAGTAGGAGTGCATGGTGTTTGTATACCAGGTTGTTTCATGTTTGAACGGCCGAAGGCGGGTTTTATGACATTTAAATGCTATGACGTTCCACCGATTCGCGAGGTTTTACACAGGTGTAAATAATAATCGACGAGTGCGGCGGAAGCTACAAATTCCGAAAGCAACGAGTTTCCGAATCGACCGCGACAAGTGTGCACGATAACATTCGGGGAGGAAAGAGAAAACGCGAGTCAGGTTGCGGATTTCTTTTCCAGAATTTTTTTTTCCTCACAAAATCTATTACGCTCTTATCATTAGAGTATCGCGATCGTTTGCCTAAGGCGGCCACGTTCACACGTGGATACAATGCGTCGTTTCGCCCATCGTGATATACAAGTATCTAATGCGAGACGCCTAAAAGTCTTCGGCGTTTCCTCGAAGAAGCGCGTCGCGTGCATTTCTTATATTATCTCGGTCACTAAGGAAGATATAGAATGTCGCCTAGTGGACAGAAAGGTAATTAATGATTATCTAATCGCACCGCGCCGCCGAGTCTAAGGTGTCCCTTGTCTAGACACAGACCAAGATATTGCGTTACGTTAATTAATGCGATATCGCGACCGCGATTAAAAAAAACCGCGACAAAATCCAATGGGCAAAAAAAATTGTATTCAGTTTTCTTTATTGTTATAAAAAAAAATAACTACAGTGAAAAAACTCACGATTATTTTTACGTTAAATCCAAACAATGTGGATTTATTATTAAAAAAAAAAAAAAGTATTCTACAATTATTGCGGATAGTACAATGTGGCAATGATCATGTTCACCAGCGTAATGAGAACGGCTGGAAATCGGCGGATTGAGGGATCGTCGGTAGAACCGGATAAATCTCAATACAAAGTCAATTACGGCTGGCAGCTACGATCGTGCCGGTGGGCGTGAATGGCTCGCGCGAGTCATTTGCATCGTGCAGCGCTGATATCCAGTTGATTTACAAATTCCAGCCTGCTCGGCGCGACTCCGATGATTGACAGCTTGCCTCGCGTATTGTTTATTTACGCCGCGGACACGGATAGAAGAAATCGCCGTAATTGTTACGATATATGCATTAAAGGGTCTCGAGGTAGGAGATTCTTTCGCAAAAAAGCGAAAGAAGCGTGTATAAATCGATTAAAAAAAACTTATAAATGTAGGGAATGTTTTCTTTTTTTTTTTCTTGAACTTGTTCATTAATTTAAAATACTAGAGCAAAACATGCGTACGCTTTGCATGCATTATTTTTTAAAAGGTCTCCCCAATTCGTGTGCGTCATTATATTTAAATAATCTACGATCGACGACGTGTTATCGAGAGATCCGATTAGAAACTACAAAAAAAAATTTATGCCACTCACCGATCTGCATGAACTTCGGCGGAGTTGTTAAATGCCGGTGGCTGTAACATAAAGAGAAAAATATTAATTTAGACACGTAAATTATTTAATAAAATTAATAAAAAAAAAAGGTAAAAGTTTTTATTTAATATTTTATTTAAAAAAATGTATGTTCACCTAAGACTTACTCCGCCGCAGCAAGAGCAATGTAAATATTCAATTTGAGCGTAATTCAATATTTATGAAAATTCTGGCAGCGACAACATAAGTTAGGAAATTTATAACCTCCTTCTAGATTAGCCTTATCTGCGATCGAGATAGGGGGGAAAGATTGAATTAAATAGACTTAATCAGCAATCGCCGCGACCCGAGAGCGCGGTGCACCGGGACGCTGGTCGGTTTTCTCAGCGCGAGCATGTTAACGAACGGATCGATCAGGAATTATTATGCGTCCGGGGGATTTTTCGCGCGCGTGCATGATTTATCCCGCGGACGATAGTCGGCCGGTGCTTTGTTACGGGGTAACGTTTAACGCGCTTGATAGCGTCATTAATCCTTTCGGGTATCTGCGGCCGGCGAGAAAAAGTGTTAGATCGCGCGCGCAGAAATTGTGTTACGTGAACACGCTGAAACGAGCAACGTACGAGACAAACGGGCGCGCTGTCGGAGGCGAACCTAACAAATTCACGCGGGTAGGCGCGGAAAAGTGACGTACGCCGGGTAGAACGCGAACGTCATAATGATGCATCTCGTGTCGTTTGCATCGCGGCCGCACGATGATTAATCGGGACACAATAGTCTCTGTTTCACGAATGCGTCTCGTCGGGATTGCGTCGCGTCTCAATTCTGCCAGCTGCGCCGGAAGGCCTCTCGGAGAAAATAAACCGCGAGGTCTCTTCATTAAAAACCGGGGGCGATACGCGATATAAAACATTACGCGAACAAAGTTAATCCCACGATTCTCCCTTACTCGGCGGCGAACGTGGACGCTTGCGCGCGCCACAAACACGCTCGCGATTAAAAAAGCGGAGACGTAAAAAAAAGAAACGGACCAGGAAATAATTAAGGAACCTTCTTATGCAAGTGGAGTATAAAATCTAATTTGGCCGTAAGTCTGCGATAAGGCCCACGATCTGGTTCCGCTCTTTGTCGTTCCCTCGTCATAACATTATACCTTTCCTGTGTTCAACGTATAATTTATATATCGGCCGTAATTACAGCGCTAAATATGTTCCGAAAATCCGCCGCTCTCAAACTAATTTGCTCTTTCAACGAATACCGAATCGAAAAACAAGCTCGTTTGAATAAACCTGCCGTTAAATAACAGCCTACTCGCGGGCAAGTACCGCCGCCAGTAAAGTCGCGATCGTTCTGGTGGCACGTTAAAAATCGTTTATTGTCGGTAACGATGCAGTTTTACAACTTTGCGAGCGTATTTTTTTTTTTTTCCTTTTCTTTTTTATTTTCGGCGCTTTCGCCCGCTCGGGATAAAGCGCGTGGGACGACGCCAGTGCTTTCTCTTCCGTGTATCGGCGAAGAGTCGGCCGTGCTCTCGCGGCTAACGATCGATATGAGCGGGAGACAAAACTAATTAGACGGGATTATTAAAGACAATATGGCAAATTGCGCTAACTTACGGGGCCGGCGGGGGCGCCCGCGCGATCGTGCGCCGCGATACATGGGCGCACCGACGGAGCGCGTCGGCACGATTCGGCTCGTTAATTATACCATGCTTACGATTACACGATCGCTTTAATTGCGATTGCGTAACCCCGGCGCTCAGATCGATACACCGTATATAAAGATTTAGCCGTGGCGAATGTACCCCGAGGGGTCCCCTACCTCTCGTACACAATCCCACTGACCCGTTTTCCATCCCGAGACGCATCCAAGTAACGCGATCGACCGAGAACCCTGGTTGCGAAATCGGTTTTCGCTCGAGGTGCTAATTAACCCGCGCCGCGGGAATTTTTTTTTTTTTTTCGGACTTTCATGTCCTTCGAGGGTGGTCCGCGCCGTTGCGCCGACAGGTACATTAATAAATCTCGGAGACCCTTCCCCGTTCCCTTGCCCAGCTTTTTTTTTTTCTCTAGATGTGCGATTTATAAATGTAATAAGCTGCTCCGTTTTTTATATACGTGTACCTTTAAATGATTAGAGATAGTTCCCTAATACGCAGATGTAATCACTGAATATTAAATGTAAGATATCCGAGATATTTTAATTACAACAAATAACTATGAAATGTCTGTTGTACAATGTTCCTGATCATTCTCACGATACGTGTCTTTAAAAATGATACCTAAAAAAAAGTCTCTACCCTGCATGTATACGTTTCGTCGGATCAGAATCGCGTTTAATGTCAATTTCGAATTTCACAGACGTCCTGATAATAAATCGCGCGTTTTATTGCGCACGATTAGCAGAAATCTCGCCGCGAAAAGCCACGACGTGCCGGCGCGGGGTCCGGAGATTTCTCGCGCGAGATAAATCAGACAACTTGTCAGCTTTTTGCCAATTCCGCAAAGTACGCGTGCGGGCCTATCCGATCGAGCGTGAGCAGCCCGTGTACATCTGTCATCGTGCGCGCCGCAAATCATATTACGCGCATATCGCGTTTCAATTCACGCTTGTACAAGATCGCGTAGCGTGATCACCGAGGCGCCGACAGTCGCCACCGATCGCTCGGTACCTACGTCGATCCGCTCAAATGAGTCAGAATGACCTCTCTAAGCGGTATCGGGGGATATTCAGCACCGAGTTAGATCGCGTATCCGCCATCCACCCACGTCCGCAAATCGGTCGATAGATCACGCGCTATTGCAAACTGATCACTCGAGCCCGCGGCTTCGATTCATCCGGCCGACGCAGCAGGCGCCTGCTTTCTGCGCGCCGAAATGGTTTTCAATTTCATCGCGAATCAATGCCGCCGGTTCTGTTAAGGCGAGACCGAACGCGTTATGTCAGTATCGGACGGTGTTGACACCGCGTAGATAAAAAACGAAAAAAGATTGATCAATTTATTCGCGAAAGCCGGACTTATTAAAGCTATTAAGCGTTCAATGCCACTGACGTTATCCTTGACATATCAAATCGTTAATAGAACGCTCCGGTTCACTCGAAATGATCGACAATTAATTCTGGCCTTATTGCATTAAAATTCTTTTTTTATGTCTTACGACTAGTACGATAGTTTAATCACGAAACAGATATGACGACAAGTCGATGCTTATGTGTGTATCTTTTTTTTTGTATTTTATTTGAATGCTTTTGTATTAGACATTGCATTCGGAAAAATATAAAAAAAAAAAAAATGTGCATTTTTCTTTTTAAGTTAAATAGTTCAAAGTACAAAATCGGATAATAAATGCGTATTAAATCTCTGTATATGTTTCATTCGTTACGAAGCCGCTGTATCAGCTAAATAGACGTGTTATGAGTTTCATCCGCACGTATCGCGCTAATGCATATACCGGCCGTGTGTCATTAAATCCGAAGCTGACTCATGTGTAAGATGAAACGACGCATTGGTAGCATATGTCGCCGTCCAAAATCATCCCTCTCATCTTTTCCCCCTCTGTACGCCAGCTCGATGAAAAATGACTGATCAGTTCGTATTAAAAATTTTCCTCCGAATATATATCTAATATTTCAAATTAGGTAATAAATGTAATATTCTCTTCTATAGAGAATCCTTCTCTACCATTCGTATTTAGAAAGTTACGCGTGTGAGAAAAGTATTTGATCGCTACAAAAAAGTAAAGGCGACCGTTAATCGAAATTATTTTAATTCGATATTCTAAACGAGCGCGCAAGCGGGGACTGGCGAAAATTATGTAGCGCTAACGACCTGCGGATAAAGGGATTGTTTACGATCGTCGTAAGTTTAGCTATTGTTTGCTCGGGAGAGAATATTGTCTCTCTATCGCGTGTTTTATGGCCGCTCTCTCGGTTATCCCGCAAAGGGAAGTCGAGACGGGAAATGTTGCAACCCGCAGGGCGGAGGGAAGAGGGGGGGAGGGAAGGAATGAAATAGCGAGGAAATTCAACTCTGTGGTTAGCACTATATCGAGAGAGATCTCGCATCAGGGAATGTCGCGAGATTCTCTGCGTGACCCTGCAGGACAACTTTACGATTAACGAGAAAACGAAATTGGTTCGTTACACCGTTCTCTACTTATCTCATTACAATCTGAATCCACGCAAGGATCCGATTGCCATCGCGGATGACGCGCCGATTAGTCGGACCACGCGAACATGACTGGGTCGTTATTCTTTCGCATTTTCGTCTAAAAATTCAGGTAACGTCGGCGACGCGTGTCCTACGCGATATCACACGTGGTAATAATAGCGGGTGCCTTTCCTCATTGTGTGCAAATGGCCATTAACCCGGTGAATAATTGGCGACGTTCCTCGGGTCTCATTAAACATTTCTAATTGCACGGTAACATTTGACCGCGATTCGGGCTTTATCCAGGAAATTCCTCGATCCCTCGAACGTTCGCGTTTCATTATTGATCTTTTTCTATTGTTTCTGCGTGCGAATCGGTGTCTGCATATTTAATTAAATACGCAGGGTTTTTTTTTTAAACTTTTTCCTTTTACCGTCGCTATTAATAAATATTTTTACGAGTCAACATCGTATTTAATAAATAATAATAAGTTGAAACAATGTATCTAACAGATTTGTTATTTTTATTATAGTTTATCGCCGCGAATGAGAAGGATGGCAATGCGTGATCGACTCGAAGAAATTTTCAACGATCGCTGCCAACGCGATCAATGGTAGCGCACAGTGACGGCACAAAGACGAGAGGTGGCAATGTCGACAAATACTGGCGTATATGCTTACCACCGCGGAGGTGGTTTCAAACGTGAAATAATCACGCGTGGTCGAGTAAGAGATGTCGAATGAGTCATGCTGTGTACAATATTGCGACCCGCGCGGCGGCGAATAACGCCATCGTGAAGACCGTTAACGTGGTCGAACAAACGGCAAAGAATGTAAACTGGAAAAATCACCTACATTGCCGATACACATGCTATCTAATCGAATGAATAATGTTATGTGAAAATAAGCAGATAACGATGCAAAAATAAGAAATGGTAAAATATTCTGATAGTAACTTTTATTTCAAAAGTGTTTCATAATTATCGTTACATTCGCACACACGTTACATTGATAAAACATATATGTATATGGCGTAATTTGATTTAAAAAATGAGAAAACAATACATTTTTATTTACAGAGTTGTTAAAAAATTTTCAATAATTTAACGAGTCGATTGAAATAAAAATTATTATTTTCAGATACGTTAATATTGTACATAAATTAACATCATTGCGAACGAGTTTCTCACGGTGTATTTCTAGCGCGTCTATGATGTTCCACGGTTCGCAACAGCGGCTTTCTTTTCGGCCTTTGTGCGACTTTACACGCGCCACCATAAATTTGCAATTAACGGAATCCGATTGCGTCGTGTCGAGTCGATTGGACGCGCGTTCCGAAAGGCGTATAAGCCTTGAAATGCCACGAAGCTGTTTCTTTCAAGTGTCACACGTGGGTGTCCCTTTAAGAGTGTTGATTTCCGCGACAAGTGTCTCAACCGTTATTTTCCGATATTTTCAACTTGACGTAAGAATTAATAATTTCGTTTCTTTTTATAAACCAGATATAATTAACTTAACGGTAATAAGACATTTAATTAAAAAAAAAAAAAAAAAAAATCTTTAAAATTTCCATCGATAAAAGTTCACGACCTGTTCTTGTCATGAATAACTATCTCGATCGTACCACGATCAGCAGGGTGCATATTCTTGGCGCAATAATATGACACTGCTCTCGTTTGCGGTTATGATCGGGGTGACTTCGTTCAAGAGTTGCTCATAAACGAGATCGTTATCCTGCTGAAGTTATCACATCCATCCGTTCGCGGTACGTGCACGGCTACTGCTCGTGACATCGTAGACCTCGACGACATTCGTGGGATAACAATAACCATATCCGGTATCGGATCACGATCTACGATTGTATAAGCAGCTACGGTTTACTTAATGTTGACGAGCAAGCCACGTGTCGCTATCGTTCCTTTTTATATATCGATTGACTAAAAGCGTGACCTAAAGCTACTTGTATATTGTACGCCGACGTTGCAGCTTTTATCGGCTCGATCATTCTGTACGGGATTCGTTTGCCGAGTGGATTTTACATCAGAGATGAAAGATTGATAATAAAATAATAAATCGCCGATCTATTTCTATTAAAACGTTTCCAGAGCAGAGTCTCGATGGCCGTTAATCGAGACAGTCTTTAACGAGACAAGCGCGCGGAACGCTTCTTTTGGCAGCTTTGCGAAGGTGGAGGATATTTGCATCGTAAACTACTCATCGTGAATACGAGTGGGTCGTTTTGGCCATTGTTATTATGAAAATGACTGCGTGGTTTAAAAAATAATAGTCATGCACTTGCGTTTCAGTACATAAACGTTTGTCTACCGCTTTAAAGACAAACGCATTTCAATTCTATCGCGTGTATCGCCATTTACTTCGAGCTAAGCTTGAAAAGAAGAAGAAAAAAAAAGAAGAAAAAAAAAGTTAATTATTTTTATACGTCACAAGGAAATAAATTCAAAGTTCTGCGTGAAAAGATTTCTTCGGTTAGATAAGAGTAAATTAAGATGACACTTATTTATCGATATCTTTGTGGCATAAACGAGGAGGTATTCATCCAGCATTCACTCATCCAGATGTTCGTTACTTGCGGTACGATATTGTGCGATGGGACGTGCTATGTAGACGCTAGTCCTCGAAGGACTTCTATCTTCGATCGCGTGGAGAAGCGCGAGAGATCGAGGAAGGATGGCTCGCGGCCCTCGCGCGATTTGCATACTGCGATCAAGAAGGCACGTGGGCCAGCGCAGCGTCGAAGTCGTAATGAACCGCGCTTATGCATACGCGCAATGACACCTTCTCTCCACTCGAGAGTGTGAATCATCATTCGAGCACGAGATAAAAAGTTCCCCCTCGAGAGAAACGTCCGCGTCTCCGCCGCGTTCTCGTCTACCTGCTCTCGTCGTTCCGTTCCTCTCTTTCCGCGTCGGACAATAATGCGCGACGGCGCGAAGAGCTCTCGCACAGCGTACGCAGCTAGTCATTACAACGCTAAATTATAGATATCCACCGTAGGTGACGCGCGAGCGTGTGCACGCACGCGTGATAATTTATTCCGCGGCGCGCTCGCGAATGGCCGGCCGGACCATTCGCGGGATAATTGTACGCCTCGATCTTTCGGCCGCGAGAAGAAACTCTCGCGGAAAAATAAATCCGCGGGGATCGCGCGCGAATCGAAGGTCGGCGGGGAATTTCACTCCGATATTCTCTCGCGGAAATAAAATAAGCGAATAACGAATGCTCTCGAGGTAATCCCATCCTCGGATAAGGCACCTGCGAGCAGATAATAACGATCTGGGAGGAAAAGGTCGCGAGCAGCCGTCAGTGTCCGGGTGCACGAGGTTATCCGTGTCGCGAATCAGCGCTATTCGTTCTGAATTCTCTACTGGCGAGCGGCCGATTCAGGCGAATGGAAAACGGAGGCACTATACGACTGTAAAAGGGAGGAGCTCGCTTTGTGCGCTTACGTTCGGCACGACCGTGGCCCAAGCTCGGTGAATGTCCGGGGCACGTATGGTAATAACGCGATCTGATCCAATCAGTTAAATTTGTTTGTGAAATTTTAAACGAACAGATACGGATAAATGGATCGACGAGGATAATTGCATTATTTCACACGAACAATCAGACATTACTGATAAACCTAATCGTATACTGAATAAATCAAATTACGCAATTAAAATAATCCCAAATGCAATTTTAATTGTTTCTTTTTTCTTTTAAATTATTAGACGAAAACTATTTTAAAATGTGTGTTGAAATATTATTTTATAATTTACCTTTTAATTTCTTTTTCTCTCGGTGACTACTAATACCTCTCTCTCACGGTTGAAATTGAAACTTACATTACCATCATTACGTTACAGGAAACAATAGCGCGGAGCACGCATATTGCTCTCGAGTCACGGACGGGAGCACGGGCGGACTGGACGGATTATCGGAACGGCAAAAAAAAGAAAAAAAATTATCTCGCCGACCCTGAGCGAGGGTTAGACCGGCGTAGACGATGACGTCCGGCTATGCTGGCGGCGCTAGAACGGATTCGCCGACGCGAGCCGGCTCGCGTTCGCCTTCCCCAAGCCCTATGAATGAATGTGGCGCCAAGTGAATGGAGTATGTCTGCGCCGACGATGCCTACGCACGGGCTCGCGATGTGATCCGGAATCACCTAGCTCCTTGGACGCGTGCGTGCCGTACGTGCGTGTGTTTCACCCGTTGCGTAGGAATCGCGAGCACGAGGGATCGGTGACTAATTTGCACATGCCTCACCTATACGCGCCCCCGGTTGTCACCAATTCGTTCGGACGAAAGAGACGGGCCACCGACGTCGAGATAAATTCTCGAGATAAATTTTCGGCGCGCGATTCACCCAGCTAACGCGCCTCGATATCTCGACCGGCGAATTAGGATCAAAACAAAACTAGACGAGGAGTTAATATGAATTAATAAATTATCTTCGAACGCCACACCTGTCCAGATGACTTTTACTTATTATCGACGCGCTTCTTAATCTTCTTAGTAATTTTGTGATACGCTCAAATAATAAAGGTGGATAAGAAAGAAGAGAAAAAAAAAAAAAAAAAAGTTAACTTTGTCGACCATGAAGAAATCTGGTTGCTACCTGTTTGGAAGGCTGCCGCCGAAAAAGGCGTTCAACGAACGGGGCACGATTGTATTTGCGTGTGTATGTTTATGCATGTGTACGAGTTCGACGATGGCCCGCGGCCGGTGATCTTATCACGCGATGGTCCGTGCCCAAGTGATGGGCAGGTATTAGGCAATTACGCGTCGCTTAATTGTTGATTACTCAAGGGCGCGATAGCCTACCGCTAATTACGCGCGCTGACAATTTATGCCTGCTCGTTCACGTTCCGGGCGGTAATTATCGGGCGGCTTCTATAGTGACACACGACTTTGTGGAACCGCGGAATTACAGTGATTTAAAGAACGACGGGACCACAATTACCAGCTTCAACGGTCATTATGCGTTATCGATCGGACCCGGGGAAGCATCTCCCATGTAATCTTTCGAGAAGAACTAGAGAGAATCGATGAACTCGTTTGCGTGAAAAATCACCCGTTTATTGGAAACCACGAGATTGAACTCGGTATAATTCTCACTTCAACCATGTAACGATTGGATTTCTAATAATTAGCTTAGGCAGATGCAGCGGGCAGTTCTTAAACCGAGGCCTCAGGTATTCCGAAACATTTTACTTCCTATTAAGTTTTATATCATTTACACATTTTTGTTTTTAAATAACCTCAGATACCTGGAATTACAGCGCGGTGTAATTTTGAAAAAGTCAAGGGACACCAATCCAATCTCTATCGTCAATTTGATATATAAAACGTACCGGTTTCTATTCGACTCCCTATTTCTAGCTTGCTCTCGCGGCATAATTGAAATTACGTTGTCGTTCGTAAATCGCTCTCGGACTTCAGCGATCGGCGGTAGATTGCAGCGGTTTCCGCAAAAGCCGTGCCGGCGGAACCGCGATGAGAGACCCGGCGCGGTGTAATTATGACAGGTTAATGTCGCCGATGCAATTCGAGAAGGTCAACCTCGCGGCAAATTGAACCGCCCACGCAATATTAGCGGGAGACCGCAGCGAAATCTCCGCCGTTTCGCGACGACGTGCACATTGCGAATTCGTACATACATACGTATATGTGCCACGCACGCGTGTTATTCCATTAACGTGATCCACTGCGTTAGAAGCAAGGAGGATAAGGGAGCCCGAGTTCTCAAAGTATACGCATCGCGCGCTGTTCCGCCACGTTATTTATGTGACGTTCCATTACAAGCTCTTAATTGTTTGACTAATGCGCGCGTCTAAGTCACGCCGCAACGTCTGCTCCGAAGATTCATTTGCGCTTAATTGCCGCGATTTGGAAGTAAAACTTCCAATTAAAATTAATTCGACTTTCGCATTTAATTCAACGCCGCTCGAATTTACTTGCCGCAAATTGAATATCGATTTGCTCGATCAAACGGACGGTCGTCATATGCACGGCCAAAAAAAAAAAAGAAAATAAGAATCACGTTACTTGTCCTCTGTATATATTATCAATTAATGTGTTCAGTATACATAATTTCTAGAGATAATCTTACGAATTTACATAATGCGTTTTAATACAAAACCTCAAAACCTTGTTTAAAAAATTTTGCCATTCCACTTCGGCAGTTCCGCGCGTGCGGCAACCGTAAAAGTGGCGAGAGCTCTGCCTTCGAAGAGGCGCAAAGATGCCAGGGCGATATCCGGCACCCAATTATCTCCCCGCTCGTTATCTTGGCCCGATCGTTATCGCGGAGCGCGACCCAGAAAATAAGAGGAAAAAGAAGAGGAGACTGAGGAAGCTGGACCGAAACGGGACCTTAAAGCTAGCGGGGATACCCCGTGGCGCCAAATTCATCGGCGATTTCCAACCGAGACAATAGCGGTCTGCTTTCGCACCTGCCTCCGAGCTATGCGCGCGATTGAAGTTCTATTAAATATTGATTTTTAGCTACGCAGTTGAGACAAAGAGAGAAAAACCGGAGTGAGAAACCACCGGCGGGGGCACCTGCCAATTTAAGAAGATTATTCTGCAACCGGTTCCCGATCGCGTCGTTTAACGCCCCCATGCAGATTTACAAGGAAACCAATAAAATTTAGACCGTACGATTCTAACTATTAAAAAACCGCGTAGAATATTTATTTCTTTTTATCCTCGATAAGTGTTTGCCAATTTGTTAAATTATGTGTTACGTTGGGCCGAATGGCACGAATTTCCTGCAACTTTTTTCTCGTTTTCGATTCCCGAAAATCATGTGCTTAAAAAAAAAAATATAAAAATTAAGCTCAATCATTTGCACATGTGTATAATCAAGAAATTTGCGTTCTATCGATAAAGGGGCGTGGGCGCCTTGTCTACATGGCCTTTGTGCTCTTCGTAACCTCGCTCTGCCTATTTTTCGCGCGGCTAATGGACCATTGAATATGTTGATGGAATATGCACTCGTCGATACAGACTGTTGGTCGGAGGTTTGAATTAAATTGCAAAGTCTCTTCGCCGGGTACAGTGGGTAGCGCGCGTAATTGAAAGGGGGACGCTTGCTTAAGGTTGGAATAAAGAGGTCGGTGCAAGAAACGACCCATCGGTATAAATGAGTTACAGCGTGGAATCTCCTGTGCGTAAGTGATTAATTTTCAAAATTGCCGGACATAGCTTAGAGTAAAATGTCTCTTTTTTTTTTTATTATACGATACACACATCCATATTTTACAAGAAAAATATAGAATTTAATTATAAATTTAATTTTAAAGAATTTCTTTTTTTTTGTAACGATAATTGCGAAGCATACGCAAAAAAGTTTCAAGGACTAGATATGTAATACGTATTGTTTGAATAATATGATACGACAAGGACGATATCTTGTCGCTCGTATGCTCTAACTACAGATTCAAGTTTCCGGGTAGAAGCGGCGTCAGCTCTAACATTGTCCGATAAGCTCCGAGAGCAAGACAACACGAAAAAAGCGGAATAAGCGTCGCGATACGCTCCAACTTAATGCCTCACAGGAATCGCTTGTATTAGACCCTAATACGGCAACGAAAAATAATGCGAAGTCACTTATGTTTAGTCTGTTTCATAACGAGCGTAAAGTAAAGGAAGTTACGGTAGGTCGTCTCAAGAGAACCGTTCTAACGAAGCTTGAAATCAATTACGGAGCCAACAGAATACGCATTGGGTATTCCTTAATTCAATAATTTCACGGATGCGGCTAGGGATTCCGAGAAGAAAGTAAAAACGGATCGCTAGAACCTCCTCTTCCGCTCAGAAATCAATTCGGCTAATAATTTCCTTGTTGGAAGGAAATGAAATGCACAATTGTCTGTGACTTTCATAATAATAATTTTCGTAACTTTCTGGATTAATTCGATTAGAAAAATAATTATTTTTCTGCTTTCGAAGCAAGCCGCGCTTATCAAAAATCAAACGTGTAAAAGATCTGATAATGTAACAGTCTCAAATTGACAAGAGTACGTGCAGCGGTGACTCTCTAGTCCATATTCCGTTATTATTGATTTTTATTTTCAACGCGATGTGAATTTGACGATAATTCCATGCTGCTTAATCATCCGCGCATCCGACACGAGGCGTGAAATATCTCGCGCGCGAACTTGCAATTAAATAATTTCGCACTCCCGTGCCCGCGGCTTGCTCGTCGCTTCGCGCGCGGCCAAACGAGACGGTAATTGTTATAATTAAACGCGAGGCGCATTCACTTATCGCGCGATTATTCCGCCCACTTTTCCGCGTCGATACGCTGCGCGCATTGTCTGAAAGACACGCTCGCCTAACGAGTGATTAATTAACATACGTCACCCTTTTTTTTTTTTTTCTTTCCTTTTCTTTTAATCGGCAACCCGAGAAACTTAATATTATAAGACAACTCAGCGCGAGCTGCTTTTATAATTCCCTGTTGCGAGGGTGTGCTTTAATAGCGAGGCTTGCACGCTCCGCATCGTTATCGCTAATCGGTTGTTAACAATGATAAATAAAAAAAAAAAAAAAGAACAAAGAAAATACGAAGCCTGCATTTTAATCAAGTGTGAAGCAATGCCGCTAAGATAAAAGAGTATCTTCGATCGGCTGGATTGACGTGGTTTCGAGATTGATCGATAAATCATGCACGGCTGCAATACGGAATGCGTTTCTCGCTACCTGCCTGTCTCTGCGGCGAGAGTGCTCCGATCGAAATGATTGCTTGAACGCGTTCGACAATTATACCGATTATATTCCAATCACCTAGTGGCAGGTGCCACTGATCGCACAAAAAAAAAATCTGTCTTCTTCACAGACAACAAAAGCATATTAATCTACATATGTTAAGCTTATAAAAATCGAAAAATCATACAAAAATAAAATAAAATAAAAAATAATTAAATTTTATAACGATCTAAATTATGTAACAAAAAAAACAGACGTAATAAAAATAAGCGTCAGATATAATTATTATTTCGACCGCGCGAATAATTATTTATACGTCAAAGATTTTAACATTCACTACCAGGCAACGATTCTTATCGGAATATGCAATATCAGTAATCCGCGAGACAAGCCACCGTCTGATAGAGATTTAATTACTGTCCAACAAGTAGAACCTTATTATGGACCTTATTATCGCTGAATAATTACTGTATCGCGGTGTTAAAACTGAAATCAATCTTGTTCGAGATCGATTAGCGGCGATTTCGCTATACGACCGCTATACGAAATCGATTTCATTTATTACATTTCTTTTTTTTTTTATATTTCACGAGAAATAGACTGCGTAGATTATCGCCTTTGCTGCAAGGATTATTACATCCGCGAAAGAAATATTCATATCAAAGAACGCGGTGATTATATACCGACGAAATGAAAAAAACTGTACTCGATGAAATCGAGATTGTATCAGGCGTCAAATTTCCCGCGGCAAACTCGTTAATTAAGTTGCTGATTTATTCCACATTCCGCGAATGTTAATATTTTTTTTTTTTTTTTTTTTTTACTAAAAACTAAGTCCGTATTTTTATCACGACTATTTCTTAATTTATATTATAATTCTTAATATGCTCGTTATAAATATCAGCTAAATAAAAGTAAGATCTATATTTTAAAATAAAGAACGATCAAACAAATAACTGTTGACGTATCAATGAACCGTATTGTGACGTGTATCATAATCGCGAAAGTTTAGGCATCGTCGCCGTCGCGGTTATCGTACATCGCGATTTACAAGTCGCCGCTAATGCAACGCGCCCGTTTTAACATTCTCGTGTTCTTCTCTCCATACCGTTCAATCGTGACGATTGGAATAATGTAACGCACCGGCATTACAATAACGATTCACGTAACAATTGCTCCGGGTCTCGTCACGTGCTTACGCACACGCGAGGCAGCAGAATGGCGAGGGACACGGTCCACTGACCAGGACGATATCGCCGATATTATTACTTTGTCTCGTTATCCGTCGATCTTCGCGCTGTTATGACGTGTTTTAAATACGCGCCCGTGTCAAAGCGAGCCACGGGGTCGGATTCCTGACGGACACGAAATGAAGACTGCAATTTATGTCGAGATACATACGTTATTATTACGCGCAGCTCGACTTACGTTTAAATATCACACATGCCCGCGATACCCGTTACACGCGATTTCATTCTAGTCCCCTCGATAAGCTGTCCATAAGGACGAAATTTGCGACGCGATGCTGATAGGCGGCGGTCCCTAGATTGCGCGTAAATGGATCATGCGTTAAATGTATATCGCGAAATGAGATTACGTCATGTTTCATATTGCGCCCGTCAAACGTTGGTATTTTCAGATATTACTTTGTGTACGAAGTATTACAGGCTTTTCTTCGTTTCTTTTTTCTTTTTTAATAACTTTAACGCATGTATATTAATATTGCTTAAATTATTCAAATTAATTACAGAAATATATTTCATCCATACTTATTTATATTATATTATATATTTAATTGCATAGGTCTTTATATCGTTCGTGTACTCTCTCCCTAAAAGTTATTTACGGTTTATAACTCTCATAAAAAAATGTATAATTTTATTATCGATCCTCCGCAGAAGTTTTAAAAAAAAAATTGATCATGTTTTATGTTGGAAGTGATAAACGGGTGATGTCCTGGTGTCAGTCGACACGACGTTCCTTCGTGACGAAGGTCGCGGGCGATTTACGTGTTTACAAGAGGCAGCCGACAGCATAGCGCGTCCTGCACATTGCATCCCGGTGCACATCCTCTCCGATTTCGTTCGCGCGTGCTCCCGTCCACGAATTATTTGCAACACGTGCAGGTTTTGCCACCTACTGGCATTCGGCCAGCATCACTGTCGCGAGCATTGTAGCTTGGATCGAATGTCGCCACGAAGCTTTCTCGGTAACTCGGTAACATTCCTTTTAACGCCTCTACGCGTAGATATCTAGGGCTCCCTTACCTGCCGCCCATGGCTGGGTGCTCGCATTAAATAAATGTGTGTTACACGTTTTCTAAACGATTTACTCGAAAATTTTACTTGATATCTCGGATAAACTATTTATCGCAAGGCAAGTTTATTTTACGACGTTAAGACTTGATATTTGATATTTGATTTTATTATAATTTTTACGTCACGTATTAGAAGTGTGCCTCAACATATTTTTTATTTTGCAATATGGATAACGAGTCAAAAAAGAATATTTGGAAAGAGAGAAAGAGACTACTTTTTCAATTGTCAAATTTTTTTTTGTCAAAAAGATTAAGCTAATGAATAAGTCGCGAGAGTGTTTAGCCCTGTTGCAAATCAGTGTTTCCTCCGCCCTTGCTCCTTCTACCACGCTGGACGCGACACTTGAAATCGAGAAGATATCGCGAGAGCACGTACGTATATCGCACGATTAAATTTCTTCTTGATGTTTCATCAGCTACCTCTCAAGAGACGTTCGATGTTCTTCGATCATGACCAACGTCAGAAATAAATATTTATCAATGACGACAAATATTTTTTAAACTCGTGCACCTGCATAAGTAAACCGACGTTATCGTATCGACTACATTCGACGAAAATCATTCTTCGTACGTAATTAATATGAAAAGGTAGAGTTTCAAATTGTGAAACGGGAACTGAACAGACTCGAGCAAACTTGCACGTAAGAATTTTTGCGATAAGGCCTTGGGACGCGCCGAGACTTTTTATATTTAATTTCCAAGTTATCATGAACCCGCGAACAATAACTCGATTTCTAAAGCGCGCACCTGCCGCGGGAGAAGATATCTAGCGACAGACCTAGCGTCGAAGGAGGTGATCAGTCTCTCTGAATCGGCATTATGAATCGACGATGGTCGATTGTATGCTCGACGATGTTTGGAGGGGGCGGGCGGACGTGTGGGCGCCGGGGCTTTTGTAACGGTAAATTACGGCGCGAAAAGGTGGTAAAAAGAGGACGTGCTGCGGCAGGCAGAGGGAACAAGGGTGGAGGAGACACTGATTTGAATATCGACGTTGAGGAACAGTGAAGGATCGCGGAGCGTGGGCACCGCTGTGTGACTGCCTTACAATCTGTTTTGCCCTGCTCCCTATCACGTTGCCCCCTTTCGTGTGGTGCCCCCACGTTACCGTCGCGAGGAGATTTAATGCAGCCGCGTGTGCTTTCGTAATGGTGAATTGCGCCGCGAGTAAACGATATCGGCACGGCTTGCGTGTAAACGGCGATGTTAAAAAAAAAAAAAAAGAAGGGTGGGTTAATTGAAGCAAGTTAATTTGTAGGAGTGAATTAAACGACGGCGTGGCAATGGTTCATCCGTGAAAGCCCAAGTCTGTTCGCTGTTAACAGCGATCAGCTCGATGCATTCGTCCGACCGAACGGAATTTCTCGTATTGATAAGATTTAGAGATGATTAACGCTATAATTTACATATGTGTAAGGTTTTATATTCGCCTGATTGATTTTAATACCAATCTGCCGCGTGAGAAAGTTCCTTCCAACCGGCACGTTTCGCGAAGTAATCGATTTCGTCGGGACCGATTAGATTTATCGATTTACGCGCGGCAGATCGTTGCTTAGGGTCGTAAAGAAATCGAAATGTAAATAACGCGTTTTATCAGGTAATCATTTCCACGCAACATTTATATCGCCGCGGTAATGTTAGTTTTTGATAACTTATGTCGATGCAGCATCGTTTTCTCGGCTACCTTCAGTAAATAACAGCAATTTTATTATCAAACGTCTTCTCTAAACGATTAAATATCACGTTACGGTATTCTCCAAGCAGTTTTAATTACTATTCACGCCGGTTAATTATTTTCGGGTATTTTTACGAGAAGGGAAAAAGAAAGAGAGAGAGAGAGAGAGAGAATTCTCGCGATACTGTTACAAAAGTGCAGTTCATAGAAATGCGTATTGATTTCTGTCCGTGCTTAGATCGCCGGGCCGAGTTTCTCATAGCGCGCGTTCCATTGCATCCTCCGCGAACTCCGGCCACACCTGTACGGTTACGAGGAGACGGAAGACTTCCGGTCCCTCCGAGTGAAACGAGTTGTCGTTAAACGCGCGTGGATCCATTCACTCCGCGAGCGTGGCGCAAGAAGTTCATTCAGCCGACTCGCACGCTTGCCGGCCGCCCACGTGTCGCACTATGTGCGCATAGATCCGCACGTATGCACGAAGTTTGCCTCCGCGGGGTGTATTTACATACTGGATCCGCTATCGGCGACGACACCGGAATAGAGAGGACATCTTCTCTCGCCAATGCGCGAGATCGCGCACACGGAGTCACTCGTTTGGATGTTAATACGACAGAGCCAGGCGTTGAATCACCCCGCACGAAGATAAGCGAACGCTCGATACTTCTTAAAATCGAGTTATAATGCGTTTCGATGCGGTCGCACGACGGGCTCTGAATAATCACGCACGCGGCGAAAAATATGAAAATTATCCCCGTCTTAAAATAAGTCTTTTTTTCTTTCCTTTTTTTTTTTTTCTCTCAAATATAAATACGTGAATAAATAATTATACCAAACGCAAAACACGCCACGCGTATATATTATGCATTAAAGTAGTAATAAATAGGAGAGATGGAAAATGTTTCAGGAATAGAGCTTGATCGTGGCTGTGCCTGTATAATAAGTCGTAAATTGTTTAACGCGTCGTATCGCAATCATAAATGCGGGAACAATTTTATGTTGCCGAACGAAATAAAAACTCTGACGTCGCTTCTTTAATCGGCTTTGCTCAAGGGCCGAATAAAACGAAACAATACTCTTTTTCGCTTTGTCGGTTGTCCATCAATGGATCTCTGTCAGCTGTATCTGGCAAGCGATTTACGAGCGAACGACGCGTCACGCGGCTCTGCGTTGTTCTCGACATTTGGGAGGAGCGAAAGTCGCGACGGTGACTTTCGATTGGCTGGACCAGCGGACCGGTAGGCACCGAGATAATTATACCGCCGCGATAAATTAGCTCGGCATGTCACACGCCGCGCGAAACCTGTCTCGGGACACGGGGGAAACCTTGTCCGGTCCGCGAGATTTCACGGCAACCAATGGAGGTATCCGATCGGATCTCGACCGGTCGAGATACGCCGATCAGCCTGAGTTTTATTGATTCACGATCTCGTGTACGTAGTACGCGCCCATTTCGCGTTAAGAAACTTCTCGTGCAAAATTTGACAATTGAAATAAGCGTATTAACTTGACAATTAAAATAAAGGAATTAATTTCTAGATCGAGGAATACGACAGCTGAACTAAAATATGAATTACAATCGACTTTGTTACACGGCGAGAAAAGTATCCCTCGAGTGATATCGCTTAAAATATTTATAATAGACGAAAAACGAGCGAACCGTAGACCATTGACTTCGTTTAAGATCGTAGATTAAGGCGTAAGCAGAACTCGCTGGCGGGCAAAAGTAAAGTTTGCGTTGCGATATACGTGTATATCCATGCGTATCGCGTTCATAATTTGAAATCGCAATACTGGGGAAAAAGCATCGGAGCCATTAGAGCATGAATCATAAATAATTGCCCCGAAAATTCCTTACGATCTACAATGCGATCGCGCCCTTTCCCGCCGCGAGGTGATAAATTCGAGTTCACGGACGCTATAATACATCCGCCCACGTTAGACTTGACAAAAAATCGACCTGTTCCCGCCGTTCATTTTAGATTTCAGATTAGACCGCGTACCGTTGAACTTGTTTTTAACTGGCCGGTGATCTATCGAGGCATTCCATTTTCCCTTCTCGAGATTTCATCGCGTTTTCTTCTGTACACTGTGAGTTTAATACCGTTCGATCATTAGTCACGTGTATCTAAATACGTAAAAAATCGACACCTTATCTTAGACCGCGAATGAATACCTAACAAAGTTCCTATATAGAAGCTAATATCTCTAAGAGAAGCCAGGCTCGACTTAACGTCTTCACGCGGCAAGTGAAACAAAGCTGAAATCTCGAATAAATAAAAATTTAAATAAATTTATTTATCCGAGAATAAAGTAAAGGATATTGATTGCTATACCACGTGATATACTCGCGTCATATCGCCCACGCTATCTCGAGGGAAATTATCATGTCGATGTGTTTAAAATACCGATAAACATGTCGTTGAGATACAGCCGCGAGAAGCATCTTCTTCCTCTTGCGCACCTTCGACCGATAAACCTAAAGTAAATTCCAGCGAAATCGTCGATAAGACGAGGGTCGACGTAAGTTTCTCGGACGCGCACATGTTTCCGCGCTGTATCGCGAAAATCCACGACATTTAGTAACGTACGTGCGAACTGAGACGCGGCCGTAAAAAGCCGGAGATGTACGCTGAAAAGCAGATATGGCATTTGCTGAGGCGACGGCAGCTAGCGAACGCGACTTTAGCGTCGTGTTCGTCGAGTTTCACATGCGCCGCATGTATTATATACCGCGCCGGCCGGATTGCCGATGACTGATTATTTTCTCCCCGTTCTCTCATCCCTTGCTTCTGCCGCCTAGGGTTACGTACGCTAGCCGTTGTCACCGCGGAAAATGCCATATCTGCTCTTCGGTGTACTGACGTTTTAAATTCAAGTAAATGCGAAAATTCTATCTCGTCAATAACGCAATAAAGATAATAAATAATTACGTGAATTATAAAATTATACCTTTGCACATTACACGCGGTGCAAATGTGACGAGAAATTTATTTACGTGTCCCCGCAAACACGAAACTAAGCGTAATAGTTTTTCGTAATAATTCTTATATTAGTTTTTCATTTAAAATTAAAATTTATAATAATGTGAAGTAATGGAGAAACGCACCATTACGCGTACTTCGATTGCGAGCGCCGAAGAGGTGGACCGAGTAATCAACGAAAGCTCGCTCCGGAGCGTTCCTGAAGACGCGCCGCTATCGGCACCGTTATCATCGTCGTTCGCAAATACAAACTACGACACAAGGTGCATAACGTTGTATATCGCGCATAATAATCCGCGACGCGCTGTACGGCCGGTTCCAGCAGTAACAACGGGACTTAAGGCGATCGCAGCCGCGTTATATATTTGGCGTTTACGCATTCAAATTGTCCTGTAACAACATGTAAAGCTCTCTTGCAAAACGCTTTCACGAGGCAAGCGGATTTCTTCCGCGCGAAGGCACTGCGAGAACGTACGTGTATTCGGATAACGGGGCTACGGATAACAATTTGTTCGCGTGTTCGCCCATTTAAAAGACAATTCGATATTTTAAAAGCTCATTAAGTACGTAACAAGGTTCTTTCGGCAAGTTTTTTTATTTATTTTTTTTTTATTTTTTATTACTTTACCTTGCAGATTAAATACGCGTTTTTTTTTATTCTACGGTAAATTTTTTGCAGGACACCTTCGAAATTATATTTCGAAATTTTTGATTAGATTTTTTTATTATTAATATTTATGTTAAGTATTTTGCACAACGTGTAGAGAACTTAAGATTTTTTTTTTAACTGTATCACAAGACTTTCTCGCGCAACGATATTCTAGAGCGCATCTTGGCCTACTTTTTCGATTTCCTTTTCAAACGGAAATTTCTCGTCACCGTAAGGAGTCCCGCTAAATACAGTGATGCATCCGGTCCTGCAAAAAAGATCCCACTTTGGGCGGCCTCCTTCGGCACAAAACTCGGTCGGATTGAAAATAGATGAGCTCTCGCGAAGGGGGGAAAAAAAAATATTAATAAATGGTGGGTGAGCCCTATTTCCTGGGATCGGATCCTTATGTGGGGTACCGACAGTCAGAGGGAAATACCGTTAACCGTCATCGATAATCGACAGGCTCGATCGTCCTTTGTACGCGACAAAGCACGTCTTTACATCTTCCGGAAGTAATACTTCGTTCAGATCTCGCCCGTCCTTTTTTAAGGTCAAAGGCCTATATACATGAATATCGACGTATATGCGCAAGAAAAAAAAAATCATGTGTTAGTATCGCGTGACGCGTAATCAAATTACAGATAGTCAAAGAAATCTAACCATATATACGATTATTTATATAATAAAATCGGTGCTCTCGTTATAAATTTCGATTTCACTGGAATAATTTTGCAGTTGCTTACGATAACGCGAGATACGCTCGGTCGTGGAACAATCAGCACCTTGTGTCGCACGTGTGCTTTTTACATACAAACTGTTACGAGTACCATTACGCCGATCGCATTTATCTCGCACTTAGGCGAACCCGAAATGTCTCACGCGATAAACGACGTCGCAACGCTTGGGCCGACTGCGTCCGTGGCTCTCGCGATAATTTTCTATAGAGCCAGCCACAAAATATATTTTTCGTCATCGCTCTCGACTTTATTACACCGTACTAAAGACTTCCGCGGACTCTCGATCACCCGCAGCCACGATCGTCTGAAATTAATCTCCTCTCCTCCCGTAGAGAAGAGTCATCGGTCGACGCGAGCGCCTTCCGAGATCGTTAATCGACGATTTACGCAATCGCGTTTCGTAACGGTTGCCCCGTACATCTGCCACCTACACGCCTTGGGACAGAAATTATCCTAATGACGGTCGAGGGCTGTTTATAACGCCTCAAATTGATTCCGCCGCCTTGTGGTTTCGGGCAGCGTGTATATCCGAGCAGTCAATCACTCTCTCGGTATATATCCCTCATAACAAATTCTATCTGCTTGTAACAGCAAGAGATTGGCAAGCATCCCGGCGTGAATCATAAAGTACGTGGCAAGACATATATCTGCGATCATTATCTCTAAATAACGTAAAGGTAACCGAGGCAAAAATTATCGCGAGTTAAAGCGTTATAATCGTTAAACGGCGTAATGTGTCGAGGAAACAGAAAATTGCAGATCTACTTTAACATCGAGCTAAATATTTTACTAAGATATGATGAAAATTTTTTAGCTAAAAGATTGAAGTGACAAATAAAAAGTAAATTAGCTTGTATTTTTTTTCTTTCTCTCTTTTTCTCTCGATAAAAGTTTCGAATAAAAATACCTTAATAAGTTTGTGATTGCAAGAAATAGATAGAAAAAAATTTTTATTGAAATTTGTTATGTCGACGGTATTGATGGTTAAATGAAAAATTCTATCCGCGCCTCTGTAAATTTCTGCCCGTATATATGTGTAGATAACAGCAGTTTCCGGTTACATATAACGCGGTGCCAGACTGTTACGTGGCGTCTCGTCGCAAAATCACGCAGCGTAATCGCGACTTGGAACTCAATATGGAATAGAGATCTCGAATGTTTATGGCATTACTACGGCAGGGGATTACTCCCAGCGACAAGGAACAGTTTTCTGGAGCGCCCGTACCGTAAAGCACCGGGCGAAATCGCGCGTCTCGAGTTTCGACGTCGCGACGTTTCGAAACGCTGCGCGAGATAGTATACGGCCCGTATTAGATGTAAACTATCAAATAAAGCTTCGCGGATCTCGCTCGCCACGGGCTCGAAGTTAGCTCGATGTCTTGTAACTACAATAGCACAAATCATATCGTTGTCCCAAGATACTACATCTATATTTAACGAAATAATATTAACTCCATACGTCTCGTTAGCCGTCCCCCGCATATATTTATGCGCGCTTTCACGTGTACACGGACAGACAGAAATAAAGGGATTTTACTTTGACATTTTTACATAAAAGTAAACGTTTTAATTTTTTTTTTGTACACATTGCTTCGTTTATAAATATCTCCTTAACATTATGATTCGCGAAATGTCTTTAGCACGTAATAGTCCGCGCAAAATTGCACGGATTAGTTTCGCGTAAAAGTCGTCTAATTATCTGTGCACTAGCGTCAGGACCGAAATAGCGACGTTTCCTAGGTAAAAACTATCTTTTATTATGGCGCACCGCCGACCCTCGAACGCCCGTATTAAACGGGCACGTGCGCACGTGCTCGTAATTAACTCATTAGTTTAGCACAATGAGTCGCTAAACCTGCCGTCTAACCGATTTGAATCGCGCCGTGATTTTAACGGTCGGTGTAAACGTGAGGAAAAAGGGATCGCGATAGTGGCTTGCCGCACGATGGATAGCGTGTTATTTAACATGCTATACGCGAGAATGAATGGGTGGAATAATAAAACTGAGATTAAAGCTATCTCTCATTGCTTAACACAATTTAGTCTAATTCGTTCCATGTATTCTCGAATATATCATTTTAATTCCTATTTCTGAGGATAAAAGAAAGAATAATATCGGACGATAAACAATTATTTTCAATTTTTATTAACCGCTTCTTGCTTTCAATCGATCCAGCTTTAAACTCGAGACACTAATGCAATGTGTAATAAAAAAAAAAATTATAAAAAAATTATGAGAAGTCACGCGAGTAATAAGTGGAAAGGATTGCTCGGATTGCACTCGCGAAACTTCATCCCGTCTAAAGACACACCTGTAAGCAAAGCCATCAATTGCCTCGCTCGCGCAGTCATTTGTCGTGCCCAGTAACCGTCGATTAATATCTTCGAGAAACGAGCGCTCTCCTTCTAGCCAGCGAAGAACGGCGATATTATTTTTTTTTTCGCGTTCGCCCAATGAACAGTCGGCATTTATTGCTGTCACTGTTACGATCTAAAACGACATATCCAAGCGCGGCTCTATTACCGTAACAGCCGCGTGTATTTTAATTTCTACGACATTTCGACATAACTCCGTACTTGATCTCGAGAACAAATAATTTTAGACAATTTAATTTTAAAACGTGATTAATTAAATTAGACTGATATTAGGCATCTATCGAACGATCGCCGAATAAAATTGATTCGAGTTGCGCTACGCGAAATCAGTTTCCCCGATGCGGGACTAATCGCACATTCGCGCGTGTGAGTCTCTTCATGTACCGCGCTCTTTGTCGAACGATTAGCTGCCGTAATCCGAGTCTCGCATTCGATAGCACCCATTAACGGTCCATTACTGCCCCGCGAACGGGAACGGTTCACCTGTCCGGCGCCACGGGTTAATAAATCATACGGTTTTTAAAAGAGAGAAGAGGAAGCGAAATAAAATAAAATAAAAAAAATAAAATAAAAGAAATTAAAAAAAAATAAGAAGAAAGGAGCAAGGTCTCTATAGAAAGAGAGTCCTTCTTTCGCGCTTTCGATCGCATGGCAATTCATGCGGTGTGTATACAGCGCTGATCATTAACCGACTATTATACGATGCTCTCGCGAGACTATTTTTTTTTTTTTTTTTCCTCAACGGTCACTACGTCTCGTTCTCGATCGCTAGGTGGAGAAGAAGGGAGCGGACACGGAGATCTCTCGGAGCATTCAGCCGACGCGTTACACTTGTTGGCCTCGCTTTGTTCGGGATCGTATGCCGCGTTACCACGGCCATTATTCATCCTAAGGGGTTGTCTACCCGGATACGTGCCCTGATACGCGAGCGTCGGCGGTCCTCCTCAAGCTACTTGTCGGTTCAGAGGAATAATCCGGCTCGCCGATCAAATCGCTCGTTAACGTCCCCGGTGTACGCGCCCTGTTTGTTCGGTCCCCGAGCGTGTCACGAATGAGACAAGTCGAGTTCGAACTTACGTAACTGTAACGGCAGGTAAAAATTTTTTACGCTATCGACGCGATGAGTTATATACATGTCGATTGAAGCAAAGGAATCATACCTCCCCCGAGTTACTAAAAAAAAAATTTAAACACTTCCTAATTTAAAAACTAGCCGCGTTAAATTGATTCGCGTTAGATCATTACTCTGCGTGGACGAAAAATGTATGTTAACGTTCTTAATTCATTAATCTGTCTTTAAAAAAAAGCAGGGCAAAATTGTCAGAAGCCTCGAAGCGCGCGTAAGTAATAACAGGGTGTGGAGAAAGAGCTGCCAAGGTCGCACGTAAAAATATCTCGCCCCGAGTCGAGATAATGATTCCAGGCGCGTGTTGGTCCTCTCATAAATCTCTGGCCATTTACGGGACAGATGTGCCGATAACTCGGGCGCGGTTTCACGTTCGCATCTCTCTCGAATCTATATAGTCTTGGCGTGAGCCGAGACCTCTGATTATTAAAGTCGGAAGAATGCTGGTTAAAAGGCGGCTGTGCGAGAATAGGCGGCAAGAATTAAATCGTATTTACGAGACACGAAGGGAGGGGGAGGGCCCGAGGGGAATAGAAAAAGCTCCGAGCTGATTTTACAACCTGGCGCGGAAACGTTTGACACGACGATCACGATCAAGTATATTTCGCGTTAGATTCATTTCCTGAAAGTTATTCATTCGAATTTTTTTTCCCCATGTTTTTACCTCGCAAATTTATAACTCGCGTTCATTTATAATGATTAGTTAATGATACTTCTGTACAAGACAGACAATGCATCTTTCGTAAGTGGTTATTACTGTAAGTATGCCGGCTAGCCGTCGGACACAAACGAAACGCCGAGTATCCGATCCGGCTCGCGTAAGAGGAGAGGAGAGAAGAGCGGGAGGCTGCAATCCGTTTCGGGATAAAGTAATACACGGCGTAATCACAAAATGCCACGTCATCGAGTGAACAACGAGTGATCTATCGACGTGATCATCGGCACGGCCGATGATACGCTGCCGCGCTGAGGGCCGGAGGAGAAGAGAGGAATCGCCGCGGCGACTAGGCGCTGAATCATCGCGCTCCGACGTCGAAGGATGCACCTGCGGGACTCCCACGCGGCGAAATCGGGGAAGAGTCATCGCCGAAGGCACCGGAAAAATCTCGCGTACAATGCGCGCACACGTACGCGTGTCCAGCTCGTGTACGTATCCGGCGAAAGGGAAAATGCAGGCGTAACGATCCCACAGTTTTAATTACATCGACGGGGTTCGGGAAGCGCGCCCCCGCGGCGCACACGGTTCGCCGGGGAATATTTCCAATTA
Organism: Cardiocondyla obscurior; assembly: GCF_019399895.1. NCBI lineage: Eukaryota > Metazoa > Arthropoda > Insecta > Hymenoptera > Formicidae > Cardiocondyla > Cardiocondyla obscurior. The sequence continues at coordinate 3,590,553 of NC_091880.1, read as the reverse complement.
TTCGACGCCTAATTAAATATCATTCTTAACGACGTACGTGTCGCCGTTGAAAAAGTAATGGCCGCGCCGTTAATGAAGACGTAGGCCGCGCGCCGACGAGGTGTTGCGTTTATTAATGAACGCCGGACCTTCTACGCCCGTCTTCTTTCTCGTTCTTATTTCGGGCGGGTCGTCGGCACAATGAAATTTTTCTCGAGCGGTATCAGGAAGCAATCAGTCATCGCAGCTATTGCGCGGATAACGTAATTGATATTTGACGCGTTACAGTATTATTTATCATCTTAATTTGGATTAGCGAGATTATCTACCTTTCTTCACGCATCGGTCGCTTTCATACTCGTTACGCGTTATCTCTACGAAAAGTAAAGCCAGAATAAAGTGACTGTGAGCTGCGGCGGATAAAGAAAAAGAATGGCCCGCGCGAGTTCGTCAAGATGCAATTCCGCGTCGGCGACTTTCCCAACCCGCGCGGTCCAGAAATCCTCCTACGCTGCGACCGGACATTACGTATCGTTTTTAAATGCGAAACGCGTTACGTGCCGCCGCCGTCGCGGATCGTTTCTGCGGGCGAGATCGGCAAAAAGTTCTGGGGCCGTTACATCGCGCGGTTAACGGGCTTCGGTAGCTTTCTCGCTCTTCTCGTCAGCTCCACCCTCCGCGGGTTTCTTATTGTCCGCACCGCGCGCTCGCCGATCGGGCCTTATCTCGCGGTCTCGCTCCCTCCGGAATCCGAAGGAGGATTGCGTGTGGACGGGGAACGGTGCGCCGCAAAACTAATAACAACGGCTCGGCAAACACGCAATTACGGCTCGACGGCGCGGCATGAGCCGCGCTACCGCATTACGACGTGCCCCCGAACGAAATCTCGTTTTCGCGTCCGCGGCCGTCGCGAGAAAAAAAAAAAAAAAAAATTGACACCGCGAAACGAGTCCCCCCGATACTTCCGTTAACAGGCTCGAAAAGGCACGCGGTCTTTTTAAGGGTCAACCTTCTGCATTTTAATCAAGCAAGGAACGGCAACGTGATTAACGTTTGACGCGAGCATCCTCGAAGATCCGAATATATTTAATGTCGCATGGAATTAAAACAACGTTCGCTCGATTAATTACGGTAAACGAAGGACATTTGTATTTCGATTAAATCTCTTTAACAATGAAAATGCCCGAAGGTAATCGCTAAGAGACCGGCAATTGTTTGAGTGATACGTTATTGTGTACGTGTAACTTAATTACGCACATGCGCGATTCTACGATTAAAAACTGTCTTTAGAGATTAGAAACATTGAAGTTACAAGATATTTTCAGTAACGAGAGTTAATCAATTGGTATTCGATCGATAGTTAGACGGCACAATGCTGCGATTGTTAGTCCACGGTTCACCTTTATCCTTTGCATACGATCGTTTGCATAAATTTCGTTATAGCGTGCGTCGATGGTATTTTAAATAGATTCCGCTCGTGGTCGAGCCGGAAAAGAGTCGAAGAGTACTTTTGCCATGCGACCTTTCCTGCCTTTCTCTCTCTCTCTCTCACTCTCATCAGAACGCACGCAGGTGCATGGGCTTTCGCGCTTACGATATACGTTCGTTGCGGAGGCGACGAGCCAAAAGAGTAACCATTAATTTCATTGAAAACGCGTTAGAGACCTATAATTGTCTATTGATCACCTCAAAATTTTTCTAATCGTATATGCGTCATAATAATTCCGTAACCATTCCGTATACGACACACTGTGCGTCTAAATAAAAAAAAATTAAAAAATTAAAAAATATTATTTCATAAAAAGGTTAGTTTATTTAAAATAAGATTAGAAAACGACGAGAGGTTTTATATAATAAACTTTACGCGATAAGAAAATCGCGTATTCTCATGATCGTAATTGAAATATTACGAGATATCTGTTCGGCCTCGTTATTATTGCAAGATTATCCAAGAACAGTACCCGGGGGAGACAATGCAATAATAATAATTAAGAACGCGTGATTACGAGATCATTGTTCGCGACGTTCGCGCCGATACTTTTAATATCACGGAATGATTCGCAGGTCAGGCCGTTATTTATTCGTCGGAATAAGCGCACGTCGCATTAATTTATTTCGATACGTTCTCCGCAATACCTACGAGAGGGATATATCGGTCATAGTCCCACAGGTGCGATCGAGAAAGTCGTCGATCGTATCGAAAGGCAGCTCACGGAAAAGTTCAATTCCCTGGCGCCATGTACATCTGGCTCGGTATAACATCTAACACTGGCGTTAGGCGCGTTCCGTGCACGTTACAATGTTTTCGCAGGACAGTCGTGGAAAAAAAAAAAAAAAGAAAAGAAAGAAAAAATAAAAAAAAAGAACCGGCAACGTGAAAGCGTGTCACCAAGATTATACAGAGATAATGTTTGTTTAAGGTCTATTGAACGGCACGGTATTTTTCATTCGTACAGCTAGTGTTCTAATGTAGATCATTTTTAAATTGAAACCCCGCAGTCGACGATGTCGCAAGTGCATTCAGTTTCTATCGCATCCCCTTTAATAAAGACCATATCTGATCTTATAACGCCGTCAGATCTTTTTCTCTTTTGAAACACAAGACGCGAGGCTGGTTGTTCTAGTTGCGTGCTGTTGAAGCACTTCAATGGATACTATTGACAAAGAAAATATTCCCACGAGAGAATTGCACGCTCTGAATGTGCTTAATTGAATTCGATGATCATCGCGGATATGTTCAACGCCGCGTGTGCCACGAGCACGGCCGAAAGGTAAAGAGTATCAGTTTGGTGGAAACACAATATACAGGAAGTAATGAGAAACGTATCGCAAGCGTGTATCTTTCAAACGGTTCAAGAAGTGCCCTAAAATCCTTAACCTTACGAGTAATAATGAGAGCACGCTAACGTTATGAACTTCATAGGCGTCTAACTTCTCTTTTGCAGCGAGCAAAATACGTTAACAAGTTTAAACGTCACCACAAATAATTTAATTTTTAATACAACATTAATATGTAATAAAAAAAAAAATTCTTATTAAATTTTAAATACCATTTATATTTCTAAAAATTAAAAAACAATATTTCTTTTCTTTTTTATGCAGTATTATTACAACTAAAATAATTTTGTATTTTACAGTGAATAAAAGTTAGATAAAATATTCTTCTGCTTAATCCGAGAGATCCGAGAGAAGAGAAAATTCTTAAAGGACTACTTGAAACGTCTAAAGCACGGCGAATCCCGCAAAGAGGACGCCTATGATTTTCTAGCGTTAGAGATCCGACAGGATTCGGTTATCGGCGCTATCGGGCATGATAGATGGCGAGTGGTGGCCACGATAAATCACCGGCTCACACTATACGAGGAGAATCTACGAGACCTGTCCGACTCTTCGGCTGTCGATCAGCGGCGCAGGCGGGAAACGGCGTGGCTGATAACGATCGACGACGAAAGTATTAATTATTATTTGCCGCTCGTGCCTTTCAATTTGTTTTGTTGCGCCGCGCCGGCACCGTTTCACCTCGCGAAAGTGACGAGACCCCGCCGGAACGATTTTGCACGCCGACAATAAATCACGGACGGGATTTCGCTTCCATAACGGTACGAATTCGCGTGCGCGAAGGTGGGTCCTTCAGATCGGCGAACAATCGCGCGAAACTTTACTCGAGAAAACGCTAATACATCATTTACAACAGTATAAATATGAATATATCAAAGAATTTCAGAGTGATACATTCGAGGCGTTTAAAAAAATCCTGTCGAACTCTAGTGAGATCTCAAAGAAAAAAAAAGAATCAATAAAGTTAAAGATAGGTAGCCGGATAATAATCAGGGATCGTCGTAGCTTCGAGCGAAGCGTCGCAGATTGCACGTTGCAGTCAAAAGCTGCACCGAGGAAGACGATCCACTTCACACCTGGAATTAAGTGGCGCGAAACAGCCCCGTAATTATGCTCTAACTCTTATGACTTAATCTTCCGGCGCGAGAGAATAGCCGTGACGAGCTGACGAGCATCGCGTACAGTTTCAACTTATGTGCAGCTTGCACTTGGCCCGTTTCTAGCCATTCGTTGATACGTCAGCAGTCCTTAATTATCGAAATTATCTTCCGAAAGAATTCCCGCCCGCGTGTATCTCGCGATAATTACGAATCGTCCGCGGCGCCGTTTGAGCAGCGGCTTTAACGCTTTCGTAATCGGTTACGAGGTTTATTTGCGAGCTCAGGATAATTTTCATTAATTGCGCGTTGAAACGCTCTGGAAATCTGACGATATAATCGTTCGTACAGTGGCAAAGTTGGACGTATCGCGTAGGAGTGCCCGCGATATTAAATTAAATAATCGAATGCAAAAAAAATTTGAAGATAAAATTAATTAATTTCAGTTATTCTTCTTTTTTAATTAATCCCACTCTTGCCCTTTCTACCATTAGAAAGTCACTCCCAGGAATAAATAATTAAATAATACAGTTTCATATCGTTGCAATTTTTAAGACGACTGAATGAATTAATTCCACAGTAATTAAGTCTCGATTTTTCGCATTCGCAGATTCTTTTCCTACTCGACCTTTAAATTTCTATCTCTATCGACGAAATCGCGATCGATACACACCTGTTAAGAGATTGTGCAACGCGTACATACCGAATGAGGGAAATCTCGCGAATCACGGCGGCGACCTGCAACGTCGTATACGCAATCGGCGCCGCTAATTATCGACGTAGATAATTGGTATCCGCGCGGTGAATCGATCAAATTTCCAGCTGTGGGTGCGGTGGCCTACCAGGTCGCGGCTACCGCTCGCTTTTGCCGTGCGCCGACTCGCTTGTTCAAGAGATGAACCCGCGCCACCGGTTTTTTTTTTAACTCTCGAGGAATCTCGCGACGCTGCAACGGCGACTGCGCAACGCAGAGTGCTTATCAAGTCATCAGAGCGCTATTACGTCCCGCGCAACATTTGTTCGACCCCGAGAGATTCTGGAACTTACTTTCGTTTGCGCGAGAAGTGAAACAATCGCGGCCAAGACGGTTGATCAATTTCGGCTCTCGGGTGAGCACGAACGGGCTCTTCGTTCGTTCGTTCGAGCGTATCAGACGGGTGCCTGCCCGATATTACCGCGAGCCGCCCTCCCCGCGACCTCCCACGTAATAATTAAAGGGTCGTAGGTTAATTAACGGCTGGTCGAACGGTGAAAAAGTGAACGTTCGCGTACCGGGATGCATCGTCGTTTTCCCCGCCGCTGCGGGGTGGCCCTGACGAGAGGAGTAATACCGAGTATCTCGATCGAGCGATTGCATCCGAATACTTTGCATAATTACTGTATCGCGAAGCTGTGCGACTTCAGTGCGCCAGCAAGTTTTTGGCTCTCGTCAAAAATCGCATTTTAATTTTTCCCTAGCCTACCATAATTCTCTCCGCATTTTTACGACATAATTCCTCTCCGATAGTCGAATAAATAATTAATTTTATATTTCTTTTATAATTTTATATTATTTTATTAAATAAATGAATTATCGTTGCGCTCGAGTGCAACGTTACCGTTTCTAGTGAGACCAAGTGCAGATAAAAAAAAAAATAAAAAATTAAATTAATTACAGAAGAATATAAGCTACGATTATTTTTAATTAGATTCAATAATTACTATCTTAATAATTTTTTATCGAACTCGGACCACGCGTTGTGAGTGTCGCATATTTTACCCTCCCGCAATATTCATCTTCTACGAGGATTACTTTTTTCCTCGACGCAAACAAAGTAAAGCGTACAATAAAAAAGTGATCGAACGATCGCAAGTGTGACAAGTAAATTAACTCACCGGAATGCTGCCTCCTGGACGCCGGCGTCGTCGCTCACAGGAACGCGGCTGACCTCAGTTCAGCAGGTAATTAATCTCGCTGGCCGCTGCGGACTTGGTGGCTGGTTCTCTTTGCAGTCCTGGATCACCGTCACCACACACATCACTCGCGGATCGTTCTCGAATGACTTGACGAAACGAGTACCCGACCGACAGTCTCTTTTTAAGGTGATATTGCTTAGCAATATGGCATACGGCTCAGCGTCACCATGCACATAATTCGCGGATCCTTCTCGAAAGACTTGAAGAAACGAGTACCCGACCGACGAACTCTCGTTTCAGTGATATTACGTACCGATATGTCGTACGGCTCGCGAACTACTTCGCAGTCAGTCAAACACTCCTGAGTTCTGATACTCGGCACTTGAAGCATCGATCCTTTGTTCTGACTCGATTAAACTGGCTCAACGCGACGGACACTTGTTGCGTAGCTGCTTCGTGCACGATGACCGGGACGTTGATGCGTGAGCACACAAAATGGCACCTGCGCGTTACCAAAGTCGTCGCGAGGTAACCTGTTGGTCGGCGGGTGGTCACTCGTCGCCCATTACTTCTCACCACTCGATTCAGATGCTCGGGGCGACTTCATAGACAAGATGTTCGGATAATTGTCATATTCAGCATTGCACGAGCACTGAGATTCGCAAGGAGACTTCGTGTTGATGAACGCGTTGGCCTTGACCTCCACCCACGATTACCGAAAAACGACTGCGCAACACTGGCGATGAGCAAGCACTTACTCGTTTCTCCCACTAAGCCGTACCTCACGCCACGTCACGTGACCTCATTCCACCAATCGCAAGGCACGGCAGCGGGCCAGCCTGGCTGAGCCAGCCTGGTTGCCGAATCGGCAGAACTGCGGAAGCGCTTGACCAGAGTGGACTGTTGCAACCACCCAGCCGTCTCAATTAACGACGTATTTCGCAACGGTGGAAATATTCTACGGACATTACGTGGACGCTTCCTACGTCGGACGAGTATGAAGACGTCGAGCTGAAGCCACGACTAAACCTAACGGCTTGCACAATGCGTCGCATCTCTTTATACAACGCGTTGATTAGTTCGCGAAGGAGCAAGATGCTCGAGCGGCGGTAAGACATTAATGCTTGTTCGAAGTTCAATTCGGTTTTTACGACTCGCCACGCTCAGTGTGCCGAATACATTCGCGTATCGAAGACGTAGCTGGGATTATTTTTTGGAAGGTCACTGTATCGCGATCGATTGTTTTGTCTCGGGAACAAGCTGCCGCGGTGGAAAAATACTCCCACAACACGACCTGTACCAATGACGCGATAGGTTTATTTTTAAGGCTATCCTACATGTTACTTCGTCCGATTTGCGACTCATTTCATGGCCGTGGTGCCATCTCTCGTCCGTCTCGTTACTCCGTGTCCGATCGCCATCTTGTGCTCCATCTTGTCTTTGTAATCGCGATATTAACGAACGCGGAAAGAAGTCTCGCGAGTACTGAAGCCGGGTTAAAGTAATTAACAGTTACTGTCGTCGTTGTTTCCCATATTTCAAGACTGTCGTATAAGGCACGGGCGAGCTGTATGTACCGAAGTAACGCGGTACGTATCGAGTGAATCATAAATTGACTGTAGTTGTGACTGTGGCAGAGATACGGCGAAAGTGCGGCAAGACGACGACGACGGCGGCAGGACGACGGCGGCAGGACGGCGGCGGCAGGACGGCGGCGGCAGGACGACGGCGGCAGGACGGCGGCGGCAGGACGGCGGCGGCAGGACAACGGCGGCAGAACGGACAAAGATGCATCGACTGGTGAGTAACTATCTATCTCCTTTCTTACGATTTGGGTACTTCGACATGATAACTGACTGCATTCTCGCGCTGTGCTCCATGCCGACGTATGCGTGTCCCTCGGGAACCGAGGTCCTCGTTCGTGTCTCGCGAGTCAAGAAACGTCGTTCCACACGACCGCGTTTCCCGTCACCGCGGCCTAAGGTAAATGGGAAAAAGCCCCGGATCAGTCGGTGCACGAGGAAGTACGCGAGCGCGGAAACCGCGGGACGCGGAACGTTGATCTATGTTCCGACTCGATAATGATTTCACGATTCGAAAGCAATGCGAGTTACTTCTATCGCTGCATACGCCAAGAGCGCAGAAATTCCTCGGTCTTGATACGTTTCTGTTCACGTAGATTTACTTTATCCTTCGTTTAACTTGCTTTTTATTTTTTTCGCAAGAAAAAAATATAAAAAAATTAAAAAAAGAGTTAGTCTTTCAATTCGCAACATCTGGAGCTATATAAATTTTTTTTAATTCACCGAGCTATAAAAAAATTATTATCCCAATTATTAAATACGCACATAGGTATACGCATTCGATTCAGTAGATTTATTCCAATCATATTTCCCTTCAGATTTCTTACTGGCAAAGATTTTGCAACGATATTTCAAACGCGTAAATTTTCTGCTTAGCTCTGCTAATATAATACATGCAGCGTAATCATATAACAAATTATCGGCAAAAGTGAACGCAACGGTCCATGCAGCTTCTTATTTACTTCATACGGCTGGAATTGGTAGGAATTTTAGTGCGCAATCAATTACCACTTCTATTTCCCGTTCGCGAGATATTAATCCTCGCTGGGCGTACATACTCGGCCGACTCGGGTATCATTCACAAGTAAATAACACGGAATTATAAGCATCTAGTTTTCTCGGTATAAAACGTACTTATCGTTGGGAAGCGGTTCACCGCTGCTATTAAGTCGTTAAATCCCAATACCGATTGTATCGAGGGTGGAATTCTTGTCGACAGGTACTGTTGAAGAGCGTAAAGAGAAAGAAAGAAAAAAAGATAAAAAAAAATAGGGAGAATTCTGACGCAAGTCGCGTTTCGCGGTAATATGAAAAATCACTCGGAAATGGAGACTATAAATTATCTCCAGTGATCCGTTATGATGCTTAGATAAATAAAGAGCAGACTTTTTTTTTATTCTACGTTTTTATCTATTCGCGCGAACGTATTGAAAATTTTCGAAGTCCGTCGAGGTATCATCCGTTCAAATAAAATCTCACCCGATGTTAGATAAAATATTAAAATGACTTACATAATTAGAAGGTGATAACACCCTCCGCGCGTAAATTGCCTTAACTTAATAATTTCAATCGGACCGCGCGTATCGCGCGGCGAATTGAGGACCGACCGACCGACCGACCGCGCGGATAATAAATATAAATCACGGCGGCGAATAAGAGAATGCGGGGATAATTCAAGCCGTACGCTGCCATTAATCCGTAAATCCGACAGCAAAATCGAGCCTTAAATTCAATCGATCGCACGAGAAGGGCGGAGCGCGCCGCTGCTCAGAGCGGAGCAAAAAGCACGGCCGGAAGTTGCGTTTCGTAGATAATACGGATGTACTGTTAGAAATTGCCGTGCGAATCGCGGACGCGATGTGTTGCGCCGACGACAGCCGGGTATTCAGCCGGGAGTACCGGCGGATAGTTATTATTTGTACCTGTCGATCGGAGAAGGCGCGTGTACGCACCGTCACGCGCGGCACTCCGCTACTTTTTCACGGCGCATAAAGGCGATCATTATTACGCGGCGGTGTGCACGTAACGAACGGTCGGGGCGGTCCATAATACACGAGCGATTGATAAAAGTACCCCTGGATCTAGATTATGCGCCGGAGCACAATGGGGGCCTCCGGGCGGCTTTCCGCCGTGCGTTCCATCGGGCGTTCGAGCACGCACGCATGCGAAGCGAGATGCGTTCTTAAAGTATCGGAAAATGCGTCGTAAATCATCTCCACGCGTCTGGCACGCGAGTCATTTTTGAACCACGCGAATAGCGGGCGCTTTTTAAAGTTCATTCGTTACCTGCACCAGTTTGGTAATTTTTATCAATATTAGAAAGCGAAGGAATTAATAAAAGCACGTTGAAATATTTTGGTATTGACGTGATCTCGTTGCGAAAAATTAATTTTTTTACTTCGTCGCCTCATCGTCGCCGCGAAAGGCGCGGACCCACGATCGACGGTGGCGATTAGACGGCGTGAGATTAAAGAGGATAAGTCGTTGCGTAAGTAACGGCACCGCGCTCGCGATACCCTTTATTTCGCGCCGCACAAATACGCGTCTTACGCGTGATCGATCGCGCCGCGTATTGCGGCCCATTAACTCCGTGATTTCAATTACTTTTCGATAAATGCGGCAACGGATACCACGGCGACTCGTCTGGTGCGAGGCCGCGAAAGCGGGGCGCCGCGGTGAGTGGGGAGAGGCGCCACGCGAAGGCGGAAAATATTGGCCGGCCGGCGAAACGGGTTCTTCAGATTAACCCACACGCACAGAATGATCGATCTTTTTGCGAAATGCGACCGATAATACGCTGGCAGCCGCGTTACGATTCGCGGGCGCGCGCGCGGACGAGGACTTTTCCCGGCGCGCAATATCATTCCTTGAGCCGCGCTTTTCATCGTCCATTAGCCCGAGCCGATAGCTACTCTCGCCGCACCGTGACAAATCAATTATAACGTGGGTAGAAAGTCGTTTTGCGGAATTGCGCGACGCTCGTTGTTTGCGCTCGGAAAAATCATAATGATCCGCCTTTATGAGCGTTTTCCGCCGTGATATTTCAATCGATACGGCGATAGCCGCCTTGAAATAGAATCCGCCGCTCGGTTTATCGCGTTTGCGCAACGTGGAAGACTGTTCGGATATACGCTACGATCGGGAAGTCGCGTATTTCGCATTGTGTTATATTTGTCACTGGTTACGCCACTATCTTGACGCAATAATCTCGAGAGTTTGTTCCTGTAATTGGGATAGCGAAAGAATTACGTTCGGAAGTGCAAGTTCTCTCGCGACAGAAAGTTCTACGCGCGATGAAGTAAATTAGAATATACGAAACAGCAGCATGGTGTAGGAGAGGAATATTTTTACCGAGCAGGATTTATCAGTTAAGGTCACATATACGTATTAACTGTTGGCCAGTTTGCAGCACGAGCTTCTCAATATCTTTTATTTTATATTACATCGTCATTAATATTTATAACACATATACGTATATTTTTTAAACAATATATCGAACTTAGCCAGAATATTGATTATCGCACTTAGAATTCTTAACGGTATAAATTATAATTCTAAATTCCGCCACTCAGATTAATTGAGTGCAAAAGTATGACGATATTACAGTGAGATATTACAGTCCGTTAATTATTTATTTGTCTTAGTCGATTCACACCTGAACGATTTTTACTGTAGGTGGAGAGATTTTTTTTTTTTTTCTGCGTAGAATTCACTGAGCTTTAAGAAGTGAATAGCAAATTGAATTGTCGGGATTTCGCAATCGTGTCTAATAAACCGCGGTTGATCCGACACGAAATCTCGCCGGGATTAATTATCGCTTTAATCCTATTATCATCTGATTTGTCGAGCGAGGCGTTTCAATGTACGCCAACACCGTCACGCCGCGCATATATACGTTGACACGCGTGCTTGTGCATTGCGTCAATTGCGTGCGCCCAAGTGCATTACATTGCGTAAACACACGGCATCGTGCAGCACAAGATTTACGACCCGATCATCGGCGCGTCTCGCTTCGATATTCTGAAATTTTATGAAGAGAGAATTCCACGAAGCTAATGCTAAGAGTTCACGTATCGAACATTGTTTAATAATGATAAAAGAGTATGCTGCAATACGAATAAATCGATTAACAGTCGCATCGAAGATATTAAACCTAACGAAAATCAAATCTTAGATCGAATCTTAGATTAAAAGCACAGGATTTTTTTTTTTAGATCGGACGTGGGAACATGTAGATTTTATACGAAGCATCATCGATTAATTATATCGCGAATTAATTATATATCGAAAATTATATATATGTACAAAATAATCTATACGCCGGGTAAATAATAAATTAGACTTTATTCCCTTGAAAACGTTAACTAAATACGCTTTAGCGTTCTAACGTCGAGAAGATACATCTCGCGGATGCGGAATATAATTGAAGTTCGCTAAATAATTTTCTCGATTGCCTCTTGGAAATCTGGATGTCGCGAGTCACGTTAACATACTAGGGGTGTGTACGCCGAGCGTGTACGTGGATCCATAAATACGGGAATAATGTAAACGTGTTACGGTAAATCCGCGCACGGGAAACAACTCATCGATACTCGTTCGAGGGAGAACGCGAGCGCGGCAATCTCGTGAGAAAATCGCGGATAAGCCGCGCCGCTCACGTGACTCACCTGATATGACCCCGCGGTCAACCACGACTGCAGCCGCGGGCAGACAGGTGCAAAATGGGCTCTAAAAAGCGACATTCCACGACGTTAACGGTGTTACTAAATTTCCGAGCCGGACGGCGGCGTCCCTCGCCGCTGACGCGTTGGCATTGTGCTGGAAATAGCGTTTCAACTCGTTTATACGTAATCCGCAGTTTCTCGTGTCGCAAGAGATAGGAAATAATGGTCGCTATCTCGGCGACGTCGGCGGCGGCCGTTCGTGCTTTAATATGACGAGAGAAAATATAAGCTTGTCGGGGCGCAGTTCGATAGCCGTGGCTCTCTCGCAAACGCCGAGCGCGGATTTTTCTCGAGCGCGTTTCGCCACAACGGTCTCTTGACAAAAATTCGCAATTTCCATGCGCGTGAGACTCGTTGTAAATTAACGGAGATAAGCCGCGAATTTATTTATCGCCATTATCGCTATTTTACTTTCACACGTATTCGCGGGTGGCGGCACGCCAAAGCGCCGTTGTTGACTCACATGATTGAACATATAATCGAGTGCATTACCCGTATCGTTCATCTAAAAAACACTCGCGTTTCTCACATACCACGTAATGCTAATTGATTAATATCGTAACTTCCTTCGATCAGAAAGATACGAAGCTAGAAACAAGTGAGCGCGGGTTATTATTATTATTTTTTTTTTTATACCTTACGAAAGATACATATCGAAATAAAAACTCTATAGGAAATTTTTGTGACACATTTCTATGTTCCACTTAACGCATTCGTGAAATGTGCGTAGTCTAATTCACATATAGCTTTCCGGTTTGGTGAAAGATATCAATTACACAGTTTTTCTATAATTATACAAAGCTAATATTGGGTTGCAAAATTACGCCCGTAATTAGTATCATAATTTCGTTATCAGATCGGACGCCGAAAGTCATCGGCGTACAACCGCGATCGGCTCGTACAGTAAATAAAACTTCAACACGGGAAATGAAAGGAGGAAAACAATTTTATTCCGAACATTATAATTAAACTGATATTTACGAGGGAATAAAGCATCGCGCGCTACGTGGTGTTAATCGATTTCCGCATACGCGTGATGTCAAAACGGCGGTACTCGGTTGTAAGAAGTGAAGAATAATGGGCGCTGGGGAACAGGTGCTTTTGCCTTTGACGTTTAAATGTATGGCTATAACCGTCGCAAGAATATCAAGCCGAACACGCGGACGACTTTTCTGCTTTTACCGTTAACCGCGTTTATCTCCTTCTACAAGCATCTTCTTAGTCTCGATCCACCTTCAATAAGATTCGAGATTAACTTGGTCACTTAACGTGACAATCTTTTTCCAAACACCTGTCCAGAATACGTGTCGCAATATTATTTACTATTATCATAATAGAAATTTTACTATCAATTTAATTGAAAATTTTTATTCCCATTAATAACGTTCTATTTAACTTCCATCTGCGTGTTTAAATTTGTAAACGTGTTGGTGCACGTGAAAATTAAGCGTCTCGGTTATCTGAAATCTCGAAATATGTTACGAAACCGCGACCCCAAAGAAAAGATCTTTGCCAAGAGAGTAATTTAAACTATCGATGAGTGGCATCGTTCGTCTATTCTGAACAATTTTCTCGGTGACTCACCTTCCATCTGACATTCGAGAGAGACATGGTAAGGGGGAACAACGGTACCCGCATTCGTCGTAATTAATCCACTAATTTACGATACACGCTCGGCACGCTGTACTTCAGGAGCGGTCATATTTATATACCTGGCGAATCGGGTAAAGATATCGCGCGCCAGTCGGCCCCGGCGGTTCGAGACGCGTTACGACGATAACCTCGCGATTTGCGTAATAACTATCAACGGCGCGATCAGCATCCGGTAATACAATCTTTTGTTGCAGCCTGGCCCGCAAAAAGCGCGCGCTCAGTGTGTGGTATCAGGCCCGCGATTTGATGCTCCTTTTTCTCTTTTTTTTTCTCCTCCCCCTCTATTTTTTTTTTCCTTATACGCGCCGTGGCACGGTGTATACACCGCCGTCGCATATAGCGGCCATTATTCGAGCCCATTTGAGCGACATGCGGACAATGAGGAACAGAGGCCACCCGCGGCTTAAGTATTCCCCATTAAAAGTGCGAATTCTCCTGCGGAATGCTTTTCGCTCGGGATAACATAGAGTTCCTAGATGTAACAATTACGTCGCGTGCTGACGGCTGCTACGATACTTTCCACTTTTATCGTATTTATCTTCCGATAAAACACAGACCCACATACAAGTATAAACGAACGAATAACTCGCGCTTGTACAGGCCAGGGGTAACCGTGCGCTGATATATTATTACATGGAAATTACTTTTAATTATTAATTTTTTAAATCGATGAAGCAGCGGATTGTTTAATATACCGTCGTCTAATTTAAAATTAATTCAGTACTATAATTAGCCCTTAATCGGCAATATGGAGCTGCTCGATTGGCGAGAGTTAAAAGGTTTCACAGTCCGCTCGTATAATATTGCTGCGATAGCCGAATATCTTTTGCTCATTAGGGATCGTCCGTTCGATACCGGCCAATGATTTACTGCTGCGAATGTACTAGTATTTCACGCGCGTAATTGATAATCCTCGCACGAGCCGCAGATTACCGATATCTGCTAGCGCACCAATTAATTGCGGTTCGATCATTATACCACGTATTTAATACTATCTGCAATTTTTCTAACCGCGTTCGCAGATGAATACGCGCGTGTACAGAATCAGGCAACATTTTGTATATTACGAAGACATCGAAATGTCGTCTACGTGCATCGTTTTCTTTCTTTCTCTTTTATACGTGCATAAGTAGCTACTGTAATTATTTCCAAATATATAAAAACTCATAATTTTATGAAACTTTTACCTCCGTCGTTAAATTGATTTTAACATTTAAGGATGTTACGCGATTAAAAGAATTTTTTTTAACGTACGCGAATTTTTTTCTGCGTTTTTAAATTACAAAAAAAAAAAAAAAATTCTAATGAGACATCAAGGTGAAATGAACATCCTCGATATCGTGGTATCTCATTGGTTAATTGCGACTGTCACCCGCGGTCTGTGATTTACGAGACCGAGAACGATGATATCGTTCCCCCAGTTAAAGCCTCATCCTAGATTATCAGTCCCTCCCGTAAAACCAGTTAGTTGCGTGTACTTTGGTGACCAAACTCGCACTAACTCCGAACTTTTTTTTTAATAATATTAATTATCGTATCGTTCTATCTTTTTCATGCGTTAATCAGAATGTGATAACGTACGATATTTAATCCGTAATACTTAACGTAGTAATAAATTTACTCGTTTTTCTATTATTTATATAATTTCGTGGATGCGAATTTTGTACGTTAAACAATAGTAATAAAATATAAAATAATACGTTTGGTCACTGACGAAAATCAGCGAGCCCGCATCTCTTTGTTCAAGCGCGTTTGGTAGAATTCAAAAGATTATCGATCGTGACATCGTCGTTTGCTGATCGGGAGCCGCGGGGAGATCGCGATCGTATTTATTTCACGGAGTGATCTGATTATGCGCTGCTTATGCATCCCAATGCAAATAGCATGCGAGAACACAGTGGCCTTTGATTCTCGAAAGGCTCTCGCTGTTCTTGGTAGTGCCCGAAAGGCACCTGAATGGACCCATTTCGCTCGACGGGGTGCCAACATTAATGCGCTATCATCCCGACGGACGTATGAGAATGTATGCGAGCGTATAATCGTGACGAGACACTGCGTCCGTTAGCAAGTCGCGACCTGAGATGCGATCAAGAAATTATTATCGATGGAAGAACGCTCGGTCGCGACTCTCCGTTAATTAATAATTCCGCGTAGCATATGGCTGCAATTTAAACGAGACTTAGCTAACGGTGGTTTACCGGTGGCTCAAGCGACGCTTGTACCGTAGACGCGACGTTATCCTTTAAAGACAATCGTTCGTTCGAAAATTTACTCAACGCGGGGAAGCTTGGCAGTTTATCTCGAATTAAAACTTAATTTACGATTCTGTTTTTACCTCGGGTGGATCGCGGGGCTATTAGCGCGCACCGAGAGCGAAGCCGCGAGGTCTGATAAAACAATATAAAGTAACTGTACGTACCGGTGGGAAATTGTCGGGTTGGAATTCGGAGCAGGTGAGCCGAAGCACGTGAGTCCCCGCGGATGCCTCGGTATTCCGAGGGCACCTACAACCGAACGTTACGTATACATATACGTAGCACAGATACGCTCGAGTACACACTGTCCGCCGTAGAGTTATTTTCATACTTTCACGCATAGTGATTGTTTGGCTGGAGCCGTCGGAGTCTGCTCCCTCGAGCATGAATAATCCGGTAATTAAATTTATATCACTACATCGACGTGCGCTCGTTACGTGTACCCTTCGACTTCTTAATGCGGTAATTTTTTACATAAATTTGTGAATAATTAAATAATAAAATTGATAATTTTGTCACAAATTAATTTTCGAGAGAATTAAAAAAGAAAAATATTTTTTTTTATCCAAATCTGATTTTTCTAGTATTAGAATCGTTTATATTTATTCTTACGTAAATCAATTTTTAATTTAAAATTGTAAAATGTGTGAAACGACTTATTTTATAAAGAATGCTTATTATTATTTTTTTTTAATTAGTGAAACATATTACTAACTCGGTCGCTCCAATGTAGATCAGTATAGATCGAGTGATAATTAATGGAAAAGTCACAATACTCAGAATACGAGTCATGAATCTCGCGCAAAGTCCGTTGATCTTGTTCCGTGGCTTATCGACAGCTGTAAATAATCCCCGCGACGAGTCACGATCGTCATACGAAGCTGAGCCTAAGTGTGATTCAGCACGTGAGAAAGAAATACGTATAGTATGATGGGTGATTGACATTCTCGAGGGAGGCGCGACTTGTGACACTTTCGGATCATCGACCGACTGGACTGACGTTCCTGAAAAAACATCGACAAACTTGCGACGTGATCTCGCCTACAAGGCCACATTTAGCCGTCGCGAATATGTTAGATATCTCGTAGGCGAAACTTCTTTCACGCGCATCTCACCGTCGTGCTCTTGTGCGATTCACTCGTTACTTATCATTCATCGACGAATGCAAACCCATCTTATAAAACGGGTTTAATCGATCAATCGATTTTCCATGTAGACTATCTGGAATAGTGGATCTAGTTCATCGTTTCTCAGTCGACTTCGAGTCCACGACGTAGCTTCCGACGAAGAGTTTGCTAGAACGATAAACATAAGCAGTCTGTCGAACGAATGATCGATACTTTGATTCTTATCCTTTCGCAGGTTTATATGTAGATATTAGCTCGACTTTTCTCAAAGGACTTTTCTTATTGCATACTTTTAAATGATATGTGCCGTTAAAATCTTCATTTACATATTCAATTTTCAAGCATAAACCATTTTACACAATAATTCTAAACGTCAGTCATACTTTACATTACTATTTCGCATTTAATCGCAATTTTTTTTTTTTTTTTTCTTTTCTCTTTTCTTTTCGCTGAACATGCTCGATAATTATCCCGCGAGCGGCAAATCACAATGGTTTAGTGCACCGCTTAACAGATTGTGTCAAATTGAACTCGCGTGCATACTATTCTTGCTGGTATCACGTGTAAACTGTGTACCACGTGGCGGTATTATCGGTTATCTAAAAAATCGATCGAATATCGAATAAATTGCCACGCTCGCGGATACTACGTAATAATAATCCAACGTTATGAAGAAATCCTTTCCCCTATTGTTACGCTGCGAAATATGTGGCCGTTTCTGACGGCAGTTATACGCCTTCTGAAATTCGAGATCGATACACCCGTGGACTACCGATCGGCCGTAGATCGGAATCTGCATTCCGCGATCGAGATTGTGGGCGGTCGCATAAATGTTCAAAGGCAGAAAAGTGGGCTTATGCAAATCAACTTGCCTCGCGTTTCAATAGAAATTATATTAATTTCAGGAATAGACGTGACCGGTAACGAAGAACCGCTTTTACTCCTTAATAGAGCACCGCGTTCCGTGTTTATTATCCTCTTTTGCTTGAATAAAAGCCTCTTTATGCGCGGAGGGTGAGAGGAGTCTCGCTTTATAACGCGCTTAAGAGCGCGACCTGGAACAGGTTGAGTTTAATGCACGCCGCCGCCGGCAGCAATCGAACGTAATGCCGTTTAGGTTTGGCGTCTGTCTGAATCTTCCCGACGCCCACTGTACGTCGACGACATACCCGGCATTCTTCTTTTCTTCTTTCAACTATCCTCGTTTTCTTTCCGAGTAGTTCCCTCGAGTAGATCCTCGCGAAATTATTATTGCGAATGTGTACAGAATTCCTCTGAGTTTACGTGGAAAAGGAACTATAGAATTTTTTATTTTTTTTTTTTTATTTTAAAGAGATGTAATAAAATCAGATATAAGTTGACGCGACCACTATAACACGATACCAATTTCGTAAGAAAACTAGAGAACTAAGGGACCCGTATCGCTTGCTTATCGAGACAAGTCTTGTCGCTATCCGATCCATTTCCGGAAAAATAAAACGCGCCGACAGAATGCACCAACGCGTTTATAGGTTTTCAAATGTGTTATATTTATTCTTTGTAATATTAGTGTTACAAATCAAGATAAATTAATATTTGATTTTTATATAGACATATAATTTGAAACAATTTTTTAGTCTTACATATTTATTCCCAGAATTGAGATTTGCGTTGCTAACAATATTCATCCCAAGCATTTACCGCTTAGACTAATTGGTTTGTCATATTATCTCGTTGGAATCGTTAAGTTTCAATAATTGGCGATTGGCGATCGGTTTTGTCGCGTTACGATCTACGCGATCAATTGCACGGCGATTGGTAACCACCGTAGCAACAGTAGCGCTTTAACCACGTTCATTATCGCCTGCGGGAGAGGCAGGCACGAAATTAGAGGACAGTTCGACAGGCTGACTGCCGGTGGCCGGCTTAATTAACGCCGAGCCAGTCGCCTCTGTCCTGCGCCGCTTAATTGATTTGCAAACGTCGTCGTCTCGGGTACGCGGTCACGATCGTGATCTCGATCTACCAGCCGATGGGATCGCGCGCCGACAATTTGTCTTGTTCCTTTCACGCCCGAGACGCTCACTAAGGATAGTGTGGTTGAGAAGAGAGATAGAGAGAAAGAGAGAAAGAATAAGCTTTTGAATTTTTTTACGGAGAACAAATTGAATTTTTATTTTAGTCTAAAAAATTACACAAACAAAAGGTCAAAGACGTCATATTTTTCAAAAACGGATAATTTATCGAAAAAAAAACCTGCTCGTGTCGAGATTAATTTCGTTATTTATGAAACTCAGTCGGGCATGTGTCCACATTTTCCTATGTATTTAACTTTCGCGATTATGTTTGCATTTATTCCGTAAAACGATCGTCGAAGTTTATAAATCCGAATTACCGACATATTCACAGTTGCGTTCATCACGGATTCCGTGATTGCGACTTACAGTTGTCGCGATCTACGATCGCAGCGGCGGTTAGGGACGCGTCTCGTGATATGATAAATCTAGCGGTTGTAATACGACGCGCGCTCGGGTCCGCATGCCATGAATTATCGAATCGGTGGTTAAGTCCGACTTTTTGGATCGTTAATTTTGAGAAGCGGTGGAAGCCGCGTAATGATCAAAGCGTCGTATATCTCGGCGGTCGGGAGGAAAAGGAAAGACAGAGGAAAGAGAGAAGAGAGAGAGAACGAGAAGGATCGAGGGATCGTACGAGAGCGAAGCCGACGAGTGACACCGCGTGTACCGTTAATCCTATTAAAGGAGGACTAGCTTCTCGCGGGCGCAGCTCCGGTAGCCGTCGGAAACCGATACTCCTTACGGCGGAGGTAATCGTGTACGGGTCCTGAGAAAGCGCCTGTTATTTCTCTAATCCACCTGCAGTTTCAGGGATCACTGATATGAGAGCCCGCAGTCCTGTTTGTTCTCGAACGCTACGAACGCTCACCTACGACCTTCTTCGCGCGCGGTGAGAGATCACGATCGATCGGGCCGAGCGGGTCGCCCGCGACTCTCCCCGTATAATTAAGAGAAAAATCGTAACCCCGATTAGATTGGAATTCCGAGATATTTCCAGACGTAACCCGAAGCGAAGCCGCGTCGCCGTCACGTATATTTCATTTTGCGTCTCGGAACGGGAGGCGGGGCGAAGGGTGATCCCGCGGGATTCCGGAAATTTAGAGAAACACGCGTTAGATCTTCGTACGATAACCCGCGCGCCGCCTGTGATCTCGACACGATAATGTCGACTTTGCCTCTCATCGATTGAGATTTGATTCGAGAATGAGCTGCGTTTACGAGATACGCAACGCACCGCGGAATGTATCCGTGGAAAGGAAATCTGTGTTCGAGATCAATCACGGGCAAGTTAATTCCATGTAGATACGCTCGCGAGATTAACGTTTTAACGAGATATCGTGAGATAATATTGGTATTTCAAACAATTTTTATTTAATTTATGAAAAAATAAAAAAACATAAGGCATTAATTGTTTATTAATAAAAGATGCGCCGTTAGTAAATTTATAAAACGTATATATCGGTAAGCATTTAATAAAACATAGACGTCGTGGAATTGTACTAAATGTACTATCAATAAATTACCGGAAAAATCAATCTTTCTTTAAGCAATTACTATGACTTTGATCGCCGTGCGCGATCGGAGCACTTTACGAGTTACTCTCTTGAGAAGCTCAGTAATGGACATGTAAGATCAAACTGGCAGACTTGCACACATGTACGCACGTCGGACTGTACCGCGAAAAATGGCACGAGCCTAGTTACATGTCGATCAATCATGGGGCAGCGCTCGGTTGCGAAAGCAAGCACTCGGTACACGGCCTAGGCGAGGCGAGCGTGTACGTGACCCTCGTAAAATTCGAACAATCGGTCGTATTATCTCTCGCGCGTACTATTACGCTCGACATAGTCAACTTTCGTGGACCGAATTAGCGGAACGAGAAGAAACAAACGAGCGATCGTTTTTCAAGACGAGATCGCCGACGGCTAACCGGGGGGGAAAAAAAAATATCATATATCTATGTGCTTTCTATCGGCGCGAATTATACATGCGGTCGCGTACGAGCGGCTCCGGGATCGTAAAAGCATCGTAATGCTACGCGCCGTTACGATTGGCACACAATCACCCTAAAGCGCCGTTTGATGCACAACAATATAATAGCACATTTAAACGATCTGATGTAATAATACAACGTAATGAGGATTACACGCCGCGCCACGTGGCTCGATAATTACACACAACGACGTTAACGAAGCGACATGCGTTTTGTTGTTAACACATCGAAACGTGAGGCGTCCGCGCGATTAATAAAACGTTACATAACCGATATACGTACAATTATAATATATCCTATCGTAACTGGTAGTCGAGTGTTTAGGATACATTGCATTAGCTGTCGCGACTTTCGAAAATTATGGAGTCAAGTTGTTTTCAGACTGACAGATTCAATTATCCGCGAGTCCCCGCTCGCGCCGAACAATCAATTAGCGCCACGCGCGTTGGCAGCGCGTTTTTTCCGTGTCTCCTGTCGATCGAGATTTCTCGCCACCGCGGCGGCAACAAAGTTGACCGGCGAGCGGCGTTTCGTACCCGCCTTTAAGTAGTAATTATCGCCGCAATTAAGTGGTTTCAGGTGAACGCGGAGCGACGTGTTTTACTGCCGCTTCGCCCGGCATTTTTCGCCGATATTCCCAGGCCACCGGCCGTCGTATATCACCCGCCATTGCCCGGTGTTGAAACACGTAATTAAGAACTCGCGCGAATATGGTGGCCTGCCAGGCCGTGGCGTATTGCAAACTTGTTAGACGGTATTCCACGCCATTGTACGTCACGTAAGCAGCGCGATACAATGGACGCCGTTCACGCGCGCCGGTTCTTTGTACCCCGGTCCGTTACGCTAATAGTATTAACGTTAATATCGCAGCGGAAAAATTCAGCCGAGACCGGAATACGCGTCTTGCGCGCAATTACACATCATTCGATTTTCAACCCTTTCCAACAGTATAATCGAATATTATTCATTCTTGTGCAACTGACGTTCGTTATTAATGCGAAATCTGACGATTATTAATTGCAATGCGATTTGTTACATAAATTATATACTTAAGAATTTTTATAAACATGTTACAGCCCGCGAAAGAGATGATAAACGTTGCATTATAAAAATATATTACGTTTTATTTATATTAATTGAAGAATTGATAGGCTCTGTAATTTTATACTTCGTCACGGTAAATTTTTTTTTTCTTTCTTTATTTTTTTGATATAACGCGGCACGGAAACGCGACGAAGCGATGTGAAATGTTCGTCTGCCATCGACACTGATGAATTAAATTCACCCTAAGGGCCATGCGCATGTTCCTCGCCGCGTGGGAGTATTAGATCACAAAAAATATTAGGCCATTTAAGTGCCTGGATATTACGCGTCCCCTTCTCCGCAAATAGAATACAAATCTCACTGTTGGTTCCGCGTCAGGTGGAAATTTTCACGCGAGAGTAGCGTGTGAGGTATGAGAAATTTTGATTGCGAAGATACCACGCGAGTTTTCGAGGGGAGTTGATTAACTTTTTTATTTTTTAATGAAATTTATTGTACCCGATTTTCGTGCACGCATCTTAGACGCGAATAAAATTTATTAACACGAAAATCACATTTTGTCTCGCTTTGAATCGCATACGTTGGAGAATGCATGCTTTGCGTAGTATTTAAAATGTACTTTGCGTCATTAATGACCATACCAGTTGACGATATCACCTGTTGACGCGCATACACGCGATAAATTTACTCTAAATTGTATCCACATACTTGAGCATCGCGATAACTCGCGTGTATCGCCTTACACGTGTTATTTAACACGTTGCGCGGGTAATCGCAGAATCTTCTCGTTAAATATCTCATTCAATCACCTCGTTACTTATCGCTTCTCTGACGATGAAGGAAGTAATGGAAAGCGAGGATGTGAGAGGCACTGTTTCGCAGATGGGATCCTTTCGCGTAGCCCGCGCGAGAATCGCGATTTCCGCATCGCGTGGCTATCAATCATCGCCCATCGCGGAAAAGGCCCCGATGCGCGATTCTCAACTACTGATTGGCCCCGGAATCGTTCACGCGTCATTAGCGCATCGCGGCTGTCCGCTCTAATTAATTGTCCTACGTCAAGATCCCATCGCGCAGATTTCTACTCTAGCCGCGGCGCGCTATGAAGTATCCGTAGGTGGAACTTTCTGACATTTCGCTCTGGACTTCCTACGATCGCTCGCGCGAAAGTATTACGCGTTTCACGTGGAAGATGAGGTCGATCCTTGCGACATAATAACTCTATAGCTCGTCACCGTTACAAGCTGTACATACTAGCTTACAAAAAATTAATATAATTGCACATTAATGTTTTTTGAGAAAATCCAGTTGCCGCAAATAAGAAAATTTATTGTGTATATATGGAATAAAATTCCACTGTCGTAAAATCACAAAGTGCGGCGGGTTCCATATGTCTGCATAACTATAAATTAAAGTAGAACCTCGACATCCGGCGGCAACAAGTTAAATTAGCCATTAATATCAATTACGTGCGACGTAATTCGTGGAAACTACCTTATCTCCCACATAATTGCGTTCTCGTGCTATTCACCTTTATTAGAGAACCGTCTCGCTTAATTTCGTCCAATCAAACGATACGGGTCCACCTAGATGGTTATCTGTTCGACTCGGCACCGAATTTAGCCGTTTTCTAAAGTCGAGCGCGTCACAACTACACCTGGGCTTATGCGGGCTCCATCGAAGACGGTTTAATTCATATATTGATATCAGCCCGCAGGTATGCAGGCAAACACCATGTCGGAATTTCTAATCTTACTCTCGCGACACATTCTTTTCTCACTCTCTCTCTCTCTCTTTTTTTCTCTCGTAAATAATTTAATCGTTTTCATGCATTTATTAATTCGTAAATTTAATTAGAATTTTTCTTTAATTCTATTATGTACAATTAACGATTTTTTTTTTATAATTGGCATTATGATTAAAAAATTACTTGTTCGCCCGACCCTCGATCTTTCCCATGATGACAATGCTTGTGGATCGGTTTGGTCCAAACTTGCCACCCTTCTAATCCTCATTGGGGTGGAAACATCAGAAGGTGATAGAGAGTAGGGTAGGTAAAAGGGACGTTCTCAATATGCCTCGTGCCAATATTATCAGCTCCCTTCGCTTCGTAGGGAACCGTAACGACTGAACGAAACGATGCACCAGTCCCACGCTCGTGAGGTCACGTGCCATTTTCAGGACCTGCACGGTGCACCGGTCCGTGTGATTCTACGAAAAGTACCTTCCATTGCAAACGTCATCCCCCTTCCTGTACTTTAAAAGATTTATTTCACCCTCCGATAGTAGTAGCGTTGTAAACGACAAATGTTGCAGATTGCTTAATTAATTTCATTTTATTTCAGTAAAAAGAGTAAAATATGTGCGAAATTAAATAATGATATATTTAATATTTAATTTAATCCGCATAATAATAAAAAGAATATAGCGAGGTAGCATCGCGAATTTACAATAATTCCAATTACGCGATCCATTTATATTGTTATCTCTGATCAAACGAGCCGCGCATTAATGCGCGCACTGATAGAATTCCAGTCGGTGCGTCGGAAGAATTGCGCGGAACGATCGTACAATGGTGACTTCCGGCGTGAGATCGTCGGTGTACACGAGCCGCCGACTGAATTGCAGTTAATGCATTAGGCTCCCTGCGCACGTTATTCGGCCGTAGGTCAAGGGGGTGCCGAGGGCTGGTGCGGAACAACCAGCTTCCGATTGGCACGAGTGGGTCGATCCCGCTCTCTTTCTCTCTCTTCCTCTCTCTCTCCTTCCCTCCGCTTCTCTTTCCGTCGAGGCAAATATCTCGCTGATATTCGTACGAGAGGCAAGTCGTCATGTGATTCAGAGCGGATATGCGTCATAGAGGATTTCTAGACGATTGAGCTAAGTGCACGGTGCCGGGATCGACGATGTCGAGCGCAGGTCGCTCTTCTGTACGTCGGATTTATCTCGCGCCATTAACTACGGCGAGCATGCAGTTACGTTGCATCGATTGTGCCATCACCGTCAGTAGTTCTAAATAAGCCTGCCAAGAATTGGCGCGCTCGCCGCTTGTCCCTTTTACCACCGGTCACAGTTTATCCCCCGTTCTCTTTCTCTTTATTTTCTCGATAAACGAAATTTGTATAATATTATTATATCATAAGAGGCTTTAATATTACTTTAATCTTGTAAGGCTGTCCCACCACATATAATTGCTTTTTGGGGTAGCAACTTTAAAACTTTAGCAACTTTTACTCGAATTATTTCTAACAAAAAAAAAATATTAGATTAGATTCTTTTTAATTTTATCGCCGTGATTAATAGAATTTTGCAGGATAAAAGTAGCGGTAGTATTCTTGAGGGTCTGATTAGGATTTGATTTCAGATAGTAACGTCCCCGAACATATGCATTCTGTAGTGTATGTATCGTGCGCTTGCAAACGCAATAAACGAGTACAAAATTCGCGGTCATGTGGGAAAGATATACATGGTCTCGACGTTGATGGGGACCGAAATCGAGGCGAGTTGACTATCAAGCTTTATTAATTGTAGAGTAGTGGTAGATAGCTCGAATTACGAGGGGTTTCCCCCTTGTCTTTCACAAATAGCTAAAGGCTAACATCCAACGAATGGCTCGAGAAAGAAACGCGCGTGTGTAGCACGAAGCGCAGGACGAATGATGAGTCAAGGGAGGAACCTGTTTCCACCCTTCACTCTTGGGAGCGGGGGAGTTTAATTGGGTCTCTAATTTCCTGGCCAGACCGGTCGACATACGCTGGCATAGCGAGTAAATTAAGAACTTTGTGGTAATAACGTGTATCATTTTTAACGAGAAGATCAATCGCGGCTTTAGTTTGAAGTAGAATTATAGAGATAATTAAAATTGACAATTTAAATGATTTATCGAATTATTTAAAATTATATTAATATTCACTTATTATCATAAATGTTTTTTAATCTTCAGCAGTTTTTTTTTTAATTGCGCGGTTTATATATTATATGCTTATTTAGTTGCTTTTTGTTGCTTAGCAATATAAAATATTTTTCTTGTAACATATGTCGCGTAGCCGATAAATTTCTCACGTATCTCATTTTTCATTTCTCGCGACGATTTTTCGTGAATTGCGTAATCACGGCTGAATCATTCGCATGACTATCAGCGCGAAACGTACGACTGCCGGATGTCTGTCTACACGTGCGTAGAGCAATGGACGCGTGTGGTCCATTTCCGTGACTGTCCCATCGGCAGTCCCGTCGAGATAGAAGCAAACAATAACATTGAAACAGTATTTCGCGAAGGGGCAGAGCCTCCTCGTTCGCTATCTGCCACCCCTCATCTTCGTTATGCGCGGTCGAGATTGCATTATGTAAAGCCACTTTTGGCCACGTGCCGACACGCATGGTTCGGTCAACTATGACCTGGCGAACAATAGACTAACGATAAGACGAAACGTGAAATCTCCAAAATCAGAGGACCGAGAAAATTCAGTTTGCGCGCAGGCTGCATTTAATTTATTATTTTTAAGATAAATCTTACCGTTACGAGTGCTTACGAAAAATAACGTAGCTTAACAAAAGCTCGCTTATAAAATTCCACAACGTAATTCTCAGCAGTGTCAAAATTGTAATCGTAAATCGTTGAAAAGAGATATTAATTGGGCACAGTCGCACGCGTGAAATAAAGCTGTAAATAAAGTTGCGCCGTACCTGCTGATGAAGTTAACGATCCTCCCGCTGAGCATCCGAACAAATGGAGAAATCGCTTGCTGTGCAAACGGTGGAAATCGTTCACACGCGGCGAGATGAGGCTCTCCACCGTTCGGACAGCGGCGAGCATGCGTCCGTCACAATTACATAATGCGATGCACCCTCGCGTATCGAGAAGACCTGCGGTGCACGCGACCCCGTGAACGTACGCGTACCCATGGGAACCGGTAATGAGATGGTGGTCACGGTTTCCCACCCTGCGAAGGTGGCCGCGGAGGGATGCATGCTGGTGGGTGCGCTCTCTTTCCCCGTGGGGATGATACGGGTCCGGACCCCCCGTAGCTTTTGTCAACACCGGCAATATGCTACCGCTTGATGAACCGACGCTTATGAGAGTGGACCTGTGGGAACCGAGGAGCTCGCGATGTTAAACACGAAAGAGAACGCTTGACGTTTGCGGAGGGACGTCTCTTTCACAATAAGGCTTTTTTTTGTTCTTTTTTTTTTATGGCGATTGTGGTCATTTTTTTTTTTTATATATCTCGAGTGTTATCTCGAAACGGAAAGCGAGAAATCAGCCGAAATTAGATAGTACACCTAGTTAAAGCGTATTATTTACATTAGAGGACGGCACAGAGATTCTTTCGAAACGCAGTTTCCCTTCTAATATCAAAATCGTGCGCGGGTAGAGGGAGAGATGTGTGTCAAGAGTACGTGATAGTAATGTATATTCGCGACAGCGCTAATTAATGTTACGGCATAATTCATGAAATCGATGATCGTACATGTAACAGCGATTAAACGAAACCGAACCGGAGAACAATCCTCGTAAAGTCGATAACGACTCGAGCTCCGGGTAATGCAACGTGAATGAAAGTCGTTCCACCTGCGTTCTGTGCCGAGTAACGAGCATCGATAAGCAATCGGCGATCGGTCCGAATCGCCCCTGGCACCGGCGATTATCGTACTTCTTTGTCGTGGCATAAATCACTGTTCTCCTTACATCTCGTCATGCACGGGCCTAGGTTCTTCACGGCTGGGATCGCCCCGCGGCAACGCCGTTGCACGAAAACGAAAGACTGCGATATCGGGGGAAACGCGCCATTAAACACAATCCCTTTTACACTCCCTTCGTGTTTCACTCTCGTTTCTGCGTCGGCTATTCTGGTATTCCATCGGGTCTGTGTCTTCATTATTTCGTACTTTGCCTGATCTTCTCTTTGCGTGTACCTATTATTTTTAAACGGATCTGAAAAAGTATCGTGTCTTATACGAAATAAATACGTGAGAAAATTAAGCGCAAGGATAAAAAGACTTGACGGAGATATTTTACATTACGATATTATTTCGAAATAGGGCGTTCAGCTAACGTGAAACTTTCGGGCGGAAGAATAGCGATACGCGTGGGCGCTAAATAATCGAAACTCCCGGCGGTGTGTTTATTATGACTTCTCGAAAAGCGGTTCTGCCACAACAGAATTCAATGAGTATAAATTAATTCAGCTCGTTAGCGGACCGTCAGTGACACGTATGTATGCGCTACCACTTGTAGAACAAACCCATAATACACCGCGGGGTGTAAGTCTTTCGTACGCACGTCGTTACGCGCTAACTGGGTCATATTATCAGATTAATTAGTCATTTACGTGTTGTTACAAGTCAGTATAGTGATCGTCTAACGGCGTATCGATAACAACGAATATCGCCCATTATAAACTGAATATTTATTAGCTTGGAACACACAGTTATGTCGAAACCAGGAAAAAACGGTATAAAGAATAATTAATAAAATTTTTTTTTTAATATAAAAAGAAGCAATCAAACAGATTTTCTTTTAATTCTGCATTACTTTTTTATCAAATCGTGTTTTATTTTATTGCGTCGGAACATGTGACGATAAATATACTTTATACGCATTTTATCGAATTAATTAGCTCTGTAACGCGTGTTAAGATCGTATAATGATCCGTTAATGATGCATCGATACGCATCGAGTAGCCACAGTCGCCGGGATCGTAGCTCATTAAACTACGTGTAAACGGTTCGGCGTTCGCGGTACACGCGTATACCGCTACCGCGTATCATTCGGGATTTAATGAAGCTGTTAATTAATTAAAAATTGACGCACCTCTCGTCGAAGGCACGAATCGAGATGCCGCGGCGTGGCAATAATGACGACGAGTACACGGATCTCTCAATCGTCGATGTGTCGCGATAGGGCATGGCATTTTTTTCGAGTATTCGAGTATTCGAAGAGGTGGGGGGGGGGGGAAAAAAAAGGAAGCAAGAAAAGAAATGAAGAAGAATGGACAGTTGCCGGCGGGGCGAATCGGGATGCACTTCTGCTGCGGCCGATCGCGCGAAACGTTATTGCATCAGACGTTTATTCTCGAATAATTTACCGTCACGATTCCGCGGATCTTTACGGCGTCGTAAATCAAATTAAGAAATTTACGGGAAAATTCGAAAGTCGCGATTTTTACGCGCGGTAAAATACTGTCACGCCGGCGCAGCGTGGTACCGGATTGATTTAAAGCGTTAAAAATGAGCGGCGATATTACGCGTGTACACCATAATCGTGCGTAATGTAAAAAAAAAAAAAATAATACAACTGCTTCGATGGCGATCTTGCAGTTAAGTCTCTTCTCGCTTATTCTTCTTTTTCCATCGTTTCGTTTTTTTTTTTCCGCGGCACCGTCGGCGCGCGTTCAGAGGATCTTCAATATTTACGTTCAACGTCATATCTCTTCCTCCGCAAACTCAGGACATGCGGAAACACGCGCTCCGCCAGATAATAGAGTCGTACGCCGTTGCCGTTTACACTACGAATGTACATTTATCAGATACAAGTCCATTTCGAAACGCAGTTCGCAAAGAGCTAGGGAAAATCTTTTCTCGAGGTACCGTCGCTTGCCTTATCCAGATAAGGTATTCGAAATACTGGTTTTGCTAGAGTGGGTATATCTTTCCGCCCGCAAACGAGCGAGCGGAGAACCTGCGGCTAACGAGAGCGTCCCTCTAATCCCGGGACCAAGAGCAGAGAGATAGACGATCTAGCGAAACTCCTGTCCGTCCCACGGCGCGCAATACCCGCTGATTTGCAGACAATAGTTCTCAAAAGGGTACTGCGTGCTCGTTCGCGTTCGCCTGCGCCGACAATGGACACGTGACGTTCGCGTGCTGCGGATGACAGTTGACTCGACGTGACATGTGACGGGACAAACGAGGATTGCGAGGCTGCGTGCGGCGGAAGTGATGCACTTGGACGCAATTCATGCCAGAAGACGTCACGGACGACTCGATGAGACAGTGTAGATGCAACTCCCTCAGGGATCTGCAGTCATTTAGACTTGGCGAATCCAAGCTCAAATGCACTGCGGATACCCTCATACATTTGCACATTATATAATTTGTAATCGATAGTTAGTTTCACGCATGTTTGATGATAGAAGCTTCTAAGAGGAAAAAAAAAAAAAAGTAGGAGAATATTTCATGGAGAATAAATCAATGTTTTAAGTCGGTGTCTTTTTTTTAAACATTTTATTTGCTGTTAATTACAATGCATTACAATAGAAAATTTCTTTCAGTCGATATGAATTGAATCACAAGAGGTACAATAGCGTGAATAAAATTATTAATAGAGTACTCTGCACCGGTTGCTACATATTGCGTGTACAAATAACAATAGCGTCCACGATTCATTTAGCGAGTTTAAAAGGGAGCGAGCGCGAGAGTGCATATGTTCGGGGTCCATAAAAGAGAAGTTGTTTCGTCTGTGGGAAAGCGTTTTTTTCGCCGGGTTACTAGTCTATTGCGCGTACTGATCTAGCTAACGCGCGCTCGGTGCCGAGTCTACCGGTCGCTATGGTCAGCTGTGAGCACGTGCGTGTGTTTACCTTGGTCGGCAACCATCGCGCTCGCGGTACGATCCGGTAGGAGCGGGCTGCGCGGGCGGCGGGCGGGAAACCCGGCTGACCCGGCGGTCTCGGCAGTCAAACGCGCGTTAGCTAGGTCAGTATGTGCAGTAGACTAGTACTTGGCGAAAAACGTTTAGATATCTAGCTTTTTATTTCTCTAATATTAACAATTTTTCAATAAACATTGTATGTAATATTAATTTGAACGCTCTTACAATTTTAATTTCGTTTTTATGTTACAGGATCTTCGTGAAGCTCCGCTGCTGCGCATCAATGGGCTAAGTCGCATGCTTTTTTTTAATATATTAATAAATTAACACCAAGGGAGGACCTACAATCACTTGTAAAATAAATTATAAAATATATAATAATAACTTCCGCCGTGTATAATTAAAAGAAGGAAACATAAAATAATATTAATAGAAAATATTCGTCTAACTCGCGTTTAGTAATTAATTGTAGTTACATTTACTAATAATATATTTTCTAATGTTGTTCTGATTGTTTACTCCGAGGATATTATCTAAGTAAAACGCTTGTTTCGCTTAGATAAAAATCCGAAGGAGAATTACAGGTATCGCCGTCGTCGATTAATTGAATTAACGAACCACGGTCGGGGGTTCGTCGCGGATATCGTACATAGTAGCCGGGCGACCGAAATTTATTTTTAAACCTTTGAAACGGGAGTGTTGCAAACAGACTGTCCTGCGAATAATTAGAGTCACAATCCGCGCGCGTATCCGCGAGTGTCGCGAGTTTCTTGTGCGCGGAAGGACGATCTACCCCAGAGGACTGAGAGGAGGAGGCGGTCCGGGATGGACATCATGCCTCGGTGGAGCAACTTTAAGGTGAGTTTCATTTTTTTTTTTTTTTTTACAAGAAATTAAAATCCTTGTATTATTTATCGAGATTGCCATATTGTATTGATAACGTAATAAAATAAAGAAGTCAATAATTAGTACAAAAAAAAAATTTTATAGTTTACAAAATTAATTTTGTTAGATATCGTTTGGATAATAAATAATTTTTATTTTTAATAATTTAATTAATGGGTTAAATAGAAATGTTTAATTTAATTTTATTTTATTGTAAACCTTGATCGTCTCTACAATGTAATTTTATATTTTTATTTTACAGCGTCGTCTCAGCTGATCTCCACCGCTGCGCATCGAACTGGTGAGTCGCATGCTTTTTTATTTTTTTTTTTTTTTAAGTAGAAACGTGTGGAAAGTAGTTAGACAGACAGAGTGGCTCCTCGTGTCTGCGAAGACAGACGCATAACACGATGGCACCGTGATGAACCGCACCCACGTCTCGCGTAGACTCTGCCCACTCTTGCCCACGTCCGTCCGGCACACTTTATGCTACCCACTTAGCCGAGTAATTTGTTTTTACAGTTTTCCTTCCCAGCCCTCCGGTGCGTTTAGCCCCGCCGAAAGCGGTTATTTTTATTTTTTTTATTTTTTTTTTTCAATTACGAAGGCAACGGTCATTCTCGTTACGAGCGCACATCTCACTTTCATAAGGCGCTACGAAATGTAAGGTTTCCGTTTTAACGTTCGCGCAATTATGCCCGCCGATTGAATATACCTTGCGCGTTTTTTGCACTGCGTCCCTCGCTTTGAACAAAAGATTATTATCACAGTGGTATAGATTTCCAAATATTAACTCAGCATTAACTCAGCAACGTCCTAATAAAATTCAAATTTTCGTCAGCTTATATTTTGAAACTTGGTTAAAGAGACAGGGTGAATAGAATTCTTTTTCGTCGACCGCTCTACTATCAAATCTATATTTCCATAGTTAATTCGCTGAAGATAAATTATTGACGAAAGTAACAAATCAAACGCCGATAAAATTCACAATATTGAATGTTATCACGATAGCTACCGGCGAAGACGCCTCAACATCGAGCCGGTTGTAGTATTACGTAATCCTTCTGCACGCGCGATTTCAGTGAATTTATTACGCAGTCTGAAATTTTTCCAAGACGTAGTTGTAGCTCTCTGCCGTACGCTGCCACTAGAACCGTTGAATTATACGTCGTACCGTCCAGACGCACAAATCTCAGGCGCCATGGAAACCTCCTCTCTTCGCTCTTGTCGTGCAGCTAATCTGAAGCGACTAACCGGTCATTACCGCGAAATTAATCATTTCCGTGGTCTCTTACACGAGCTATCCCGCCGTATCACTAAATCACGCCTGCCTCCCGCTTTCTTCCGCTCTTCGAAGACGCGGGACAATGCAAAACGGCGATAAAACGTGTACTAGTTGGAGTTGTCGTTTACCCTGGTCTGAAAATAGACTCGCTTGATTAGGCATATAATATAGCGACATACATTTAATTTTTTTTTCTTTAAAAATATTAAAAAAAAAAAAATTTTTTTTTTATGTAGATATTTATATTTCTGATCGCCAGAAGTGGATAGGTAGAGATCTGTAGATTGAGAAATTGCCGACTGTCTGATAGGTGGCAATATAGCTATCTCAGTTATATACGCACATCAAACAGGATGCAATATTACTGTCTATATTACTATTCGCAAACAGACTAGGAATAAGTTATTGGTTCTGAATCGAGCGATAGATGCTGTGGCGCCAAGCCCAGCTGTCTCGAGATCCTCGACACGCTGTCTATGACGAATGAGTTGCTATCGTACCGTCGATATTTTATTTTTCATAGCCAACCAGTCGAAGATCAAAGATCATCGATCATATCCTTATTACTTTTATCTTTATTGGATGTCGTTAGATTGGCGTGAGAATAAACATTTTTTTAATTGAATCTCGATAGGTACCGAGAGTCGTAAAACTTTTAATTAGAAGATTAATTAAAGTCGCAATTAGCAGAGTAACGAAGTATCCCGGTAGTTTTAGAAAATATAAATTAAAAAAAAAGGAAACAATAAAAACTGAAACCGATGATTCAAGTTATTTCGATAAATTGTTTTAAAAAATAATTTGGGAGGGAAATATTTGAACATATTGTGTTATCTACCTGGCAATGGTACACGCAACGGTACTGTTTATTTATCGAAAATGAAAAACTAGAAAAGCTAAATCTAATCTCGCGAGATCGAGACGTGGAAGGTGTGCTTCCACGGAAGACCGGCTCCACGGTTCATAGTCTGTCGATGCACGGAGACTGTTCCTCTCGCCTGTAATAACTCGCTACACCCATGTAGATAACATCTCGACAAATAGCAATGCCTGCCTACCGATCATTTACCGTCTTTCTCGCGCGCATTCACGGTAGGGATTTAGCATGCTCGCGCGGAGTCACGCGCCCCGTGCGTTATTCCTCTCGCATCGACACGCAGTGATGTGTGCACGCGCGATGATCACGCGCGGTTACGTAAAGCCCGCGCGCGTGTCTGGGTGGTCCCTGTTTATTCAGAATTTATTACGAATTCGGTACAATATTCCGAAGAGTCGCGGTATTTTCCGAGAGTCCGCCGGCCGTTTTGGACGCGAAGCCGCGCGAAATTGTTCCGCACGTTGTCCCAGCGATTTTCCGCGAATATGTGCCGGCCGTTTGAAGACGAGCGATCACGTCGGTCGAGACGAACAATGGGAGAGTTATTGTACTCCGCTATCTTTAGTAATCGGTGTCCCTTCGGCGGTGTGCGCTCGCGTACGTACGCGCGATTTGTTCGGGTCGAACGGTGCCGCCGCGAGAGCCTATCGACATTCTCGATTGGACAAAAATCCCGCCGGGCTCCGTGACTCAGAACTGGAAGCACTTTACGAGAGACGGGGACCGCGGCGTCACGTTTCGCGAATACGGAGCAATAAATTACGCGGTATCGGTAATCGGCGGCGCGGGGCGCACTCGCGCGCGAAATCTCGTACGCCCGCTCCGCAGCTCGTTCGCTTTTATTTCCTATGTTAACGTGTACGCCGTGTGTGCGCCGAGCACCGCGGCACATACGATTGCCCACGACTTTGTTACGGCCGTTCCGTTTTGCTCGGCGGGTCGCGTCGATTTGCGCTAACAATGCAGAAACGATACAGGTACTTATGATCTCGAAACTAGAAGCCAATTCAGGCTGCCGTATATTTATTTTTAATCGCTGGTGTTGCTTCTTTCTCCGGGCTGTTCTGGCGTCAGTATCGATTGATATTTATTTCCTTCCAACGCAATATTAATAATCGTGTCCGCAAAATTTGTAGAATTTATAATTGATTTACGAATCAAGTTACTCGTTTGAATTTCTCGATTTAGAGTTGTGTTACGCAGTGTTGAGAACGGTTCTCAATGAAATAGTGTTTTACAATGTATAATCGGTAACGACGGGCGGACTGGACAACACCGTTGGTTCACGATATGTAGCGAGACAATTATCAGGACCAGCTTCGTTAGCCAGTCGGCGATTGCGCTTTCTTGACGGAGTCGTAAGTTAATGGCGTTGCAACGCAGTAGGCTAATGAGCCTACCTGCCGTAATTTTAATTAGATCGACACCCGCTGCGATCACGATTCACATGCGTCGCGCTTGTCACTAGGGAAAGGTGAAATCCAGATCTCGAAATGATCACGTAGATCATTGTGATGCAACGTGGAACGTACTAATCTTTTTCTGAAAAAAAAAAAAAAATTAACTTTACGCGTGAATTAGCTGTTAATTGTCGCCGCTTTTCCGCGACGTTGATTAGTTTTTCTGACTTCGCTCACTTTGTGCTAATCGAGAGTAAAAGTCAATTGTCAATGTTACTATGCGTGATTTTTTAAGAAATAAAAATTTTTACGAAACAAAAAAATATTCGGATTATTAGATTATTTTTGAGGCTTGCTTGAATCTTGAGTCGAGATCGAGGACAGTCGAAGACAAATAATCGTTCGTCGCGTTTCTTAATTTTAATCGCAAAAAAATCGCCGCGATAATCTACCGTTATTCTTTCGGTCGTTCGTCTCTCGAGTGTGTCAGTGATTAGGGATAGTAATTATAAAAAAAGAGCAGAGTAAACGTATAGGGTTAAGTAATTCGAAGTGTTACAACACGTCAGGATAATACAAAATACTACCGCGGAAAGAAGAAAGAAAGGAAAGAAGTATGTCGAACGCCGTCGGACGTATATCACTCAATTGTAATTATCCTAAAAAAAATTAATATAATTAATTAATGTCCGAATCTAATAACGCGCGCGAAGCGATTTTGCGCGGGCTACGCTTTTTATCCCCCGGCTTCCTGCTCATGAACACGCACGATATAAATTCCCGAGACTCGCGGTGATAAATATGAATGCTGGACTTATAGGAGATTCAGAAACGGCTCCCGCGAGGGCGAGTGTATAAATTATGAGCACGAGTGATGCATCGCTCGCTGATCCGCCGAGCTTTTCGGCCTAATTGATTCTCGGATTAAGAGCGACGTCAGAGATGATGTTTCTACATTTCTTACGACCTAATGCAAGTTGCCACAACGTAATAAATAGTTTAGCGCGTTTCTCTATCGATGCTCCATCATTTTGGTGCGGTCCGTTCGTATCTCACGCGGGGAGAAGGAAAGCAAAGCTTAATTATCGGGTGATCCAACATTATTTTCACTTTAGTTGAAAATTTGATCGCTGTATTGTCTTTGTAATCGTTATCTGATTATTCTCGTCAGTTGAGGAATCTCGCGGAGAGACGTGTATTGAAACGCCACGGTTGTAATTCACGTTTATATGTACCGACTATAAAGCACGACTTACTTATCCGCGACGTTAGATCGGTGTCGGATGCACGTGTGCGCTGACAGACACGTGCGTAAATGCATGCAAGCGCGCGCGGCGCGATGGTCGACTCTTTAAAATTATTACGGCAAACGTGCTCGCGATATCGCGACGTAGACGACACGTAGAGCGGCGCAATGGCCGCTTAGATGATTCTCTGCTTAAAGGATCGGCATCGTGTGGGTGAGGACACGCTCACCGCGACCGGTAAGCACACCTCTCTCGGCCGGTGTGGCACGCGTGCGTGCGTATGCGTGAACGTTAACGCGCCCGAGAAAAGGCACACCCGCGCCCGAGGCACGCGCTTCGTGCAACACGCAACCCGGAGCACGCTCGGAATTAAGGGAACAGCTCGCTGCCACGCTTGGATCGTCGTCGTTTTTCGAGATAAAGCCCGCCGAGCGTACGGTATCGCCGCGTTTCCGCCTGCGTGACTTTCGTCGTGATGTTCATCGATTATACATATTGTACGCGCCGCGCATTGTCGATGGAAATAAAACGGAGATTCGCGACTTAGTGAAATTTTAATCGCGTATCACTGAATTTTTCAAGGATTAATTCTTCTAATAATTTATTCAAATTTATTAACCGGTTGAAATTATAATTTATAAACGATATATTTGGTTAGGAAAAAAAAAATAATAATAAATAAATAAATGAGTAAAACATAAGGATTTCTTAACAATTTTCCTTGAGAAACACTTCGGCTTAGATCTCGGGAACACAACGAACGTACGGCAGGTTCGTTTATGCAGCATCGCATGTTGCATCTTGTCAGGTCATAGATTTAACCGCGGTGTGTTATCCGCTCGTAGCGGGTTCCTTCTTCCTGCTCGAGCATGGCACCGTCGATCGTCCCCTTTTCTTTCGTCCTATCTCCGCCTCGCATACTGGCGGTCGTTATGAGATAGTCAGGTACGTTCGGATATTCGATCGGGAGGAGCCTGTCACAAGACTATCGTTCGAGCCAGACGCGCGATCGATAGGCGGAGCACGCCGCGAAAGGAGAAAGCTGAAACGCAATTAAACAAAATATTTCGCGCTTTCTAATTACACGGCATATGGCTTGCAGGGTTAGGTCTGACGCGAGCGAGAAAATTATGTTCCAAAATCGAAAA
The DNA here is from genome assembly GCF_019399895.1 of Cardiocondyla obscurior. Lineage (NCBI taxonomy): Eukaryota > Metazoa > Arthropoda > Insecta > Hymenoptera > Formicidae > Cardiocondyla > Cardiocondyla obscurior. The sequence goes on along the minus strand of NC_091880.1, from coordinate 3,552,872 downwards.
TGATTGAGTTAAGAAGTTACGTTTTTTTTGTATCGTTACGGAGCGCCGTGGACTGTAAAACGTTGAACGACGTCCAGATGTCTTGGTACGGACGTAAGTATGCGCGATCTGTGTCGTAGATCGACGATCCGGCGATCCGCCGGTACGATAGGTTCGCTAGAGAAACGGATAACAGCGCGCGATTAAATCTATGGGGCTGCCTTCGACGGCTTCGTCTTCGCCGGCATGAAGAATATTTGTTTCGGGATGAGGATATCCGTCTTGCGCTCGTGCTGTTGCGAGAATTCACGCAGGAGCGACCACCGCGGACTCGACAAGTATTCAAATACGGTAATCGCGACAAACCGCGCTGCAAACTTTGTGAAATTTAAAAAAAAAAAAAAAAAAAAAGAAAAAGGAAAAAAAAAGAATCCGGCAAATCTAGTCCACTCTCGGTATGCTATTCAAATCGAAAAAAACTAATTTATCCGCGTGCATTGTCGGGCGCGTTAGAGGAAGAATATCAAAAGGACATTAATCAACATTATGTCATTGCATATTAGTGCATGCGCGCATCAACCTCCTGCGCGCCTGCACGCGGTTCGATAATAAATAATTGAAGTGCCTGTATGACCTATCTACCGTGCATCGCCAATCTCGGCGTTTCTGTTTTCTTCCTTCTCCGCGCTATAGAGCGCACCCGCTGAGACGATTAATCACCGGGGCGAGTAATTGATAAATTATTCGTATCGAGGGCGGGGACACTTCGCCGCGAAGCGCACTCCTCGTTTCTTTCTCTCTCCTAGCGGGGATCTTTCGTTTCCGCCGACGGCGGGATTATGAGCTCAGCCATCGCGCGCGTTAATCTTCAATGTCGACGTCGTATTGCTGAAAACGATACCAGATGAGATCACTCATTGAAAAACTCGGTATCTCCCCATTTCCTGTTCTTACCTTTTACTTACGTTTCACCTCGGAATAACATGGCATAAACATTGAAACATACATGACGTCTCGGTCTTAACATTTTCTTCATTTTTGCATTATTAACGATTAGAAATTAGCCTATAAATTGTGTGTCTACATTGAAGGAAAGGTCTTTACTCGCCGCGTCGCAGTTTAACTAGAACGTTAGAAATCGTTACGAGATGAAATAAGATCCGTCACGATAGATACCGTTACGCAGGACGATCTTAAGTAAGCGGGAAAATAGAAGGATTAGCAGACTCGAGGACGACGTGATCTTAAAGCGAATTAAAAAATTAAAAAAAAAAAAAGAAGAGAAATTTACTTTTTATTATATAATTATATTAATTTATCCGCGCATACGATATTTCAACTTGGAACTCGTAACAACTAAAAGTAACTGAAAATTCCTATTTGCGCCGTCTATAAATTATAAATCCCGACGTGCATGGGAACGTACAATTTTTGATTATCAAGTATGAAACTGAAATTTATCAGAGCGAACGTGCGGTTAGCTCGCGAGACGGTAAATGTAATTCGTTTATTTGCGCTGCGCTTCCATCACGGCGATCAACGATTGCAGTCACTCTGAATTCTTTCGCGACCACCGTCGGAGTTTAATTTTGATACGCGCCTACGCAATATCATCGCGATCAATGGTCGTCGTGAGCGAGAGAGATGGCTCTCGTTGGCCGGGTCAAAAGCGTACTCGAGCGGGAATAAATGCCCGACAACTTCGAACGATGGTAGTAACAGCTCCGCGCGAGCTCCGTGGAATTTATCGGACGGATCATCGCCGAGGTAAGAAGGTCGGGATTAACGGTGGTCGCGTCCAGTACGAAAATAAAACGCTCCTTAAAAAGCCTCTCCGCTGACCCAACGTGCCCGTCGCTGCGTTGCCCGGGCAATGAAAAATGCTGCCAGCAACGAAACCTTTACGGGCATCCGCCTCAAAGCATTTCGCAACGTTATCGCGAGAATCGCGCGAGAATTGAGCCGTTCTTTCGACACGTCTATTGATCGTCTCTTTGTCGCCGACGCTTTAGGCATGCGGAAACGTGTAATTCTCTTGTGTATGCATATATATCTTCTAAAGAAAAACTGTTTGAAATTATAATCCGTTGAATCGGAAGGCTCCACAAAGATTAGATCAGGAGAGAACGATGAAATTGTTAATTTTTTTTTTTTTTTTACGTTAGAACTTAAAATCTGAGTCAAATAAACGTAATTGAACAATTATAGGTTTGAAGTCAACAGTCGCGTGTATTTTTGTAATAAAATCGTGTACGGCGCGTTTAGCCGATATATTAATACGTTACGCCGCTCGCATGTCGCGCTATTTACTCTCGTAACGTTCACGTAGCGTAACCGCCACGTGCGCGTATCACGCGACTATCTTTGCCAGTCTCGTGTCGCAAATCTCGGAAAGGAATAGCCGGCAGCTATATCCCGCGGTCTTTCCGACTCGCAGACGCTATCAGCGGCGGGCCTCGGGTGTGACCGAGGATGCCCGTTCTCCTTTTGTCCCCCTCCGCGTCTGACGCGCGGCGTCGACGGCAACGGCTCGAGTCTCGACGCATACGAACGCGCTGCGGTTTCGCGTCCGATAAGTTACTCGCCACGGTTTGCTGACCAGTGTGATAGGCGGGCGCCAAGACCACCGACCGTCTGGGAATGTGTCTCCCTTGAAATCGGAACGGAGTGCCGCACCGGGATTTAAATGGCGCTGTATTATCGAACAATGTACCGAGAGGGAAGGGGGCGGGAAACGCAACGCGGAACGATAGTCCGGCTGACTCGCAGCGCCGAAGGTACGAAAGGGTCGACGACGCCCGCGTGCCGACTCTAGGTCAGCTCCGGAATGGAAGCGATATTGCGTCAATATCGAGAACCCGGCGCGATAAATAAGACGGGGAATAGTCTTTATTGCTAAAGGAAAATACCGCCCGTAGAATGGCCCTGCTATCCGGCACGTAATCTCGACGTGCCGCGAAGACAAACGTTGACGCGAAACTCGAATTCTACAGTCGAAAGAATCCGAGATGCGGAGATTACGAGCCGCGCGGTACTCGAATTCCAGATATCACGAAACAGAACACCGATCAACAGGGAAGGGAAACTTGTAGATTTTGTTTCAAACGATCCGAGATTTCCAGGACTGTAGATCCATCTCGCGGATTTAGAACGGAGCGTTAATTTGTCTCGACGATTCCGCCGTTTCTTCGATTTATTTCGTCTCGTAAACCTACCGAGGTAACTCCTACGATTTTCATTAGGTCCGCCGGCACGTTAGCGCTCCTCTCACCGCGGGTGATTCGCTCGCACACGCGCGTGGCTTTGCCTTCGTGCGTCGACGATGCGTCTACGCGGCAAAAGTCACAAACTTCCCACCCTTTCGAGGGCGCGCAGGGACACAAGGTGAGACTTCCTCCGGCGCGGTGCAGCGCGCGCGATCGCAACCGGGGGACGCGCTCGGAGCCGGTTCTTGCGCCACGCACAATGGGTGCGTTGCGACACGCGCGCGATTATACGCGCCCGCTGCCTGGATACGTTTAACTGCCACGTTAATTTATTCGTGCCGCTGCCTATCGAGGGCGGCCGCGCGCTCTCTCGCGAGAGCTCACCGCGACGGGCGAAAAATTCTGCGCGCGGACGACACACAATGGACCATTCACAGCACGATAACTCTCGAAAAATCGTACGCCGATAAGCGCAATTTCTCCGCGATACTCGCTGAAAACTTGAAATGTAAACCTCAATAGAAATTTCAAATTAAATTCCCTTTTACATCGAGCCGAGGCTACAAGTTCGGTTGCGCAAATTTCTTTTTGTTTATTATATCGATTATAAAAAATTAAAAATCGAAAAATAGAAAAAGATTAAAAATAGAAAAAAGGAAAAGGAGAAGGAAGAATCGAAGGAGATACCTCGGAGTCTTAATCGTAGCTTTCCCGTGTTTCTCGATCTCGGTGGTCCACGGTGTGTCAACGCGAAACGCCGAAGCTTGTACGTACCATCGAAAAACACTGCTCATCTGGTCGACACCGTGCCCCTTTGCCAATTCTCTCGAGATTCGACGATAAAGTACGATATTTACGCACCGGGCGTACCCTATAATTGTCGATATAGAGGACCGGTGGACCCGCAGTAGGCGATGCCTACAAGTGTAATCCATTAAGATGCGCCCACTTTGTTTCCTGCCGGTCGTACATACGAGCGCGCACCACCGTTATCGTGCACGCGAGACTAGAATCGCGCAATACGTAACGCGTGTACGCACGCTCATAACTTCCTCCCCGCCGACGTGAATGGACATCATCGATTAAGCGCGTTACTTCTCCTCGCGGAAAGAAAATAAGATACGGCTGAGAAAGTGCAAAAATTTATCTCCCACTTTTATATCCGGAGAATCTGTTGGATAATTTAACTCCAAGCGGTAGTCAATTCCAATAAATACTATACTCGAAAGTTACCGTATTACGAAACGAGGCGAAGTCGCTTCTAAGGTTACTTGCAATATACTTCGCGGAGTAACTTGGGAGCGTGTACTTACCGTAAAATGTTCATCTCCCTTCGCGAGCCTGCGCCAGGAAAATATATATCGACTCCGCCGTGCTCGCGAGTAGGCATCGCCGTGTATCTGTACGTCGCAGCTATGCGCTCGCTGGTGTTTAGGCGTGAGTAGGTCGCCGCACGCGGCGCATTGATGTGTCACCGCGCACTGCGTTTCGCAAGGTATCGACAGACTGTGTCTGCGGCAAATATCTCGTAATATGTGATCACGTAAGAGCGCTTACTCATTATCAGAATTGATCGGGGAAGGGGCGAAGAGGGAGACGATCGATCAATTAATCTTCGTTACTCTATATTGGTCACGCCGGACACTTACACCGCGCGGTTTTGCAAATTTATTGAAAAAAAAAAAAAAAAAAGAAAAAAGTATTTTCCGAGATTTAATTTCTCTGTACTAGTTGACGAGATACAAAATACGATACGGGTTAACATTGAAAAACCGGAATGTCTACCGTGCCGTATAAATCTTGTAATGGCAGAGATCACTATCCCCGCGCGCCGTTATTATTAAGCAAGCCGCGAGCAACAGAGGGAGCAGAAAGAGAAGAAATGCGGAGACACGTGATCGGATAATGAGATTTTCTAACCGTGGAAGCTCGGGTGGAAGTGCGAGGGAGGCGCGGGTCTTTATTAAGGTCTCGGTGGTCACGAAGGGACTCATACAGATCGGATCTTTCGGGCCGGTGGCCGCGAGAGAGGTGAGCTCATTAATTCAAATAAATCGTTTATGCGCCGCGATCATCTCTTCGAGGCTCGGAAAAGGAAAGGCAGACTTAGCGGACAGATTCGATAAAGAAAGAACACGGATATATATATTGTTTATTCCCATTTTTTATTTTTCTTTATTTCTATTTTTAATACATTTTTGTGGAAATTAATTAAAAAAAAAAAAAAAATTAAATAATTAAAAAAAATGAAAAATTTGTTTTTTCTGAGAAAAAAAATATAAAAATTCTTTCGATAATTATTTTAAAATCTTTTATAGCTGAACTAAATTGAGAACAATATTTAGATTTAGAAAAATTTTTTACGTATTTATATAAAAGAATTAAGTAATTCAGCTTGGACGTTTTTCATCCATCATTCTTCTATCCGCGCAATACGCTGCGAATATCTCTTCGGCGACCTCGCTCATTGATTCTTTCTTTCCCTTTCCCTGTTTCTCTCGTTCTCCAGGCGGAACAGGGGCGTTCAGGTCGTGAGATAATTTTTGTCCGAAGCCGCCAATTACCAGTCGCGGTACCCTTATCGCGACAACGCCTCCTAGAAAGTCAATTTAGCGGTCTCTCGCCTCTCTGTCGGCCGGCGAAAAGTCGGCTCGATATTATTCTAAGCGAAATCGGGAGATCGCGGCTGCGATTTCAAACGGGCGAGAAAAACCTGCTCTCCGTCCACGGTCGCGCGAGAGCGGTCTCTTACGACACGCGTCGCGCGAACCGCCGCCGCCGCCGTCAAGAGATGTAAGCCGCCGATATAAGATTTATGTTCCCCGTGCGACGCGAACCCCGTGGATTAGAGATAAATCGGCGCGTGAGCACCGCGGACGAAATACCGAGTTGCGTTAAGTAATGACCAAATTTGGAGTAATCGCGACTACTTGAGCGTACTCGTGTCACTCGAGCTCATTCGAGCGTGCTTAACACTTTTTTTTTTTTTTTTTTTTTTCTTCTTTAAAGAGCGAGTGCCACCCGCCTTTAACTAACGAGCTGGTCTAGGATTTAAACTGCAATAAATATATTAATTGTGGGAATGTTGCGGGACTGTCGGCGAAAAAACCGAGCGAAAAATCGCACCGCGTGCGACCGCGTTTCACTTTCGACGCCCACCGAGGCGAGAGATCTCGCCGATCGCGAGCGACTCGCGCGAGTGCGTGCGACGGCGTGCGTTGCACGCGCACGCGAAAAAGGGCAGGTTCTACGTTTTGTTTCGGCGGATTCGGCTTACCGGCCGCAGGCTTATGGTCAGGCAGGTTTTATGGTTTACACGACGGCATATATTTAAAGCGTCCCGCGGCCGTGATACGGCTGCTCTGAACTTTCGTTACGCCCACGCGCAAGTGACCGGGTGCGAAAGACAACACGTCGGCGCGATCGTGTCGGTTTCCGGAAGTCGCCCCTTTCGACACGCCGTGAAATCGTCAAAATTTTGCACCGTTGCGTTGACTTTGTTCCGTTTTCAATTTTACAAAAGTCTAAACTTTCAAATTTTTTTTTTTTTTTAAAAGTTTAAAAAAAATTTTGGGAAATAATTAATTAAAAGAAATAAAATTAAACCGAAAATGAAAGAATTTTAGAACAGACGATAAAAATATTGTTATGTAAGAGGTGAATCTCATATACAATATAATTATATAATTTTTTCAAGACTGAATCGTTATCAAGCGTATTTCTTGATTAGCCGATCACGATGTATTAGGTCCGTAGACCAGCCGACTGAATCGTCGGAATCGTCGGAATCATCGGCGCTACATAAGCCGTAATTGGATTGATCGGACGATTGAGCAATGACGAATGATCCGTCTAAATGCTAAAGTGTTCGTAATGGGGTCTCTCGGAGTTATTAAGTCTATCCGTCCATCCGCGCTCCTTTTAGGTCCATTAATTTCGGTTTACGGTGTCTCGTGATACATGTCCCGCGTTGGTCCACGATTTCGAGCTGCTATCGGGACCAATTATGCCAAGTATGCAGCCGCGCTCACAGATAAGATTATCATTTGGAAGATCCGCATTTATCCCGCAACGGAACGCAAACGCCGCACGATAGAAACGAAGCATTTAGGTCATCTACCGGTTTATCATACCTTTATCGCTCGAAAAAAAAAAATTAATTTTTTTTCTTTTTTTATTTTGTTACCCGATGTAACAAGTTTTACTTTACGTTGTTAATAAATAAAAGTTAGTAACGGAACCGAAACGTCGTTTAAGTCGATGACAATGTATCGAAAATTGCGTTCCCTTTGCGAAATCATGCGGATACAAGTTCGTACAACGTATCGAGCGATGTGTCGCATACGTGAGGGAGTCAATGGCGGTCAATGGCACGAGCGAGCTCGATCAGGTCCACCGAGAGCAACATCTCACCGACTGGCATAGCGGGCGGCACCTGGGCCAGACTTAACCCGACTCGACGAGCACTGAACATCGTTAGCCAGGCTTCACACTAAACATTCTCAGTCCAGTCCTTTATTTAGAATGAAACTGTAATCGAAAATGGATTACAATTTATTTTATTCATAGAATATGCAATAGCAATTTATACGTTATCTCCAACGCTTTAAATTTCTGATTTTAGATCTTTATTATTTTTTTTCTTTTTTTTTTTTTGTTTGTTAGAATTTTATTTTAAAATAAATAATTTTTTCTTATTTGTTTTAATTTTTGCACATTATGCAACTACAAATGTAATTAATATATGCGAAAGTAATAATTATTAGGCGATAAATTAAATCTGTAACACCACGTTATTTTTCATTCGTCACACCGCTTTATAAATCGTAATGACACGGGACGATCTTTCTCAGGCAGGCTGATAAAAAATGTTTGCGCGTGTGCTACGGGGAGTTAACGGTGGACAGATCGCGCGAGTGATTAGCGCGCGGAGGTATATTTTTTTTTTTTTTCCTTTTCGGGATTATATCAGACGATGATTAATCGATCTTCTCCAGCATAGCCACCGGAACACCGGCGACGATGTTAACAAATTCTCACTGAGCGAGCGAGCGTGATCATTAGCCCGGTGTGAAAGTCGCCTAAGGCGACATCGAAACGCGGACCAGAAGCTTCGTCGCTTCATGCTTCCGAGAACATTACCGTGCATGATAATCGGCGCATTCATCTCCGCCACCCTTCCTTCTGGGCGATCCTCGCCCTTTACGTTGATCATCATCTCCATGTCTATTTCTTCCTCGCCAATATGTTATTTCTAGATCAAAATGTGAGATATTTCTCTGAGACGCGCGATAATTTTGATAGTATTTTCCGAAAATTATGTCATTAGTCAACAATCTTAATTATTCGTTATCACGTCAAACGATATTCTGTCCTCGGAGTTTTCTGAGATTAGAAACGGCACATTCCAAAGCGCTAAGTTTTATTCTTTCGGCAAAATTATTGCCACGTATGAAAGATCGCAGATTACAGATAACGTATCCGTGTATTTAACATTTAACACATAAATCGATCAAAACCTTTGAAAGGGTCACGGCCTGCGTAGAGCCCCCCCGGGCCTTTAATTTTTCACCATTTGCCAGCGCGGAAAAAGAGAAAGGATCTGACAATCGAAGTCTGTCGACGATAGATAATAGAATTTTGTGTTCTGGTACTGCGATTTATTGAACCTCGGTATAATCGATTCGTCGGTCAGCCGACCAGCGTTGAAATTTTTGGCTTGCTGTTGAACCTCCGAAGGACCTCTCACAAGGTTCATATTCACAAGCTTCGAGTGGCGGATTAGAGATTTTATCGATACATTATTTTTGCAAAAATAGGTATATATAATTTAAAATCGATCCTAAGTAACGTGGATCTAATTAATTTACAATTTCCGATTACGTTACTGTAGTTATTGATCTTAATCTTTTTTTTTTATCAATCATATTTCTAAAATTTGATTACATAGTCGTCACAATTAAATACTTAAAATTAACAACACACAATAATTATTCTCTTCTAATATGATACGTTATCATATTCATATATATCACATGTCTTTTCGCTCCCTTTATTTTCTACTTTCGTACCGTCACCGTCGTTTTTCTTTTTCCGCTTTGTGATCTCGGTCGCGCGTCCCATGCTATAACCAGGAATCATATCGTAAAGTAAAGAAACACCATGGAGGCAATTTTCGCCCGTAACTCAATTTACAAGCGATAACATAAATTCCCGATTTAATTCCGGCCACCCAGTGTCGCGTATAAAAACTCCGGGGACGGCCAAAGGCTACAGTATGTAGGACGCGCGCGTGCGAGGCTTGGTATACACCTGAATGCCGCGCGCGTATCCGAGAGAGTTTCGTCGACAATGTTACCGACGAGCCGCGCGCCAAAATTATACGCATTTAAGCTGTCGAACACAATAAAACGCATCGCATTCCGCGATACGGTATCGGGTGGAGGCACCGCAAAATCGTATGCGCGAACATCGGTCGGGGGCGCGGGGCGAGGCGGAGGTACGGTGCCCAACGACGCGATGCGATGCAACGCGACGCGAGACGCGACGCGATTTCTCCGGGGTGAAATTTACTAAAATCACGTGGATTTAAATTCAAACGCGCTGTAACATATTTCACGCAATACAATATGATATCGCGTGACAACCGCGCGGATCCCTCGCAACACCGTCGACGATTTCTCCGTCTCGAATTCGAACCTCAAAGGAGGCGTTTGCATTGCCTCATCCAATACTTATCCGGTCACGGGAATCGCGGGACGATATTAACAGAGAACTACTCGGCCGGCTTCGCGCTGGCCCTCATTGCGCACTACCGATGCCCTCGCCTTCGAATTATTCTAATGACACGACCCTCTTGCCCGTTGGCGAGTTTCGATTTATTGAGATATGCCGATATCTACAAGCGCCGTATCTTTACCTCGGTTTCCGCGAAGAAGGAAAAACGTCAAGGCTAGATTTCTTGAAGGTTGCCACGCCGATGTCGATTCGCATCTTAACGTCGCTATTTCAGCGCGCATATTTCTTGCCATAAAATGTAATATTTACCGTCGTTGTTCCGATAAATTCTTAGTTATGACTTCTCGAAATTGTTATATAATTTCTCATCGCACATTTAAAACGTTAGTTGAAATCATTTACTAGATTTTTGCACGAACGGTCTACATTGATTTGATGTGAGCTTAGATGTTTTCTACACTGCGAGTTAAAAATGTTGAATTCAAATATGAGACACGGTGTTTCTGTCGCTTGGTCCGCGCGCGCGTTCGCCAAGTTTCGCCCGAAACTCTTCCACGCGGTTGAAATAGGTTGCTCGTAAAAGTCGCGCTATAAATTCACCCTGAGATCGGTGTCGTCGTGGAAATCTTATACAGGGGAGCAGCGGTCGTAAAACCGACTGCCGCGATTCCACGGCCTCCAAAGAGAGAATCCTCCTCCTCTTCCACCATCGGACACGGACGAATCTGTATTAACGCGCGTCCGTTACTTTTTAGCGTTTTTATGAGCTCGCCCCGATGCGAATTGCGAAGCATGGGTGTTGTTTACACGGGGAACATTCAGAATGACTAAATTACGGCGAGTATCCTCCGCCTGAGCAAGTATTTTATAGGACGGGATTATAAAAGTGTTATTTCCATACAACTTATTTTGATTGATTCGATAATCCGTTCCGATAATAATGGCATAAAATTCATAAACCGTTGTATTATTCCTCGGAGCAGATATCATGTTTGAAATATATTCCATTTTCGACGTGTCGCATATGAGATTCCAAAATATTCAAGGTATCAACGCGACGGTTATACGTAACAAATATCACGCGTATTATTTTAGATGATTTTTATCTCGTCAACAAATAGGTAGGTGAAACGTTGTCGCGGTTTGGATTTAACGCCAAAGCGTATCTTTTAAAATCATAGGATTAGAAAAAAAAAAGATAGAAATAAAAAAAAAAAGGGAGAAATCCGTTAGGCCTTGTGGAGATTCGACTCGGGGCCAGGTAAACTCAGGACGCGCGGGTCTTCCAGGGCGATGCGCGATTGAAAAAAGTCGCTTCTGCGACCATGCGACGAAAATCTCGGCGGGACTACGTTCCCTTGTTCTTTTTAAAGTTTAAAGATGGTATATAATATATATGTGGAGAGACCTATATGCCGTCGGAATTCTCCCGAGCACATACACATACCTCGGCTTCGCCAAAGACGCAACCTCGCAGGGCCTTAGCTCCGTTCCATTCAAGATCGTACCTCGTGCAGGCACTTTGTAAGCCGCGAGCACAATAAAGCCAGCCAAGCTGAAAGGTACCTGCCGCCCGAAAGGTACCTCCAAAGCCCTGGACACCTGCGCAAGGAGACTTTTGATTTTTCTCCTGCTGCCGTGCGCTCGCCGAATTTGTCATTCACCCTGGGCCGAGGCGCGCACTTCGTGTTAATGAACCCTCAACCCCTTGACATTGGCTTTCCCAAGGTACGAGACGCGGTAGAGTTGTAAATTGAATATACCTGTATCTTTGAACTTTCTTCTGCGATGTACCTTTAGTCTGCCTTTTTAGAATTTTATTTATATAAGAAGAAAGTGCAGTTTTTAAATTGCACGAGAATAGAAATATATTTTTTAATCGCAAATACGTTTGATGCGAGAAACAAATGTTATTAATAATTTTAATTTATCGTATAATATTAACAATTTAAATAAAGCTTATAAAAATTGAACGTTACATGTTTCTTGACAAAGTCGCGTAATCGTTAATTAAAAATCCTCCGGAGAGTCAATGAAGAGAGGCGTGCGATATAGTAGGAAAGGGCTGAAGGTCAAAATCTATGTGCGTACATGGTCCTACGCCGCGCTATTGAAAGTCCCACTCGTCGGACCCGGTGACGACGGTAAAACGTCGTATGCGCCGACATTAACTAAATCTGAACAAACACGCTGCCGCGTACGCTCATTCTCTTTCTCTCTTTATCTCGCTTGCTCTCGCTCTCTTATCCTCGACCAGCTGGTCGGAGTCCAAACAGCCCCATCCCCAAAGTTTCGGCCCTTACGAACGACGAATACACCGCGTACGTGTGCGTGTATGCGCCGTGCGTGAAGTAAAAAGCGAATGAGGCCCCTGGAACGGTACACCCGGGGCCCTTCAATGGTACTCGTGCGGATCCGCGCGCTTAGGGTACGCGTAAACGCGCCTAGTTCGAAAACCTGATCGTGAACGAACCTGATATCTCGCCAGGAACGCAGCCGGGGTACAGTTAGACCGGGGTATTCGCGGTTAAGGTCGTGCCGTACGTCTCTTCCCGAGGGATCGTGTGTCTCTGTAATGTGCACGCGTCGAAGTAGCCTTCTAATGAGCGATAAAACACTGGAACTGCTTTTGATATCGTCTCGAGTGTCCCATCGCGTGCAGGCAGCGAATATAATTCGAGCTCCTGCGACGATAACAGAATGTAATATGGCCCTTAATGCTTTTCGACGGATATCTAGCATGGTCGTACGTACAGTTTTCTCAGCAGCATATTGCCGTTTCGCATGCGGTTCCTGATTGCTGTATACATTTATCGGTCGCGTTGATCGAAACTTATTTTAATTGATTTCCTTGATAATCTATTAATTCTTATTTTCTTTCTTTTTTTTTCTTCTTTTTTTTCTGTATATGTATGTATAAAAATAAATGCACGTATCATAATTGTAGGAGTCGCTTGATTAAAATCTTGTGTAATTTAATTAATTCGAGCGATCGTATCGATCATATCGTAATTACTGCAATAATGTACCTGCGCACGTGCATATCGGTTGATGTCGGTGCTAGGTTGTAATGTACGGATAATAAGACCAACTGATGCAAAGAATGCAGGTCGGTTTCCCCACCTTCGTGCCGTGGCAAAGATCAAGGCGGTCCAGTGACAATGGCGTCGTCGAATTACCATTGTATTCTCGCGATTACGCAAATGCAAATGATGCTCGAATACTCTGCTTCTTCATCATTTCCGTAACATCATTTCCTTTTCTTTTTTACGTCGATTGCGTCTTCGACTTTCGCGATTTTTCTGACATCACGGTAGGAACTCTTTGAAAACTGCGAGCGTCGCGTCAGATAATTCACCGATCCGTTTTTCTTTTTTTTTATTTTTTATTCCGCGAGCACCGTGGTTTCGCTTGTAAAAAAAAAAAAAAAAAAAACGAGGGAGGATAATTGACGTCATTCAACGCTTTCATGCCTGAAGTACGGTGGACGTAGGCGAGCGCGGACTTCTTTAGCATCGTCGGTTCCCGCCCCGGAGAGAGCGTCTTCGTTCGCGCTGATTGATAATCCTGACGGACGTCGGTCGTAGTATTAGCGTCACGGTGCTCGCCGTTCCTGTCGCAAAATGACGGCCGCGCGAAGAGCGAGGAAGAAGAAAACCGACAAGAAGACGAGGCCGCCCGTATGTCGGCCCCGCAACCTGATACCGGCGGGCATCGCGATTTTATTCGCCGTCATGAAAGAGACTTTATGCCCACGACTGAACTCGCACTGTCTGATAACCGTAACAATTATTTTATTAAAGCTCGGCAATCGTAGAGACCTCCGCTGAAAAGTTTTTCCTCTATAAAATCATTCAGATTCGGGCCCGATTTGCTTTTAATAAATTCTCAAAAGCGACGTATCTCACCTCGAATATTTATAAACTAATGATCAAAATGAGTGCTGTTATAATTATCGTTGCACGTTCGAAAAGCGTAAGAACAATAATTAATTATCTATTTCACCCAGCGTTTCCTCGCGCGCTTTAATGACGCGTCTTCGAAAAAAAAAAATTCTTGCGCATCATCGATTGGTATCTGAAAAGGCCGACATATACGCGCGCCGCCGTACGCGCAGGTATAAATCTATAATGCAGGATTTATTTATTGCATCGGCACCGGCCGAATGTATTCCGCGCAGAATCTGAAGGGCAGGCTTGACGGTAGCGCACCATCCCGACGACGAGAAGGGCCAGGTGCTACCGCGGGGCGCGTGTCCGTGTTGGGGTAGGGGGCAGGTGGGCCCCCTGCATTGTCAATCTCTGCCTTTCTGTACCCCGTGCCTGGCTGCGTGTATACGCTCGCGCGCGTGTGCGTCTTGACGCGCGAAGGGTTCACCGACGACGACAAACGTGTGTAAATGCGTCGTTCGCGTATGCATACGCACACAAGCTCGGAAGAAGGGCCTGCTCGCGCGCAAATGGGGCCCAGGTCCGAGGGTCGCGGGGTTGCGGAGGGTGCGGCTAACACATAATGAGGATGTACGCGGATGAAGGAGGGGTGGCTTCTCGGATTGGGGATGGTGTGTGCCCACCTCGGCTCACCTAACCGAACGAGCACTCTCGCTATTGTAAGTAGAAAAGGCAGGTGATGAGAACGGTCGGTACCACGCGACTCCGCGCGACGGTTCTCAAATCAGGGACCTGAGAACGACGATGAAACTTGATACCGTGTCTTTAGGTTTATATTTTACGCGCGAACAAGTTGAATTTTTGCGATCTTACGTATATATTTATCTTGAGGTTCTTATATCTTTTTAAGCTCTCGCAAAGTTTTTTTATTCTTCGAAATAAAATAGATTTAATCTTTGATTGTCGATTAGAAGTTTTTATAGCTAAATTTTAAATATATAATAAGCGTATAATTATTTTAATATTATATATACTTAACTCTAAAAATAAATTTAAATTATTATTATTATTAATAAATTAATGATGCTAATTTTCAATAAATCTAAAATAATATATGTACTGAGAACCGTCGTCTATTCGCAATATGCCGCAGTTATAGCATTGTGTACTGTTGCATCATAGATTGCAGTGTGCGAAAGTTGTTTCTCTATTTCGTATTTAATACTTGAAGAGAGTACGCGCGATCAATTGTTCACGCTGGACCACATCTGGAATGAAGATGGATGAGTCTTTTGTAAAACACAGAATGTCGCTCTCACCCGCGCTATTAACAGTTTCATACATCGCGATACTAAATAGATCAGAGCAACGTTAGTACCGTATCTTCGTCGTAAGATTAATTCAAGTTAGGCGAACATCAAAATCAGACAAGTCAATGGTTTTACGATTTTTGCCGTGAAGGCTGTTCTTGATTATTTCGTTGATTATTTTGCACGAGGCTCTTCGAGGTTGCGTAAAAAATAAAATAAAATAAAAACCAGACGCTGAACGGCGACGAGAAAAGTCCGGCGCGGAATCGTAAATCCAAGAAAACGCAGTAAATCTGCGCCCGCGGACAATGCGAGAGTCGGAAGCGCCGTGATCAACGCGTGGATCAGTAAGACCGCCATCCTGGCGTGGCCAATGAGATTATGGTTCTGGTCCGCGCTTACGCCTGTCCGAGGCTATCGCTTTAACTGGTCCGAGTCGAGTTGGGTCCGGTTGGTGGTGAATAGCACGTGGAGATTTCAAGGATCTATCAGACTAGACGAGCGATGAATAGATGTATGGGCTGAATGAGCCTCTTTGAATCGAAGCGCCTATGTGTATCAACATTTTTAGCTACCGGTTTACGCAAGCGGAAGGGGTTGGCGCGTTCATTACATGTCTATTATTTTTGGATTGCTGTGAAAAATGTACGATTATCGTGGTTTTACTTCAAGTTTTACTTGAAAGCGGTACGTCGATTGATTTTTAGACGAGCATAAGTATCCGTTTAAAGGCGCGAATGCAAGATAGATTTCTTTACTCGGTGAATTCTATAAATATGTTATAATCTTATCGCAACGGGAGAGTAAGTGCGACGAGCTGAAATTATTTTTCTTGCTCGATTTCACGGGGATCAACGCGCGAGTACGCGCCGCGCAAAAATCAGCGGCACCGACGACCCGGCAGAATTTACGCGCGCGTTTATTGCATCGAGTATCCATTATGCTTAAGGGATAAAGGCATTGTGCCGGTAATACAAGGTCGTGAAGCGCCGGGCACACCGCTCGAGCATTAATTACCGCGGTCGCAAATACGATTACGCCCGATTATAACCCTTCGCGCTACTATTAATGATGTGTAACGCGCTAGCCGTTAATGCGATTCTAACGGCGTATATCAAAGCCGTTTCGCCATTGCGAATCTCGAGAGCCTTTGGGGAAGGAAAGTAAAATAGGGAAAAAAAAAAAAAAATTGCGAAAGATATCTCCCGACGTTCTTATAGTTGTTTAAGTTGGTTAGTTTGATCCTCATTAGCGGAGATCGGTGTCCTTTTTTTTCTAAGTGTGCTCGTAATTCACCGCTCTCGCATTGCCCGTGGTGTCTCATTCCGTACGTTGCTTCAGCTCTCGGTATTCCTTCTCTCGCTTTCGCCTCTCTCTCTCTCTCTCTCTTTCTCGCTCTAGAAATACAATAGTGCGATCTTAAACACCCAACACCGCGTAAGACAATCCTCCTATCAGCGCCGCTGTAATAGCCGTTCGCGGGGGACAATCGCTTCGCGGCTGGCGTGGGCTCGCGAGCCAGTTTCTGCGGCAACAACAACACCGGTAACGTTGCTGGTGTAGTCGACGTATATACCCGCCGTGCGTGTCTAGCAAACCGCCCCGAGCCTCGTCCGTAAATGGCAGCGCGGAAGAGCAGATCTTCTTTCTGACGGATGAATTATTGCGTCGAACGAGCGAGCGAGCGAGCGAACGAGCTGATACGTGTTACGATGTCAACTGTGATACGATGTGGTCGTAATAATCGCCGAGCCGCGAAAATTGCATCGACCGGTTCCTTGCGCAGAGTTACGCTTGTCAGAAAGATCGTTCATCAGAAGAGAAGTAACGTTTGATAAAAAAGAAAAAAGGAATTTTTTTAATTGAAAAAAAAAAAAAAAAAAAAGTAATATGAAAAAATATACATATAATTATTTTAATTAAATTGTTTTTCGAATACTTCGATAGATACTTCGCGAGAAAAGAAATTTCTGCAGTAATTGAGAAGAGCTTTCTCTGCTTTCTATTCAGGCTGATTCAGGCGACGTTAACAGTAATCGGTCGGAGCGATCGCTGCTTTCGTTCAATTGACCAGTCCCGGAGTGTACGTACATACCGCGATTGTCGGCACTTCCTGCTTGCGGGCGGGCGGGGCACGCGCGATCCGATACGAAATGGCGACGGTGTTACAGGTTAATAGAGCGATCAAATAGCCGCGATGTAATGGAGCATGTGTGCACGATGCTTAACGCCGGTCAACGTCGGGGCGAAGTAACTGGCCCCGAGATTTGCGCGCCGTTGCATGCTTTCTCCCGTCCGGTTGTTCCCGACAACGCGCGCCGGCTTTGCTCTCTCGAGTCTGGCGGATCTCGTTGCTCGCTCGACAGGGCTACCATGGTAGCCTCGTGTTGACCTAATACGCTTCCCGACTATCAATCATGCATACGCTCGGCGTGGTAGGCGACTTCTCTTGCATAATGCGACAAACTCGGCGGACCTCACACACCCGACAGATAAGGGGAAGATAACCGCTCGCAATTGCGCGGCGCCCCCGATTTTTGGCGTGATATCAGGCGTTTCGTGACGTTAACAAGTGTAGAGCCGGTGTATTACGATCTCGGCGATCTCGCGCGTGCAAACGTAACTCGGTACGGACGGTGCGGAAGGAACGGAGATTATTCCCCGGGCAAATAATAACTCGCATCCGCGTGTAAATATAGTAATTTAGCGTAATCTTTTTTTGTCTTTTTTTTTTTCTCCGCGATGTTGCAAAACGAGTCTATTACATGTTATCACGATTTCAAATTGCTTGTCAATTTACATCTTACATGTGGATACCTGCTTGTTTGCCGGACCGCTCGAGAGGCGAAATGAAATCCGCGGTGCGGTCGTTGGAGCACGGCGGCGCTCGCTGACCTAATAATACACTTCCCGGCTATCAATCATACCCGTGCGTAGAGCCCTAGCGGTGGTATACATCGTAACCGACAACTTTCTTGCATAATGTGACAAAGGCGAGGATTTCTCCGCGCGCGGGCGGCGCGCGCAGCTTGCTAACGCGGACAATTCAATCAGAGGTCGATAAGAAATTACGTTCGAAGCATTTCGCCCACGTCGATTATGTTTCGCATTCAACTAGCACATTGTTACCGTCGAAACATGAACTCGTTACAACGGCTGGAATTTAATTCATGAAGTGCGGCCTATCTTTTCCCCGACACGCACGTTGAAGATTACGATAACTTAAAGCGCCGTCTGAAAAGCACGTGGACGAAATTAAATTGACAGATTAAAGCTTAACAAACTGCGATTCGATTAAACGCTCATTGGTCAGCCGATGCTGAACCATAATGTATTCGCAATCAAAAAAAATAAAAAAAAATAAATAAATAAATAAAATAAAATAAAATAAAATAATTAAAAAATATATAATTAAATAAATAAAGTAAGAAATAAAATTCGACAAATCTCAAGATGGTCGGTAGCAACGGAAATCTCGATTTCTTAGCGAGGCTGACCCGAGGGTGCGGCCACAAAGAGCAGCAGCGGTGTAAACGGAAGTGATTGCAAATCTTCGCGGTGTTCTCGAGTGCCCAGGTGCACTCCGAGCGGAATAATAAGTTCCTCACGTCGGATCTAGATACTTTACTACGCGGCGCATACGGGCGTTTTGCATCGCTGCTGGTCGCCTTTCCTTTCGTCTGGAAGAGAAACGGCTTGTTCGCGAACGGAAGAAGAATCGCACTCGAGCCAATCAACGGGAGCTAATGGAAACGGGGGATTTCGCCCTCTTCTTCTTTCGCATTTACCTATATATCGGCCGCCGTCGGCCGATTTAGAAAAGGGTTTGAAGCTACGGTGCGGCCTCGAGTGTCCCGCGAGGACGACGGCTACTTCAGGTTCTCAGGACGAAGCGCGTGAGAATCGAGACGATGAATTGAATCGCCTCGAGAACAGTCGCGGCTGCCAGCGTCGCCGCAGGGGCGCCCGTGTTTCATGTAGGAATTCATTACTAACCACTCTTAATGCTTCAACAAGCTTTCTCATCGTTGCGAAGGGATATGTTATATTTTTTCCACACTGCTCGCCTGGTCATTGAGAATCGACGATAGACGTAATAGACGAACCGTTAATTGAATTCGAAATTCGTTGATCGGCGTTAAGCGTATTGATTAAATACGATAAATATTTTTTAATATATATTTTTCTTTAATTTATTTGTATGCTGCGGTTGATTGCGCAGTTTATGGATTTATTATATATTTAGGTAATTAGTACCGTGATAAATTATTCATATCTTGTAGATTGTAGTATTGATAAATAATGGCGAAGTGACGTTTGTCGCGTCAGAATGGTAGACTGATTGCAACCGTTAAAGGGCGACATATTGATGGGGGGATCATCGTAGGGTATTGAAAAAGAAAAGCGGAGGGGGAGTGTCGACAAAGGAAGCGAAGTTACAGAACGCCGATGCACACGCGCGACGCGGACAGATGCATGTGCACCTTTAACGTTTAACGTTTGGTCCATTGAGATGCCGCCTGCTTTCGTATGTTTAGAAAGCATATTTACAGCTTATTATAACTAGGCTTTATTTGTTTTAATTCTTTAAATTTTGCGATACATTAGAGATGTTTAATATAAAAAAAAAGCATTTAATAATGAACAGCAGAAAAAAAAATTTGTAATATTTTTCAAATTATTATTATAAGTTTCAAGATAAATATATTTAGACCGGTATGTAAATATATTACAATTTTTTCGGGACCGTGAGGAAATTAAAATATAAAACGGCGTCATTAAAGTTTTATGTCCGAAAATCGAAACTCGGGGAGGGAAGACAACATCCCAAGTACAAACCGTTAAAAGTCGCCGCACACCGACGCTCCCCAAACGCCTGCGCCCAAGAGGGTGCAGCTTTTTGACATCGTTGCAAGGGGGCACGTTGGGTGCCGATGCACGTAAAATACGGACAGATGCATGTGCACATCTTTACGCAGTGCGTAGGTCCGCCGACAGCCGCGAAGCGGACGCACGCGCGCGGTCCACGTACGTGTACACATGTGCATCGTACCTCGTCGTTACCACCGGCACCCCGAGTACAATGCCAATAATAACCTATCGCCCTCGTGGCATCCCTCTCTTCGCGGATTCCAGCAGATGCTGCTTGGATCCACGCGACCCCTCGTTCCATGGCGGTCTTCTAGTTTTGTCTAGGAGGGGTCGCGCCAGGGTTTTTGGCGCACACAATGAGCCGCAGGGGCAGGTGTGGACTTCCCTTCACGGGTTCGTGGCGAGCGCGTGCCCCACACGAGCGGGGGCGGGGTACTCCCCCTTCTTACTTTCGTCGCTCGCGCCGTTTCCCTCCTTCTTCGCTCCTTTTATTATTTTTTTTTTTTTTTTTCTTCCTCCGTGCAAGCGTCTTTAAGACAGGGGTGGCTACGCCTTGGCGCGACTTCCTCCCTTACGACAACTGGAAAAAGCTGGCCACGTGCGACTCTCCCGTTACCAAAGGGGAAGACACATGCCTTCGTTGGGGGTTGCGGCAAGTCGATTCACGCGGTGTATCGCGATGTTTCCTTGACAATACTCCGTAGACGTTGACGCAATCAAATCTTTTTCCGTTGTCGGATCGTGAAGAAAAATGTGGGCGGTTACTTTCGATGGCGAAAAAGCGGCTGACGTATAACGGTCGCGATACAGCCGGACGTGATTTAATTTCACCCAAGTCGTATCGTTAATTAATTAGTAATGCTAAATTACAGATTTAATTAAAATTATTTTTTGAGCATTGTAAATTTTACATCGGTTTTCTCACTCTTTGTATAATTAGACCGGGGGGAAAAAAAAAGATATCTCGAAGGTACTTTTTCATCGTGCGGTTACTCGTGTGTCGGTATACTTGCAACTAGCGCGGCCCGTCCAAATCTCAACGGTCACCGCGAAGTCGCAGAGGGGTGGCGGTGGCATGTGTGCAACGAATAATAAGAGCAGAGAACGCATGTGCGCTTCCGCGGGGCGTGTGTGTTCGCTCCCTTTCAGCAGAGGTTTCTAAACGGACGCGTGCCATCGGTGAGAGTTGTTCTGGACCGCGCGGGGATATGCAGAAGGGCCCCGATTTAGACAAAAATAGTCCTCCGTGGCATTAGAGGGGGTTTTACATCCTCACGGGCAGCTTGGCACGACGCTCAAAGGGTTTCATTGTTATTCTTTGTCCGCTGTTTTGTATCATTCTCTAACTCCTCTAGGAGCGGTTGACTTCCCGAACGTTACGAGTAAGATATTAAATTAGGGAAAGCATCCCGGAAGAGCGAATAATCCTCGCGTGCGTGTAAAAGTAATTTTTTTTTTATTTTTATTTTTTTATTTTTTTAAATATTACTGAACGTGGAAATAAAATTAATACTTTCCCCGGTAAATAGCCGTTGTTAATATATAGTTCACGGTGATTCACTTTCGTCTATCGCACCATTGAAAATGCAGACTTATTTGTTTAGTGAAGGGAAATAAAAGATGACCATTTCCTGTGGTCAAGTGCGACAGCCTACGTTTTCAAGTACTTTGCTAATAAGCCGCTGTTAAAGACGGAATAACCGGTGCTCAGGCTCGTGTTACGCTTTATAATAAAATCTAAAATGTATTCTTTCTTTTTTATACAATTGTTAAAATTATTAATGTTAGATTTCTTTTTTCTTTACATATTAAAATTTTGTTTCTAAATTAAATTCTTTGAGAAATATCTGATGAATCTGTCATTGGTTGAGTTTTTTTTTGGTGACAATAGCAGATGTCCAGATGTTTTATCGAAAGGTACATCTCTCACGGGTTAGCAACCCTCTCTTTCGTCGAACTGATGGATGGAAGAAAAATCGGTATTGTAATCCGTGGAAGAACAAAGCCCCCGCGGAAGGCACATTCGTTCTAGGGGATCGAGAAAGGAGGTCTCGGATGTCTACATCCGGTTGGTCACTTCCGGCACGCGCTAAGACACGTGGCCTCGGTTGCCCCTTGCACTCCCATGGCCAGCTCCTTCAATTTACGCGCGGTGGGGGAAAGTATTTTTCTTGAAGGGCCAACGAAAATTAGTGCCCCCTGTCCAGTCTAAGGGTCTGTATCTAAATATTAGGTAGGAAATAGCTTTTCGATCTGCCGAATGGAGAGTTCTCTGAAGTGGACGTATTATTGAGCGTGACGCGTTGATGGTTCGAACAATTCTGCATAGTATATAATTTATTAACATTTAATGTTAAATGTTTTATAAGAAATAAAATCTTTTTTTTTTTTTTTTTTTATATAAATAGTTTTATATAAATTTATTTTTATATTATTTTTATATAAATATTCGAAATATTTAACTGTGAAACGCGACTTGAGACTCACATTTTGAGACGAATATATTTAAAGAGCGCTTCTACGGAGCTCGGTAGGACAGACTTACACTTGTACGCCGTTTACGCAAGGCATCTCGCACTTGCCGCTATTCGTTTTCGCCCCGAGCGCGTACCTTGAATGGTCCAGGGTTTTGAATAGAGAAGATTTCACAAAGAACCGAGCAAAAGGAACCGACAAGGGATTCCGAGACTTCTTTTGTCGAAGGGTCTCGCAGTCGAGGTGACACAGACTCGGAGTCGCGTCGCGGGGCTTGGAATCTGGTCCAGGTTCCCGGCCATCCATGATGAACCTGCCCAATCTATGAAATGCGCTCCTGCGTATCTTCTATAAAAGATGTAAGACGCGAGGAAGAAGTGTGTGGACAGGTGAGATGGCATGCCATTGATTCTTCTACGAATTTTTGCATCTGTCGGTGGGTTGTTCTTCAGGAATCTCGTTTTCTAGAAACGTGCCGTGAATCCTCTTTTTCACGCATCTTGAAATCCTGGTTTAAGTCGTAGCGGAGGCGGTTAAATCATCGTCTATTGCGACAAGCGAATCGCAGTCTTATTTTCACTAAAAAAAAAAAATAAAAGAGCGTTTTTTAGTTACGAAATTTTAACAATATCGTAATAATAATTAATATATTAATTTAATATTGACAGAGAGAAAATTAAACATTTATTTCACTTTTGCATTTATTTATCTTATGACTGGAGAACGTAAAAATTTTTTTTTTTATGAATGATTGCTCATTCACCGTTGCCATTTTTCGCGTTCATTAATGTGACCCTTCGCTACTTCCGGTAGAGACAAGCAAAGTCTTTGACCGTCTCACCCCATCGCGTCTCGAAGATGTGAATGAAGTTTCGCAACAATGCGAATTCACCCCGAAAGAAAGGGTTGCAATTATGGCGTGCATGCATTGCTCCAGACGCGTATGCATCTGCCCAGCATCTGCGGACAGATGCACGGCCAGTCGCCTGGCTCGAATGCCCGGAAATGAAATTCTAAACACCTCCCCCTATTTTATGTTCCAGTTATCCATCCTCCTTTCCTTCCTCTCCCTCGCCTGTTTCTTTGCCCCGCGAACAATAAGAAGGAGACTGACTGTAAAACGTACGACACGAATCACGAACGGCGCGAGCTTTCGTTTATTTGGCGAAGATGATGTTACACCAATTACCATAACTTGTAATCTTTACAATTGGCATAACTTCGGTGGGCGAGGAAGTAATAAAAAAAAAATTTTTCAAGGACTCGCTTTGTAATTTTTTTTTTTTTTTTGTGAATGTCCGACCGATTCCATTTATAGTCGAAGCGTTTAAGAATAATTCACACTTTCGTAGTTTATTTCGGGAAAAGCGCCGAGACACCCCTTTTCAACGAGGAAAAGTGAATGTCACGTAATGCTTCTCGACTTTCGACGACTTGGAAAATTTCGACAAAACATCAACACTTCTTATTTTCTCTCGGAGATGCTTTGAGGTGCCGATGCTTTTACCGATAATTTAACATTATTCGAAAATAGAAAGAAGCTCAGGATTGATGCCTCGCACTTTGCATCCGCTCACGAAAATAGAAAGTAATATCCGTCACGTGAAATAGAAATTCACGGTAAGAAATTGCGTTAAAAAAAAAAAAAAAAAAAAAAAAAGATAGGGAGAGTTCCGTCAATTTTTGTTATGCAACGTGAATACCTTCCAATAATGCAGGATTCAATAAAGGTGAAACGAAGGCGCGCCACCGACCTAAATGCTGACGGGTCATAAATTTCTCAGTCATATTTCCGCGTAACGCGTGCGCTTCTCTTCTCCGTAGCCCCCCCCCTTCCCCCTCCTTCCTCCCTCCTCGGAGTATTTATCAAACACACCGCACCTATCGGTCCAAAACTCTCGAGGCAGATGGGCACGAAAGTACCTACTCACTCAGAAAACACATGCTTTCGGCCACGTGGTCTTTCGGTAACGCACCCGTGACCGCGCTCTTCCACCCCGTCTTACGTATGCCTCATACGACGTAGACAAACATGCTCTACCCTCTCGCTCTTACTCCGCGCCGCGCGAAGCGAAACCGATTCAATCTCCCTAATGGCATCATGTTCCTCGCCACGAGCTAATACGATGTATCATGCACCCTAATAGGCCAATGGACTCGTACCTGATCATTTCGGCGATGCGTGGGTTGGCAGGTGGTGCTCTCCTGGATGAACTCTTTCAAAGAGGGTCGCGATATGGGTGCAACCATGACGGCGGTAGCGGTAGATAATTCGATACTGACGCATCGCGGACAGTTTACGGAAAACAAAGGCACAGCACGCGTCAGTCAAAAATTTAAAGATCGCTCGATAAATAAAGTCCATCAGCGAAACGCTCTCGTTAATAAGATATTACCCTATTAATATCGTTCCTGAGGAAAGGAAAGTGGGATAACAAGGGAGGGAGAAATCAATGGGATTTGATTTACAAGATTTAACAAAGTGACCGCGTGTATCTTTTTACGGTCGATCACGCCCCCCAAGTATCGTACCTAATTGACACCGTCGTAACCGACACCTTGTCTGCCTCGAAGGGCTTCACGGACCTTCGCCTCTCGTCCTGTCGACCGACGATTGTGAGACTAAGGACCGGTTTCGTAATGGGTTTAAGCCCGCCGAGGCCCACCCTAACGCACGCTAGTCGTTGGTGCTCGGTGCGCATTCGGAAATTGTTGGTTATTAGCGATTTGAGAATGAAGAGGCCGGCGCTACAATCTATTATATCTAAAAAATATTGATCGCGGTCGTTATCGTTAATGTTGAAATAAGATAATTGTTTTCGGCATTGAAATAACTTTGCGCGAATACCGGCCCTTTTCTTAACTATCGCTCGATTAGAGGAACGAAAATGAAGGAAATTTTATGTAAACTTCTTTCGGCCATATAATGTGTATCGTAAAGATAAGAGGAAAGCGAATTTTCTTTGATGCGACGCGACAAAACGAAACGCCGTCTTATAAATTTTTATCCCACCCGCCGTTATTGGAGATTTCCTTTATCGTTTCTAAACAACGGCTAATCCGAAAATATGACAAGCGATACGATAATACATATTTGACGATTATATAACATAACATCGTCGTTCTCTGTCGTTGAAAATTCTGATAAAGACCAAACAAAACCGAGGCGCAACAGGTCGGAAAACTTCTGATAAAGACAAACTTCCACCTTTTCTCAAATTTATTCTATGATACATTAAGGTTAATAAATTAATTATCGGGCAAATATTATTAGACTTAAAATATCAAATGTGTAACTTCATAGAAAGTTTTTTTTTTAGACCAAGAAAAATTAAAAAATAATAATAATAAAGTTTAAATATACATTGACATTTAATTTCTATATTAAAATTTATTTTATAGGCGTTTATCAATTTTTTTATTAAAAAAAAAATTTACATTTGATATCATTAAATTACTAATTACAATAAATACCAATGTTAATTATAAAACATCGGGCGTTCTTTTCTAAATGGTATTCCGATGGAAAATCGAACAGGACGAATATAACGGGACGGCACCTTTAGTGTCACACCGTGATAACAGTATTTGCTACTTTGACAGGTGACAGACTGTGACACGTTAGTGACAACCGCGCGAGATGACAACGCACCTTGTGGTAAATGCAAATATAGAGCGGGTCCCATGGAATCACCATAGATAGAGAAGGAAATTCTGGGCACACACTTAATGTACAAAACGTGCTCTCACCCGCCTATCTTCAGGCAGATATCGAGGGTGAATGAGGCGTGTATTGGAAGACGAACTATAAAGATAGAAATGTAGAATCGATACCTAAGAAAATGACGTTGAGCTTTATAGATATATATGCCGCATAAATAAAAAAATAAATCTTACAAATATGCAATTAAATTTTTTTAATTTAATTGCATTTAATATAAAAACGAAATAGATATCCGTTGTTTACCGTTCTTTGAAAATAATAGGATTGTTTAGTGTCTCAATTTCGTAACTATTTTATCAATGATAACGTTTAATGACGTTAATGGGAACGTTATATTCCGTAACGTATCGCAACTGAAAATCGCACTGGAACCGAACGCGATCGCCTTTCGGAGTTCCCGGCTAATGCAAAATTGATGCCCTACAGTCTCGACGTTTACGATATCATACGCGATAATATAAGGTATTATTACGCACGGAACCGCGCATGATATATATTGCCGTTTCCATTGGAGAAAAGACCAATAATCCTCGACCGTACGGACGGCGAGACACCAGGCCTGTGTAAGATATGCCACCGTGGCAATATAATGGTTAAATGTTACTAATAACCGGTTTCGAGCATTTAACTAATACCAGCATTAGGCGATCGAGTCCTCGATAAGGGTGTCCCTAGCGGTGGGTTCTCGCGCGCAGTTTATTCGATCGCTAAATGGAACTCCGCGGTTGAGCCCAATATTCATTTGATCGAAACTATTTTCCGTCTCGTTCCGGCCCCGCTCAGCACAATGCAATTGTTTCACAATTCTCGTTAGCGCACGCTAAGCTAACTGTATTATTCCGCGGGGACTCGTACGTTCGAACACGTCTCGTAACAAATATGAAGAGAAATATTACGTCATTTGTGTTACATTATATTGTTTTAATAATAATACGATATTTATCGAAAGCGGCGTCGAATCGCACCGGTGTAATTTATAGCCTGTCGCTCTCTTCGCCCTCGAACGGCGGCCCACTTTAAAAAAAAAAAAAAGAAAAAAGAAAAAAGAAAAATCTGACACCTCTCCGATCACCGTTAGAATAACCGTTTGAATGTTCATCGAAGTGTTTGACATGTGTCGACTCGTGTAAACTAGTATTTCGCAACGTGTCGGAAACACACGCGTAAATTATCGCCAATTCGGATATTCGCCATTTTTATGTTTTAGAAGAACCGTTTAATTTACACTTTGTTTTATTTTGCAAATTTTAATTCTAAGAAGTCACAGTCGTGAAATACTCGAATGGTTTCTTCTTTTTTTTTTTCTTTCTTTTTTTGGGTAGGTGATTAAGAATATTAAATTTGTCGATTCGTGTGCGCAGCACACGCAGCTATAAATTTGATCAAAGTAAATATCAAATCGGAAATTTTACAGTTAAACGACATTCTTTCGACGTTTCTACCATTATCAATTACATGGTTATTTCGCTATAGGTTTTAGTCTTCATTTTTTTTATTTTCTTTTTTATTTTTCAAGGCTGTCAAAACGGTTTCTGCCATTGTTGCGTATTCATCGATAGCAGGTAGTTCGGAATTAATATTGTGGTAAGAAAATAAACAGTAAGAGAGAGAGAGAAGGAAAAAAGATGGAAAAAGAGAGATGACTCGTTGCGGTCGAAATCATAAGGCTTGTAGTATAATAAAACTTGTGGTTTTGGCGGTCGCGTCTTTACGATAATCTAACCATTTGAGCGAGTGAAGTTGTTAGACATTTTTCTCATTCTCGTTGAATACATGAAACGAAATAAAATATTTGGGAGGGTTTATATTAAATGAGTAGACTATAAATTGACACATAAAAAAAAATTTTATTAATATGCTAAAAATTTATAAATTTATACATTTTTTTTTTACAAGCGCTGATCATAATTGAAGTGAAACTTAAAAAATAAAATCATGCAACGGAAAGATAGACTCGATGGTTGAACCAACGGTCGATATCGTTCAACAGAGGTGGCTTTATCCTTTCGTGGATTGTTGGAACAGTAGTATTTTTGTACGCGATCCACCACACGTGCCTCGCGATAAATGTACCATTGAACACTTATCGAAGAATCGATAAATGCCTACACAATGCATTCGTGAGAAGTTAGGACGGAAACTTGGATTTTTTTTTATTACACGGAAAGCAAAAGCTGTTAGGGTGAACGACATTACATCGGACGAGAACTTTTCAAAGCAAACGTTCTATTTGTTGAAACGTTGCGGCATAATTCTTTAAAAAAATAATAAAAAAAGAAATTAATATTTCCGTAAAAAAATTTTTTGAATTGCATGGAACTCTAAAAAAAAAAATTTTTTTTTAATTATTTATTTAAGTATCGTAATGCAAAATAATTTAAAATTTAATATAATGAGCAGAAACGTTTACTTTTCTCTCTCGCGGTTTTCAAACTTCCTGCTCGCCATGCGAGATCCATCATTCTCGTTGCATGTGGGACGATCAACGATCCAGAGGTAGATATCGGGCCGGTCGGCGGAGCGCGCGATTGCTCGGCTCGCCAAAAACAGACAGAGCGGACGGATTAATTAGTGCGCGTTTGTTCGTGGGCACCGTCGGCCGCATCGGCATCGCGGCGAAAACGGTATTATCTTATTCAGAGCGTCTCGAGTTGCCCGAGGTCGGGTACCGAGCAGCTCCGCCAAAGGAGGATGATGGATCGTTGGCATTAGATAGAACGTTGGTCTTTCATGAGAATGCCGGTCCACGAGTGCCCGGTACACGAGGCGCGACTTAATAACGCCATTGAGACTCGTGTACCTACGTGCTGAACGGCCAGAGCGATGTACCTGAATGCGCCGCGACTATGTTGTTGCACGAGTCCACTGAGCATCCGGGGAAGTCGCGGGGGAGGGGCGGAGGGGAGGGAAAGATATCTTCGCTATCTACTATGTAACGTCATTGCGTGATGCTGCGCTTCTTGCGCGACATTAAACGTACAAGAAATTTCTGTCCGATTTAACTCGAAATATGTAAATCAGCGAGAAAATTTGTATCTGTTCGGTCCCAGTCGTAGCCGCATTTAAACTCTTACGGCATGGTAATTAATCGTCGTAGACTCGCCGTCCGTAGCGCTACTACATTTTATCTCGTCGCGAAGTCGAAAATTGATAATCCCACCCCGTGGCCGCCGTTACGATTTATTACGGCAGCACGCGGGTAACTCCACCACTGGATTTTGCCAACAAAAGGGAGGATATTTGTTCACATTTTACGTACTTGCTTAAATTCGACGGTGTTACATTTTGTTACATACGCGGCGCGGCCTCTACATCATTTCTCAGGGCTTCATTTGTAAAGAGGCTGCCACCGTATTATTCTGCGATTCCGGAACGTCCTGTACCGTAAATATTTGAGGAAGCCGTATTAAAGCGTGCAGCCCCTAAAGAATCACGAACAAGTTCTAACCGGCCGCGCGGCATCTCCGCGCCATAAATTCATCATGCGAGTCTTGCGATCGTCTGAAGAGGACGACCGGCGGCGAGCAAACAGCAATTTCACACCGTGATCGCGCGAGAGAAGACGTTTTCTATTTTTTTTTTTTTTCCGAGAGGCGCGCGTTCACGGATCGAATCGCACACCCCGCGCGCGTTTTTCGTTGACAGAACTGGTCATATGCAACCAGTTGCAGCAGCACCGACAGCGGCAACAGTAGAGGTAGCGCGGTAACAGTGTCTCGCGCCGGCACACAACCGTCGTCGCAACGCCGGCGACACGCCGCTCTTCTCCGGTTCCGAGATCCATGCCGGAATGAATGACAAAATTAAGATTGTCTCGTAACTCACGCCGGCTTCACCCCTTCCGTCTCCCGTTTCTCTCGCCGCTGTGCCCCGGGGATTAGCATTTCCAGCTTAGCGCGACCGCGAGCTCGGGATCCTTTGTCTCCCGCGGGCAAGGTGTCATCGCGACGAGCAATCGGCAGAGGAGAGCGAGAAAGCGAAGGAAAAAAAAAAAGAAAAAGAAAAGGAAAAAAAAAAAAAGAAAAAAGGAGATAGGAGAGAAGAGGCCTTGCGAGGAAAGAAGAGGACCGGTCGCTGGGATGACGCGTATTAGGGACTGTCACAATGGGCCGGTGAGTGTCTTCGTGGGCACAGGTGACTGTGGGAATGACCGTTGAGGCCCGGACAGGTTGAGGCGGTCCCCCCGGGACCGTTGAACGTGTGAAAAACATAAGCAATAACCGTGCGGCTCCTGCAGAAAATCTTCTCGGTGCTTTTTCTAGCCTCGGAACGAGGAAGGATTTACAACGTTTCCGTTAGGCGGTGCGCGTCAGTTGCGCTGACGCCGAAATTTTTTTTTTTTTAACGATTAAAATTAAATTTGTAAGACTATCGCGCCGATTAAAGCAGCGGCCAAAATTACGGATCAGAATGATTTAGATTTATTAATTTTTAAGGAAGAAAATAAGGAAGAGAAAAGATTTCTTTTGTAAAATCAAAGGGTAGTGGTTCGGTAGGAAATTCGAAACTTGAATAGTATGTTTAAACGCCCGTCGAACGCCGTTTATCGTTAGATCGATCGAATCACGGGGAAGGATCGAGAAATCTAAGACCGTACGAGAAAGAGAGGAAAGCGCATCTGCTCGTGGCATACTGCGGGGGTCGGGCCAGGTGCCGACAACTTTTCTAAACGATCATCGTATAGGGCGCGGGGTATAAGATCAATACGGCGTTAATTGATCGGGCCGCCGCCGCCGCTAAACCGAACCGCTTGAAACGTAACCCTCGTCATCAACGGACGGATGTGACTTGATGATTCGGCGCGGCTTGTCGAAGCGTCGATTGTGAACGTTCCCGTCTTCGATTCCTCGCGAATAGTTTTGACGCTGGAACGCCGATAAATAATTATAATTTTAATAACAGATAATATTTCTTTGAAATTAATTTTTGAATCCGCGGGAGAGAAACTAAAAGATATATATTTAATTATTTGTTTACTACTGTAAAAATTAATTTTAATTTTTTTTTTATTAAGCGAGTAAGAAAATAATTGTATAGATATTTTTTTTTATGTTTGAAAACCGGCAGTAATATAGGGCAATTAGGCGTGCCGATAAAGCGGGGAGATCGAGAATGAAAGGAACTTCGAGTGTGGGCTTCGTATCGGGCGATCGATAAGACGTCGATTAGGGGTTTAGCGGCTCGCGTTTCAATGAGGTGGAACCGCATGCATTGTCGTCCGTAAATTATATGATTTTCTTGCAATATGCCTTATGGGCTTAGAAATGAGGCGCCAACTCGTCCATAGGCTGGCATAGTGCTAGGCGCCACCTGACAGCCTCGAGTGAACGGTAACGTGTTACACGTACGTGCAATACAAATACTGTTTAAAAAGAAATTATGCAAATTTTAAATATTGAGAATTTTTGTACGAAATTTTAAAAAATCACACCGCCAATTTTTTTTTTCTTTTTTTTTTACAGAAATTTAATCCTCTCGTGTAATTGTTTAAAATGAAAAAAAAAATGCTTGGAATGCGATTTAATCGA
This sequence comes from Cardiocondyla obscurior, assembly GCF_019399895.1. Taxonomy (NCBI): domain Eukaryota; kingdom Metazoa; phylum Arthropoda; class Insecta; order Hymenoptera; family Formicidae; genus Cardiocondyla; species Cardiocondyla obscurior. The sequence goes on along the minus strand of NC_091880.1, from coordinate 3,521,150 downwards.
ATGCCGGGAGCTATTTTCTGACGATTGTTCTCGCCCTCACCTCGGTCCGTCATAATTTCCACTGTCTTGCGCAGGTAATAATCGCGGGCGATTTATCTCGGATACTCGCGCACGAGCATCAACGAGTCAATGCAATAACCCACGGATACGATTGCGCCAGCTGACTGCGCGATTCTTTTCGCGTTCTCACTTTTTCGCAGATCGGCAGATAGACATATGAGTAGAGACTATGAGGGAAATAATTGTAAGCTGGCACCTCGATCGGCGCGAAATGCCGTGTAGATCAGCCGATTGGAATCGTATTGATCGATCACCAAGTCGATCGTGAACGTTACTAGAAAAAAAAAAAAAAATAAAATAAATATTATGTAATAATTTTTTTTTTTTTTCTTTTACGCATAAATGTAGGACTCGAGCGTTTAGTTGCGGTATTGATTCGACGAAGCGGAATTTCATCACAGGTTGTTTCAGAAAAATTATTGTTTATAGAAATTATTATAAAAGAATGTACTTAATCGTTTATTGAAAGGCGCGAACGCAGAGAACATCATGAGAACAAAATCCGGAACAAAGAGTTGGCCGTGGCGAGGCATGAGAAAGTCCTTTCTAGCATCTCGAGTGGCTCGTAAGAGCACTCTCGAGACGTCAGCGGATTCGAGAGTGCCGACGACAGTTCGTTACGCTTTTTCTCATTGCGATCCTTTCCTATCCCTAGAACTTTCGGACAAATCGAGATCACAGACTCAACGAATTCCCATTCGACTGTTTCGCAAACGGTGATTTTCGCAAACGGGATCTCGCTCGTCAGCGCGGACAGGCCGTGAGTGCGTGTGCACGCGACTCGATCGGCCATTGTCTTGTTCGGTCCGGCGATCGGAGAAAGTGTGGCCTTAATAATTGACAGAATGATTAGGGGAATCGCGTCGGGCTCATTTGTCCGACGTGACACATCGGCTAGTTTTCAATTATAAATTTGACTACAATTAACGTGAATAAATCGCAAAACTTTAATAATTATATTTTAAAATATAATTAATATAATCGCAGATATTGCGACATTTCGCACCTGAACTGACGGCGTTTGAATAAATAATCAATTATTTGCGTATTTTTATTCGTCGTTTGAACCGCTTCCGTGGAAGATTCCGTGAAGCCGCAATAAGGAAATCGTCGAAATTTAAACCACGCCGACTTATTCACGCGTCACGAATGCGGTACGGCCGATGTAAAATGTACGGACCGGCTGACACGGCCGGTCACTAATAGCTTTTCCAGGATATAAAGCACGCACGATGCACGAAGGATGAGTAACGCCGACGAGTCGCGGAGCCGCTCGGCGTCTCGCATCTCTGGAAGTCGCTTTGAATAATCTAGGCGGGTTGAGAGCGCACGCAGGAGCAGCATCGGCTGACGGGCATCGTCTTTTATACCGCGATGCTAATTAATTGAAACGACCGGCCGACAGTTGCGCAAGGAGGAGGCCGTAGCAGTAGCTTCTCGCCGATATTCTAAGCAATTACGTTGGACGGAGAGAGACGGAAAGGGGAACCGAGATTTATTTAACGCACGCTTGTCCGCATGAGACCACCGACTGACAAAAACAGTAGGGCGCACGATCTACCCGCCCTCGAAATTATTCGCTAACCTGCGGACTAATTTCATTTCCGGACGAAATTCGCGTACGTGTCCCAGCTTGGTTCAAAAATATCCGATGCGTTTTAGCGATAAGAAAATATTTTCATTTAGAAGTTTTGCTTTTTGCAAATATTCCGAATTGATATATAGGAAGTTTATCCGCAGCTTTAATCATCTGCTTTATATTTAATCACGAGCTGTAATTGAAATTTTAATTGTGGACTGCGATTCTATTTCGATTCCCGTCGCGAACTGTTATAAATGATGGGAAATTGAAGTCCATGTAGCGTCGCGTCGTGTTCCCACTTTTCACAAACGGAGAGCGAGTTATAAGCAACGATAAATGAACGATCTTCGAATTGCCGCAAGATGAATAATTTTAATATGAATGCCGAAGCTAGGAAGAGATTTCTTTCCGCCTCTGAGAGATGAATGGTAGCGTGCGCCTGTGAACCTGTTTATATCGCTAAGAAATAATACTGATGTATCTAATGCCGATGAGTGATAACGGCTGAACGCGACGGACACGAAGATGCAGAAAGATGAGCTCAGTTCACCGAGTTGGTTAAGCAGTTAGGCTCCGGTTATAAAACCAACGTGCATTTAATAAGCGAGAAACAATAAAAGATTTAAAAACGTGAAACTTTCAATTTAATTTAAATATGAATAATAAAAATTTAATTTTTTTTTCTCTCGAATATAATGCTATTAAAAATAATTATATAAATATTATTTAAAAGACTTAATAATTTTTTATTAAATTTTTTATTAATTAAAACAAAATCGGGACGTGGTATTTTTTTTTTGATCGAGATCGCACGACGTTCGTCGTCGCGTTAAAACCAGCAGATACCCACGAAATTAATTTCCGTACGACCGCGCCGCTACTATCCGCCATCTCCAACGAGAGTATAAAAATGTTAATGCTACCAGATCGCGAGATCCATTACGTTCCGCGATAAAAAAACTAATATCTCGCTGGTAGCCAGATCCAACTCGGCTACCTGTTGCTTCCTACCGGAGCCGCGAGTAAACGCTGGCCGATCGTAAGATGATCTCGCCGGGACCGAAGGGCGATCTTGGGGTAAAACGGGGGCAACGGGCGAGAGACGAGGATGGGCCGCGGCGGCCGTCGAAAGCGGCGAGGCATAGACGAGAGGCCGGAGGGAGAAGAAAAGGGAACGGCGTAGCGCGGCGGCGTCCGATCCGCGGAGGATGGGTAGCACAGTAGTTGGCGGGCCGCGTTGACGGGCGCATTTTTTAAAGCAGATGATATCGGCCCCCGGGGGACCAAAGACTAATGCGCCGAGATAGCGGCAGTAAATCAAACGGGAATTCCAGGTCGTGTATGTAAGGATGTTTATGCTCGCTCGCGACCTCGGGGCCCGAGCGCGCGGAACGAGATTTACTTTCTACCGGTCCTCAAATCGAAGAGATAACCGCGCGCCGGTCCGCCCGATAAAATATTAACCTCGCGCCTGACTGACGACGTTCCATTTCGGACCCGGGCGGGGGGAGACGCCCGGGATCTCTCGCCGTGCGATGCGGCTCGATGGTTGCGTGCAACGATCGCGCGTCCGGCCCTCTTTTCCGAGGCGGCACGTTCCGCGGCTCCGGTTCTTTTGTGCCCGCTTATTTCACGCGCTCGGGACCGCGTTATCGGCCGTCGGAGCTGCCTTTAAAATCCGTCCCTCGGGATCGGCGAATGAATTACGCCGAGCAATCGACGCGCGAGCGCCCCGTACCACCGTTGAGATTATTTAACAATCGTCGCAGGAAGTCGGTGGAATAAATAACGTTTCCGACGTATCCATAGATCACGCATTATAACAGTTCATAATTCTATCGCGCGCGGGTCTCGTAACGCCGCGTAAGATTTGCCCGTTGTTGCGTCGCGATTTAAAGGAGAATAACACCGTTATGCAATAAATTATCAGACTCGTCGTTGGCAGTCGCGAATGTTGCACTTGGTTGCATTTGTGAGCGCCTGCATTTGCATATGAGCCGGCATGGACGCGCCGCGCGCGCATGAAATTACAAGAAATCAGTGCTCCCCGATCGGAGACGTCAAGAGGGTACGTTAAATATCGCGCCTCGCGATTTTTCATCCGCCCCAGTCTCACATAAATTTCCCGGCCGCTCTCGGCTAATCGCGATTAACGTTGTCTATCATTTAATGCGCCCCATTGTTTTTATTATCTGCCTTATCTAATCGCGCGGCCGCGGCGTAATTTCATCGATTAATTTTATTTTAACATTCCGCGAGCCATCCGTATTTAACGATTTTTAACGTCGAACAAAAATAAATAATTAACCAAGTTATGATACATGAAATAAAATTTATTATTAGCAGTATACATTAATCTATAATTTTTTTGTCCACCGTGTATTTATTTTCAAAGTACCTCGGGCATTTTTTTAAAGTCTTAGGGGTGTCTGTTTTCCTTACGAGCAGTCCCGACAATGTCATTTCTCGTCGCTCTCACATTTTTCCGCTCGCCGACCGCTTTAAAACGCGCCGCGACCTCTCGAAGCCGGTGAGATCTCCATTCTCGCGCTACCATTTTTATCTCCGAAAGGCTTCCTGTGCGCGACAGAATCCTGGGACTGGAACGTGCTCGACTGGTCAAAGATCGTCTTATAAACGTGATTACGTGAGAAAACCCGCTCCTCTTTTCGTCCCGTCCGGAATCGCCCATTCAGACGGAGAAATCCCGGAGAGAGATTCCGCTCTCTTTTCTCTCTAAAGAAGATTCCTCTCGCGATGGAAACTGTCCCTGAATCGGGAACAGGTTCGGCTTCCTCCACGTCTACGCGGGATCCTGCGGTTTGGCCTCGTGATCCTGAATATCCTCCTCTCGCGCCTACTCCTCCTCTCACAGCCAGCGCCGCCGCTCTTTCTACCTCTTTCTTACTACGGCGAACGGTGCGCATTGTACCGACGTTGAGATGCGTGTACGCCTTGTCGACGCTGATTATGAACGCATCCGTAAGCTCTGCTGCCCGCGTGCTAACACGAAGAGCTCAAGTACATGGTCGTTCAACCCTACACGGGGGAGATGTATTTCTTTTTCTTTTTATTTCTTTTTTTCTTTTTTTTTTTTAGAGGGTAAAGCACTCGTGGGACGACCACTCGCCACAAAACCACGGGAAATTAAAGAGTTCGGGCTCTCGTTTGACGACTCAGCGCCTAGATTATAGAGATTCGTCGGATGTTGAAAAATATTTTCTCGTTAAATATTTCATTGCGCAACGAGGCGGGGAACAAGTGGGACATTCGGACGGTGCTAAAAGCATGCGGCTGTTCCGGCCATGTCCAATCCGAGGTAACCGTGTCGGCTGAAAATATGACGAAGGATCCCGCGGCATTGGGCTAACGGTCGGCGCGTTAGTCGCGTTCCAGTTCCTGTCGGATAAATCGTTGAAATTTCGTGGCGCGACGCGTAACAGACGGCGGACGGCTGGCACGGTTGCGTTACGGTAAGCGGTGCAACTTCTCAAGCGGGGCACCCACGAACGCCCGAGGCGTCTCCGACATTGTTATCAAGAGCGTGCCGTACCTGTATCTGATCGAAATAGCGAACACCGGTGTTCGAACGACCCGTGCTGTCGCAACTGCGCGGGTGAAAGTGTATCGAGGTTCCCTCTCGGCGCGAGACCCTAATTGAAATTAATTTAATTAAGCAAGCACTCACCGCGGAGAATGCCGGGGGACCTGCAGAGCACCTCTCTGCCGCAGAGTTGATTATCGATTATGTCGGCCGATGCTTATCGGTGAAGGAATGGCAAGAATTGTTATAAATTATTTTAAAAGGTATTTAGAAAAAAAATTATTTTTCTTTTTTTTTTTTCAAGGATATTTATTAGATATGTTTGAATATATAATACGTTGCTTAATTTTACTTATCATGAAAGAATAAAAAATAGAGACGTTGATCAAAGACAGCCCAGAGAACGATAAACCGCACGGTCAATATCGTGTTGTTTATGAACTGATGACCGCAAGCACTGATCATCACTTTTAATATGTTTATTCGAGAGAGAAATATTTGATCGACAGTTTATTCCGTTTGAAAGTAAGCGGCATCGTTATTAATATACTTTCTCGTTATTTTTTTTTTTTTTTTAATTTCTGACGTCATCAAAATGTATACAATTATAGATATGCATCAAGATTCGATTAATTGATTATGAGAATATTTAAAAACGGGTTAGAGTTTAATGAATTGTTAATAATTTTAATAAAAAAAAAAAAACAATCGTACGGATTTCGTTTCGAGGGTGCGACAGGTAAAGGTTGCAAAACTCTTCGGGATATGTCGCATCAGATAAAGCGCTCGAAAACACGTGAGGTCCTGTCAAACGGACGAAAACTAGTCCATCGAAGATGTCGGACGGTAATGACGTGGACGTGTACGGGGAAACGAGGGCGCATCCCGAAAATATAAAAGTCAGCCGTGTTTTGATGTATCAACGTGGTTAGTGTCTCACCCTAATGGCTGATCAGATAAGGGCTCCTTGTTCGGTGGTCCTGAGAGATGCTATCGCGTTCGCACGCTCTTACACCCCGGGACGTGTACCGTGATGTCATTATAGCGCCGGAATATTTTGTAAACGCGCTGCCGAAGGCGGAACACCGGCCACGAAGACTCGCTCGGACGAGAATTCGGCCGGGAGGCACTTCCTGGTTGACGAGGGACATGCTATCAGCCACAGAAATTGACTCGTTTCGATGTCGAACTCCTTCGGCTTGCTCTCATTACGACCCCGAACGATTTTCTCGTTGGCAATGATCGATGCCAGTAGACGCGTTATTCGGACCGGACGTAATTCAGGAATGTTCATTTATCTTTTCGAAACGCGTGCACGTTTCAAGCATTCAAGAAATAGATTCGTTCTCTTCAGGCTGGAACGGGAGAATAAAATTGTGTATAAGTAATTATTTCAAATATTACTTTTTTTTTTTCGCTATGTTAAATAAATTTACTGTATAATACTTGCGGAAACAATACAACTTGACGTCGAATTTCAAACAAGATCTTCGTAGAAGGATAAAACACCCCGTTGGTCCAGATAGAATCGTTAACACTGTCGAGAGCCCTGCGAGAGGCAAGATGGACACGATAGAATTTTACGAAGGTAGAGTTTAGCAAAGTTTTGGTCATCTGGTCCATGTTCGATCACCTGCCCGCCCCTAAGAACGCACCCCTGATGGGCACGCGTCGTTCCGCTGCGAGAAAATCGTCTGGCAAACTGACCATATGCCGCATTTCTGGAAATGTGATCCACCGTATCCTTATCTTCTTAGATTGACAGACGCGGAACGCCTCACGTATTTATTCGGCACGATATTAGTTGCTTGTCTTTTTTCTTGAAAAATTTTTTAATATTCTATAAAATATTTTTTAAACGTTAGAAATAATAAAATAATTTTTTTTTAATATCTTATACATTTATAAAATATAAAATTATCTCTACACGCATGTATGTAGGCATATATATGTACATCTATATAGTTGCGTGAGCTGAAAACCGTTTTATTTATTGGGGCTAATAATAGACGAGTCGTTATACTGGAACTCTATTCCGGGGACCGAATCCCCATACGCATCAATTTTTCGTGTAAACGGTAACGTTGCCACGCGTCCCATTGGATCAGCTGTCCTGAATCCAGGACAGATGCTGCCCGCTCCGGTACGTCCGCGTACGTTGCACCGGAGATTCGTCCCCGAATTCTTTGAGACGTCGATTTTTCCTCGATGAAGAACGCAGGTGAATGCGCTCGGGCTGAAGCTGAACAAGTTTTCGACTCGCATGGAAGACGTGAAAAATCGATATTTTTTATCAGTGAAAACGCGTTTTGTTGCCAAGGGCGTCTTTATTGCACGGCACCGAATTGTCGGGACGGCAGGTTACGTTAAACAAGTTTCGTTGAGAACTGTCGTGTGAATTTTGGCCCGCTGGCGGCGTGTAATTGACGAATTATGCTGATACCTGGTTGCAAACGAACGGTAACGGTACGTTGTATAGAGATCATGACTGAAAATGCGCAGACAGACTTAGTTCAGGATACAGATATTGTGTGAGAACAATTCTTTCTTAAAAATTTTATTAATTTTTTTTTCTTGAATAATTAAAAAAAAAAAAAAATACACAAGAGCTTCTCTGTTGCTTTCTTCTTTTTTTTTTATCACAAACTATTTGTTCACGCTCTGAAGTATTGAATAAAATAAAATTACGTAATCAGCAATAAAATAACATTTAATGACGTGAATGCGGTAAGACAGTGAATTAAAAAAAAAAAATTATATTAGCAGGTCCCCAAGCTTGTGATTTCAAAAAGTAAGGTCCAGGGCCTTTCTTGGCCGAGCGGACTTAAGACGAGGTAGTGATTCTTTGAGTTCGTTGCACAATGAAGAGGGCTTTACGCGTCGTGGCGGCTATTCACCGCGAGGGAAAGAAAGAAAATAGAGGAAAAACTCAGGCGCACCGTTTCCCATTCACGATCGACGAAATAACCGTCATTGTGAGCGCCGTGGTTCTCGCTCGGTTCCGGGGAACGTCGTCCCCTTGTAAGTAGAGACAAATTCGCGAACTGGGCGACACTGGCTTGTTAAGGGATTGAGAGGGAAAGGGCATTCACCTAAGACACACGTAAGTGGATTTTCGGAATCCGAGGAGGAATTCGCATTATTATCTCGACAATATCATATCAAGTTCTGCAGTTGATTAACCTGCGGTGCATTTCAAATACCTTCGGGCAGATAACCGCGGGAAATATACTAGTCATCGAAATTTTATCTCTTAGACATGACAATATTCAGATTTTTGCGACGATGGTACGTTCCATTTTTTTTTTTCTTTTTTTTTATAAGATAATGATATTCGTATCTATGTCAAACGTACGTGAGGTAGGCCTAGTAAAGTTAAACCGAATAATGTCAATGCTTTTTTTTTTGTTCTTCTTATTTCTCACGTTTCCGTTTTAATTCGTAATTTATCTGTTACGTGCCTTATCGTTATTTACGTAATAAATTAGCAAACCGACTATTCGAATAAAGTGTCACAAATACCTCTTTTTTTTTTTTTTTTTTTTTTATTCCGTTTCTGTTCTTTTCTAAATTCAATAACGTAAAACATTTGATAATAGCCACTTCATTCAAACTCCGTTTTAAGTATTGTCCGCCGATACGCGTCTCTCGATGTCTATACACCTCGTTGCACCCCCGTGGTGCAATCGTTTTATTTTCTGAGTTGTTCCGCATTGAGCGGCAATCCCGAACTTTTGATACTTCGAGGAGCGTACACCTGTGTCGTGTGGTGGTGTCCATTTCCGCGATGAATGGAGATCAAAGGTAAAAAGGCCAGAAAAACTCACCTTACAGACTATAGTTCTATTTAAAAACTTATAAGTATCAAAAGCGGTCTCGAAATATTTTTGTTAGATTTATCACAGATTCTTAGATTTAATATAAAACACTATTTGTATCAATACCAATATTTTTCCACAAAAAAAAAAAGAAAAAAAAATGTTCTAAGATATTTTTTATAATTCTGAAAAAAAAAAAATATTTTTAACTCTTAAATATCACCAGTGAATAAATAGATATTCACATTTTATAATTGATTGCTATTAAAGCGTAATGGAAAATACGTTTGATACGATTTTACTTAAAGACGCCTCGGAGCTGGAAAATTTTTTACTAGTAACAAAGTTTGGCGTCAGTTCTCTTTCTCTCTTTCTTTCTCTTCGATGCAAGAAGTAGTATAAAGCCCCTTCAATTCCTCCCTCCAGTTTTCCGAGGATACCTGGCACACGTGTAAGGATCCACGGGTCCCGAAAATAGGTCTACGTAGCTAGTCTCGGTGGGGCCAGTCGTCGCATATGGTGGCGCGCACACATGCACGTAGCGTTCCAGCGGTAATAGCCAGGTGTTTCAAAGGTGAGGCGATGGGGCGCCCCTCGAGGCGGCACAACAAAAAAATAAACCAGCTTCCTTCCGATGGGGCTACCTTCCAGTGGGGCGGCCACCCGGTACACACATACATGTCCCTCCGTACGCGTCGTAATAATTATACAGATTTATTCGAACAGGCCTGGATCGCAACGGGTTAACAGCGTGCGTGCGCGCGCGAACTGGTTGAGAGTTCCGGGGAATCGTAACGTCGCGCATCGTGTATCTCGCCAAGGGTCGAAGAGTCACACCTTTCATTTCCTCGGCTGTAACGTGTAATTTACCACTTTGAGCGGGAAAACAAGAATCATATGAGAAACCGGCCGTAAACGGTCGTCCATATAAGTATATACTTTGCCGAGATGTATCTATCTTCGAGCCGAGCGTTAATTCTCCCCTACAAATTGTTCACGACTGCGGTTATCCATTGATCGATCGCGCAACGTTACAAACGGAAAGTGGCAATGAAAGATTGGGTGGGAAGGGGAGGATTTGGATCGACATCGAGTTCCTTCCGCGAAGTAGATTGGAGAAACAACGAGGGGTTAACTCTCGTAGCACGATAAAGCGACGTACCGCGTTAAAATTACGATTAGCAGCATCGAAGAAATGAATCGAGTCCCATCGTTTGTCGATTTCAACCTGCTTGTATATTCTCTCTTTTTTTTTCTTTTTTTTCTTCCGCGGCAGGGCGGAAATGGTTCGCTGTTGCGGCGTAACAACATAACCGACGAACGTTGCGGGCACGCCGCCAGTGGGACCTGCTTCTATCTACGCGCGCATAAAGAATCTTTTTCGCAAGCAACCTGCGCGAACGCGCGATTACCCGTGGTATCGGCGTGAAGGGCGCCGGATTGTTCCCTCGTCCGGGATTCACACGCACGGGGCATACCACGCCGGCAAACAAAAGCGGGGACCCGTAACTTAGCGCGCCCAGTATTCCGTATAATTTATCCGCCACGTAACGAAGGTAGGAAGAAAGAAGCGGAATTCTTTGCCGGAACCACCGCCGGTAGTTACCGGAATAACCGGATAAAATGCAGGTTCTCTCGGTCTTCTCTCCTCGCCTGCTTTTTTTGCACTCTTTCTCTTTCTCTCTCTTTTTTTCTTTTTTTTTATTTCTTTCTTCCTTTCCTGCTCGCGCCGATCTAGGACGGCGCGAAAGGGTTGTCTCTGCAGAGACAGATAACCGCGTGGAAGGGCGTCTTTGTGCGCAGGTAGATGATTCGCCGACGACCGGTGCACGATTCATTCCCGGTGCGTTCTCTCTCTCCTTCTGGTGCAAGTTCCCCGATACGCCGAGGCCCGAAGGCAACCGTAGGGTGTGCGTTTCCTCGTAAACCGCCACGAGAAGAAAACGCCGATCGACCCCCTTCGCGCATATTTACGTGACAACGAGAGAGAAGATTGTGGCTTTTAATTTAGTGCGGTGCATCGGAAACGGCAGGTAGATTGGCGGGACGGTCGTGGATTGCAAATTAAACGCGTTTATCTTCGGGGATGAGGCCGTGGAAAAGCGAAAGAAATACGCTTTAGATGCATCAATGCATTTAACATGCTACGTTAGGCCCCTACGGTAATAAATTAAAAAACAATTAAAGGCGTGCTAAAATAAATTTAACGCAAAATAAATATGTCTCCGAATCGTAGATATCTTATTCAGGGCTGCGATTTCGCGATGATTCGCGATGATTCGTGAGAGATAATCGTTTACGTAATGTGGAAAAAAATTTTTTAATTACATGACAAATGTTTCGTCTCATCTTCGTATAACAAAAAGTAACCGAGCGACGCGATATAGATTTCGAAAACTAGCCCGGATTCGCCCGAGGATCGGAGTCGGTGCACCGTGCGCTGCGTTTATTGCATTCCTCTCGATCGGGGCGGTAGTGCATCGGTACGCATTCTACGCGCGCGACGTTGTATTCGTGGGTGTCGATGAGATAAGCGGGGGCCAGCAGGTACGGGGACAAACGGGTGATTCGCGCCGCCGTTCCGTTGCCAGCGGATAGTTTCTTTAGGATCGTGACCGCCCCGCTTATCGGCGAGCGAATCGTGCGCGCTCGCTCCGTCTTGACTAACGATCGTATAAACTTGCAATGCGTGCAGCAGCCGGCTAGATCATGTCACCCATGCGTCAAGCGCGCGGACAACAGTGACTCAACCCAGTACCCCGGTATTCGAGCGGCGTGTCTTCAATTAGTCGACGCCGTAATTTATACGATACGAAAATGTCGCGGGACGATTCCTAGTACGAACGAAATCTAATCTACCTTGCGTTTCGGGAAATAATCGCGAATTTAAGCGCGCGGTAATGCACGAGGCGTGATGTAGATATATTATCATTCAAGTTCAACGTACCGCGCGCGTGCCACATACGGAATGCGCCGCTTAAAGCGGAGTGAAATGCATTCGCGCGCGCCCGATTGTCTGCAATATTGATATTGTAATGCAAAGTGAAGCGACTGTAAATATGTATTGACGGTAGCGAGGACGTTTCTCCTGTCGAGACGAACGGTTAATAACGCGGCGCGGCCGTGACGTATCGGTTACTGCCGAGATTTTATCGCGAAATTCTGCCGGCGTTGCACGCACAACGCGGACGTCTCCGTTCTTCGTTCTCTCGCTTCGTCTCGCCGGCGTCCGGTGTTTCTCCTCGGTGGTAAAATAACGCGATAAAATGATTGGCCGCGCACCTAGCAAAAACGTGGCTTTGTGCGAACGAGCTGTTTACGAGGACAAGTACCAGAGGGGTTCCTGTGCCAGAAAATTGCATTTCCAACCGATACATGGCCATACCGGTCTCTTATCCCGACTATCGGTCTCGCGATAGATCGATTCGAACGATCTCTTTTCTCTCCGTTGACAAATCTTTCCCGCCGCGTATAAAGCTATTTACGAGATCTCTCGCGATCTCATATCGCTTTGGCAATTCGTATAAAATTTATCCGACTCTCACCGTTCGTAATCTGAATTATTTCCGCACTGTGGAAATTACGTTACACTAGTCTACGACGGTACAGTTAGATAATATTACAGCGTCGACTTTAGAGACGAGTACATTTCAATCTTATCTTTTTATCTAACAATAAGTAAAGAAAGGAGAAAGTGTGCTGCAAGTGGAATCGAAACTCGGAGGTTTCAACCGACATCGAAGAGAAACGAGAGAATAACCAGGGAACGTTACTGCTGTTTTTTTCTTTTTATCTTTTCTTTTCTTTTCTTTCTTTACGCGCGCCGACCACGTGGCAGCCACCGAAATTGAACACGGCGCTTTTCCTCTCGCGCTAAAATGGCAGGCGATCTAACGTGGATTCACCGGGTTCGCGCACGGGGAGACGGGGGTGCCCGTGCGAGTACGCGTGCCTTAGTCCACACATGCTCGCGAACCCATACACGTGCGTGTGTGGGTTTCCAGCGCGCGTGGGCGATGCTGTGGCACGCGACACGACCGTTACACGTTCGGGCTGGTAACGTGGGACGACGCGGAAGAGGGGGTGAAATTCAGAAGGGGAACAAGAGGTGGATTGTAGAGCTTGCGCGTACACGCGTGCACATGCACGCATGCATACACGTGCACGCACCCGCCTGTGCGTGAGACGCACGTATCGGGTAGAAGAAGGAGGGGGAGACAGAAAACAGTCGGCGCGACAACCACTCTCGGCACAAAGAGCGAGAGAAAGAACGGTGCGCGGAGTTCAGGTAGGCCGAACGGAAATTCGAATAAAAAACGCGAGTCGCCGGAGCTCTCGCGCGCGCGCGGAGGGGGTCTAATGTACCCACACGCGCCCGCGAACACGAATTCCTGGTGGATGTGTGCGCGCGTGGAGTGGGTCCCCCGAGAGGGGTCACAGCATCTGCTCCTACGGAACAACACAATATACACATACTGAGACTTGCGAGGTGTGCATGCGTGAGGCGGAGGGAAAGAAGAACGGTGGAAGGGATAAAAAAGGAAGGACATGGAGCGTAGCGGACTATCGCGTTGCACTCATGAAATATCCTGCATCTCCCGTTGTGACGATAACAGTGGGGGGACACTTGGTGGAGGAACGTATCCCCTGGTCGATTGGCTGGTGGCCCGCGACCGTCCGTCCCCCATTGGCAAGCAGCGAGGGGCCCGCGGGCCCGCATTGGCTCGGCAGCACGTGCGGGCCACCTGCAATTATTTGGTGGGGCAACTTGTTATAAGAGGCCCTGGCGCAACCCCCTGCTAGTCAGAGACCGGCTTGCAGCCGAATCGTTTCGAGTCAGTCGCTGCAAAATACACGTTTCTCGTGCCCCACGCGAGTCAAGATTTATCCGAGTCGCAATCAGTTGAATTTAGACGAGCGCGTACCGAGGATCGCTCCTCGAAAAAAAAAAAACCCTTCGAGTGTCATTTTTCTTTTTCGTAAGCTTTTGACTTATGTGTGAAATAACAACAGTGCAGTGAATTGCCCGCATATCGTTGTCTTACGAGACAGTGTAATTACTGGATTAAATGACGGATATTCGTACGAAAAGAGAGAGGAGGATGCTGTAAGCGTTTTCCGAGTGACAGCATCAACAGATCAAGAGAACGCTGAAGGTGTATTTAAACAGTATCAAAATACAGTGACAAAATGCTTGTCGACGAAGTGCCGCCGCACGGCTTAATGAAGAAGAACTACAACTACAGTCATTGCCCTTTGAAGAAGCGGCCGTTTTACTACACTTCCGAAGATGAAGAAGAAGCTCCCGAAGCTATTAAAGGTATCTTCAAAATTATTTTAAATAATCGCCGTAAAAATATCTTCGAAATCATTTCTCACGTATGACGCATTTACATCGTTTTGAAGTAATTAAAAATAATTATTTATCCACTTGTAATCTTGAACTTAATATCTTGCTTTATCAATAAAAATAAAAATAATAAATAATAATAAGTATTATTATTAATTAAAGTATCAATATTAATTAATTAAAAAGTAATTATAGCTCTTTCTACATAAATGTGTGTTTCTTGTTTGCAGAAGAAATAATTGACGTAGGAGTTGACGATATCCCCGAGCCTGAAAATCTCAGCACGAAGCCCGAAGATCTCAGCAGAACTGCGGATCGCAGTCATAGTCCTCATCAGCAGCAGCCACCGCAACAGCAGCAAGAACAGCAAGAGCGCGCGTCCAGCCGTATGCCACCTCCGATCTTTAAGACGTCACCGCCACCTTTGACGATAGAGCCGTCCTCGCCGACAAATCACCACGCGATGCACTACGTCCACCAATTGCATCATTATCACCATCATTATCCGACCAAGACAATCACGCCACCGGCGGGCATCGCGCCGACCCATCACCCGATGGTGAAGAAGGCACGGGTCGAGGTGATTCAACACAATGACAATTCCACGGCGACGCCGACGGTAGGCGTCACGGCGACGTCGACGCCGCTGCATTTCATGGTGAGCAAGGCACCTCTGGAACCGTTAAATCTCAACCCACCGGTGGAGCCGCTGGCTCACTATCCTACGCCGGCCTGGGCTCGCACGGGCTCGCTGTACTCGTCGCACTATCTGCCGTACGCGCCGCCCACTTATCATCGTTATCCCGGAGCGGAGCTGTACTCGTCGTACCCGGTACCGGCGTACCCGCACTCTTCTCCGGAGCATCACCCATCTGTCTCACCACCGCCTCACGGCGCGTTGACTTGCTCGACGATTCAACGGCCCATCGCCAGGAGCTACCCTCACTGGAGCAGCCCGGATCATTGCGGCTTGTCGCCGACGAGTTCCGTGGGTTCCGGTTCCCTGCGCTCTCCGCCTCCCGTGACACCGGAAGACCTCTCGTCGCCCAGCAGCGAGAGCGGAAGGTCGTCAGCCGGTAGCACCTCCGCCGGCACCACGATCGTGAACACGAAAATAGAGAAGGGAAGTCCGAGCGCCGGCACGAGCACCTCCTCGAGCGCGTCGACGCCCAGGTACTCGTGCACGGATTGCAACAAATCGTACTCGACGTATTCCGGCCTGTCGAAGCATCAACAGTTCCACTGCGCGGCCGCTCAAGGCCAAGCGAAGAAGTCTTTCTCGTGCAAGTTTTGCCAGAAGGTGTACGTCAGCTTGGGCGCGCTCAAGATGCACATCCGAACGCACACCCTGCCGTGCAAGTGTCACACGTGCGGCAAGGCCTTCTCCAGGCCGTGGCTGCTTCAGGGCCACATCCGGACGCACACCGGCGAGAAGCCGTTCCGGTGTCAACACTGTAATCGCGCATTCGCCGACAGGAGCAACCTCAGGGCTCACCTACAGACCCACAGCGACGTCAAGAAATATTCCTGCGACAGGTGTAGCAAGACGTTCAGTAGGATGTCGTTGCTCACGAAGCACCAGGACGGCGGCTGTCCCGGCGTGCCCGTCTCCGTCGGCTACTCTTGCTAAAGTTTCACGATCTTGTGAGCCACGGCAAACGTATGTCGTTCGTTTTTATCACGCGGTCTCAAAGTGCCTTAACGCAGTACAAATGTCGAGTTAGTGAAGTCCGGTATCTTGGTGAATCGCTCGCGAAACATATCAATTGACTCTTTCGCCATCGGACTATACTCTCCTAGGAAAGTAAACCTTGAAAAAAGCTGTACAGTTTTCACTCTAGATAATTATTCTCCGAATTTTTATTTTACGATAAAAACAGTTTTCGTTTTCGGTTAATATTAAGAGAAAAAAAAAGCTATTAATTTTTATTAATTTAATATTGCAAGTGGCGAAAGAATTTCACATCTCCGGTCGTTTTTATCGAATACACTACTAGGCGGATATTTCAAAAAGTTTCGTGAAAGTTTCGTTTGTCCATTATTTTTCGTTGTAAATATCGGTGTACAAGTGTACGACGTACAGCGATTCACAAACAACTAATTCTCTTTTAATTGCTGAATTTTTGTTGCAAATTTTTTAATTGAATTTAGTTGAACTTTAAATTCTGCTTACAGAAAAATTACGTGGGTTTTTTTTTTTTATAAATATAAAAAAATAATTTGTTATTTTATAGGATATCTTCGGAAAATATCCAGAAAAAATATCAATCATTCTGCAATTAAAAAATAATTTTGTGACTCGTTGTACGAACGTATCAACGATATCATAGTACTGTAAGTAGAGATTACTTCGTCCTTTCAAGAGATCGATCACGTCGCTCAGAGTACGTGAAAAGAAAATATCGATTATAAAAAGCTGCTCGATCTGCGTGATGCAGTCCCGTGAAACTGTTGTGCCATTTTTTTATTTTTATTTTACATGCCTTTTTTTTGTTCTGATGCACTCGAGCACATAAAACGTAATCGCAAAACGAAAAGATCGAGAAATAGGACGAATTGCACGTTTTCATGTTTTTCTTTTTTCTGAGTTACGTTTTATTTCATTTGTCGGCGTGCGAGCGCATCAAAGTATTAATCATCATAACTTGATAAAAACAAAAAAAATTTCTTTTCTTTATTATTACGTAACTTTGCAGTTTTTTTGCGAATAAATTAAAAAAAAAAAATAAAACAAACGCGAAATTTGATGAAAATATGGAGTGTAAAGTTTTTTTTCTTCGAAAAGGTGCATTTCAAGCATGATTATAGAGGTTTGAAAAATAAAATTTAATTAAGAGTTATCACGCTGCGATGCACCAAAGTGCCATTCGCGAAATTGCCACGTGCGCGTCGCGTCGGGTGGAATCTCATTCGCGCGCTCGCACGCGTTAAAACGCGGATTGTACATAATTTAGCGCTTAATGGTTAGCGAGTAAAATACGCACAGTACGAGCATTATAACTTGTCAGCATTGGGCCGAAAAGAGAGAGAAAAACAAAGGTATTTAATGTGTGGAATTAAAAAAAAAAAAAAAAAAAAAAAAAAAAGGATAAGATCTCGGCTCCGTACGTCGCATTATCATTTTCTGTATTTTGCATGTCGCAAATTCACCGTAAGTTCTTAAACAAACTAGTCATTGTATTATACGCAGAGGAAAAAAAGACTCGTTATGATTATCGAAAAAGATATAAAGAGAAGTGGACGGTTAAGATGAGCCATCGTTGCGTACTTCTACTTCTTATCGTGCGTGTAATTAGCATCATGGCTCGTGGCGAGTACCACTATTCCTAGTTTTGTAAAGAGAATAAACTCTACTATGAAATACAGATATTGCCTATGTATAGAGATATTTTATACGATATAAATTACGTGGATTTTAAATTTTAACCCTTGTCTTTTTTGTGTGATTCTGAGAGAAAAAAAAAGCAATCTCTTTCTCTTTCTTTCTCTTTTTTTCTCTTTCTTCTTATCTCTTCTTATCTCTTTATATCTTTTACTTCTAAATCTAAAATATGTATATTATCTTCATTCCATTCATTTCCCATACACCTTTCCCATGTTATTCATTAATCTCATCGAGAATTAATTCTCGAATATTATATAAGATATTACGAAATAGTGATTGTTACGCAATTGGTAAAATTTGATTGTCGATCGTTTGTTTCGTACACACTTAGATTACACGCGTATAAAACGATGACTTTCGCTATCATGTAACTATATTTTGAGGACGACGTAATCGGACGTTTAATCTTTCGACAAACGATGCACGCGCGAGCCTAACTTCCTCGAGCGATCATTCGGACGTCGATCGCCAAATGTTTTAGAAGAGAAATGAGAAGACGGGGGGGAGCCTCGTTGATAAAAGTAATCGCGCTCGTGTTTGGCTCGAGACGAATCGATTGGATCCGACTTGAGATTCGATGCACGGTCGGCGGTGTTTGATCGCGCACGTGTGTACGCACGCGTGGACGTAATAAAGCCACGAAAGTGACAGAAAGTACGCGGCGGCGAACAAATATGTCGGTAGTTTCGACAAGCCGCGATATTTATATTCGCATTCACCGACGCACTCCCGCAATCGTGCCGCTCATTGTCACGTTTACGTAACGCCGAGAACGATTGTTCGCGATCGTAAAAAGAATCCTTTCCGTCGGCGCTTTATGTACGCCGATTGCCGCCGTTTGTTAACTGTAGCTCCGGTCCGGGTGGTCCAGATCAGTCATGCGACGACTGAAAAATTCCTCCCGTGCGATTTATCGAGCCGATATTTTATCGGTCTTCCACATCGCTGAGCGTTTTACGCGAGATATCTCCCGAGTCGCAGCTGGGATAATTAAAAAGGTATCTTAAAAACAGTCGCGAATTTTACAACGTATCGTCGGAGAAATTAAGAACTCGTAACTTTCTTTGTCGCGCAAAATATGTACGTGCTGGGACAGCTGCGGCTTTTTTGTTTAATTTCTTTTTGCAGTCGGGAGACATATAATATCTAGCTGACCTAAAGCGAAATTAATCCGCGCGTCGGTCTCGTAATTTCACGCGGCATTGAGCGTGTCAGTCGCGTTTTATAGTTGTGACTCCTTCGGTGAGTCTCGCGACGGCTAATCGACGAGCTTGGAATTGCGTCAGCGTGAATCGTATACGATTATCCGGCAGGTTATCCAATTTCTTCGTACAATGAGAAACCAAGAGGCTTGGTTTGGCATTGCGCATCTCTCTCTCTATTTTTCTCCGTCGCGTGTTGCGTTCATTCATACACTTGGAGGCGCGTAACGCCAGGATAAAGCTCCTTTTGGCGGAGCAAACAACATATGGCGGGTAAACAACGCGCGATGGATACGCGCTCTCGATTTATTTCACCCGGGTAAAACGGGGCTACCTGCATCGCGTATTAAATCCCACGCGCCTTCGGCATACGTGCCGCCGATTGAACCGACGACGCCCGGGTATCCAGTCGTGCTTTTTGTTCGACCGAGACTTGCCCATATGGGTGCCCGAGATCGCGCCGCGATTCCCCCTCGGCCCTTCTGACATTGTCGCGCTGGTAATATATGGGTCGACCTGCGATTCGAACGCACTTAATCGAACCCTTGAAGGGTGCGTCAACGCATAGCGAGTAACACGTGTTTTTATTTAATAATCCGAACCGCCGTTCAGCTCCGCGCGATATCTCGTTTAGGATAGAAGAACAAATTCTTCTCTCGTCGCTTCTGTAATTACAGTAATCCCGATGTTTAAAGAAGATTAACGGTAAATCGTTGCCGTAATGATAGGATCGCGAAACTCGTGCTGTACCTGAAACTCGTAAATATTCAAATCCAAGCGATTTACACTTGCGGCCTCGTTGTGTAGTTAGCTGCCATTATGACTGTAATTATGTATGACGGCCCATTGAACGGCGTCCTTTCGCTCGGCACGACAGGTGCACGCGTCATTTTCGAGTACCGGCCCTCGCAGGCCGCGCTGTGTACATACATACACTCTCGCAGAACCGCGCGCGCATGCAAGAAAGTGTGGAGGCAAAGCGCTACCTCGGCCGCTGGGCTTTTATGGCGACCGGTCCGATCGAACAGGTGCGTCAGAACGGATATACACACATAAAATGTCGGGGTAAAAGGTTCCATTATTCGTTTGTATACGGCACCGAGGCTTTTGCGCTATGCAAAGACTTTTGCGAGAGAAAAGCGGGCCGCGCGCGGCGACAAAAGGTCGCAACGTCGTGCGGGCCGCGCCAAGAATGCACGGGGACATCAACCACGAGGTTTTCGGGGACAAAGCGAAGGGGGTCGAGGCCGGTCGTCATCGACAAAATGCTACCCGCTGTCTCGTTAGATTTTGCAGATCGACGACGTCGGCTCGCTTAAATTTACGTTCGAGTAATAATAAAATCTTGCGGTTAATTGCCAAAGGAAATTTCAGGTTTTACCTTTAAAATAAAAATGTTATAACTTTATTTAATTTTCAGAAACAATAGTCAAAGATCGTGGAAATTTCGTTCATTATTAACTCATTATTAACAATGCATTTTCTTTTTTTTTTCTTTTTTTTTTAATTTTTGTTCCTTATCTACTTTTATTTTATGTATAATTATTTATTATCTAAATATAGGGCGTACGATTTAAATATTTTCGCACAGAGCTACGAGGAGTAACGATCTCACGACCTTTGACACGATCGCCGTAGAATCAGGCTGACCTCGTATAAAACTGATCGCTCCTTTAGGATGTACATACAGCACACCTGACCAAGGATCGAGAGTCTTTCATCGCTTCCCGGAAGACTCTCGTCTTCTTGCAACCCTTTACTCCGTGGTGGTACGTGTCCCATTGTGTCAGCGCGGATCGCCACTGCCGGTTACACCAGGTGTGTTGGTGCTCGTGCGTTTCTTCTTCGAGAAGCGTGATCGCCGATGATGCGGCGATCCGTGCACGAATTATATAGTCGTCGCCCTTATGAAATTCTCAGTCGGCTGAAAAGATCCTTAGCCGAATAAGTATTGAACGATCGGAGCACAATGCGAAGATTTCAGTCAATTATCTTATCGTCACGCGACGTAACACTAAATTATTAAAATGTCTTACTCTATCTCTCGAGTCCGCCGAACTGTTATCGTCGATTCAAAGAAACGCCAAAATTCAGAAATCAAAATGTTATACATATAATATTTTTATAATATTAGAAAAATTGTCGTTCGTTAATCTATTTTTAATTACGTAATGTTGTCGTGACTTACTTATATTTATTATTTCTTTGTAACGCATTTTATTCATGCTTTCACGCACTTTTTTTTATTTCTCATTTTTTTCTTTTATTTTCGAATTACCGGGAAAGCCGAAGAACCCGTAACCGTGTGAAGTCTCACGCCGGCGGGTCATTTAGGAGCCTAAAATACCGAGTCACTGTACAAGTAACGAATGGGCCTTATATTTCAGTAGCGGCGATCAAAAGCGGCGCGAGGCATCGGGCCAATATACGGGCAGAATGGCTCATTAGTCCGTGGAGGACCTTTAAGGCCGCGGACAAAACAATCTCGGCTTCGTGGCAGCAGCAACCTGTTACCCGGGCGTTATTTCAGGTCTTAAAGTAGCGTGCGCAGCATATGGCTTGCGGGCGAGTTCTGGCAGATTTCACCTGCCATTCTGCGGAGCCTCTAGGTCCCGGATTAGTGATTCTCCCGCAAAACTGCAGCGCGTGTCCAAATACTTTTAGTTTGTCGGCCGTTAAGGAGGCTACGAGAAAGCTTAAATCAACCGTCGCGCGGTCTCTTGTACCTTGTATCTAAATTGACTGGGGTATGAATTTACTCGCGCGTAAAGAATTGCCGTTATCGCGCTCTTCGCGCCGGCCTTAATGATCCCTTAACGGTCGTTTCGGGCCCTGAACTGCGAGATGCTATCAGCGACGCCTCACGAAGGGGGTCCGTGGCGGTAGAATTCGTGAGCCTCCGAGAGAATGGGCCGTCGATGTGAAATAAGTTGCGTGTGGCTGGTCCTTCTTATAGATTTCATCAATTTCAACACTTGAAACTTTGCGTTATTCTTTGTAGATTGTATATAGCGTAATATTTTTTTTTTTTTTTGCAAATTGCAGAAATTTTATTTTTTAAACGTGGCGTTTACTGCCTAATTTTCGGTGTTTTCTTAACTTTCTAGATAAAAAATTATTCGATAATGGAATTTTCGGCGCGGCCATACAGAGGATCCTTTAGAGTGCGTGTCATGTATCGGACGAATGATAAAGTGCAACACTTGTCTCGGCCATGTGTTACACGAAGGTCTCGTGTGCTCATAACGAACGGGCGCGAAACGGATATATTCCAGATCGCTTTTTAGAAAAATATCACCACTTGTTTCTCGTTTTCTTCCGTCCTCTTGATAATCTTAACAGTATCGGAATGTACCATTTTGGATTTTATTCTTTCAAGTCTTATAAAAATCTTATAATTAAATAATGTTTTTATTCATCCTAAAAAAAAATTGTTAAATAAAATTATAGAAAAATAGAACGCGAGATCAGACAGGATGTGACCCTCTCATTTTGATGGTTACCAGATCGTTATTATGCTAACCAGTCATCAGCTGGAAATCAGCAAACTCGGCCGATTCGATGCGCGTTATTATCCAAGGTGTGGCACTGCTGACACCCATTGGTGGGTGGTCCACTGTTCGCAAACCGCTACGTGTAAACCTCGATTCGGTTGACGATCGTCCCGATTCACCATTATCATGTCAGAGGCGAGAAACCAGCGAAATCGAGGATAATAGCGCACACTTAGCTTTCTGGGAGAACTATAATTGAAGATAATTATAAAAAGTATATAAGGAACTAATAATCTCTTTACTAATTTTTTATTTTTTAAAGTCAATTCTATTTTTTCTTTTTTAATAGAAATTTAAAAAAAAAAACGACAGATCATTTTTTGTCACAACGTTATACTTATATTTTGTGATGGATAAACAAGAGAGAAAAGGGATATTTTTTTAAATGTCACGCGCGGTCGCCACCTGTCGCTTTAGGTGGCTATAAAAAAGCGTTACGGAAATATGGGGTGCGTCTTGAAAGGGTGAAATCTGCTACCTGTCGTTACAAGAACTAGCCAGGCGAGGAAATGGTTGCTCGCCGCCCGATCTCTCTAAGAGAAACCTAGCAATTTCTAGGAATTAATCAGTGTCGGAATTAATTACTTTCTCGCGTCTGTGTGACGCCACTCGTTCTAAACTGATGAATATACCGGCATTAGTATACAGGATGACATACACGTGTCGTTAAAATCCCGTTTTAGCTTGTACGACGTACATCTTGCATTCCTTATATACATATCTTCCCACTATTCTCTCAATTACAAGTCCATACTCGTCATAAAACTCGACTATTTTAATATGAACACGCACACAAAATTTCTTTTTAATTTATCATACGTGATTGTGTGTAAAGGAAGAAAAAAAGAATTAAAAAATTAAATATTTGCAACAATCAATTAAAATCAAAATGCACTGCAAAAGATTATGAAAATATTTTTTACCGTAAATCGGCACAAAAGTAAATGCTTTCTTTCGGTCAAATCGAAATCCAAGCCAGCGATAATAAATCGAGCGCGACAATAATGCAGTGCAACGGATCGATTTAGCCGAGGGTTAAGGCCACCTTGCGACTCGCTTACGTAAGAAGCGACACGTAATGATCTACGCGAGCGCAATCGGAGATTTGGCTTTTAATTATCTGTACATATCGCGTCTAACCGTTACCGGTCGGCGTTTCGAGTCTTAACGAGCCCGCGTCATTGCTCGGGGGAGACATAGTTGGCATACTGTGAAGTCGGTGGTCTTGGTCGATATCGTACGCGGACGTTCGTCGAGCGCGAGAGTGAACCCCCGTCCTCCCCCGGCGATTGGTAATTAAAGTGAGTCACGGTGATCGTTCGTGGCTGATCCTTGTCATCGATCGGACAACGCGCGCCGCCGGGTTTATCCGTTCTTCCTGGACGGTGCGCGCCCTTTTCACCCCGCCCGCCGCTTCCTCGCCGGCAATTAAGATAATTCTTTAGTAATCACCGTGCGATATCTACCTGCGATCGCAAGAACCGGGCGCGCTCGTTTGACCTTGGGCGCGATGCCACCGCGAAGACTTTTGCACCTGCGATTCGCTGCCGGTAGTGAGGCGCGAAAGGCGACGCGAATATCGAATGTCGGCGGTAAGACCATTAATTGCGCACTGCAGTTAATATCCGCGGTGAGTATAATACGTCGTTGATTAAAGAACAATCTCACCGTCGCAGGTGTCGCAATCGCTCGGCACAAGGTGGATTCCGGTAATAATGGAGAGCCGCAAATCGATTTAACACGTACCGCGGTTTTTTCTAAATCTTACCATTTCGAGTTTCATTATTTCAACGGGAATGTTAGCGGTTCAAGCCGATATCGAGGTCGACTTTATGATAGAGAGCTTTATTAAATGTATTGCATTTAATTACAACCGGTGGACAATGCCATGACGAACGTGAGAAGAATCGAGATAATGAGAATTCCCGAGGCTGGGGCCATCGATCAACTCGTAGCTGCTAATTGCTGATCGAATAATGACCGCCCATGTGCATACGTAAATACAGCGTTACGGGGCGCGGTACGGTTCTTGTGCGTCGATAATTTATGGTAGATTGATACCGCGGCGATACTTTATTATGAAACTTTTTTTTTTTTCTTCTTTTGCGGCGCGGATAATAACGATACGGGATATCGTAGTTGCCAGGTTGTGTGTTTGTGGTATTTAGGCGAGTTAACCGGATCGAACTCGGACCGATCGAATCAATCGCGCCTATCGGTTTTATCTTCGCGATCGAGAAATTGTTTCCTGTACGTGACGTTTAATTAAGAATCGCGTATAATTATTGAATAGAAATTAGCGTTCCGGTGTTATTAAATGTATTCAAACATTGAGAAATTGTTTCTCACAATGTGCAATTAAAGAATCTTGCGCAATGATTTGCGCCTGGAAAATCTGCGCCAGAACTTTTCGAATTTAATTAAGTCGGAGGCAGCGGGGAATTTTGAGAATATTCTTAGTAGAGTCCTACATGTCGTCCGTGGAATGTCCCGTGCACGCAAATGAGAATGAAGGCCTCGCGTACGGGATAATTATCATGCACGAATGCGATATGTTCGCGGTGACACCTGTTGCGCGGCAGGTTGCGTGACGCGAAAGTAATATTTCGCGACTAACTTTTGAGGAGGTTCGTTTTAGAACAATTGAAGAAGCGCGTGAAGATTTTTATTCAAAGCCATGCTTTCAGCCGACGAGATATATTTATTTTAAATAACTCGATATAAACTTTGATCTGACGTTACTGTGAAATTAATATTTTTCTCCGTGTCGAGAGATATATTTTTTAAATATCTATAAGTATTATCGATAATCTTTGACAGTCGTGAATTCTGATTAACAGATATTCGTCTTTTTTGAGCGGGCTTTTTTCTTTTATTATTCTTTTCGCGGTCACTGAGACGAAGGGACAATGTTGCGGTCGGTGCACCACCACCTTTCGGCCTGCATTGTGTGAATATTCCACGTGTGCGCGATGCGCGCGTACACCGTGCATAAAGGAGACGCCCAAGTGGGTTAATACTGACAATTACGTGTTTCATGCGTCCGCCCATACGAGCAAATTTCGTTTAATTCCGTTAACCGCCAACCCCGCTTCATTTTTTATTCCGCCCCGCGCGCTTTTATCTCGTGCCACGATGCGCGCAATCACTGCAAGCTCTGTCGAGATGAGGAGAGATAAATATATAAAAAAGAAAAAATAAAAAAAAGAAGAAAAGAATATTTACGAGTCACCGTAAATACCGACTTTTACAGACTCGGTGCATCGGTGATATTTTTATTCCGTTCGATAAATTATCCTTGACACGTAGAAGACAGAAAGCATGAAAAGCGATAATCGTATTACTGATTCATAGCCGAGGTGGAACATTCGTTGAGTATGTTCGTCATTAGCGAGCTTTGACTAATCGCGAACTAATTTAATCAAACTTGTAATGTGACGAATCGCCTAGACACGAAAAGACATACATCAGTGGTTTTCAAGTTAATAATTCTTTTTTTTTTTTTTAACTTTCATACCTTTCTTCGCAGCAAGTTATGCTCTAATAATTCACGTATTACCAGTCAGCCACATGGTATTAAAATACAGTTGCGTCATATTCATTTCTTCACATATTTGTAGCTAAGCAGCTATTATCTTTAATTTTAGAAATTTACGTTCTTCCATGTTGTTAGGCGAACATTCGATTTCCAATAGATTTCACCTATTTTTATTTTCTCTTATACCTATTTTTTTTTTTTTTTTTGCGATTACAAGAAATTAAATTATTTATGAACTTCGAGATTGTAATTATTATTTCGGTACCGATAGCTCGTGTTAATAATTATTAACGGAGCTGCCTCTTCGAACAACTTCGAACGATCTCTGTTAGAGACGGAAGAGATATACGGAAAGCAGCTCTAGAACAGAAAAGTCGCAGGAAGATCGATTGCGACAGCTCGCGCGCGTTTTCGCGCTCGATAAGTGCCCGTTGTTATGAGATCGTGACGCCGTTCTTTGATTTATAGAAGACCGGCTTATTGTGCGTGGCCGTGGACGTCCCACTTATTCGCTCGCAGTCTCTGAAAAGTCGAGAAACGAGGCGCCTCGCGAGTCTATCTAGCGTTTGCGGGCAAGGGCGACAAGCACACGCCCGTCGCGCGCGAGCCCGCCGAGAATTATGACGGCCGGACATTTATTCACGTCGTCGATCGGCGCCTCGGCGACCTGTCCGTGGCCCGTAATGATTCATTGACCTGACAGGGCCGCTAATGCTGCACCCACGTATCAACGCTACCGTTTCCTACGAGGACGGAACGTCGCCGGGAGAGCGGATTAGCCGCCTCGATATAATAACGCGCGCGAATCGTGGGAGACGCACAATGCACCCGGCGATTGCATTACCGCTCGTCACCGACCGGATTCTTATTCCGCGACAATTGTGGGCGAAGCGACCATCACGGACGGACTCGAAATCGCAGAGGCGAGAGAGCTGTGCAAATTTCGTTTCTTGTGAACGAGCTTTGATGATACTTTCTTCAAAGGATTTAAAATAATTTTCTTTTTCTTTTTTTTTTTTTTTTTAATGAAATTATATATACGCGATTACGGAATATCTATTTTATAAATGATAATCTTGCAGCGTGTATATAATATTACCGGAACGAGACTGTTCCACGCCACTCGTCGAACTCGTGTAATAATAGAGCGTGTTATCGTTCGCGGGAGATGGTTACGTCCGATTTGATTCCGCCGGCCGATTTTCAGCCGCGCCACGGAACGCGCTTGTTTCTCGGAGCGCCGTGGCACGGAAGTGTCTAAGCGATTGGTGATCTCCACGGCGCGCGAAATATGGTACGGGCCGCGGAGGAGGCCCAACCTGACCGTAGATCGGACAGGTTGGGTCACGATCGGGCCCTACGGCGCGATGGAGCCTCGCCGGGTTTAACCGTCGACTCTGATAGGTCTACTTAAACGCCTCCGGTTATGCAACCGAAGCTTCTAATAAGCTTCCTTTAGCGTGAGTACCTGTCGGGGAAACCCCGCGTTGTCTTAGGCAGGATCGATCGTACGAAACGTATCTAACGTTCGGTCGATCACGACCGACCCCCTTCTATTCCCCGATTACGAATGTGATATCAACGAAATCGCCTTACAATTCGCAGTAATCACGCGCGTCTCGCGGAGTTATAAATTGGCAAGACCGATTGCGGGGTTATAGATGATCCCTCGCAGAAACGAGGCGCCGATCGAAATTCAAATCCGCCCACGATTCTTAGACCCGCGGTGCCTGGATACTTTAATGAGAGTCGTTCGACGTTCGTAGGATTTATCGCTTGGAAAATGTAATGGAAATAACGACGGGGGCTAATAGCATTGACGGGGCGTCGCCCCGAGATCGACGACGAGCGCCGAGAGTGGAAATGTCAAATTTCCAATTGACCGCGTGCCGATGTAACGTCGTGAAGAAATCGACGGACATTCCTGCGGCCTAATGATCTCCGAATCGATTTGACCGCGTGACCGACAGTCATATTTTCTCGCGTCCCGATATCGCTTTCCCTTCGCGCCGCCGCGGCCGCGGTCGACATCGAGGGCAGCGTCCGCGGCGAAAGGGCTAAGGGACGACTTATCATTTCGCGCGCGCTCGCTCACGTCGCGGGAAGTCGCGTGTCCGGCTGCGCGGCTGAAATATCTCCGGGCGACCGACATATTTACTTGACAAAGTACATCCACGACTCCATTACGCGGCTAACAAAAAACCCCTGGCGCATTATGTCCGCGCGTTAACCAGCCCGATTGTAATCCCCGACAATGCTTTTTCTCGCCGTCCTCTCGGATCTTCGCCGCGAAGCGAGTCGTTCCACCGGTACTTGAATTCTTTCGTTCCTTTTTTGCGGAGGAGGAGAGGCGCGAGAGCGCAGGACGGAGGTGGAGGCCGCCGTGGACGAGGAGGGGGAGGGAAGGGCAGCAAAGGCGGAGAGCGCGACCGACAGTGGGACGATATTAAAAATCACAATGCAGGCATATTAACTTGACCTACTATCGACGCACCAGGAAGAGCCCGTGGTCGTTTAAAGTCCCGTCTGTAGGTCCTCCAAAAATGAAACGCACGCACGTACGCATGCCCTCGGTGCACGCCGCCGATCGGCTGCAATAGTGTGCGGGAACACGTGTGCAACCGCCGGTACCGCAGTAAAAGTAATGCCCACGGACAAACGTGTTAAACCGTCTTTTGTAGACATGACATTATTGCCCGTTTGATACATGATTCATTTTTATCAACATTTTATATCTGCATATTGTACACGACGTAATCTAAACTGCAAGAGAAATGAATCAGCTAAACGTGATATAAAAATCCGAGTGCAATACAAAAATTTCGCAAAATTTACATTTATTTAAATAAATTTATAAGTCCTAAAAATCGTCGTTACAAGACGATCCATATTTCTTTTTATTATTTCTTATATTTCATATTCTATACTTACCATGGCATCGCTATGGATAACTTATCAATTAATTATTCTAGAATTTATAAGAAAGTCTTCTCGTGCGCTCAGCTGGGATAGCCTTCGTATCGAAGTGCTGATTAAAAGACGGCATTTCTTCCTTAATTCGGTAATGATAAGCGTGTGCAACCACGTGCACATTCGCGTCGGAGTTGCGCGCGGCGCATATGCGGGGAATCGCCCTCGCTTTTACGACAGGCCGAGCTTTACTGCGGCCGAGAACGACCGCAACGGGAGAATTAGCAATTGTAATGTTATAAGGGGCAAAAGCGAGAGAGTGACCGGCGCAGGGAGAAACGGAGGGCGGGGGAGCGGCCAGAGGATGCAGAGAGAGAGAGAGAGAGAGAAAGAGAGAGAAAAAGGAAGAGTACGAAGCTGCTGGATTAAGGATAAAGAATGCGGGACCCGAGAGGTCACGAGGATTTCATTTGACGGAATAACGTGGCGTTTAAGAGCCGGTACCGTTATCGCGCTCGTTGTATATAAGTAAGTACCAACAGGATTGGGCGACCCCCCATCTTCCCTGGTGCATTATATTTCGAGGAATCGAAGGTACCGCCGTGTATCCTCCTTCGCTCGCTCCGCTTCGCCGTCCGCTTTATCTCCCTTTGAATAATTGCGCGCGTTCCCGACCCGCCGGTAATTACTCGACATCCCGCCGACGCAACGCGACGGGACGCACGCGACGAATTGGGTTACTTATCCTTAGGTGCGAAACGGGCCTCTCGTGAAAGACGATCGGATGAAACCGCTGTGAAAAGCAAAAGCACCTATCCGGATCAAGTTGCCAGGTATTTCTACTACTTAAAAAAAAAAAAGAAAAGGGTGTCTTGAATTATAAAATCGAGTCTATATTATAAAAAAAAATTACTTAGATCTTTATATTTTATTTCTTTTCTTGTTGTAATAATATTACACGTTCGTTAATGATAGTTTATGTTGAATTCGATTAAACTCAATTCAATGCTGTCGAGCAGTTTAACTTATTCTTATATTTCTATGCACGCGCCTATGAAGAATCAATATATCAGTGGACGATCCGACTTTTCGGCACCGCTGCCCGCAATCTTCTTCTCGTGGCGGATATAATTTTTCCCTCATCCGATGACTCAACGTCATCATCGCGGTGCCCAATCCTCCCACGCTCCTTTCATTTTGGCTTCAAGCCGTAGGACCCCCGAGCGAGGGTGCGGGAGAGAAGCGGGGCGGAGGATCCCGGCACACGGGATCATCAAAGTGGCCCATAATGAGCGGCTCGCGCTGCGGGGTCGCAGGTCACGCGGTAATGAATTGTTTTGCACCTCGCGGGCAAACCGGGCTCCGTGAACCTTCCGTAAGAGCTCATACACGCGCGCGCGAGCGGTTGGCACTAATACGCGTAGAAGGGTACTCGGGGCCCCTCATCCGGCTGGCGCGCGGTCCCAACGGGCACTCGAAGGGCGACTTCGCCATGAGAAAAGCGTACAAAAATCTCGGTAACTTATGGTGGTCGATCAGTCAGGCCGCGATGGCGAACTAATTGACGGCGCGCTGCGGCCCGTTAACGGTTATCGAATTTCACGCTGATCGCTTTCTCGATTATTTTCGTTTGCATTTAAATGCCGGCCACCGATGTGTGTCACCGATCGACGTTTCTATCACGCCAGACGCGGCTGCCGCTTGAATATTCATTGACGTCGGCGGGTAGATCCTTCATTGTCGTCATTAGACTGACCGCTAGAATTAAACGGCCTCGGTGCAATTAGGAACAAAAGCTCTGGACTTTTACGAATAATTGATACTGATGTACTCACGTTATAACGCCCATCATTTAAGAGCGTAAAAGAAAAAAAGAAAGATTTAAATTAACGTCGGAAATTTTTAAGTATGTATACGTGAACTTTACGCATTTTGTCTTACGCATGCCTTATAAATATCTGACGAACTTTTTATTGATTAATAGGGAAAAAAGAAAAAAAAAAAAAAAAAAAAGATAGAAAGAAAAAGAAAAATATTTGTCTGGCATTCCGAAGGCAGATCGTTTCCGTAAAAACGACACAGTGTATCCTTGTGGTCGACTACTGTATAAAATAACCATACGTCATTTCACAATGGTATCCCGTGGTCGCTCCCCATGGTTAAGGTACATAATGCGGCAACCCGCAGGCTCCCCGGTACCGAAGCTAGAAAAATTAGTCAAAATCAATTGCCTTTGAGTATTCTTTAACCCTTCCGGTTCTCATTCTCCGTCTCGATCGTGTAAAGCGACATTCTCTCCTATTCTTTTCGAAGTGGGGGCCCTATTACATCGCTGGTAATGCGACTATAATTTCCGTAGGACCACCGCGTCGCGCGGGAAGAGGAATGGCACCGAGTGGCAATCTTTTTTCGGTGAATGCGTTTTTTAAAGAACGCACAGGTAGGAGGGTGGAGGGAGATAATCAAATGTCGATTTATGTCGCTGTCTTTGCCCACGCTGCGAGCAATCTCTACGTGATACCGGCAACCTGTCGTCTGAGATACGTCTTCTTAACGGGACCGAGATCTAATGGAGCGATTAGAGGTACGATAGCTTATAACGCCTTTCCGTTAGGAGATTTGATATGGAGTTGCACGGGTGAAATTAATTTAAAATACAAACAAAGAAATAAGATCAGATAAGTTTTCTTTATTTCATAAATTTGTAAATTATACATAATTATCGCAAAAGAAAATTAATAATTAAACTATCTTAACGGATTTTATTTTGCACAAAGGTGACGCTCGTTAGCGCAAAACGCCGTGAGCGTATCGACTGCTATTCATCCACAAAACAAACGCGTACTGATTCGCGGGCGAGTCGCCGCGCACGATTCGTCGTGCGTATGCACGCACGCACGCTTCCCACAACTCGAGATCGCTCGCGAAGCACGCATGCTAATTCCTTATTGATGAGTGTCATTTATTACCATCGGCCGTTCGTATATCCTCCTCTTTCCCCCCGTCGCGCGTCCCTCGACGAGCCGCTCATCACTTTCCAGCAATCGATGGCAGCCACCGAGATTGCGTTACGGAAAAGCGCGCCGTTGTGGCTAATTGTCCCTCGAGGGGCCTCATTTTTTGGGCCCCCGATGGCGCCGGATCCCTGGGCGATTTGTTAAACGTCAGTGGGCCCCGAGAACGTCACGATCGATCCATCGATCGACAGCGTCGTTAGCTCATGAACTCGTAACAGTGAGCGAAGCCACGTCGGCGCTCCGAAGTCCCTTGCTAGACAATCTAGACAGAGAAAAAATAAAAATCACACAATTATCACATCAAATAGGAACAACCGCTTACGTGGCCGCGCGCTGTCTTTGGCCCGTAGTGAGAATATTGATCGTGGTTTTACGGGGATTTCCGTTCGGAGATCCAAGGAACGAGCAGAAAACGGTATATCTCGACCCGAACAGGCACCGGCCATTCCGAACGATTGCACCTCGAATGCCCGAAGGCCGATCACGATTCGCGCGCGAGTTATACACAGGATCGGTAGATCACTACTGATGTAGATCACTGGCGGCCAGCGGCGGCTAGATCGCGAGGTCTTTTGTACATCTCTCACCCCATCGCACGCTGGTTGCGGATGCAACCGCATTCGGTGAGCGCGATGCGGTCTTAGAAGTCGCGGGGTGAAATCTCTCGCCCTTACGATCCCTTCGCCCTTCCACGTTTAACTCACGAGATAAGATAATTTATTGTGCCGTACGGTTTCTCGCTGATTCGCCTTTGCTCGAATAATGAATCGCTCTCGGGCTCGCGCGGTGCACCCCACGGTATTTGCGATCGCTCTTTTATTACGCTCCCGTTGCAAATTTCAAATAAATGTTTGTTATATTCGAATTTATTCGTATATAAATTGCGACGAGTATTTTACAGAGCAAAAGCTCAACTCTGAAACGACGCGGTTCGGTAGTTGCGCGGATTCCAGCGCTCGTGTACGCCCGAAGATGGCAGAAAAAGGTTCTCGTTGCCCGGCACGTGGTGTGCCATTATCCTGCCATTTCGTCATTTTATTTCCGTGCCCCAATGGCCAGCCTGATGAGCCAATAAACTCGGATACGACCGTCCGCGCAAAAATGTCGCTCGCTAACTCGTGCCTGCCAGGCCACCGAATAATCCGTGGCTCGACGACGATTCGTGCACGAGGTTTCGTTATTAAGTGAACGGCGAGGATAATCGTCGGTCGTAGGAAAGCGTAAGTACCTGCCAGGAGCAAGCCCTTTCTGGCAGGACCCCGAGAAAACAGCGCAATTATACCGACTTGACGTAGAGTTTAATGCGTTCGGCGTGCACGGTCGTTTTCAAGAATAAACATTTTCTGGCTGCTATCCGCGGACTTTACGTTATCGTCGGAAGTGACTATCAAATAGCCATAAACGAAGGCCGCTGGAGCACCCGATGCTTAATGCATCTCGTTTCCAACGTTATGTGTGCCCTCCACATTCTTGTTCATCTCTCTCATTTCGAGGTCACGTTTAGAAGATACTCAGCGCTTTTTGCGTCCAACAGTTTACTTCTTAATTTTTTTTTAGTTCAAGAAAAGTCTAGCCGTGATTTTTACAACAATCAGACCGATCAATTTCGTTTAATGATAATTATTTATCTCTCTTTTCTCTCAAACGGTTAATAATGCAAGCGTCCGTTTTGCAACGGTCGCTAAGTTGCGTATTCGAGTTACCGGACTGCCAAATTGTATGGTTAAACGAGCTGATTTATGTTCGCATTTTACAACGGACGAGAGGACGACGACAGCCAGAAAACAATATATCGTTGTAACGCGGGAGGAGACAACGAGCGTAGTCTTCGTTGCTCCATGCGCACACTTTACGGGCCATGACCTTAATTGCGCGCATCATCCCTCGGAACGGGTAATGACGTTGCAAACGATCGTAGGTGTCTATGAGCCATGGAAACGGCCCCATATAAACACTTTGCTTCTTTTTCTCTGCGCCACCGAACGCTTTGAAAAAAAAAACACCTTTCGCACGTTATTATTTTTTAGGTGCGCGAAAGATCGGCAATTTTCTTTCATCCTTTTTTTTTTTTGTTTCTTTCCGTGGCGCGGTCACCGCGGGCGAAATTATACGAAATTAATGAGGACGTTTTAGGACGTAAGAAGTTACGATGGTCGAATTTTTTTTTTGTACGAGAGCTGTTAAAATTCTTACGACTTGAAATGGCTGAAGTTACTCTTTCTTTCGGCGCGGCTTAGGCTGTAAAAAATATTCGCTCTCGCGCGAATGTAAAATCTGCTAATAAATAAATCAGTTGCTCTTGACTTTCTATATTTATTGAGATTATCGCGAGACGCTTTCAAGATAAAAACGCATCGCTTAACGCGCGAGGAGGAAATAATATTTAAATCACTCTGTTTCCCACATAAATGTCCATCGCGTTATTCATACGCAATTCGCATAACCGTCCCGGTCGATAATTTTTTTTTTTTCTTTCTTTTTTTGTACAAAAGCGGCAATATTTCATCGGGCATTCATTCCGGTTCCTCCATCATCCAACAATAAAAGTCGCGCATTAAGCCAATTACTTTCACTTGGATTTCTGCGTGCACGTCTGCATCCTTCGCGCGGGCAATCTTTCTCGCGCGCAACGAGGAGAGATATCGTTTCAACCCCGATTACGCCGCCGCGCGTGCACCTTCGCCCGCTCGCGGAGATCGCGAGGAGCATAAATATCCCCGCCAAGTATCCTCCCGGCATTATTGCAAGCGTGTCCGTGTGCACGTGTCACGCGTGGCGTGGCAGAGGAGCCGCGTACGTTACTCGTACTCGTACTTGAACTCGTACACGAGACACTGCTCTCGTCTCCCCGGGACTCTCCCGAAGTGGGGATTATACTGCTGCCAAATTACAGTGCCTGGCCACCCATAACGCGGCCACGGAGACGGCTACGGTAATAATGTTGATATTAACGGCGCGGTAACGTTCCTGCCGTCGAAATTATAGGTGTTAGGGGCGTGTTAATTTTTATGCTTATTGATTTTCATATTTTACCACCTACCACGAGGAGCTGAGGCGGCGAGGTTGACGCGGTGGTAGGTAACAGTTCGCGAAGCCCGGGCCAAAACGCTGACTTCCCCTCGTTATCAGTCGCGTTGGAGATTTTTGCGGCGAGACTTGACGGTATTCGAGGCTCTAAACGCTCGGAGTTATATCGCGAATGGTTGAACGGTTCGGAATCGACGTTCAGAACAGAGTAGGCATTTTTACGATTACTGATCTCCGACTTTTACTGCAGCGCGACAGTGAATAGAAAATGAACAGCATTGACAGAAAAATAGCTGTTGTATATAAAATATAATCCATTAATAATCTTTTTGAAAATAATTTATGTGATTGAAAATCAGTTTGAGAGGGGAAAAAAAAAGAGAGATAATTCATGAAACTCCGCGTCTTGTTTCGAAAACCACATATCTTCGGTACTGTTCACTTGGAACTTCGTCATCGACTTCGGCAATTTCGAACGAGGTCCGCGGAGGTCGAAGGCGAAGCGCGAGCGCCCTCGATGGTCCATCGACGGGTCGTAGGTCGGGGCCCTGGGTCGAAGGTGGTCACGAGGACGCCGATACCCAATTCCGAGAGTATTCCTGGAATCGAAAGATATTTAATATACCGCCCGGTCAAGAAATGTACAAGGGGCTAACCCGCGTTTCTCGCACGGGAGCGACCGGGACGCGACGCTACTTCGAAGGAGGACGGAATCAGGATTCGGAGAGCTGGCCCACGAGAGTAAGAGAGGGAGAAAAGACGTCGCCGAGAGTTACGGGCCATCCACGTCGCGCTCAAATATTTTGGCAAATTTATGCTCAATAAAAATTAACCAGACCCCTTCTCGTTCTGCGGTTTCGGGTCCACCAGCGTCGCGCCACCATCAACCTCCGCCACCTTCTTGCGGCCGTTTAACGACAAGGTGGACCTCCGGTGGATTCTCCATCCGTTACACGTTCCCGCGCATATTCGTACGCCCGTACGTACATACGTCCATATGTCCGTCCGTCCGTCCGCCACGGGCGTGCAAAAGCGAAGTGATTTACCGCTGGGATTTCCTTTCTTTTTCTCCCTTTCTCTTTTAGCGGTCTGTCTTCACTTATCTTTCTCCGTCCCGCGCCGTCGCGCGTAGTGTCCTCTTCGTCTCGTGTTTATCGCCACCGAGTGTCTCTTTCGTGCCGCACCGGTCAAGAACGGAGACGAGCGGCTGTTTTATTTATTCATTTGATTTTTTTTTTATTTCCGCGCTCGCTTTTTCGCGCCTTCAAGAATCCGTACGGCAAGGGCGCGCGCGTAAGGTAGCCAGGTTTTTTTTTTTTTTATTTTGCTCGGCGCGAATGCAGGGAATGTGTCGCCGGCGTAAATCAGTCAACGTCGTCGGGGATTAGACTTTGCGGTATCCCCGCGTTCTAGATGACTTCGCGATTCCAGGGATGAGAGGTAAGGTGCGTGAGAATGATACGAGAGAACGTTTCGATTTTTTTATCCCGTAATTTACTGGAATCTATTTCTTTTAACCTCCCGCATTTGGTACCAACAAACATAATAAACCTAGTTCTTTATCCGTGTACTATTAATTATGCCCAATTATAATAATAATTTTATTTCTTCTGTAATACTAAAAATTATATCCAATAACACGATATTATCTAACGCACATATTAAATTAATTAAGACCTGTTATTATAGAATAATTATATTTTAATGCTATTGAGAAAAATAATTCGCAAACGCCTCGCATACCTATCTAAAATCCCGCGGTAGCAAAATTAGCATGCCGTAGCGCGGGGAACGCGCAACGTTTGTACCCGGAGAAGACTGCGTTTAAGGTGGTTAAGGGCTAATAACTGTGACGCGGCGCGACCGCGGACGCTCGCGCAGGAAACCGAGACCGAGTGCGTCGGCTCCGTCTGATTTCACGGGCGCTAATTAGTCCGGGCGCGCTCTGCCACACGTCTAATCGCAAATTTATGTGCCGTCCGTGGCACTCGCGGAAGATCGCGCGGAGGCGTAACGTCGACGCCGTGTGCGCGGCGATGCTTTTTCGTTTCAAACCAGTCGGAAGTCGCCGCGCCACGTTTCCATATACGCAATACCTGAACCCCGCGAGCTTATTCCTTGCTGCGAAACGTGATCGCGGCCGCGGCAGAAATACAACAGCTCTCCCCACTGCCTTCGCTAATTTTTTGATTGTGAGGATCGAATAAAATGTGTTCAATTATTTTTTTTAATCCCAGCTTGGTATTAATTTCATGAATATGAGTTCTGCGGGCGTGAAATGTATAATGGTGTTATATAATTTATATCTAGAACTTCGCTGGATATAATGTTTCCGAAAAGTTGTGGCAAATCGCTATAGAAACCATACACCGGCACCTGCCTGGGAATGTCACTGGCCGCTAATGAACAAAAGTGGTGTACGCTTATGAAATAGCGACTCGCGTCACCTGCTTTCCCGAAGTAACAACGGCGGTTCCCATAGTCGCTCGGCGAGCAATTTCGGAGTTGTACATTGTCATTACCTTCTCCCTCGTCCACGTGAACATCGATGGCCGGTGGTTGCGTTACTTGTACCTGTCGTATCGTTACCGGACCCCCCTTGAAGCGCTGCCACTTCCTGTCTCGCATTTACGTAGAGTTAACCATTGACTTTTCGATTCGTCGTTACTCTTGAATGGCAGCTCGTAAAACCGGCCGCTAATTCGAAAATAAGTAACGAGATATTTCACGTGAATTTATTTGGAAACGCACACTCCTGGGAGGAGCGTGACAGTTAATCTCGGCGTACTCGCAGCGTCCGATCGACGCGAAACACCCGTGTTCTCACGTAACAGTATAAATCCTCGGCGCAAATCTCGGCGCGGAAGATTTCCGAAAACGGAGCGGCGTAGTAATCGAAGGCGGATTAAAGATTCAAGAGAAAGGAAAGAAAAAGACGAGGATAGAGAAAAAAAAAAAGAAAAGAATTACCGCGCGGTCCGATCTTTTCTTTTCCCCCCTCCCTCTCCCTTTTTTTTTATCGCGGATGCGGCGCATGTCGGCTGACTTATCTCTCCCCGAGATCTTCCCGGGCGCATTAATTCACCCGGCGGATGCTGGGGCCCGTGGATCTTCCTCCCGGCTGGTCCGCTCGCCCTCGAAACAGAGAACGTCTTGATTCCGCGCGCGATCATAAAGTTAATCGATCCGCTCCATTAAATCGCGTCCGGTAATCGCGCCTGATACACTTTCGGCGGCGCGCTGCGGTGCCGGGCCTTATTTTCGTCAAACGGTGGCCCCCGCGCGCGTCTGAGGGGAGCGATTTAAGGGTACGAGCCTCTCGTCGTAGTCGCGGCCGATCGGAAAGCGGCCTTTATCGTGGACTCGCCGCGGACGCCCCCGGATCTCGGGACTCGCTCGCGGGGCCCCATAAAAACTCCCGCGTTATTTACTATGTTAATTGGCGCCCACGTCAAACACAAATTTATGCTAAAAGCCGAGATGTTATCGAATAGCCGAATGCGTTACGGCGCTGACAGGTCCTGCCTGCCAGTGTCGAACGACGCCTGGCCTGGCCAAGTACTTCGTGGCGCATGATAATGCCGATATCTATCTACGACGTATCGCCGGCCGCTTTCTTCCTCCCGCATCTCATCGCGGACACGCCGTTCCTCTCCGCCGCGAGCTTCCTCCTTCACCTTCGCGCCGTGACGCGCCAATTTCACGCTCGTAGCCGTGACCTTTCTTTTCACCGGGAAGTCTTTCTTTTTTTCGCGTGATTTTGAAAAGACTTTGTAAAAAAAAAGAGAGAGAAAGAGAGAGAGATTTTGTTCAGTAATATTTAAATAAGAATCTATAGATCATGACGATAAAGAGAAGGTAAAGCTGAGCGATATTTTTTTTTTCTTTGTCTACAATTTTATGGCTGCACGAAATACGAAATCGCATTTTTCTTCGTACGATAATTAAGTTTCTTTTCTCGAGTATTCTTAGAATTACAAGTGCCAATCCACTGTCGTATCAACAATCTTTCTTTCAGGATCCCACCAGAAGGTTTGCAGATTCATAGCTCGATCTTTCAACGAAAGCGTGAACGGTGTCCTAGTCACGTACGGGTTTGAAACACTGAAGATTTTATAGTTTGCGACTGACAAGGAGGGTGCCATGTGTTCTCCAGATACTGTTCGAGAATAATGGAATTTACGTGTAATCCCGCTCCTGCTGCAAGTTTCCGAGAGCGCCGTGAAATGCTTGCCATACGATTTTGCCACATGCGTTTCGAAATATGCGTCCAGTGTCGCGCACTTACGAGATTTCACTGCCATCCGTCTCAACCACCATGGCCAACGTTCCTTCGCAGCAGCCATTGGCTTCTTAACGTCCGACAGGTGATTTACACGCGAGGATTTACTGCCCGCGAGAATTTTACGAAAGGTTTTGACCCGCACCGAAACCGGCGTGGCGCGTCGCGAGCCCGTGGTAGGACGATACGCCTTCCGAGAACGAAAAATCGTATTTTTTTTTTTTTACAACTGGCTACGAGCCGCGAGCATGATGTATGGCACTGTCGAAGATAAGGATTCCAGGGTATTTTCTACGTCACGCTGGCGTTGACAGAAATAATGCGCGATCGAAAATATATGAGTATTAAAGAAAAGTTTATACGGAGAAGCAAGAAAAGTAGTGATCGGGAAAATAATATATATCGCAGGATTGACGAAGCGCGTGTTATATCGACGCTAATTTTATTTAATTTTACGAGACGGAATACCCGAGTGGAAATTTATTTAACTAATCTGATTTTGGTTAGATCGCGCAGATTAAATATATTTCTTAACTAGTGACCGTCTTCAAGAAATAAAGTTGGCATCGAAAAAAAAAAAACAAAATCTGTTTAGTATCGGTCGTGTAGTCCACTGTTCAGCGTGGACCATGTACCAAAATAGATATCTAAACGTTTTTCGCTTCGTACTTATTTACTGTTTTGATCTGACCTACGCAACTCTCGCTCGACTGCCGAATTTGCCTGGCAAACCAGTTCTCGCCGCCCGCCGCCCGCGAGTCCTCCACCTTGCGAACTTGGAGCGAGAAATCTGACGGTCAGATGTAAACACACGCACGTACTCACACTACCTCGGCAGTCGAGCACGCGTTAAGATAAGCTAGCACGCTCAGTAGACTAGTACGCGACGAAAAACGATTTAGATATTTAACTTTTCTAGCTCGTTATTTCTGGCTCAGTGCTGGACAGTTTTAATTATTAGATAACGGTGGGAATCAATTTCCACTCGGGTAATATTCAATACGACGATTTGGAAGCTCGAAAGCGATAATTGTTCTCGCTAAAGAAACGCTTCGTTTTTTTTTGTTTTAGGGACAGACGTCTCGAGGTAGCCGAGCGTATAACGAAACATAAACACAGTTGGTCATCGAGCTCGACGCTTCCGAGAATTCCGCTCGGGACTTGTGTAATCTATTTTTGCGAGGACAGCGCGCAATTGACGATCGACTCTATCGTCCGTCTCACTTTCTCACGCGGTTGTCTCTTTCTCTCCAAGGGTCGAAATCCGTGGCGGCCATGTTAGTCTAATTGCGGAGCTTCGGACGTGTAGACGTGTTGCTAATTGCTCCGTAATTATCGCGTGTTTTCGATCGCGGATAGGATGTTCTCGCGTACGATTGAGTATCGGCGTTATTGATTCGAGTACGGGCGATCATTTTTTGTACTCCTGTCGTTCCACTCATCGCTTTGAGCCTCGTTTCGTGCTTCGAAAAAATGTTCCGGAACGA
The DNA here is from genome assembly GCF_019399895.1 of Cardiocondyla obscurior. Classification (NCBI taxonomy): domain Eukaryota; kingdom Metazoa; phylum Arthropoda; class Insecta; order Hymenoptera; family Formicidae; genus Cardiocondyla; species Cardiocondyla obscurior. The sequence goes on along the minus strand of NC_091880.1, from coordinate 3,480,394 downwards.
TAGGGTTATGTTGCGAGCGGAGCGCGCGAAGCGCGCGGAGCGTCCGGCGTGAATTACGCGGGAGTTGCGTCGGGCATTTTCGACTCCCGGCTTCCATCATAATTTTCTCCGGCAAGTTCCGGCGACCGCCAACTTCGGAGCGTGACGTCATCTGCACCTCGCGCGTCTTCTTCGTCGCGGCCGGGATAGTCGTACGGTTTCGAGCAAGTGAATTTTGAGACTTGGACTTCGCTATTCATCGACGTTTCTTGTGTCGGAATCGAGGACGACTCGAGTGAAGACCTCGCGGAAGTCCCATCGGAGCGACGCTAAGAACATTGAGAGCGTAAATTTATATAATAAATAATTGTTTGTCGCGCTTCTTTCGGTTGTAAAAAAATCGCCGCGATAAATCACCGTCATTCTTTTGGCTCTCGAGTGATAGCGTCAATGATTAGTGATAGTGATCATAAAAAAAAGAGCAGAGTTACAACACGTCAGGATAATCCGGAATACCGCCAGGAAGGACAGGAAGGACAGGAAGGACAGGAAGGACAGGAAGGAAGGAAGGAAGGAAGGACGGACGGGCGGACGGAAAGTAACCTAACCTAATTCAACTGGAACAAACAAAGGTAAGTCAACCGGCAACCATATCAATTATTATAATTAACTATCGTCCCCAAACGTAATGACGCGCGCAGATTGGAATCTTTCGAAGCACAGTATTTTTCTCAATATTTTCAGAAATTTATGCTTGCGTTGCACACAAGCGGTAAAACTTAAATCCTGTACCGTACGAAATTTTCAGCGTTTGCTTTTACGTATCACGGTCCCAAGACTCGCACGTTTTAACGTTACTCGGGGAGATTGTAGGAAAGTCCGCGAAATTCGTTCGCAAAATCCACTCGTAACTTTTTCCTTGATCCGAAGTGGCGTGGGCGTTTTTATGTCGTCGCTTTTATTACCGCAATGGGCGCCGTTCTACGACGCTACGACCGACGCAATCGCGCTTTTACAAGCGAGATCATTCTCCTTTACGGCCGAATTTCGATTCTCCGCGTTCAAGAGATTTCTGGAAACGCGACTGACGCGAAAGACATAAACGTCGATCGTCGGACGATCGAGGGTTACCTCTCGCCATCTCGATAGCTCCTCGAGATTAAGTTGTTGGTTCCGGATTGACGTTAAAGAGCCTCGTCCATGATACGTCCAATTGTTTAGCGACACGCATAATTTTCTGATTCTTATGACGCGCCAGAGTAAAATTTATACCGCGCTATAAAGCCGTGAAAACTCTTCCGTACCGTTTCTAAATTTTATCCGTAAATCAAGCCGATGTAAATAATGCGCAAATATATTTTTTATCGAATACAGTTTAATTCGGTGTCGTCGTAATTTTTAAAAACTGTATTATCACGTTTCGCAGTTAGATTAATAAAATTACAATTTATAAAAAAAAAAAGAAAAAGAAAAAAAAAATTGAGGGAGGGAAAAGAGCGAGAAATTATCGCAAACGTTTGAACGCCGAGTGTCGAGAGTCAGCTGCGGCCGGGTGTAGAAAGCGAAACGGAGAGCGCATCGAGTTGCTAAGGTTTTTCCGCCGTAATTTATGCCCGATAATGAATCTACACTCCGCAGATAGCACGGGGGTCAGGTGTTAATGTCGGTGCGTGTGTGGTGCGAGAAGCGCGGCGCCGCGTGGGACTCGTGGCACATTCGGCCCACCCGCGCTCACGGTCTCTCGCGAATCAGCGACGCTCAGCCGGTTGCTCTTAAAACCGTAGCCCGTGAAAGAATAAACTCAGATTGCCCCTTAGATTTTTTCGCGCGAGCGAGCAAATAAGCGAAGAAGAGAGGAGAAACGTCGCGCGGTCCTCGGGCACGAACTTCTGCCCGAGTTCGTCGAATGAACGAAGCGTTTTAGGGATGGGCCGCGAAATCGGCACTTTTACGGCGATAACGCAGCTCTTTTTTTTTTTATCGCACGTCCAACGGTCGAAGCGAATACAAATTCTCGTTTACGAAACTCTCACGGATCGATGAGTCGCGGGTTACGTGTGCCGAGATGCATACGTGGGAGAGACAGTCCTGGGAGAGCTCGTCCTGCACTTTCTCCCTGCCGCGGGTTTCCTTGAATTCGACGCACGTCTAACTTTCCTCCCGGCGTTCAATTGCGTTCCCCTTAATTATCCCGTGTATTCCGCACGTATCTCGCGAGTTCACCGGTGATCATTCTCAACAATTCGCATACGACGCTAGCTCGAAACAAAAAGTTGTCCACTTGCGATGTTACAGCATGCCGAAAAATACGCGCGTAATTTAGACATATAACGCGAATGTAATTCCTGAAGGTTGAGAACCGTCCGACGGGCGCGTCCCTTAAACAATGTCTACATTAAGCCTAGTTAGGCGAGAGACGGCGTTTCGCGGCAACGAGACGGTGCATCGTGCTGGCGGACACGTCGCCGTCGAGTCATTTAAAGGTATTAAACGCTCGCCCGCTCGTGGAAAACACCCCGGCATCGGCAGTTCGCCGTGGTGTTGATCGGATGTATCCGCGTATATACCCGGCAACGTATTCGCAATTCACGGTGTATAAAGTACGTGGTTACGAGCGTCGCACAATCGTGCGAGCGTGCCTCGCCGATCGGAGAGCCTCCGCGCCGCGCCGGCACCGGGCTATTAAGATATTTGAATAATATTAACATGGAGAACTCGCGCGAGCGCGCACAAGGGCCGCGGTGTATCGATAACGGCGAAGGGCTTGCCCGTGCGAGGACTCGCAGGACCTCGGGCGGTATCACGCGAGCACTTTACTACTCGGGGCATCGATAAAATGGGCTCACGATGATGATGCTGTTAGCCATATCGAAGGGTGGCACGCGGGGACCGCAAGGTACAGGTGTCGGCGATAGAAAATAGATTTCTTTCGTACGTTCAGCCACGTTCTTACGTCAAATATATCTGCGAAACTCGAAGATAAACTCAATCGCGTCTAATAACTAAAATTTTATTAACTCTCGTTGGCGATAGTGAAAAGTTTTTGTCGCGTTTACGATGTTCTTTAACATCGCGTTATTACGTTTACTACAGCTGAGAAAAGAAAAAAAAAAAATAAAAGCTTTAAGCTTAACGTTTGAGAAGTAAAGATCCCATGTACTTAGATCTGTTTAAAGATTAGAGGAAGGCGATTGGGTAATGTAAGTTAACGAGCGGCGATTGTCACGAGTTTGACAACGCGAGGGGTGCAGGGCGGGTTAAATGAACGGCGTCTCGCATTTCCGACGTATGCCAGGCGGCAAAATGAGGCACGTGTTAAACCCGTACCGGTGGCAGTCGACGTACTCAGAATTTACACCGTGTTTATTAGCAGCAGCTCACGTACTGCGTTCCGCGACTCTTATCGTGGCCGCGATGCATCTCTCGCGCACGGGTACACCAATGAAATCATACGGTGACCTCATTCACTGAGTCAATACTTTCGATGCGGTTCTACGACGATCGGTCGTCAACGTGGTTCCACGAAACACGAGTATGCGATTCCGTCCCTCCTTACCCGAGAAACGTGTTCGGAAATGTAAACTGCACCCGCGCATATGTTTGTCTAGCCCATGACATCAGTTACGAGAGACAAGACTTTTGATCTCTCACGGGAAAGAAAGAAAGAGAGAGAGAGAGAGATAGATAGATAGAGATAAGCGGATTAAAGTTAAATTGACGAAACGACGTAACACGTAGAGACAAGTCGCTGATGAACCAGAGAATGTTCTGTACATTTAGAATGTGTGTGTGTGTAACTCTTTCAAGACGCGACGCACATGTAATTCGACTGTTTCAGCTCATTAATGCAGGTACAGACCTGTGAGTCAAACCGTGACAGGATATTTGGCATGTTCGAGCATTTAGCTATTAACTTATTAGTGACCGTAAATTCGAGCAAGGCAAAAAAAATATATTTACGATTATTGCACCTTTCATCGGTGGTTTTATTTTTTTTTTTTTTTTGTTCTTGTTCTTTATTTATAGAAGAATAGTATTAGAATATTGAAACTTTTATTTCAAGATAAAAAGCTAAGTAAATTTAAAGCACACGGATAGCGATAACATAATGATTCATTAAATTCCCATAAAAATTACAAGAAAAGTATGTTTTTGAAAAGAGCCACAATTATCCTTTATAAAATTATTTTATATAGATTCTTTAAAAAATAAAAAAGCCATGAAAAATTATACATATGAAGCAAATGTAAAGTTCTACGACATTAATGCAGACGCACGTGTACATCTTTTAACAAGGTTTGTGCACTGTGCACACGTGTATCGCTATTATTAACGGAAGCACAAGTGAGAGAGGTCCGAAAACCCGATTTCTTCGAAAACTTCGGTAACCCCGAAGACTCCGATACGTGATCTTTTTCGGTTTGAGGATACACCGAGGACATGGGAGGGTAATCGCGCCGCACATGTCGGTAGTTACTACGCTGGGAAGGAAACGAGGAATAAAGAAAAAAAAAAAAAAAAAAAGGAAAGAGAGGGAGGGAGAGAAAGACGCGGCGAAGTTAAGACGGAGTTAAAGTACGCGCGATGGGACTTAACGCCCGCCTATACCTCGTTTCGATAATATCCGCGAGAACAATTTCTTATCCTACATCTTTAATCTTAACGTCTCTGTCCGCGCACGCGGGTCGTGTATCAAATTGCGCCGCGCGATTATCGCCGCCGCCGCGACGCTCGCCCGTGTATAATTTTGCAACGCCGGCGATTGGCTTAGGATTTGAATAATCGCATCGTGTTTCCGCCGCGCTGTTACTGATCGCGGCGATTATTGTCATTATGATAACCGCGTGGGTCTCAGCCGATTTAAGCTTCTCGTCCTGAAAATATGTGCGGCACAGTAAGCCCTTAATTTATATAACATTTTGCAGTCACCCGCTGCGTTCTAACAAAGTAACTGGTTTAAATTTCTCTCTTTTTTTTTTCTCCTCCCCCTACCACGTACGAATGCTCGTTCTTTTACATTTAGTAAATTAGTTTTTGCATTATACATTTAAATTAATATTTACTTGATTAAATTTATATATTATTTTTTAACACTATTATATTCTTTGTATACGCGACTTTGCTGCAGAAAGTAGGTACTAAAATTACTACTTGCGTGTATTTAAAAAAAAAAAAAATGCTTGAGAGCTACGATATCTTGAATTTAGATACGTCTTCACGCGTACGGTCACGAAGAAGAAATTGATTTTCCGTCTGCGCCGAAATTGCCGGGGCGACTCGCACCTTTAGCGCATTTTAATTCAATCGTTCGGCGGCGAATCGCGCAGGGTCACCGCGCAGGGTCAATCGTATGCTAATTGCCAGCCAAAAGACGAACGGGGCCGCGCGCGAAGGAGCAAGAGGAACGAGGAGCGCATATTCGCGCCGAGGACGATCGAAGTACCCGCGGCTCGGGCAAGGTCTTTGAACCTACGCCGTCGACCCCGTAATGCACCGTTGTCGTTGAATTGTTCTGCATAAATTTATGACGGGCAAGTGTGAGACGCGCGCGGACGCACGTTACCGCAGGACCGGGGACGAATCGTCCTAGTGAATCAGCGAGGGGGTGCCTTTGCTTCCTCGCGTGCCACACCTACGGCCGACGTTAATTACTGCCGATTTTAGCAAGCGAATGCTTTCCGGAATAAGATCGGATACCGATCTTCTATAATTTCGAAATAACCCTCTTCGGCGCTGGCTGTAATTCACGCAAGAGCGTTGTCTCGGTAAAATCTATACCTTTCGCGTTTGTTTAACACGTACCTACTCACTGAAAAAGAAAAAGGATATACTTTAGGAGAGCGTAACCTCAGGTTATCAAAGAGAGATAAAAGGTAGTAGGTACTTTAGATAAAACTAAAGGCTGTAGTTTTCAAACGTAAAAATATGAATTCCTTTTTATTAAAAAAAAAAAAGAAAGAAAAATAGCGTGAGAAAAGAGAAAGCGATAATAGAAAAGACTCGTTGAACACAAAGGTTTCGCCGAAAAAGGATCGTTCTGGTGAAAAAACCTGACAATTAATTCATAGTGCATTTCGAAAAGTAGAGTTTAGGATTGTTATACACAATTTGTCATATTGACCGAACAGGTTAAGCTTCTTTGAAGCGTGTAGTACCGTTATAAGAGGGTTTTTATATTGCTTTTCAATTTATTCTTTGAATTTAATTTTCCAACATTTTACGGATCGAAAGTAATTAATATTATTCGTCTTCAAATTCTTGATTTTTCAAGATTTCTTTTTTCTTTTTCTTCGCAGAAGGTTTTTAGGTTCTTATTTCTAATAAAAGAATGGAGATTTGGATTTCTTAAAAGTTTTATTATAATTTTACAAAGTAATTAAAATTGTTGAATAATAGAATTACTTTTTAATATATTTGCAACGTTGTTTAAAATAAGATCGAATAAAATTCGCAACCTCGTTCGTGCGAACAATGGACGAATGGCTAAACTGTTCATTGCAGGACGTGATATCGACGCGATGAATTAGAATTGCAGATTATATGCAGGTGATGGTACGTTCGTTCTTAATAATACATTAAAGATATTAACATAATGCGAATCGCATTGTACTTTGAGATGCGAATATACGCCCCTCGGAGGGTACATATCTGTTATAACTTTTGAGTGATTTTGAACCGTTTAAAAACAATGAAATTGAAATAAATGGCTAGTCCGCAGACCGGCAACTATCGCTATTTAAACCGCCGGTGCAAACATTTCTTTTCTATCTGCTGAACTTTCTTACGACACGATGATGAAGAGTTCGCAATTATCGTTTTAAATATTCATTAGTTAGGAACTTGCGGTCGCCGATGAGAATCGTTCAAGGCATGTCACTGTGTGGGCTTGGGAAAATCAGGATTGTAGTACAGCATATGGTAACAAATAACATACGCATACACACACGCAAACCTCGACCGGTAGCAGGTGAGTTTTAAGCGAGACACGATGGGAATGTTGCGGGCCAACGTGTTTTCCAATCGACAGCGGACCCCCCTTCGTTCTCCTTTTGATGACCCACACACTGCCGGCCGTTGTGATATTTGCGGATAGGAAGTGTACCGGCACACACACCGATAACGAATCGACATTATCACGATTCCGCCAACGCTACGTCAATTATGAATATCGATAGTTCCGCTGCCTACACCTGCCGTCGTGTTCCCGTAGCTTGCCGTGTGACTTTTGCGTGCGACTGCCAATGCGCGTTTTTTTTTCTCTTTTTTTCTTTAACATGAGAAGCTATTTGTCATATCGTATATTAATAACTCAACAAAATCTTTTATGAAAGTGTAATATTTGTGAAATATTATAGTATCATTTTCTAGTGGATTTATAAAAAAAAAAGATAAAACTTTTAATCAAAATGTTAATTTAATTTAATTTTTTTTTTTAATAATTAAATTTACTTTTTATTTATATGTATAGCTTCTTTTGTATCGGGGAAGAAAGTACGTGAAAATCTAAAAATATTTATTAAAGAACATTGATTCGAAAAGAAATGTCGCGTTTAAATAGCTGTTTGTACAAGCTACCTGCAGTATTCCAAGAAGTGATATTCATTCGATTGTAGTTATGATAAATTTAAAGAAAAGCGCTCACATTCCTGTCAGTTATTCGACTAACGAGAGGACAAAAACTTTTAGCATACCTGCAGTCAATGTATGTATAACGCAGGTACAATAAATTTCATTTCTAGAAAGAGGCACAGAGAAAAGTATACCAGAAAATTTGACCATGCACCTGTTTCATTTTTCACCTGCCAAAACTTTAAATGTTCCATACCTTTCAGTCTAACAAAACGACAGGGTATTTCTCAAGAATCGAAAATTAAAAAAACGAAAAAAAAAAAATAGAAAAAAGAACCTGCTAGACTTGCATTGTATATAACTATTTGTTAAATTAAGATTTCAGGTAGACTTTAAACAGATCGATCGTACTTTCACTTTCTTTCCCCATTCATCTCACCTTCTTCCATTTCGCTTGAGCCTCAAAATTATTTTTATTTTTTCACTTACGCGCATGCTAAGAGTCACTCCGTGCATATTCATTTATCGGCGCGCGTAAATTAACATAACATTATAATAACGTCGGTCAATAATATCTTATCGTTAGTTATTGCAGCACGACCGTGACGGGATCGAATCGTTATCGGTATCATTTTGCTATTACTTTCCCCGTCCTTCGAATTTCGGCCGTATAGCGGTATTCGGCGTCGTAACACGAGCGTCGGTGTGTTCGACGATTTCTGCGGATTATCGCGTCCCGCTCTGCCGTCTTCTTTCCTCTCCTTTTCGCGTCACGGCGAACAAATGTACGGCGCCTACGCATGGCGCCAGTCCGAGAAGAAAGTGCGATCGGGGTCGCCGAGAGGAGTCGAGTCTTTAAATGATTGCCGTGCTCGTTTACATCAGCTCGCCGCCCGAAATGCGGGTGAGATCCGGGGCGTCGCGCGGTACCCTACTCCCGGAAGCGGCCGCGAAAGAAAAAAAAAAAAAAGAGAGAGACGAACTGACGAACGTAACGACGTAAAGGAAAACCAAAGCGTGTCGTCATTTCGGCATTACGTTCCCGCCAGCGGACGACGAAGAAAGACTACGTGAAAGTCGACGACAATGCCTTTAATCCTTCGCGTTGCTTTTAACGCGCGGGACGATGCGAGACGCGCATCGTTGTCGATATTCTTGAGAAAGGAGAAGGAGTGTCGTAATGAGATGTTTTCGCGCGGCGCCCATTCGCCTTTCTGAGTGTCGAACAGGCGGATTGCAGGCGCGTGGACCCTGGCGGATCGCGAATTAACGCGGCGGAGGCGAGGGAGGGGATTTCTTTCCGCGAGAAACTCCACACGTGTCCGAAAGGAGCGTCAGCGCAAAATTGACTTATTCGCCGGCAGCAGAAGCGCGGCACCCGTGAGCGTTAATAAATCGATTTCGCAAGAATCCCCGCTGAATCGGTACGGCTTCATCTAAAAATACCCATCGCCGTTAATAACCGAACGTTTCTCGCTTCGTCGACTCGTAAAGCACGCTCTTAACGTCCGGGCGATATATTCGCGACGCTTTACGCGAGGACGTGCCCGCGGAAATAATCGCGTAAATTACGATCGCCGGTAGATCGGGGGCTTGTTCTCGGTGCGCGCGAACGATCCTCTCTCATTTCGGCCGCATGCGAGGACTGTTTTAATTGAGCGGTTAAACGCCCGCCGTCGTAAAGATTCCCGGTGGTTAGGCTGCAGCTGCGTCGCCGACCCCTCCGCGTTGCCTTCTGCGAAGGAATAGTCCGGCTAAAAACCAGAACCATGAAACTCGAGCGCGGCGGCTTCCGCGATGCCCGCGCGATGCAGCGTTTATATGCGCGCGTGGCAGGTGCATGGCCCACATATTCGGCGCAAAAACTGGTAACCCAACCGCGCGAGCTACCCTGCGGCGACCATCGTGGACGAAATAACCGCGCGGTACACCTGACGGGAGAAGAGAGAATTGGGCACGGCGATGCGCGATCGTTCTCGGACGATTAACTTGCGATTGATGCATCGCGCGCGGGTACGATAATATTTTCGATTTATTCGTGCAATGATTTCGTGGTGCGCTTCAAATTAATTGACAGGAGATTTAATCGAAAAACGGATAATAAAATTAAATGTTTCTGGCGCATTATATTTAAATAAATTTTGGTTGACGAATCTAGATATTTATTTTGTCGAGAGCTTTCTGAACGTTAGCGACGTTGTTTTATATTATTTTATATCGCGCGAGGGAATATAGTTTCGAATGATAAATTACCGTAGTGTCGTGTCTGGACATCGGTGGTATCGAGGGCTTCCCTATATGACGGTACACCTGCTGCACCTCATGACCAAGGTGGGCCAAGGTCCGGTGACCTCACTTCCTTCCTACTCCAGGTAGACCCCCAAGCCTCTACATCGATTAAGTCCTGGTGGGCCGTCACCTGCGAATCGCTCTGGCTACTTTCTTCTTGCACCCCTTTTCCGGGGCGCGTTTCGAGACCACGCTCGACCGAAGCGTGCATGCATTTCTTATCGTTGGTACCCCCACGGTGTCGTCACACCTCGGCGAATCGCTTCCAGAACAGGTGACGTCGCGGTTTCCGTGTTACGGAAGCGGATGTATAGGCGAGTGATCGGCGTCGTGAACCAGACCGTCCACCTCAACGTCTTACTCATATATCAAATATTAAATTAAAAAATTCAAAACTTTTACGTTGGAGACTTCATATATTTCTTACGCGATATATTTACAAATATTTTATGTATCAACCGGAACGGTAAAAACGTAAAGAATTAAACCAGCGCGCAAGCCGGCTTTCTCTTTAGCTCGAACTTCTCGTGAAATTGTCGCAGGAATTGTCGCGATTGAGGAGAATCGTGCGCGTAGTGATTTTTACGGAAGGCTGCTTTCTCACGCCGCGAAAGAACTCCTTTAGGCCCTCCGAGAGGAGAGGAATAAATAGAATACAACGGCGGCTTGAACCGGTAGCTCATCTGAGTGCCCGGGCACGCGCCGCGTCACACACGTATGGTTACGTCTTCCCGCACATACTCGCCGCGCGTATGTACGTATAACACGTACGAGGGAACGACGTGATGAGTATATACGGCAGATTATATCATCAATGTCGTTACTACGTTACGTCTCTTTGCCCCAAGGAACGAGCCGCGGAGAGTACTCGCTAATATCCCGACCGGCGACAATATGGAACATTGAAGGCAGGACACGCGTGTGCGTGCACGCGGGCTCCCGCGGCTATTTTCTGAATTTCTTGCCTTCGGAACGGCAGCCGAGCGGTGCTCTCGATGGAAATTGCGCCGCGACCGTAATAACGCGTGTTATTACGTGAAGATTGTGCGTACCAACGCGTTATCAATTGAATTGTATATTGAATATATTCCCGATAAAGTAACGCAGCGCGTTATGTAGAAGATAACTATATTATTACGCGAATAAAATAATTGATATAGTGTTGTAATTCGAAATAATTCAAGGTTTTTTTTTTTTTTTGTAAAAATGTTAAAATCAATTTTTTTTTTAAATTCTCGTAGAAGGAATCATCGTTTTCTTCTGAAATCTCTTTAATTACGTCGCGCGCTACTAAAAGCATTGTATTATTAACGTCACGATTCACGGTGTTCTTTTTCTTTTTTTTTTACGGATATTAAGCGCAGCATTCACGGGATAAAGAAAGATCGAGGCGTCACGATCGCCCACCTCGCTTGCGGATCTTCACAAATTAGAAGGTAATCGGCTCGTTGGGAGTTCTCCCGTTTATACACCTTAACGTCGTTCGCTTGAAGAAATCTTTGTTTCTCCCGACTGGCTTTTATACGACGGCAATAATTATTTCGTAATGCCGACTGATGGCACGACCGCCGGGAGGATTATTTATTGCTTGTGTGAGAGCGCTACGACTACCGGAATCTTCGAGATCGTAATCCGTCTCGGATCGCCGGAGCAGGAACGCCGCTATGCAAACCCGACGAGCGCTTTCGTCCATTATTATTTCGCGGGCTCTGTATAAATTATGAAATATACCGCACACTTATTACAAGTCCCATATGGAACTAGTAATAAAATTTATATGTCAACGTCGATTGAAATATTACTTAAAACATACGTTCCGTCGTTATTAAAATGAAATTATTCAGGTATGACAAAAAGATAAATCGAGATTCACAAACGTTCGCTAACGAGATCTTGGCGCTTCTGTAGGCTATTATTATGTTACGGCTGACGTGTTAAGCGTAAAACTGCTGATCGCCGGATACCGTTTCTGTACCGTCGAAATAGTTCGAGCGGCAAACAAAGGTCACGTGGATCGTAACCCTTCGTGAAGGACCGGGCTGACCCCGATGGCTACCAAGTGATCGGCCACGCCTCATCACTTTGCCGGCTACCGAGGCAAGCCAAAAAGAATCGAGTCGGATAAAAAGGAGAAGCAAAGTGGCGTTCGCTGCGACCGTCTTCATCATTACCATTATCGTCATAATTATTATCATCATATTCTTCGTCATACGAAATTGCTTCTTGTTATATACGATCCTCCGGATATTTACTAAGAAAATTATGGAAACCGTTCGACGGGCGTTCTCGCTTTTATTAAATCAGAAAATTATTTGTTAAATAACAAGAGCGTCGGCAAAAGCGTATTATGAAGTCGACAGTCCTCACAATGCGGTGCATGAAATTTCATTAAAATTCGCGCTCGATCACGGGAGGACGTGGGGTGCCGGGCAACATGACGGGCGACGTGAAGCTTCGACAGGCATAGCGAATCGCGTGGAGTATATTAGTCGTGTCCGCTCCTCCGCGCAGGTGTAGAGGATGCGCGCAGGTAAGATCATCGCCTCGCGCGGCAAGAAACAGGATCCTGGAGTGGTCCCGGAGAGAAGAGGCGAGATTGTCGAATCATCGCGCCACCCACGTGAGAAAGGGACGTTGGAGGACGACGATCGCGACGAGAGTGCTCGAAGTGATCCTACCAATCGTCGGCGATAGGCACAGCCCGAGCCCGTTTCGAGAAAATGAAGTGCCCTTCGAGAGGGCCCCGGCGAGGCACGAGCGACAGCAGGCACTCGTGCGCGCCTCCGTTCCACCGCGGCGCGCATTGTCGCGGGGTCCCGAGCGCATTGCGGCGCCGGGGGTACAAGCCGCCGAGTCACGGCGTGCACAATGCTCGCACGCGCCTTAATTAGACTTATTTAATTATCCCCCGCCTCTATCCGTGACCGCTGTCCCTCGCCAGCTCCTTAGCCAGCGCGTTAGCGTTATCTTCTCCGCCCGTCGCGCTCGAGGATTTCACGCTGGTCGCGCACCAGGTGACGGCAATAAATCCATTTCTTTCGTAGAAAAAGAATCGGGAACTTTGAATTAAAGACGTGCAATTTCGTTAAATAATTTTCCGCCGAACGGCTGCGGACGGGTGGTTGATCACGAGGAATTCTTTCGACAATTCCGTCTCTCGCAATTGTTTCCGCGACCGGAATAATTAAGCAGGAGAATGGTCCGACCCGCCGCGAGAGCACGGAATCTATTTCGCGATCGATGGGGACGAATCAATTTCGAAAACATTTAAGACTTGCGAAAACGAGGTTTTTCGTGACCGACCCCACCCGCGATATTGCCGAACCAAACGACCGCGATGTTTGGAAATTATCCGCCGGCTGAGGTAGCAGTTTACGCCGATTTTAAATTGCAGGTACGGTCCGGGTGATTACGTAGGCTCGCCTGCAAACAGCGAAATGCAGATTCCTATTTTTTTTCCTTCCCTTCTCTCCCCTTCTTCGATTACCGCTTGCGCTATCGACTTGCGACATCTCGTTTAAGAAACAAACAGAATCGCAGGCAGCACGTAAAGCATCGCTAAATAACTTTATGTAACTGTCTTATTTCATCCGATTAACGGCTCTTCTGTAAGCTTTTTTTTTTTTTTTTTTTTTTTTTCCTACAACCGAGGAGATCTGGTACGTTCCGGGCAAACGCAAAACGAATTAATACGTCAATGGAAAGTGCGCTCGATGATGCACGGCAAAACCGTGTGAATAAAACAGAAAGGCCTGGTTTCAGTCGAGCAAGTGAATCGACGCTGGCAATTTTCTTGCGGCGAGGTGCAAGTTCAAATCGATTACTGCCACACGATTACGCGAAACTTTTTTTTTTTTCTTACTCCACCGACACTTTCCGCGAACGCGAAAGTCAGCTCTTCTTCCTCCCCCTTTAGCAGGTCGACCTCCTTTCTCCTCTTTCTTTCGTCCACCCCCACGGTAGTTTTAATAGCTCACTTCGTTCGCCGTTACTGTTATGCAAGATATAATAGGGTAATAATGCCGCGGTCCCGCTCTCTTCCCCCCTTTCTCTGTTTCTCTTTCTCTTGGTCATCGGTAATCCAGGGTGGAGCCAGTCACGATCAGAAAACTGACGTAAGCGTCTTGTTCGTTCCTCCTCGGTTTGTTCTTCTTCCTGTGGCTCCGTCTCGTTCTCGCGCGATACGCTTCGAAGTGAGAGCGCCGGCCGAGAGAAGAAAAAAGACGGCGTACGTCTCGAAACGCTCCGAGCCCGCAGCGAAACGCTGCTCGACTTCCGCACTGATTACTTGAAAATTGTGGAGGGTATTCCGCGCTATATAATATCGGAGGAGGAAGCGATGGGAGGCCCGTTGCGATGGACTTAAAGGAGACGCCTGTATGTTTTGCGAAGCGTTCTCTTACGAGTGCGCGAGAGACGTAGTCGTTTTCTATAGCGCAGCGCAATGATGCGCTCGTTATAGCGATGCTGTTCCTTTCAAATTCAATTCGATATACTACAGTTCGCTCTAAAACGAGGCTGTTTGATAAAACCATCAACGACTTATCTCGTTATACGTAACAGCGTAACGGGTAGAACAATCTTAAGCCTCGACAGTTTTTACAATCAGGTCTATTTCAGTTTTCAATTATTAATAAACGCGTACGAGTTTGACGTTTTTATTTTTATTTCCCGCGTTGAAAGACGGGTGATAGCCAGAGGAGTTGAAACAGCTTCTTTTAACGATCTTTACGCGAACCGGTCCGCACCGCCGGTGACAGATCGGTGTCACCGATCACGCGATGAAATCCTGCGCAAAAGTCTGGCGTGACCTGGCCGGCGTTGTTGCTCGCGTGATGAAGCGTCGCTGAATGACACCGGACCGTGAACCCGGAGACGGCACCGCGAAGAAATTAGGCAGGGCCGCGCGAAAGGGGACCGAATCAATGGGTCATTAGAGAGAAAATGACGCGGAATTAATTACCGCTCGTGTAAACGGCGAGCAAGGAATTCGCCGTCGGTTGTTAATCGACGCCGGCCGGCGGAGGCTCTAACGGTCCACGTGCTCTTTTCCGCCTTGAAGGAAGGCATTCCGGGTTTCATCTCGTATAGCTGTTTCTTCTACCGCGCGTCAATGAGTCTCGGCGGCGGAACGTATTGTTGTTCGAATTGCGGAGTCTATTCGTTTCATTTGTCGTAGGCGAGTTATCCGTCACGCCTGCTGCAAGCGAGCGAGTAGTACAAGCTACCGCGAAGATTAGTTTCTCTCCTCCCACCTGTCACGAATCAAACATCCGCTACATGTCACGAATATTTATGGATAATCAATTTATATCGACTTCTTTGTGAAGCCGTCCCGCGCGCTTTACGCTCCCCTTTTCCCATCGAGGATCGGCGCTTTTTTTTTTTTTTTCTCGGCGTGCCATTACGCTTTTTGTCACTCGGCTCCTTATCTTTTTAAGAGCTGTTTGTGAATTTGCGTGGCGAGTAAGGATAAACGCGTCGCGGGGCACAATGGGACCTGTCATCGCGTTTGATAGTCGTGCGGGCACGGATTCTCGCTGTTCTTCGCGCTTGTTAGTTTCTAAAACGAGCTTCAACGACGCAAACTGAGGCCTCGAATAGAAAAACTGAATCGATTGAACGATCAGCTTAGCGTATAGTGGCTATCACCGCGATTTGATATAGATCTCCGCGGAGAATTATCTTTTTGCTCACCGCTGTGGTAGTTTATTTTTCTTCCCAGAAACGTGTGTGCTCAAATAAAAATTAGTATAACTAATTAAAAAGCAGAGAGTAACAAATAAATTATTCTTTTGCTAATTCTCAATGTTCCGTTACAAAAACAGAAACGATAGTTCGTTTAGTGAACCGATGTGCCCGGATTCGATTAATCCGGATATTTTTTACGCCCTTGTCTCGTACGATCTTTGTAAATTGATATTAATCGCGATACCTTTGTGATCCCGGATCGGACTTCCTGTGCCACCCAGAGGTTCGCGGGGATTAAGATCAACGTCACCTGACCTGTCGTCGAGCGCCGGAACAGGAAGTCCGACCCATAGTATAAAAAAAAAAAAATCTTCCTTGTCATTCACCCGTGAACACGTGTGTGTCGCGATATTACAGCAGAAAAAAAACGTGCGTAATGTGCGTGATTTTTAAAAGCGCAAAGAGGCGTCATCGACTTCAATCGGTTCTGTTTTAGAATTTAAAACATCGGGCGCAAAATTCTCAAAAAATTTCGATAAATACATATTGAACAAATCTAAAAATAATAATACTAAAAAAAAAAAAAAAAAGATATTGCGAAAAGGAATAATAAATACAGTCGTAGCCGGAGGAGAGAAAATAAAGCACCGAAATTAGGTGGAACGTATCGAATTCTACTTGCCGGTCTTTCGTCACGCATTTGTCAAAATTCATCGCGGGCTACCCTCCTTACCTCTCCGTTTCCCTTGGCAACGGTTCCGGTCCCTTCACCCATGCGCATTGCTCATGATCCTCCCTCGGGATTCAACAGGTGGTACGCTGCTTCGTAGCCGTCTGCAGTGTCCCACACATCGTGCCCACGTAATCGTGCCGCACCATGGGTGTACCCCATGGGCACCGTATGTAGGAAGTACTCCTGACCCTTCATCCGCTTCACGTTCTCTCCATATGTATTCGTACGTGATCTTCGAACTCAGCAGGTTCCTCAAGAGAGTCTTGTTTTTTTTTTGTCTTTTTTTTTTACGGTGACCAAGACCTTTTTGATATAATTTAGAAGTACAAGGTGAACGAATTTAACAAGAAAGTTACGAACACGAACAAATTTCTCCGCGCAAATTTTGTAATAAACTAGAATTGCAAAAACCTACTCGCAGTCCTTAATCTTTCAGCTTGTTACGCGAATTCTTAATTTATTGTCTCCATCCCGGGAATGTTATCTAACTTTTTCCATTTTTTTTCTCTTTCTCTCTCTCTCCCTCTCTCTTAGTCTTGGCGATCTGTCTTCGGCGTCCGCTACTTACACGAAGTTAATGATGTTTCGTATAGCCAACGGCTCGGTTGAATAATAAATAAGACTTAAAGAAATATTTGCCTTCACGGTGTTTCACTTCGGGCTGATGCCTAACGAGGTGGCCGTCCACGAGTCACCCCTGCGTCTCGCGTTCGATAAATCGCGTTAGCGTGCGCATAAGTTTTAATAAAGCTCCTCTCGCATGCGTGACGTTCGGCGCGATCGACGTTCGGTGAATTTATAATATTGACATGGCAGCTGCCCACGCAGCAGCCCGAAGCGGAATTCGACGGAGGAACGAAATTCAAGGGGGAAAAAAAGAAAGAAAGAGAAAGAGAGAGAGAGCGTGAGAGAAAGAAAGAAAGAAAAGGGGAGGGAATATGTAAATCCAAAGGGCGCAAAGGATCTTCGTGATCTCTCTCGCACGGGAATTACGCGACGCGTGCTCGCTTCGCAACGTGCGTGTCTTTCCAGACGAGTCGTGGGTATAGTTCCGACTGGGCTAAATCCGTGCACGAACCGTGGAGCGGATGTTAGGCAACACGAGTGGCCGGCAGGTGCCACGACGTGGGTGTCGTTTTACGCCAAACTCGAGAGAAAATGCGTGCGGCCTTTCGCTTCCTCCATGCGGCTCCGCTTCTCGCTATCGTTCCTGCCTAACGCGCGGTAGAGGTGGACGACGAGGTGAAGAAACCTCGTAACATAGAAAGTTCATCCGCTTGCTTCATCTACGCGCCGGAGCAAGCTCGAGATCGCCGAATTTGGTGCGCGCTGCTCCTCTCAAATTAATTGCACGCGTCGTATTCTCGTTATTCGAAGCAGAATTTTCGTGCAGATCGAATTCAGGAAGAGAGTTAACTTTTTGGAAGAATATTAACGATTAATGTATTCTGAGATGTTATTCGAAATTCTATATCGAGAGAGTAGGTTTCAACGTCGCAAACTGCATGCTTTCTTCATTACGATAACACCGTGATTTTTTTTTTTTTTTATCTCGGTATTACGTCCGGAGTTACATGAATTTATTATTATTACTTCCGTCAAGAATTGACGTCCCACGAAGGGCTCCTCCGCGCTCCTTATGCCGTGACGATATTTACAATTTCCAATGGTACTTCGTATTCGGCCGGTGGTGATAAACATCGTGAAATCCGCATAGGTTTACGACGCGACGCCGCCGTCCCATGAATCGCGACGAAACGCCTCGGCGGTGGCGGCGACGCAAAAATCGCGCGGGTGGCCGCGCATACGTCCGACCGGTTATCGACGTTTTCGTCCCCTCGTTACGTGAGATATCGGGCTCGCATTCGCGTATCTTTCCGCGAGCCCGTCGCGCCGCGTCGAACAATCGAGGCAGCCGGCATAAAACGATTCAGTTCCCGGCGGTGCGACGGGGACGCGACACTTCGCGATGCCCAGACGGTGGGATTCTCGCGGTTTGTCGACCTCGAACGGCTCGACCTCTCGGTCATCTTCTCGGCGGTGCAGTGGGGAACCGAGTGATGGACGGGACAAGGTGGAAGATTTCCACGACGTTCCGAAGCACGCGCGCGCTCGAGTCGAGAGTAATAGTTTTCCCATTGAGAGAGAAGCCGCGCGCGGAGGTGGACCTGGCGTTTGTCTTATTAAAGGAAATATATTAATGTCGAGATGCATTACGTCGTACGTCTGCATCAACCTGTCGCGTCCGGGGCTGTAGACGAAGGTCCACGTGCGTACTCGCGACCGACGGCACGCACGCACGCACCGCACCGCCTTTAACGAGCGTTATTCAATAATATTCAAATTTAATGAGTTCCTCGTAAACAACATTAATGAACCCTATGGAATCGGGCGGTGCCGTCCGAGCACGCTAATTAAAATATAATGAGACGCGTAATTATTGGAGATCGTAAAGCATTCGCGGATATAACCGACATGCACGTAGGACGTTTGTATCTGCGTGATGGATCGTGGCACGCCTCGGCCGATGCACGCACAAAGAGAATATCGGGTTCGGAGGGAGGAGGATGGGAGGGGGGGCATCGACGAAAATGATCGTGCGATGAAGGATTGTCCAAATTAAAGGTGGGACGCGCATCAGCTTGGACGACTTCACGTCGAGAGCTCGTAATTTATATTTAAATCGATGTTAAATTATCAATGCCGGCTAATTACATCGATGTTGCGCTATTACAAGGATTCGAATTAACACGTAAGCGGAGAGTGGTCGGGCGAGCATGTAATTGGCAGCCGCGGATGAACGGGTTTTAACTGGATGCGCGCAACGATTGAACGTCACGATTTGAGGAAAATATTATATGACGCGTTAATGGACGCCGATAGGTATAGCGATAAGCCGAATGAGTTGTAAAGTGCGTGAATTTAATTGCGCAAACGAAGAAGAAAAAAAATATCACTGCTATATACCTTACTTAATTTATCATTTTTACGCGTTTATAATAATAAAAATAGCTGCACATGCCTATAAGGAATTCCGATCTTTATTCAAACATTTTATCAATTTTATTTTTAATTAACGAAACGAAGTCTGGTAATAAAATTTTATTATTTCATAAAGTAACTAAATTTTCATTGAAAAATTATTTTATATACACGTAACACGATTTATTTGCGTTTATTTATTCATTTAATCATTTATCAATTGCGTTTGGCTCGCGCATTGAAAGGGTACGCAGAAAAATCGCAGAAAATATCACCGAGCGGGTATCGCGGACGGTCGACAACGGAACGGACCCGCTCTCGTCGATTTGTGCGGCATAGAGCGATCCGTTAGGATCCCCGCGTAGCGGGATGACAGTTGATCGCGCTGAAACAATGAGGCCCCAAGCTGTCAGGACAGATGGGAAGGAAAGGGTGAAAGGATGAGGGGAGCCGTCACGATGGTACCTGCACAATATGTGCGTGGCGTGGGCGCGGACCGCCTGCCAGGGTCTCAACCTGCTGAAACTCGTTTCGCGGTGGGTCCCCGACGAGGGCCGCTGCGTACGTTGGACACGTACGTCGGTCGCGTCGGCTTCCGAGGACGAAGGGCCCCTGTTGGGGCAACGCGGACTCCGGGGAAGATGTAAGAGCGGCGAGATCCAGGATCCACGGGAATCGGGCGTCCGAGCACGACGGCGGCATATAAACCAGGATTACGGGAGACACGCGGAGCCGTAATTCTCGAGAGGCCCGACGCGCCTCGCCACCGTGGAGCCCATCGGGGCCCTTGTCTCGGCGTTAAAACGCGCTTAAAAACTGCCTTGTCTCCCCCCCCCTCCCCCTCTTTCCCGCCCTCTCGTGCATTTTTTTTTTTTTCTTTTCTTTCTCCCATTGCACCAAGTTCGAAACGGAGCTCCGCAAACGAGATCTGATATCTGCGCATACCATCCGCGGGGATCAACCTTCCGCGCGCCTTCAGCAACAGTGTTTCGTTTTGTACCGATTTGCGAGAGCCGCCACTTCGCCGGCTGCGTGCATGACGCGTCTTGTCCCGATACTGAAATGCGTTAAAAATCGCGCACATCACGCGGTGTCTCCGGAGCCTGATCTCCGCGCGAACGACTTCTCGCGCGCTTCCTTAATTCTTTCTCATTTTACGCCTCGCGCGCTTCGGGGGCCTCCTTTGTCGCCCGATATCAAAACATGCGACACGTAACGCCCAACATGACGGAGGTGGGCCCGAAGTACTCGGGGGATCAATGTCAGGCTCATCACAATGTATTCGTACGCACCATTGCCGTTCTGTCTCCGTCTCCTCTCCGCGAAATTACAATCTCACGAAAATCGTGACACGACGACAGCTAAATGGGCTCGAAATGAACGCGCCCCGGTCCTCGTGTCCCCGGCGATGCACATTTCGCCCGTGCCATTCTCAGACGCGTTTTGTGCGACCTTTTTTTTTCCACGGCTCGCCCGAAATTACGAGAGCTCGATGGGGGCACCGAGGCCCCGACACGCGGGTGTTTTGACGGCCGCGGTTCACGGATGAGGTCAGCCCGGTCTCGCTTTCTCGAAAGGCCGGGCCTCGTCGCGCCGCGCTCGCGAGGAACAAGCTCCGTCTTCCCCGTGTCTCGCGGCGAACGGCGATGGGAGAGAAGAAGCGGGAGGACGCGGCTCGTAATGACCCATCTCCGACAAATTACCACTCGAGTGGCATTGTGTGCGAGCCCCGGGCCGATGTGCCCTCTCCTCCTTCTCATCTACCCATCTTCGCCCTTAGGTCGCGGATCCATTGACGCGCGATGCGTCTGATTTTAATGTCTACGTACCGTGTTCCCACGTCGCCTGCGTTGTCATTACATAACGATGCAACGGCGCTAATTTCTCCGAGGTGGAGCCGCTTGTACGCGACAGGACGCTGCATCGCGCCTATCTGCGTGATGTAATGTGGGAGAATATGCCGTGTGAGACGTAATTGGCGAAAAGTGCTCGAATTGGCCAGACGAGGGTCTTCGGCTGTACGTTTAATTAGTCTGCAAAATTAATTATTTCTCTCGCGTCTTTTTTTTTATCTCTCTCTCTCTCTTCTCCGTTATTAAGTGTAATGCAAAATAAATGCCAGCGAGCAAACGTGTAGCCGTTCCATATGGTCGTATAATTAATTATTAATTTCTTATTTATTACAAAGCTACAATAAAGTTGTCATAAAATATAAATCACGCGGGGGACTTATGAAACGTACGAATAAATTATTATTATAATTATATATATTTTTTTATTTTATTTTATTTTATTTTTTTTTATAACGACAGATGCATCGTTGCAAAAATTAGCAAGGTGAATACGAGCAGCGTTTAAAGAGAAAACTTTAAACTCGCGTAAGATTTTACGAGAACACGCGCACACACGCGATCAGCTGAACACTTTTGGGCGCCATATCCCACACGCTGCTTTGCATATCTAATGAGCGGTCACTTGTGTCGAAATTTATGGTAATCCATGCGTCTTCTCGGCGAAATTAACGACAACTTACCAACCACAAGTGGAATGCGCGCGTGTTTCCGCGATCTGCATTTTTTTTTTCACCGCACAACCGCTCGGCTCATTAATGCGATGCCAAACGCGATTCCGTATATACTGTCATTATATAAAAATTATTTTATATAAAAAAAACAAAAGTTATAAAACGTATCTATCACTTTCGACGTAAAATTTCCTGCAATTAAGCAAGTGCATTCTAATAAGGTAATATTTATCTGAATTTTAAGAACTAGTCTCTCTAATACAATCCAATTTAATTTGGGTCGCGGCACAATTTCGATGGGAAAATATCGCGAAGAGAATTTTATTAAGGCCCCCAAGACGCGCTTTTACGCCATATATGAACCGCGGAGTATACGCCGAGGGCTAATTGAGAAATACTGACGTGCATCAGGATGCACCGAGGAGAGGCAAAAAGTGCGAAGAGTCCGCTTCGCGCGATAAATACGATTGCGGCCGACAAATTAGCCATAAAATCGGCATCCTCGCCGCGCGCCAAGGCTACACGCACGATGCGCCCGGCCTTAAGTCACTTAATTCCGTTCGTAACTCACCTGTTTTCGCGTGTATCGCCCGAAATTTTAACTTATGCCAGCCATTATCCCACCTACCGTATCACGTAACCCGTCCGGCAGAATAATTGTCGCGCCCGCGGTAGGACGGGAGGTGCGGAAGCCGACGCAAGTATTCGCCGCGCGTGCTTTCGGCGAATCGTGAAAGTTTCGTCCACCTTGGACGCAGGATCTGCAAAAGCCGTGGGGTCAATAATCGATCGGCGAACGGAGGAGCACTTCTTCGAAGAGCGAAGAGAGAGGGAGAGAAAAAGACGGTAGATTTTTTACGAGATTACAAATATACGGAACATGAAGAACGGAATTCCACCGGAAGATTCTCCTTTATCCCTTAACGCGGAAACGGCCTCCCTTTAGGCACTTTATGTTCGTTACGAGACTGACATCGTTATTTCGTGCAATTCACGGACCGCCCAAGGTACACGCCGGGTCTCGCTTGCGAGGAGCGGATTCCTCCCGCCGCCAGGAGAATATCGACGCGCTCCGAAGAGTGCATTCGGCGCGAGCTGCGGAATGCGCCGGTCGCGGTATGCGCGTTGCGCTCGTACGCGAGAGGAAAACGCGGATGAATCATCGACGGTGGGTCGTGCTTACTGAACTTGCGAAACACGAGTTTCAATGAGCATTTTTGTGATTTACTGCGCTGGGTGTCTCGGTCCGCCACGCGGTTGCATGCGAAATTCGCGGTTTCATTGCGAAGTAACTCGTTTTGTAAAATTTTTTTTTCTTTTTTTTTTTTTCAAAGAACGAACGTATCGAATATGAGCGCGAACTTTCTCTACATGGTTCAGACTCCTCGTTGAATTTGGCGTGAATGACGATCGTGCGCATGCAGAGCTTTATGCCGCAGGGAACGAAGAATCGAGGAGTAAAAGTTTTTATTACGATTCATCCGAAATATTGACTCAACTACAAGATCGAATTGTAAAGCATCTTGATCGACGGGCAATATATAGGCCTGCCAAATTTTATTTTAATATTTATTCGACGTTGCTTCGTCTATGCAGGCTCCGAATTTTGTTGTATAAAAAAAAGAAAAAAAAATAGAGATTATATTCGGATAAATTCAGATCAGCAGTTTTGCGTCACCTTCCTGCCGTCTGGTCGCGGTCTCCTACGCCCACGCGATTTCTCGAGAGCGCGGGTTTACAGGTGCGGCCGGCAACCTGTATCTTCGGTGCGTGCGTGCGTGCGTGAGCGTACCCGAGCCGCGCGAACGTGCATTCTAAGGCGCGTAGATTACGCACGCGTGATACACCGAGGAGGTCTCGTTACATTTCGAGAAGTCGGGCGATGACGCCGTTTCGACTTTCACGTCGGAAACGCTCCACTAAGAACACGCGAATATCACGTGCTTAAAGTATGCCTCCATTGTTAAGCGAAATACTTCAGGCTTAGGCGTGAAACGAGATGACGATTGACGCAATAACGTGAAATCGGAAGCTCTAAAAAAAAAAAAAAAAAAAAAGGGGCGCCAGAGAATCGGCAATAACTCCGTTAAAAACTGTTATACACGCGCAGAGACTTAAGCGTGTGGTGCAAGTATTTAATTTTGTCCACGCGCATTTTGTCGCGACTCGAGGAACACCGCGAACTGATCGTAACGTAGAACTGGCAAATTATTTCGAAGCCTCGTAATAAATCGCGCGAAACAATTTCGAGGTTTTCCGAATAAAAACTTCAAGTCTTTTCCTTTCCGTGGCTCCTTCATGACGGGTATATAAGTATGTTGCCCCCACGTGCGATTCGTGTGGCGTCCGGCGGCGGTGCCTAACGTGATTAAGTAACTACCAGTCGTAAAGCCGCGGTGGGATAATCTGTACGTGTTCGTGTGTATATATCCGTGTAAACGCATAAATTGCCGGATATTTAAGATAGCGCGGCATTATTCGGATAGCTCTGGTGATGGCCGCGCGTAAGTTACTGCTGGGCCACCTAGGCGGACCACGGGCCACGCCTCGGCCCACCAAAAACGGTCCTTTATAGCCACGGGCATGGGCACAAAACGTGCGTTTTATAGGGACTACAACGGCAGGAACGGGCAGATCGACGCGTGCGAGCTATCATGCTCCCACCGGACGCGTCTTGGATTAAAAGGGAAATCGACGCGCCGTCGTTCTATTTCCTTCCACCTCCGGGCGCGATAGACGGTTTTATGGAGGCACGAAGGTGGTCCCGCTATCTTCCGTTTCTCGCGAGACAACCCGGTATCTTTTTCTTTTTTTTTTTTTTTTTTTTTTTTAAACTTCTTAGGTTCGAGTGAGGTGAGATGTTCGTCGTTAACTATGGTGTTCTTGACAACGACAAGGTGTTCGGGAAAATAAGATGGACGATGCAATGCTCGGATCGAATGTGCACTTGTAGCCCGCGCAGATAACGAAATCTTGATAAACTTTGTGATAATAAAACGTAGCGATGTGAATTACAAATACTTTCCTTTAGAAACCGATTAGAAACCGATAAGATATCTGCCTTTTCTAATTTCACTTCATTCAACTCGGTAATGAAAAATTGATTTGGCGTTCGACATCGTAAGCTCGCTGTTGTCGATGAAAATCGGAATGTATCAAGACGTTGTTATTTGATATTCTATTGAGGCGGATCTCTCGAGGAAAAACACGTTTTCAGAGAGCAAAGACACGGCTCGCTTCGATTCTCCAAACGCGCTTTAGATTGTAGCTCACAACCGAGTTAGTTAGAATCCGAGACGGCGTAGAGACGGTAATTTACATGACAACGAAATTCTTCTAACCCGCTTCTGACCTCCCTTATCGCGATCTCCCGCGATTCTTCCACATTTAAAGGTACGGCCAATGACCCGTGCACCTCTCGCCGCCGCTCGGTCCTCCCGATACCGCGTGACTATCGAGGAAGGTGGCAGAGACGCGGGGCACAGGTGCCGCGATTTCGATCGTATCAGGCCACCGATCATTGTATCGAGAGGATCGCTCCGACGAATTTCCATAAAACGTCCGCGTGATATACGGTATTGTCCACGGTCGCTCTTATCCCCGCTGTAGCCCCCGCGACCCCGCCCAGTATCAAGATCGAGGAGGCACGGTATATCGTTTCGATCCACGTAAATAATGGATTCGAGAACTTGAGAATCTTCGGTCGTACAGCACGCGAATCGTAGACCCGTCTTCTTCACGGCTGCATCTTGCGGTTAAAAAAATAAAAGAGAACACGGAAGAGTAACAATGGTCAGCAACACCTACCTTTACGTAGATACGTGTTTTTTTTTTTTTTTTTCAGGGAGAGAATTTTTTTTTTTGTTATTTGCAAGGTGATTATAAAGAATTCTGACGCGGTGAAAAGGAATTCGAGGTTTGACAAGCCGGTAATTTTATTTATAGATTTCTGTCCCGATTAAAGTATCGATGTTGTATTCTCGTGTCTCAAATTCCGAAAGATTGGGAAAGACGTCGTGCTGACAGTGATAAATGATTCCCGCAATAGTAATTAACAGTATCACAGCTTCTACTAGAGCACTGACGATCATAATGAAAGAAAGTGAGCGACTTGATAAGCGACTTTCTCTCCCGGACGAATGTTTCTCGTTGACAAGCATAGTTCATTCTTCATTACGGATCGTATATGTGACGAGTAGAGTCGTTTCTCTCGGCCGGGTTTCTGGCAGGTGATATACTGCGACCGAGTGATTCTACAAAAGCCCCGAGAGTCTCGCTCGTTATGCCTAAATAATTCTTTTTTCTGTTCTCCGAACCGGGGCGGAGATAGAAGGGCAGGGAAGAAGAAACTCACAGATACAACCTGTCCCATGCATCTTGCGAGCAGGGACGCTTCCGTCAGCATCTACGGATTCATTAGAGAACAATAGGATGATGAGTGCAGTCCGTTCGTTGTAGCTAACTGCACTTGCGTAGCACCGCGCCGGGCATAAAAAGATTCTCAGAGTAGCAACGGAAACCTTGAGACGCGAACAATGGAGAAGAGAAAGAGATACACGGTTATATATACGAATTTATATAGATTGCTTTTAAAAAATAATTTTTAAATAATATTTTTTTAATATTATTATTTTAATATTATTAATTTTAATATGCTTTTAAATAATAGTTTTTAAAACTGTACGCATTAGGGGAATCTTGTGTCAGTCGCATTTTTTTGTGGAAATAAATGACCGACTCTCGAAATATACAACAGAAATATTGAAATCGTAAAAGAATAAAATTATTAAATTAAATAATGATAAGCCGTATAATAAATGGACAATAAATAAATCCTATATTGCACTGGGAGTTCTATTAAATAAACGATACTAGCCGGTGTACAAATTTCCGTGGCACTGTATATTGTGCTTGCGATAACTAGGTAGATATTTCAAATAATGCATCGATTGCCAAGCACCTACGAACGCGAGTACACACGCATGTGCACGTATTCCTTTTCTTTCTCTCTTTCTCTTTCTCTCTTTCTTTCCCAGCCCTCTTTCTTTTTTGTCGTCCGTGCACAACGAAGTGCATACTGAGAAAAGGGCACGTAGAGGAGTATGTAGATGCAGGACAATGCGGTCCTATTAACGAGATCAAACGATACACGAGGACGACCGCCGTGGTCCGGTACCGTGCTCCCGCCAACCAGGGATGCATTCTCGAGTGCAATTCTCGGTTGATGCGCGTGACCTCATGATGCAATTAATTTTTGACATTTTTGTGGCTTTTATTAAAATAAGGTTTATTAAAATTCAAAATAATTATGAAGAAAATTAATGAACGCTATTTTTAATTGATATATTAAACGCACATAAATGTAAATATTAAAGCTTATTATATATAAAGCTTATTATAAGTTTTGTCGTTTGGTTTTGTCTCTGGAATTTGCTTTATGCGGGATATTGTGCAATCTATATCGCGAAATAATTTATACACAATTTATACGTAACTTACAACGTTGAAGGCGAGTGATTTGTAGAAGAGTAATGTAATAAGTACCGGTTGAATGAAACAATTCGTGCGAATCGACATCCTGCGGCCCTGACAATGATAAGACTGCAGCACGACAGTGGTGGCGTTACCGAGCACCAAGGATTTACGGAGGCGACAGACCGATATACCACATCGTACCCTGAACTCTCGTGCTTCCTCTCTCGATCCACTTTGCCATACTCTTTTCCTTTGCGAGATGCCACGCTTCTGTTATGGGTACGATGCCGCTGCAGTTAAAATCGTTAAACTATTCCTTTTTCGTAACTTAATATTTTTAAGCGATTAAATACTTCAGTAATTAAAATAATTATATATAAAAAAATTGGTGTTACGCTTGAATTAGCTAATTAATCCATTCTGTTGTTGCCGTTTATTAAATTATATATATATTTTTTTTGTTACCAGCATCTCTACATTAATATTTTGCATTTCATGTTACAGTCACCGGCAGAACAACTCCGTACAACTCCGCTGAAGCTCATGCAGATCGGTGAGTCGGATTAATTTTTTTTATGATTTGTAATTGGGGTCTGTTAAAGAATAGCGCGCGAGTAACAAGCCATGGTTTCTTCTAGTTAAATTAAAAATTTAAAAAAGAAAGAAAGAAAGAAAAAAAAATACAAAAAGAATATATCTAAACCCGGAATAAGCGTTATTCAATATCGCATAGCAGTGCCGTTATTGTTTTCTTGCGTAAGTGCATCAAGCTGGAGCGGCGGGCTTAAACTTGCGAGCCAGGAAAATAGCGGCGTGACGACGAAGGACATGAGCGAACCACATTGCTTTAATTTGTTGCACGTCCGGCAAAAATGTTAATGCCCGTCGGCCGCTCGTAACTCAGCCCCAGCTCTGGGGACCTACTGTTCCCCTCTAATCTTCACTTCTTCTTACCGAAGTGTCCCCCTCGCCCTCTCTCTCTCTTTCTCTCTCGTCCTCGTACTCCCTCGCGCGCTACATGGTTGTCCTTATCTGCGGTTTTATGTTTGGCTTTGCGTTTTAACCACGTCCATTCGCGACGGAGGTTGAACGCGAAGATGCGAGAGGACGCGTTGGGTTTTAAGTTTTACGAAAGGCTAGTCGAGTGACAGGTTTATTCTTCGGGCGTCCTTCGCGCGCAGTATCTCGTACCGTCGGATTTGCGATCGTCCGTCGACATATACGGAAATTAAACCGCAATAGAATAAAAAGAAAAAAAAAAAAAAGAAAAATGTCCATTCGAATCGACTAACGAATCCGCTAATACTTTGAAGAATTTATTTTTATTTATGCCACTCCGTACTAGCGAGAAGGCTAGCAGGGTTAAAATTCTAAGTGACGTTACCGTAAATTATTTCATTCTATTTTTTTTTTCGCAACTTTCTCATAAAAATTATCCTGAAGTAACGATGAATTATTTATAAACTGCTGGTTAGTACACGACAACTTTATTCCTAATAACGCGCTCGCACCGGTATCGATAACGTAATGCGCGTAATAATGTCCCAGGTGTAAGTGCTGAAACGTTCATAATTTTCGTCCGATATCTTAGAACCGCGCGGAATCCCGGGAGATGCGATACCGCGATATTTACCGCGCGAAACGCCGCGCTAAGTGTGATACCCGGACCCCGGGGCCTAACGTGACGACGGGATAAAACCAGGTCGCCGTGATAATTTACGTCGCGGTTGCACCGTGAAAGGCTCCTAATCGTTTGGCGTTTCGAAGTGCGGGACGAACCGTTTTTCGTAAGATTGCAATTTTTTCTTTCTTTTTTTTTTTCCTTCTCTCCGTCGTACTTCCGATACACTTGTCGCGCCCACTTTCCCGGGTGCATTTTCACACGAGCGGCCTGTGGGAAACGCTCCCGCACGCCGCACCCAGCGAAGTAACAGGCTCCTGCCGACTCTCGTAGGGCGACATATTAAATAAAAAAAAAAAAGTCGGAGGGCTTCCCTTCCGCAAACACTCGCTCTCCTCGGCGCAGCGTCTCTCCACACGTGTGAGAAGAAAGATGACTCCGTTATAAGTATAATCGAGGAATATTGATAAGTCCAAGTCCCGCCTCGGTTTAATTCTAAATTCGTCAGAACGCCTGGCTCGCGAGATGTCCGCGCGATTTGTCCCGGGATTTATTTGAGACGCAGCTGCAATCCTCGCATTATGCGGACGGCGTAATAAATATCTACGGCGAATTTCTTGCCGCGGCGGAAATAAAGCGCGTTTAATAAGATTGGTTGGAGATGCTGGCGAAACGAGATCGTTAGCGACGGGCTCGGGAATGTGGCGCGGAGGAAAGTGACTAGATTACGAGACGCGAACACCGTCTCGAGACGTCGTATCTCATTAAATCGTTTCTTAATCGTGGGAATCGCGGATATGCACGTATTTTGTGTTATACGCATCTTCGATTAATAACGCCGCGGGGAAAACTCGCGTGTTCGACTGGCGCGACCGTTATTTTTGTCCGAGTGACTCGGTGAGATCGAGTGAATGAACCCGACGATTTGATAAATTTTAAAGGGATGAAACGCGACAAAGCGAATCGAGAGGGTAGCGACCGAGCCACTTGATTTTTTTTTTCTTTGTTTTTCTAATGGTTTACTTTAAATATTATTTTATCTACTCGAGACACATCCTCGACGCTCCATTCACGCAGTCGGCTAAATATTGTCGAAGCCCAATCGTTTTACTACTGTTCATTAAGCGGTTGAACCGAGTCTTTTTTTGTCGTCGACTTTATCTCTTGGTTTTTCTGCCCGTTTCCGTGTATTCGGCCAATACTAGTCGCTCGCTGTTGACAAAGAGTACCCTTTTAACGACGCTCAAAAGTAGTAGAAAGCAAAGGAAGAGAAGAGGGAAAGAGAGAAAGAGAGAGAGAAAGAGAGAAAGTCGAGTAGGCATCGATCATAGGTCACAGATTACATCTGTCGCTACGGAAACGACTGTGCACCCGCGACTTCCGTTCCTCAGTGTCACGTTACCATTCCGTTCGGTTAATATACTCCGAGGTCATTGGTTCTGCTTAAACCGTTGGGAACGACGATTCAGTGACTCGAAACAAGTGTGCCGTTTATAATCTTGATAGGAGAGAGGGAGGATTTATAGTCACGGTCGCGCGTTTTAATCCCGTGCGACTCGAAATTCGAACAGAGAAATTGTACGGTCAAATAAAGATTCGTAATTACTAATATGTTAAACGATTCTGTGGCGTTAAATTATTATTTTTTTTTTTTTTTTGCGGTTTATTAGTTCCCGCCTTGTCTGCCAGCCGTGTTTTCGGCGGCTTTCTTTAAAGAATATCGAAAATATGGTAATTGATTGGACAGGCGAGGCTCATCGACCGCATTCAAGTGTGCATCATACGTGGTGTGAAAGACGTTCTTCGACGTAGATCGAAAATGTATCGGCGCCGATAACGATGGCCGAACGTTGACAAAGAACGCTATCTGAAATCTGTTTGGGACGCACTGCATACCGCATGTCGAGTAGGCTGCATAAATGCATTTATTTCATGGCCCGCGATAGCGCTTCTGCTCCAGGGAGAACTCGACGGAGATGAAGAAGGTCTTTCATCTCAGCTCTCTATTAAAAATACACCGGGACAGAAATATATTTGAATTAACCATAAGCTTCACCGGCTTGGGTCAACTCCGCCGCGACGGTCGAACACAATCGTCTTTCAGGCAAAGACGTCACCGATATCGTATACACAAATTATGTAAAATAAAATATTAAAAAAAAAAGAAAAAAAAAATTAAAAATAAAAATAAAACTAAAAAATTAACATTTCGATTATATTGTAATAAATATTTGCGCGAATATGGCGCAATGGCCGAGCTGAATAGCCAGAAAATTTAGCTGACGCTCCTTAGAATAATTAAGATCTCTCGTTAAATCGTGAGACGAGTCGCTTCATCGGTTGGCTACATAAAACACATTCCAAGTAAAGATGACAGGTTCGTAGACACAAGGCTCTCAGTTCGACTAGTTCATTGCACGCACAGTGGGTCATTGTTATCTCATTGGCGGCCCTAGCGTCTCCCTTTAGCAGCCGGATATATTATTCTCGTTGGGCGAACAGGTCCTTTAGTGAAGATAACGGCGTGGTGGGCGCCGATGGAGTTGCATTCACAGTGCATTCCCCGAAGATGCGTGACGCGCTCAGAATCGTAATGTGTGTTCCACTTGTATTTCTCTCTCGGCAGGTTCATCGCCCAAGACGACCAACGAGAGAAAAGGATTCGGCTTTATCGCTCAGGAATTTTTCAGCGGTAATAAATTCGTTGGTTGGGGTACGCGTTTGTCGAATACGCATATATTTCCAGTTTACGAGAATACCTATTTATATCCTTATTTATGACGTTTTTTTTTTTTTCTTTTTCTTTAAAGATCGGAAATCAAAAGACAAATACCGAAGATAAAGAGCAGATAGAAATCTTCAATTTTAACCTTTTTATTTTTAATTTCGACTTTATATGCGCACGTTTAAGATAAATACAACAGCTTTTCGTCGTAGCCTCGTTATTCTTTCAGCTCCTTCCAACTTTAGTTATTTGCAATATACTATACGCACTCTTTTATAAGCGTAATATTAATTGTGGTATGTCGATGACAGGGGGAGAAAAAGAAGCACGCCGGGGGAGGGCCCACCGCCGCAGAAAACGTAATTAATTCCCTCTCTTGACTTTTTTTCGATGGGTGGGACGCAGTCAATTTCTCTTGATACCGTAAGCCAACTTTGGTCCTTTATTCCTTACGCAAAGTAGTTATTAAATACATACGCAACAGGCGCACAAAGAGCGACCTCATTTTCCTTCGCAGCCAAAACAAATTGACCGCTTGAAAAATATCAATAACTGTTCCTGATCCAAATCTATATTTATCGTACGCGCGCGGTACACTTCGGCGTGGCTGCTGAAAAGAAGTGCGACGATGCGCGGCCAAGCTCCGCCGACAATCGGGATGAATGGGCGAATCGTACAGCGACAATCGTAGCGACCATCCTTTCTCGCCGGACACCGGACAGGTTTCCGCCGTCTCCCTATTTCGTTCCGTAAAGTTTGCCTTCGCCCGAACCCTTTGTAAATATTTTCAACGTGGATGATGAACGCCGAATTAAACGAGCATTAATTATCGAGCAAGCGCGCGCCGCGTAGGCGTGATTCATGGGTTTGAAAGGAGCCTATGGCTTTCTTTCCTTCTCTCTTTCACACGATCTTGGACTCCGTTCCTTATTGCTTTCCTCTTCTTCGTGATTTCCACCAATCTCGCTTTTTTCTTCCGCGGCTGATCTTCGCGATAAATGACGATAAAGACGCGATAAATTAAAATCATTTAGCATACACAATTTATCAATGCGAGATTTTAACGACTCTACTTCCGATACTGAAATATTATTCTCGATTCGGGAAAAATTTTTAATTATTAATTTTTTTAAATATTTTTTTTTTGTAAGTATTTGCTGCTTTATTAAATTTGATAAACAGAATTGTTCGACTCGGTGATGCAGACGGTAATTATGTTAAACCTCGATAAACAGAGTTTTCTATCTAAGCGTACCGATCTGAAAGAAGTCATGTATCATCTTCACCCGCCACGTTGCATCGTCTCGCGAATATGATTTAACTAAAATGAAAACCAGGGATGAATTTATCCCGAAGACGTGCTCGCGACGCAGCGGCGTGCGGCAAACGCAAA
The DNA here is from genome assembly GCF_019399895.1 of Cardiocondyla obscurior. Taxonomy (NCBI): domain Eukaryota; kingdom Metazoa; phylum Arthropoda; class Insecta; order Hymenoptera; family Formicidae; genus Cardiocondyla; species Cardiocondyla obscurior. Next base: position 3,447,413 of record NC_091880.1, on the reverse strand, counting down.
TGCGTTGCGACATCGAGCGTCTCGTCGCCCGGCAGCGCACGCATTTTTCCTTTCTTTTCTCTTCCTCCTCCTCCCCCTCGCGGCCCCCTTTCTCCATCGTTCACCGTCCCCTTGTTTCGCGTGTAACCGACTGGCCCCTCCGGTAAACTGTCCTCATGTCAGCACCATTTTGCCCGCTCCAAGTCCGCGCTAACTTAACACGAAGCTACGTCGATACACGTGACTGCGGCCCATCCCACATCTCGAGATAGTGTCTTAGCTTACCTAATCAACGGGGCACCTGAATGATTTGCGTTCTAATCGGCCAGCGAACTCTCCCTATACCGCGTATATCGATTCTGCCGCGCGTCACCCACCCTCCGCTATCTTTCACCGTTGTTCTCTCGATAACTCTCTCTCTCTCTCTCTTTCTTTCATTTTTTTATTTCTCTCTTTCCTTTTTCCTCTTTCTCCGTTTGTTCACTCGTAACGCTGTTACGTAATCCACGCGACGCCCTAGCACCACGTGGGTGGAGAACACGGAGGAAACGTCCGGCTGTTGGAAAACGTACGACTTAGCCGCCGGTGAAAGAGCACCATGAACGAACAATCTGTGCTTGGTTTTGAGTTACCGCGAGTGCAGGCCATCAGGTCCGTAGAGAGATCCTTACCGGCCTTCGTTAGTCCAGATTTATTTATAACGAAACAGGAAATTCTACCGAGACATGCGCGCCTTTGAGCGCCTCGATATTGTAGATAAGTTATCGCCGTACAATTTGTATTTAGGACGAATAATGACAAGCGAACGAGGCGCATATTCGAGATAAAAATTAAAAGAACAAAAAATTCTATTATCATATATTTCTATAAATAAGAGTGAATTTTAATTAAGAAAAAAATATTGATATAATAAAATTAAAAGTAAAAAAATTAATAAAGGAGCAAGGTATCGCATATTTAAATCTGCGCCCCGTACCGGAATAACTGTATTTAGATCGTGGTTAATAATCAGCCCGCGTTGCGGTTACCCAAGAAATAATTGTCAACCGGAAGATAGGCGAGTGGACGAAAAATGTTTATTAAAATTGCACGTAACGGTGACGTCGCGTTTTCTGCTCAGGTGGTTACATCGTGATGCAAAGTCTCTCCGTTGGATCACGTCTACGTGAAACCCGATGGTGTATGGCACAAGTCTCTTAGCGGCTATCGCGGTACCGCAACGTGATCAGGGATGCGGCAGGTAAAAATTCTTCCTGACACATTCGCGTCCATACGTATGACTCCTTAAGGTTGAGTAGATAATCATTACAGATACCGCGGTGAGATAACGCACGGCGCAGGCCAGCCGATGCCGGCCGCGGTCTCATAATTTGCAGAATCCACTATGCAAATTCGCGTTATGCAGGCTTATTACTTCACAAGACGAAATGTCACCTCTAGCTATAGTATATACATTACGCGTGGAAGGTCGGTACAAATTATCACTCTTTCCTATCCCCTTTGTCAGAAATGTCTTTTAGTCACGCAAGTCTAACGAGCGAGAAACATAAATTTCGCAATTATAAACTAATGCTTTTCACTCGGAAGATTTTGTCATTCCCCATATTTCCCCCTCCGCCCTCCTCCCACCGTTACATTTTCATCTTCGGCCTCATTAGCATACGCGCGCTAACGTAACATGCGAGCGTGAGGTGCTCGTTTGCATGCTATAATCATTGCTTTTCTCAGGAAACTCCTGGCGAGCGGGAGTAAGATATTTAGGACGTAAAGCAGTCAAATGCAGCATTGATTGCCGATGATAATCGTTTACAGATACGGCATTAATATTATTCGTACTCGTATCGATCCTAAGCGTAACGATTTTTACGAGTCACTCGTTCACGTCGCGAATCTATATTAAACTCGCTGAAATTTATTTCCACCGGCGTAATGTGATTGCGATATAACGCGCTGTCCAAATATAACATTTCTCATTATTTTTGTAACGATCTCATAATTTCGCGAAGATAAATGGCGGTGTTTGCGACGCGGTTTTTTACGCAACGCTCCGCTCGTAATATGTTTTCGTGCGCATTCGCTTCGTCGCCGAGGAAGATATACGCGCGTTTCTTTCGTCCTCCGAGAATCGATTCCGCGCGAACGATTTCTTCGTCGCCTACCATCTCGTCTTGCGCCTTTGTGCTGGCGCTCTTAAATTTTCGTTTCTTCAAAGCATACCCGAGAGAGTCCCATGCTCCGGGGGGGTACGTAAAAGGTACGAAGGTATTCCCCTTTCACCATAAAACGGGCTACGCGCACGGAAATTGTGCACGATCGTTATTTACACCACTTAGCCAGGCCGCGAACGCCGCGAGAGCCAAAAAGGTCAATCGTCTCGCTGCTACTAGCCGACAATAGGCACTAGTCATCGTTTTAAATGATATTACGAGCCTCTAAGGCTCGGTATTCAATACTAATGAGCGCCGCGAAGAAATTAGCCTTTGACATTCCAGTACAACTAAAGCAAACGTTGTAGTATTTCATTAATAATTAGATACATGATTAGGCTCTTAAAGAGTAACGTTAATAGGAAGCAAAATGTCTGTGACGTAATATATTTTTTTTCCACGTTCCTTACAGATTATTAATAACGGAACGGTAACGCGATATCCCATTGTTCACTTGCACTTTTGAAAAAGACGGAAAATAAATTCAACGCAGTTGCCGACCAAGAAATATGATCCCCAATGCAACGTTACGCGTCATTAATGTCGCTCCCTTTCCTCCCCCTTCCCCTTGTTTCGGTTTCGTTACTTAATCAGTTTGCGATCTCGCTTTTCAAGCCGCGAGTGGCCGCGCGCATCGAAGGTACGAAATTGAAACGTCAGCCAGTTTTCCAGAAGCGGCCGGCTCTTCATTATGTCGACGCGAGGCCCTTATCGAGTATTCGACCCGCGGAGGAGCGCTCTCTCTCTTTCTCTCTCTCCTCTCTCTCTCTTTCTCGCTAAGCGCGAAGGGCGCACCTCGGCCGACACGCTGATAAATGGTTTGGGACATGCGATTCTTCGTGATCCCTTTGAAAAGCCACGGACGATAGATCTTGCCCGCTTTAGGAACGAGGGCTGTATCTTAACCGCGTCTCTCTCTCCTTGTACAGAGCGGCGACGACGATGCCGGAGCGCTATCGGTATGTCCTCTCACTCCTCGAGGGGGGGAAAGAAACGAAAGGGGGCTTCAAGCGGGTGCCGAGAGCGAACGAAGCGGCGGGGGCGGCGGAGCAGGGGAAAGCGGTTCGGTGCACAGGTGGTTAAGGCTGCCAAGGTGGATGTATAAAGGAGGACTGGAGCCTCTCGCGTGAGCCTGGGGCTCCGAGTGCTCGCGTACACATGTAGACATCAGATACCACGCGTGGCACCAGTCACGACAAGACTCAGAATCTTCAACGCTGCTGGACGCGCGAGGCAGCGGAATTCGGAAATAAAAAAAAATATTATCGGCGACGATTGCGAGGTAACGACGTGGCGGCGTCTCTTGATAGCCGCGACAAAGCTGTGCCTGACCGTTTAAGCGCGTGAGGTCACGCTAATTGTGTATTGTTGTAGGGTGAACGTATGCGCGCTGAAGTATTCCAGAATTATTTAACGCTTTCCGACTGAGTGAATACAATACGCTTAAAGTAAAAGAACCGTTATGGTAGATGGAAGCTTACGTGGTATTACGTTATTGCATAGAACAATATAAAAAATAAAAAACGCAGGAGAATATACTGTGTTTTGATTAGACTCATTACGCACTTTCTTTGTGCCATTGTTACGTGAGCGAGGTGGCCTAATATGGTCGACGCGGCTGTGGCGTGAACAAGCGTTTGATCCGAGAGTTAATTATTACGATAGAGACAAACACCAGGCACCGATCTCAATTTGGCGTACGATTAAGTACTACGGGGAAAAAAAAGAAAAGAAATGAAACTAATTACGCGTAATCTATCAATTCATGAGACGCAAAGACGGATTCTTTTTAAAGAAAGTTATTATTTACTCGCGTAAAAAAGGCACCGATCGCCAAATAATTTCCACGGCGGAATATTCTCGTAATAAAGAAACGGTCATAATAAAATCCAGTCTAATGCTTCCTCGAGCGAGGACCGGTCCCGAGAAGGTACGAGCGGCGATATGCTCTTCTGCAGCGGGATGAGGGATATTTTATAGAAGGGCAGTTCTCCCGAGGGCGGGTGCTCGATATCTCATTCCGGCCGCGCGATAGAATGCAGCGGGTTAATTTACGGATGGGCTCGACAGTGCGCTACGGGATCGAGCGGCGAATGCAAATATAAGTGTGGCGAAACCGCAGGGGTCTTTACACCCTCGGGGACAAGTCCGACGAGGATACAAATGAATCGGCCCACCGAAAACTCGCGAGTCTTTTCGGCCGGGCCTCGCGCCACAGGCCGAGGCGTCTTTAAGCGGGACTTATTCGCTTCAGCCCCTCCCGCGACAATACCCACTGAAAAATCATTCTATTATTCATTATGTCTGTCATTACAATGTGCGTACGGTGTAAAAACGTACCCTTAGTCCGATTAATGATGTTCGCCGTGAGCTTGTATCAAACAACGAAATATCCTCTTAATATTTCTAAACCGTATTCGGTATTGTAACGACTGTTATAAAATGGTATCTTTTTTTCTTCTTTTTTTTTTGCACGTGCAATCAATCTTTAATAGTATTTTTTTCTGTTATTAATTAATACAACTGCATGTACGAACTAAGCTATTAAATAATAATGTAATGTAAATCACGATAAAATATCGAACAAGAGATGTATAAATCTGTAAATCGGGAATCAATTGGCCATTACCAAGTCTCCAGGGACGCGGGTTATTTCCGTGTCATCATTTCGACATCCATCAACTCGTGACGGGGCACGCTTCTCCGCCTCTCCATCATAAAAATAAAGACATTCCCATCGCCTTTAGAAACCCATAAAATCTCAATTCTCTCGATTCCAAGATAAAAAAAAAGAAAAAGAAAGAAAAAAAAAAAAACACGATTTCACGCTCGCGCTGGTTCTCTTATAGATTCAAGACTATGCGCGGACATGCATACTCGTGAGTTCGACGGGTCTTCTCGGAAGAACACTAATTTCTGACGATGACTGCCGCCGGAGTATCCTCCACCTATTTAGACATCCCGCTGGGATGGCTCCGTAACTTCTCCCGCCCGTATCATAACCCGAACATTAGGAATTTGAGGGCGGGATAGTTCAATAACCCGGCAATGGGAACGTGGACATATTTCAATCCGTTCTGGCATGTCGTCTTGATAAGCGACGCGCATCAGTCAGCCGCAAGGTGTCCGTCCAAACGAACCTCCGTTGCTCGTACCCGGCTACAGGTGATTTCTACAAAATGGACCTTAATGGCTCTTCCTCGAAAACACCTACACCTCGTGCCCTTTAGCCGTGAAACGCGTAACGGCGAATTCGAATTAACGCAAGAATCTCGATAGCATCTGCGGAATACCGCACCGTATTACTACCGCGTTAAATTATAATATACACTTAATAAAAATAATTTATTTATTACGTTGTATGTAACTCGAAAATTGAAAACGGATCACGTAACGTGCATCAAAACGCGTTATTAAAAATTATAAGAGACAGCCGATGTGTTACGTGGCGTAATAAAATAAATAGGGGAAAGGAAAAGAAAGATTTTTTTTTTTTTTTTTTTTTTTAAGAGCTTGTTAATTATTCATGGAGATTTGAAACATCTTTGAGATTATTAGATCCGATGCGTTGAAAAGAGCGTTGATTGGTTTTACCGATGCCGAGGACAAGATGATTCGACAAGGAACATCGATCGTGCTACGTGGCACGTTAAATATGATCGAAGGGATCAAAATTTACTTTGCCCTCGGGGCACAGGCACAGGTTAAACTCAATCAAGCATCGAGGCCAAACGAACGACATCTATCATACGGCAATGAATTGTAATGGATCTGACGACGATGGGGGGCCTTGCAGAGGGCCCCCTCTAAGAGACAGCCATCCGTCATCGCGCCGCCGTCTTCGTTCGAAAACTCGTAAGAGTGAAAAAGGGTATCGGGAGGATCAAGTGGAATGCTCAATTTAAACGCGAGTCCGTTAATGCCCTTCGCGATGTCAAAAGATAGCGTGACATGAACGATGAAAGATATTAATCAACTCTAACCGTCTGAAATTTACTAAAAATGTTAATTAAAAGTTTTCAATACCGGTACTAAAGCGCGATAAAACGTCACGAGTAATTTATATGAACGGCGGAAATACAAAAACCGTTTAATGAGTGCGTAGCTGTCTAGCTTCGAGCGCATCGAAGTCGTTAGATCGCAGCCGTGGCGAGCAGGATTGACTCGTTCCTGTCGTAATTCCTGAAGTGCTTCGCGCCGTAAATTAATAATTATGAACGTAAACGTCGCCAGCGGAAATAATCACCGTCGCGATAATATATTTCACCGCGTCAGCTGTCGCGAACGACGCGCCTCGGAGTTACGCGTCGCTTAATTGCACGGTATTTTCGCGCGTTTACGATAAGCCGGTTGAAGCTTCGACGTAACGCAGGCGACGTATTTGCATATTATAAATCGCGAGGTGCATATTAACGGTTACTTTCACCGGCGGGCTCGATCGACCTTCCCAAATCCGTTCTAAAATCCTTACGATCAATTACGAATTCTAAAAAAAAAAAAAAGTAACGGCAACAACCGTTAAACTCTATTCCGCTCGGCGATGGGGATCCGACGTTGCTAACAGCACGGCGGAATGTACACGATCGACATATCTATTACCATACGTAAGGTATTTGCAACGCAAAGCAACGTGCCCCGTACGAACTTCTCGCACAACGCCAACTCGCTCTGAAACAGATAGCAGGTACAGAAGACGGCGCTTGGAATCGATTATGCTCACACTCGTAGCGCATTCTCCGTGATACTCCGCGCTCGCTCCAAAGATCTCTCCCACAAGCAGATCGAAGAGAAGAAAAAAAGAAAAGAAAGGAAAAAAAAAGAAAAAAAAAAAATAAGTCCACCGGATGGGAAGAAGAAGATATAACGAAACATCGCGCAAAGATCGACTTCCTTCACCTCGATCGCTGCCGATAAAAGAAACGGCGAAATCGATTCCGCGCTCGGTTTACTTTAATGGTGCTCGCATTGGCAAGTACGATCTCTCTAACTAGTATCACGCACAGGTCGTGCAAAACTAACCTTCCACCGCAGTTCCATCCGCAAGAGTACCCTATCCGCAATTTGCATAGTCCCTCTTGCAAAGGCCCCGGAGAACGTATTAACGGTAATAGCGCGGAAATCTTCGGTGCGGACCGCTCGAAACCCTCGATGTGTACATACGCGAGCTTGCGATTCTATACTGATCAAATCACAATTATTAGGAATACCTCGTCCGCAGTCATTCGCCATCGCATTGCTTATATTTATCAGATCGCAGTATAATCTTGAAGTTTGATTTACTGGCGGAGCTCCAAATTACACGTCGACCTATGATTTCAATAAAGTTGTAACGAAAAACGAGAAAAAGTGGAATCGATATCAAAAATAATTCCCGGGGAAAATCTAAATGCAATGTAATAGAAACAAATGAAATATATCAAGTAGCTTTTTAAATCTCGAAACGAAAGAGCGTGGAATTCATTTGCCGGGCCGGAAATTTGCGAAACTCATGCGCTGTACGTGAAATAAATTTTTTTTTTTTTTGCTCGGTATCGGAGACATAAATGTGACGAGCACCCAGGAAATTGTCGCGCGGCTTCTCCGGGGCGAAGTTAAGCCTGGCGTCAGATTCGTGGCCGCGCGGGCCTCGCGCGCGAGTGGCCCGCGTTCTTGAAGAGCGAGCAAACGGTGTATTCGAGAGGTTCCGCGCGTTATCTGAAATATTGCGGCCGTATCTTGCCTAGAACCGCGGCACGGCGATATGTATAGCATCGCGGGTGACCCTTATCGGGCATGAGCGCGACCTTTCGGGCCGGCGCGCGCGCTGAAAGAACCGACGTAATAACTCGCGGCGATAATCGGCGTCGGGGAATAAGGGAAAAGCGAGGGGAGGGCGGGATGGCCGCGCGAAAGAACGGGCCGATACAATAAATAAGACTTCAACGCGGCAGCGCGCGAGGAATCCGCGGGGCTCTAACGCTTGATCGAGGACGTCCTGGGTGGTAATAGGCCAGACTTTATGTGTGGGTTGCACGACGCGTACCGTTACTGTTCCTTACCTCCGTTTTCCTCGCTCTGCTCCGCTCGAAGATCCCTTTCCGATATTACCTCGGTTGGGAGGGCCAAGATAGCGGAGTGACGTGCCAGAGCTTCGCTTCAAGCTCTGCGCTGCTGCAAGGTGTCAAGAAGTTCGCTTTATTTTTTTTTTTCTATATTTAATCGAGATGTTTTATAAATCAAAAACTGAGACGTAATGTCACGCTGGCTACATAAACGTCCAAAAAATCGAACAACAATTCTGTTTACGTGACGCTGATCCGGAAAGAGCGAATAACAAGCGATAGCATCGGTGTGATTCAGTAGTGAAATATTCGAGTAAGGCGTCATCAACCTGGCGGGTCCGTGACACGCTCGGCGCGAAGGGGCCGCGCGCAAGCGTCTCGTCGTATTATGCAAAACGGTGTAGGACTGCCGGCTGCAGCGCCTACATGCGCTGATCGTTCGATATATCGGGCCGGGGGACCACCACGAGGCTGATCGAGAGCGCAACGCGGACGTACCAGCGTCGATGTCTCTCAGCGCTCCGCGAAGCCGATCCCGCGTTGTTTTATCCTAATGCAGGATCGAGAAGACTTAATGATCCAACCTTGATCTTCACACTCGCTGCAACTGTGTGGCGTTTACGCTTAACGATTCCTCTCGGTGTTGCGGTGTCAATTTTTATACATCACCAGCTTATATTAATTTATGTAACTGCCGGATTTACGCATACGTTTCTATCACAGCTCGACTCTTTTGGCTTCAATGACAAATTTATTCCCCCGACATGTGATTTATTAATATTCGCGAATGATTGAATGGATCGCGAATCGATTGATCTCAACAACGTCGCATCACGCTCGCGACAGGTAATTAAAAGGCACACGAAACATGTCAAACGGTGTGATACATAGGCTGTTGCGTCATTATCGTTCAATTCCATAATGCGCCTATCGGTGCGTACGATCAATAGATTCCTCCGCTCGGTTCTTGATCCTCGTACCCGTTCGTTCCGCGATCTGTCGAACGCCCCCGATTGCACCACCAAAGCAAAGGCGAAAGCAGACATCGCCACCTTCCTTTTATTTGCTGTTGAGCATGATCTAAAGATATGTTCGATATATCAGATAATTATCTGTCTGTCCATCTCCGGTGCCAATCGGTCGACGTAGCAAGCCGTACGACAGGTGAAACAGAAATAAAAAAAACCGTGAAGACTGCTCGGCGAATATTAAGAAATACCTCAGGGTTTATTTAACTTGAATTTTTTTTTCCCTCTTCGTTAAGTAATATTAGATTAAAAAATTTGAAGCGTCAAAAATACCGTTGCTAAAAAATTATATCGCAAAAAGCGATTTTTATTAAGATATATATTTTTACTATAAAGCGAAACTGCAATGGCTCGTACTTGTTCTTAAAAAAAAAATTTTTCAGGAAGAATCGTGGAGTGAAATAGCTGTGACATTTTGCAAATTATGTCTTCGCGTAGAAAGAAATAAAATTCTGTTCAACTCGACCGTATGTCGCATATGATGTGTCTCGCGTGGGTGCATCGGACGTGCCGATCGTTGAAGACGTACATGATATGGGACGAGTCGAATCTGACCCGTCACTCACCTCGTGATACGAACTTCCTTGATTTCGCCCGCGCGAAAATCTGATACAGTCGGGAATAAAATATTAGATTTTTAAATATTTTTTTTACTTATATAAATTTATCTTCCTGTATTAAAATACTAGTGAACTTTACGCAAATTAAAATTACGCATAAGCGATATCTATTCTGAAACGTTCTTCGTTAATTTTAATCTGCGATGCAGGTGAGAAAAATCTTCGACAACGACTCACTCATTCAGAACTATATTATCCCTTCAACTGAATAAGAAAATTACGAAATAAACGCTCCCGTAAAAAGCCCTGGGAAAGCCAAAGTATCTTTCTACGCGGCGATCTAGGCGCAGCACGGCGCTCGGGCGCATCCTCTTGTGCGCGGCTATAACGTCGTATCTATTAACCCGAGATAAATTCCGCCTCATGTCGTTCCCCCGGCGCAGCGCGCGCGGAAGTGCCGTTCATACGCAACCCGCGCGAATATATCTCCGGCGAACGGGAAAACGTAGGGCGATTCGCTATCCATCCCGAGTACTCCGGTAGCAGTGGAGTTCCGTAACTCCCACAATGCCGTATAAGCGATATCCCCCTACTCGGCTTCCGCGGCGCGTCCGCGTGGCCCTGCGCGAGAGGATAAATTTTCTAAGTGAGCGGGCACGCTGCATCACCATATAGGAGAATAATGTGACATTTTTTCCCATGCCCGCGCCGCCCGCCTAAGGAGGAAGAACGTAACTGCTCCCGCCGTACACAGATATTCCGTACATGGTTCCCGCGCCGCTGTTCAGAACCGCTCTCGCGTACACCGGCGGACCGGTGTGCTTCCCCTGGCACTCTCCGTGCTGCGCGGCTCGTAACTTATCTAATGTTACGTTTACGCCAGGTTACTTCTCCCTCTATCACTCCGCACTCTGGATTTGTCGATGTGATAATAGAGCTTCGGGCCGCAGCGACGGCAGAATGACGTGATCACTGCCGCGAGCTCGCGATAGAATAATGTGCAAATTAATTAAACGCGATTTTTTTTTTAATAGAAATATGAGTACTTATATACATGTTTAATTAAATGAACGTTTTCGTATAATACAGCGGTAATAATTTTTTAATAATTGTTCTATCTGTCCAACGTAAGTAATTAAAGTAAGCACTTAACAAATATATATCCTATTAGCACGGGAACATACTTTTATTTCGGGAACATTCATTAAATTGCAAGTTGCATGTGAATAAAATCTCATATTTCTTCAGTTCATCTTCGTGAGCAAAAAGCTCGCAGTGGGCGTTGGACCGCGCCATTAACTGCAATTTTGCTGATGCAGCCCTTCTTCCGGATCGTTAGCGGGCCCACTTTGGCTGACTTATGTAAACTCCGTGGATGATGCAGAAGTGATTTAACGAGGGGTCCGAGGCTGAAGCTGAAAGGACAAGAATACAAATTTATAATCGCAAGAAATCAGCAAAAATCTCAACACTCATTATCAAAATGCAAAAAGAAAAATAATCTTTGGCAATTTAATATCGTCGTTCTTATAAAACTTATTTCTTTTTTTTTTTTTAAAGAAAGAAGAACAATTTATTATATTATTAAATTAAAAAAAAAAAAAAAATTTGCATGCATTATATTAAAATTACAGCATCAGCCTCACAAAACTGTAATTCCTTTCGTAATCGCGCGATAAAAACTCACGTGCGCTCGAGAAAGTAATTAAAGATTAATTTCGACAAGAGTGATCATATTGATTGTTCTCTACAATAAGTTCATACAAGTAACGCTATTAGCCCACAAATGGTCGTACAGAGCGGATCATTAATCACTCCTGACGCAGAAGAGGACCCAGTGATAACCCCGGCAGTGACGCGGCCGTATTCTTAACGGCAGAAACGAAAGCGAAGCCGTGAAGTCGGTACGTGCCGATCGTGAGGAAGATATAAAGAAGTCGGTCGAAAGCGGCGACGTTAGAGGAAGGGAGAGGGGGAGGAAGTCGAGTACGCCGCGTACGCGCACACATACGCGGAGGTGAGTTAATATCCGGAGGAGGAGGAGGAGGAGATTGATGAGGTGGTTGTGGTACCGAGCGTGAGGAAGGTCAAGAAGAAGACTCGCACTTGTTCCTCTCGCTACGCTGGTCTCGGTTCGGCCAACATTGTGAGAATACGAACGAAGGACGGCGGCGAATGATCGATCTGGAACAAGTGTCTTGCTCCTTTTACGGGGATGATACACAGGTAATAAATAAGGCGATATATTTATATCACGGTGCTACATTGTCGGTCAGGGGTTCTTTTTTTTTTTTTTTCTTTTTTTTTCTCTCTTTCCGCCGTCGGATGCAGCCGATTATGATAGGGTTAACGAGCAAATTGATGAGACCACTTCGTGGAAGGACCGCGTCCGCACTTGTTCCTCGTGATCCTTGATCCTGTGAGAGCTGAAAGCCCGTGCAATCGAGGAGTGAAAGACATAGGGAGAATGATTGATCCGCGTGCAATGCTCTTTAATATCTAGCGGGAATAAAATCTCGATCGTAACATTTAACGGGCGCTGACGATAAGATTTAATTTATATTCTATCCTCGAGCCTCACGTAAAATAATTAATTGTAAAATTTCCAAAGTACGAGAATTAATTTCGTAGATAAAAATTATTAAATTTATCTCGTATATATACTAATAATTTATACAATTGTCTGCGGGATTCAGTGTCCACGTCCCGGATTTCCAATCCGCCGAATCCGGAAAACGTTGCGAGGGTCCGCGGTCGCGCCGTCCCCGCCAACGTCGCCAATCCGGGATTTTGCCGCGGACTGTATCCCTAACGATATGCGATTGTCGCCCCATTAGATGCACCTCTCACGGTCCGGTATATGGATATCTCTCTCTCTCTCTTTCTTTGCTCCTTTCTTCGCATAGCGGCGGCGGTCGGCAGGGCCCCATAGCGCTGTTTATCTCTCGACTATGGCAGCGCGAGCGTTCATATAACGAGACGAACCGACCCCGCTCGCCTCGTGAACAATGGTCGCGGTCTGCGGTCCGATCATAACCGCGGGAGGAGAAGGAGGAACGAGAAGACGAGCAAGAAGAAGCGGCCGAGGCGCCGCTGTTGCCGCCTACTACTTCAGTTTCCTTTCGTTGCTATCGCTTTAGCTATCCTAGCTGTTAGGCACCGCCGAAAGATCGACCTTGATTTATGCAACTAGGGCAAGGCGGTGCATCGCCGCGTTTAACCGACGTGCAGCACGTTGCGCCTTGTGGGTTTTATTATTCGATCGATCCGACAGAAGGTACTGGGTGTTGGCTATCCCGTACGTCATACCGGAAGAGCTGTTATTAATTGGTAGAAAGCACGGTGACCTGCTGAAAGTGGCGGAGGCACGCCGCACGATCGTTAGAGATGTATTTCAGCGTATTTCGCGTATAATTTAACCGCGCCTTCAGCAACGTGAAGATTTTTCAAGTCCTACGGCCTCGTATCTCGATTTGAGTTCGTTCCCCGGTATCTCCGTCCGATCGACTCGTAAATTCTCGGATATATCTGTTATTAGTTATCTCGCGTTCTTAATACATATACTATAATATGTATATATGTATTTTCACATCTTTTTATCGCGTCTCCTTCGGGATAATAACGAATGCGTAAGTGACTGACAATTAGTTAAGCAGGTTGGCCGAGTAGACCGGCGAGCGCCCGTGGATATTAAATACTTTTACAAATGAGATATGTGCGTTCGGAAGCAACTGCCCGCAAATCTACGATCCTTATCTCGTAGCAAATTCCACGCATACCGGACGCTCCGCCGAGAGAGCAGCCCCGACGCTGGGCCGATGCTGGATGAAGTTCTCAGCATTAAGAGCGCCATGCTAATTATCCGAGGTGCGAGGTAATTCGATTCGTCGCTATTCGCCGATGCATAATAATCCCGAACGTGCGAGGTATGCGCGATAGCGACCGACTACCGGCTCTATTACGCGGCCACGTAGTTACGTCAAGAGGATCGCCTCGTTGCCGGTCCGTTGATGGTTCGATCTGTCCGGCAATTACCGGACTAGAGCGAAAGGCGTGAGAACTCGCGGCTCGCACACGCGTTCGCGCGAGCCTGCCCCGTGCGCGCACGAATATCGTGAATATCGTGAAAATCTCGTCTCACTTCGAGATGCGAAAGAAAGAAATAAAAAAAAAAAAACAGGGGATGGAAAAAAAATAAAACCTCCACCGAAGGCGATCGGGCGTCGAGGCGGCCGGGGCGTTCGACTATGACATCAGGTCGTTAAGGGGCCTCTCATGGCTTCGCGGGCCATTGCTCGCTTGCGCCGATGATTTACCGTGCTGTCGTGTCCGCCTATAAAACGGTCATAATGTTTTATCATCTCGGACGAAGCATGGAAACGACCGGCGATCCACGACTGCCGCGCGCATAACGAATAGTGAAATCTTACTTTCTTGTCGCGGCGAGCGACGCGCGTCCAATGACTGCGCGCGGGCCGAAGTACAGAGAAGTGCAACGGCGAGAAATATACAAGCGTGATGGTTTTTTTTTTTTATTATTATTATCTCTATAGATTTAGACGTGAATCATCGCGAACGCGACATCATCTCGCGTCTCCGACAAGGTAGTTAAAATTTTAACACCGATAAATGAAGCGGCTCTCACTCCCTCGAGCTTTAATTTCACGAATAACGGCCGACGGCTCGTCTGGATGATCCTGCATTCATTGGGACACAGTTATTCCAGCAACAGACGGCAAGTAGTAGCAACGAATGATTATCGATACATCGACACGATCCAGTGCGATCCGGCGCGCAAGGCCGACGCTACGAATACCTGCATACAATCCCAAGTCTCGATCTATCGTGACTGCTCTCGGCACGTTCTGCTCCGTCGAAAATTTCGTTCCGCCTGTCTCTCCTAATGCCAGCATCTATTCTACGACTATCGGGAATACGTGTCATATCACAGCTCGGCACCGCGCTTACGCGGATTATCTTACGTACACAAAGTTACATTCCGCGCCGCGTCCACTACCGTCAAATAGTTTTCGTCAATTTTTTCGCGTACACTTTTTATTTCTTTTTCTCTTCTTTTTTTTTTTATACAATTTCAGGGACATGCATATATTATTTAAAATGTTAAATATTACAACGCTGCAAGGATTACCATTTTTATTTATTTTATTCATAATTTATCTAAATCGAGGGACGATGGACGGTCGAGGAATTCCGTCGGGATGCATCATCGCGGTTCGACGTGACTTTCGGCGCCCCGAAATATTCGTTTCACTTGTCTCCGATACCAGACGCATTTATATTTGCTGGTCCACAGCACGTACGAGAGCGTGCCACGCGATGTGCGCCGGCCGAGCGAGCTACAACTTTCGCCCTTGGGCGACTCGCGTTGCTCTTATTTAAACAACATACCTAACTCGCTCGCCTCTCTTACTCGCGACTCCCCCGCCTCCCACCACAGTAACCGGGGACTATCCAGCATCCTTTCGCAGGGACGTATCGCTCCGACAGTGATTGGAGAATGCGCTTTTATCTAAATTATTCAAGTACGCGTGCAGGCGTGTGAACAGCAGACGTCATTAATACCTGCGGTGGTATTTGTATTTAATATAATTTGACGACTTGCAATGGTCTACAATCTTTAGTCGGATCTACAATCCAGAAAAAAAATATAATATAATATATTATTCGGATCTTTATCAATTTGCGGTGTAAATTTCTGGATAACGTACAGCCCGCTTGCATTCGGTGCTTATCTTTTAAATGAACTGTTACATATTTTATGTTATATAGCCGCTAGTCGCATTGACCGTTTGCGTTTAGTTAACGAACAAATACGTCACTCGTCTCGAACACGGCGGTACAGATTTCTTCCGAAAAGCGTTACTTAAAGTATCAAGTAGCGATCGCAGCGATCAACCTGAAGAGGACAGGCCTAGTCCGCGGGAAATGAGGAGCTTCTTCGCCTACCTCTCGAAACGGCGTTTCTCTCATGACAGCGAGATGAGCCACGCGGTGCCTGGGCTCCGAAGGGGTTCGGCTACGTCGTTGGTATCGCGGGGTATCTCGCCTGGAAAGAGCCGTACTCGTGGTTCTTAGCCCGGTCCAGCAGGTCCCACCGTGGCCGTGGCACTGATCGCCCGGCGATACCGACGTAATTTAAAATCATCGGGGCACGAGACAAAACAGGCAGCCGGAGAACAAGTGTGCGCTCGCTCGCGCTTCGTACCCGTGGAATCTTGATTATGCATTCCACGCAGATGACGGGATTCCTCTCTTCTTCTTCGTCTCTCTCTTTCTCTCTCTTCGTCGATGCTCTCCTCCTTGCCACCCTGGCTCGAGTGTCACCCCCGTTGTTCGCGCGGCCGGATAATCGATCGTCAGGCATGTCCTTTAAGCTGTCGCCGTGACGCGCCGCACCGACGCGGTCGACGGCGCTGGGCACTTGGAGGCTGCGAAGGCGCCGTGCGGTGGGACGGCCGGAGACGATATTTCCTCGATAAAATATCGCCGGCGAATAGCGGTGCCGCGAGCGGCCGCGTGTCCATTGGGGCTTGCGTAGCTTTTAGCGATGCTGTTACCGCGGTTGCTTCCCATTTTTCTTCTCGCCTCTTTGTCCGCCTCTTCTTCTGGGAACTGGTACCGGGCCGATCCGCGGAGCCGTTCGCTTGATATATCGCGATAGATATTGGCATGCCCGGGGAACACAATTGCAAGCGCGCGGCGCGCCCGGGACGGACGTTGTTCCCCGATTAAGCCCGATTCACGCTTCGCATTAATCATTTTACGCTGCGAATTGATTCAACAAAGCTGGGACTGATTGACAAATCGTCCATTTAACGCATAGAATTGTGCTCGCGCGTACCAACAGAGTTTCTTTAAATTAAAACGCTACGCTTTCGGCGCACGTTCGTTATCGCCGCATTGCGTTTCGCATTATTTATTTTATAGCTTTCGCTATTCAATAACAATAATTCCCTCGGACGTCGATAGTTTTACCTCGCACACGTGCACTATCAACGACGATTAATGATCTTTTGCGGCCCGTGGACATCTCTTACTATTCTAATTATCTGCCGGCATGTGGTCTAGGATTATTCGTATTAGCATGTGCTGATTGCCGGTCGCACGAGGAAGCGTCACCAAACGAACGGCCGCGTCCGACTGAAAGTCGGTGAAGAGGGAACAGGAATGAGTTGATTTATCGCCCAGGACAGCTAGCTCACGTAGATGTAAATTGCAGGAAAGAGTGGAGCGACTCTCGGCCAGCGCAAAACGACAATTACATTTAATCCTACGTTAACGTTCTACTAAATATATTGTTTCAAAGCCGATAAAATATCGCGGAGAATAAATAGCCATTTCTTTTCCCTTATTAACAAAAAGAAAAATAATGAACTTGTTAAAAATAATTTTACACGAAGCTATAAAAATTATGCCGTTAAAGTATCTTACTATTGAAGTTAATCGAAGTCACAATTTTTCCCAAAGATTTTTCAATTCCACTAAAAAGCAATGCATTACTAAAAGAACTCGTTACGAGCCGAGCGGTGCAAATTTATAAAAGCGCCTCGCGCGAGAGGAACGGAGATGCGTGACGCGCGGAGAGCGGTGCTACCGCTGTATGACGCACCTGCAGCCTCAAACGAGCCTGTGGCTCGAGCACGGCTCTCAAGTTCGCTTCTTCTCTTCCTTCTCTACGAAACGAAGCGATTCCGTGGTGAAGATAAAGAGGGGGCGTAACCGATCCGCGATCTCTCCCTGAATCCGGCAGTGGTTAGCCGGTGCATTAGTCTCGCGTGTGTCTCGATGCCTAGGATGCAGTTCATGCCGGGCCGCGTATAATCCAGCGGTTAACGCGGGCCCGCAGTGCATAAATCGCGGGCAACGGGCTGAGCGCGATCCGGGAAGAGGCCGCGCACCGTTCCCGTGGCGATCGAGAACTGGAATTTTCACCCGGCCGATATCTCGCGCGACTAATAAATCCCGCGGCCTGGCACTCGGAACAAGCCCCAATGTTACCCTTGGTTTACATCGATTACGACGACGATTACAATTGCAGCTTTGCTACGCGATTGTTAAATATTACGCGAGTCCCCCGTCCGCCCGCGGCGTAACCCTCGATGAGACAAATCGACGCTCCTTTGGATTCGTATTGTATATTAATTTATCGCTCGCACTTAGGACGTTATCGCCTCGAGTCCATCACTTAGATTTGGTTGTTTAGTTGCGCGCATCGCGAGTACAATGCAAAGATAAACGTGACCCCAACGGGCGCCCCCGTGTAATCGATGTATCCTTAAGCGCTTATGACATCGTAGGTAATCATACGGCCGGTCGGTCATAATTGCAGTAATAAACATTACGATTGTACACATAATATCTATCTTTAGCCCCGGTCATGGCGATACGGTGCAGTATTAGAGTACTCCGCGTATAAATAATGACCACTATTAAACGATCTGGTTGGAACGCAAAGACTAATGCGTCTTCGGCATTATGTTCGCACCGCTCGCTCTTTGAGCCGCTAAAAGGGCTCGCGCGCTATTTGTCTGCGATGCGTTTTGTGCCTCGAAGGGTCTGCGTGCGTACTCGCGTAAATTTCGGTATCTCGAGCCTGGCCGCGAGAATGTTACAACCTCGTGCACATCGAGCTTTCCTTAACCCTCGATTTAGTACAATTTAACGAATATACGCAGCGACTCATTCACAGCTATATAAATGGCACAATATTAATTTTTTTACGAATATGCGCGAACGAAAATTTTCGAGGTAATTTCAGAAATAAAATCGTCTCTTTAACTCACGCCGCTATTTTCGACGGTCCTAAATCGTTTGGATGAAAACGCGCATTCCGTCCGCGAGCTTTACGGGATCCCAAAGGTTGCGTTCGCCGCCTCGGGGCTCGTGCTCGAGAGGTACTCACGATCAAAGGGCCCATCGCCGAATCGGCGGAACTTGACGATCGGCGCGAGCCCACGTGCCCAACGGCGAATAAGAAAATATCGATATTTCGCTAAATAATAAACGGCCATTACCCCGCGAATTCTACGTATGCGAATCTTAATGACAACGTACTGGGTATTGTAGAGCCCGGCATTAAGTCTTTTGCCCTTTGATAGATATAATGTGATCGCGGTGAATGGACGCGCGTGCTCGCTCATATATGTGTACGGGATCGGAGTTGCTTTTTTTTTTTATTTCTTTTTTCTCTTCTTTTTCTTTATTACAAGCGTCATGCCCCGCTTAATGCATTCGAGAGCCACGCGGATTCACGCCAGGATTAATACCGTCCACTCGGTGTTTCGTGCACGCAGATCGGTCCCTTTGGCGCGCATCGAGAGACCTCACGGGCCCTCGGAAGGAGTCCTGCGGGAAAAAGGAGGTGGGCACGACGCGGAATAAGAAGAGAGCGACGCGCAAGAGCGCAGTTTCTCTATTGAAGCTCCGCATGACAGATAAGCTTAACCTCCGGCCCATTAACATTATTAACATCTGAACACAACGGACGGGACTCGAGAAACGGACCGTACGCCCGGCACGTCCGGCCCACGCGTACGCCGAAGTACTCGCGAACTCCGACGCGCTTGTATCGCGCTGTGAGGCCCCACGAGAGGAGCATTAAGGTTTTCTCTCTCCGCGGCCGCGCGCGACTGAGCCGGCTGGATAATTAGGGGTACAGCATCGAGGAGGCCCTAGCGGGGGCCATTTCTGGTTATTAATTCACCCCATGGTTGATCCCGACGAGCCCACGGGGCCCATTGTCGGGCACGACGGTACCCGCGATTTGGCTCTCGCTTAAGAATATGATTATAAATATCTTGATGCTACAACGATATACATTCTTCAATAAGTTGTTTTTTTTTTGGAGGGTTTTTTTTTTTTTTAATACGTAATTAAGGTACAAAATGTATTTAAGTTTTTTTTTTTTAATTTGTAACGCGTGATTTTTACGAGTGTATTAGAAGTTTATAATTAATATTGAAAACCGCAAATAAAAAGGGTTTTCTTTTTATTAGTATATTTTGCACACCGACGCGATATCGCGTTGCTTAAAATTACGCTTCTCAAAGAAATGTTTTGCTACTTAGAAATGAATAATGCTCATTTCATAATAATCGAACAGCGACGTTTATTGCGCAAGAAGATGTAGAGAATGAAGCGAGAATGATCGTTGCCCAAAGCGGGGTCAGTTCTTTCGCGAGGCGTGTTAACCTGCCAAATATTATGGAAATTTATTCCTGCGAGGCTCCGCCGTTGTAATGGATTCCAGCGTGCGAGAGACGCGTGTATGAATTTCGGCTCGTGCACGAAGCCCAAAAGTGAAAAAGTAATTCTCACTTTCGTCCTCATTAGCAATTCTTTAAAATATATCTGCTCTTTACGAGTCTATAATTAAAATTTATAAAATATGATGTACCCCGTAGTACGTGCCACTTTTTTGCATATCATAATTTCTTTATATCTCGAAACCTCATATGTGAATATATGAATATTAAAAATAAAAAAAAAGTGTTCATTAAATGAACGAGGACTTGCGTTATATTGATGAGTCTTTACATTATTCAGCAGACTAGTGTTACGATTGAACGAAACCGGGAATGACTGTTGCGTCGATTTAATAACGCCACGGAGAAAAAGATCGATGAAAGCCGTCAGGAAGAGGCTCGCGTTAAGCGCTAGCCCGAGGTGAGTGGCGCGCGAAGTAAAGGGGTGTAGAAAATTAAATCCAAGGATTTTTCGCCTGCCTCCCCCTCCCTCTTTTGTTTCCGAGGCGAGAGATGTCGGGGTGAGCACGACGGGTCTCACGGATCCACGTCGAATCTACCTTCCGCGGCTTCTCTCTTGTATTCACCCTCGCTGCGAACCCTTTCGTCTCTTTCCCTCTTTCCGTCTATCTTTCTCTCTCTCTCTTGTTCTCGTCCGAGCATGACAGTGTCACGTCCCCCGGAGCAAAAATCCTTATAAAACGAGACACGCCGCGGCGAGGTGCGAGGAGATGAGGAGGAGCAGTCGTGAGAAGCGGCTAAGTGGATAAGGTGCTAAGTGTGGCCCGGAGGTACGACGGTTCGACGCGATGTAACCTGCGAGACGGGCATACCGCGCGCGGAACCGTCGTACCGGACCCCAATTACCGGTCCCGCTCGGGGAAAGCGAGTACGGTCGCGCGCGCGCGCATTTTTTTTCTTTTTTTTTAATCATTTTTTTTTTCGGATAAATCGAGCCCGAATCTACGTCACGTTCGCGCACATCTGCCGTTCGAGCGACGCCGGTTTTGTCGACGATGACACACAAATCCTCATTGAAAGCGATGATTTTTCTTGCGATTGAAACGCACGCGATATCGCTCGCGCGCATCTCGATTTACTTTGCCGATTCCCTTACGAATGTTTGTATATCGCTACGTCATTACTGCACGGTTGCAGGTTGTATTACGTGCAATCTCTTTAAACGCCGGGGATAGCGGCGTGTGGCGTATGAGGAGAGGCGTGCCTCTGCGCCCATTGTGACTTCGCGCGTCACCTGTGGGATGTAGAAAATTGTCAGGCAATCTCGAAGAAGGTCGTATAACTTTCATGTAAGCAGGTGCCGCCGATAATGTATAGAATATGTAAAAGAAAATGATACATATATGTAGCATATGAAATTTTGCATGCGATGGTTGAAATATATTTTTAAATAATATTTCTCAGATTAAATATTATATATAAATCTCTCCAAGGATATACTTAAGTGTATCGGAGAAAATACAGCGGAATAATTCCTTTGAAATTTTTTTATAACGGTTATTTCTCATTGATCAGCGGAGATGATATGAAGCCGCGTAACCAATCGATAATCGCTTGCAACACATATTAATTCATGCGTCGTTGGTATTATCGTTACGAAAAATCCAAGATTACACAGCTCGTTTTCAGCCGAAATCATGAAAAGCTTTCTTGAATATCAGGAATAATGATTTTGTAATCTTCAGCGCATATGCGAGTATGCACGTGGAAAAAAAAAAAAGATGAAGAAGAAGAAGAAAACATTTTTGTATAAAACTTTACTCGATAATCTTCAACTGATTAAATTCCTTTTCTTTACCTAATTTTTTTTTTTTTTTTAATTTCTCATACTTTCGTCGCAAGATTTTTATTTCAGATCTGTCCTCGTAAATCTTCAGTACAGGCCGAAAGAGCAAAACAGTTTCTGTTCCCGAGAATTTCACGAGCGCTTTCTCTTCCCCCCTGCTCTGCCTCTCCTCCCGAGCCTCGATTTGCACTTTTGATCGATTTTCTCGATATCAGTCAGGTGCGCTGCGGAGAAAGGTGCGCACGGAGCGACGAACATTCGGTAGCGGAAGGAATTACGAGCCGGCCGTTCGGCTGAAACAATGCGAGACTACAACGCGGGCAATCGGGCCACGGGTTCCACTCTTACACAGCAAGCGTCGCGGTTTTACATTTCCTTCGTTGTGTAATGAACCTAACGTATGTAACACGCGTGTGAGCACGGCTGTGCGCTTTTGCATATATGAAAGTGAGACACGTCTCTCCTGGTCAGCGCGCGCAATCCGCGGGCTCTGTTGCGCGTTTATACGCGCCCGCGTGCTCATTATGATTCATTATTAGGTCCTTTTGTAGGCAGTCCGGTTCTCCGTTTCCACTTTGCCCTTTTTTTTTCGTCCTCGCCGCCCGTGGCCGTCGCCACCGCCGCCGCCATCGTCGCCGTCAACTATCGCACGCGGGCGGCTTCGACGTCGTCTTTCTTTCCGAGTCTCTATCATCCTCTCGCTCTTCATCCTGCGGGACTAGTAGGTGCGGCAGACACCTGTAGAGCGAGCGCTTCGGCGACGAATGGAAAGGAAGAAAAAAAAAAAAAAGAAATAAACGAGAAGAGAGAAGAAAGAATTAAAGAATTAAAAGGACAAAATAAAGTCTCTCTTAAAACGCGCCCGAGAAAGAGAGAGAAAGGACGAGGGGAAGGCCGGGTGAAGAGGATGCGGAAGGTTGAAACCGTCGAGAGGGCGTAATAAGGTGCGAGCGAGCGAGAGGAAGAAGAGACGGAGAGGACTCGAACGGGGCCTCGGGCCCCGCCGGTGTGGGTGAACACTGCGGGGTCAACCGAGTTCAACCTCAACTGAGTTCCCTTCAACCGGGTTCCCTTCGTTTCGCTGCGAAGCCCGTTTTCGCGTATTCGACTGAAAACGACCGTTGCCGGGATCGACCGTACGCCAATCAAACACTATCCCACCGCGCGCTTCTTCACCGTCGTAATTTTCTTTTTGCTTTTACACGATCGGTACGAGAGTATGTAGCGAGAGAGATTTGGAGTGTGTGCAGTGCAATAGACGCCTCACTCACTCTCTATTGATTCTTTAGATCCTTCGCGCGTTCTTTATCGGGTACGATGCAGGACTCGAGATGATTTCACATCGTAAAACAGGTGTACCGCACCTCTCGTCGCGGAAACATTGCCAGGTGTACCGCACTTATCGCTTCGACGATTAGACGTACGCCCGTCGCGTAAGATTCGCTGCGATAATTTTAAAATATTTTACTTCGCCGCTCGCGGAGTAAGTTACAAAATAATTCTTCGATTTAATGTTTCCTCGTACTATTAAAATTGATAAGGTTTATAACGCCGCGTTTAAGTACGTTATTATTTTACTTGTATTGTACAATTTTGTTCTATCGAATTTTAACGCGCCGGTTTTCTTTTTTATAATACAAATGATATAGAAAGTGAGCGTTGACATGTGAAAGCGAGTATCACCGGCGGTACTAAGTTCGTCCGCGTTCACCATTTCTTTGATTCGCGGCACCTGTTGCGAATTCCTGAGTCTCCTTGCAGAAAGAGCAGGCTTCCTCCTTCCTTTGCATCGACTTAAGATTCTTTTATGTGCCGAGACAGATGGGCACCTGCTTGAGGTACAGCAATTTGTGGAGAGGCGTAGCCGAGGATGTTATCCTCCTTAACTCGACAAAATTTCAATCAGTGCCATTTAGTTATCTCAATCACCACTGCATGCCATTAGCGAAACGTCCAATTAGGTGGTTCGTACCGAGAATCTTGAAGTGCTCCAATTACAACTTTGTTTTATTAATTTCTTTCGCGAAAAATTGAGGTATTCAATAAAAAGGAAAAATAACAATAAATGAAGAACATAATGTAAAATTTTTTTAAAAAGATAGTAAAGTAGTTTCTTTCTTTTATATTTTAGAAATTTTAAACGAGATCTCAAGACCTCCTGCTATTGCTATTTAAATAATTGATTGCTTTCTCTATTATTTTTTTATTAATTTTTATTTACTTCTTCGCGATGTTTCACCTGTTTAACAACCTGCGTACGCCCGCTCGTACGCGCGTTACGCGAAGGCGGGGCACCTGCGTGACAAGAGCGTAAGCTCCTCTCCTGCCACTTTAATTTGTCGCATCTATCATACAGTTCTCGTGTACCTCACCTGCGCGCTTGGATTCCATAATCTTCGCTGAGGGGAAAGTAGGGTAAAAATCGGGACGAGATAAGGCCTGATGGAAAATTTGCCGTCTCGATGTCGCGGCGCTAAATTATACCGGTATACCTGACACCTGTCGATACCAAGGGTACCGATTATACTGGTCAGCGTGAAAAGAGATATGTGAGGAAGGAGCGGAATCTCATTGCGCGAAAAGGAATATATACCCGATCTACCTCTGGCGCCGACCGCAAATGATCTCTCGCCGTCGGTCCTCAATATTCTCTCCGCTGGGCGCGGGTACTGCCGGCACGTCAGAACGGTGGCCTTTCGTACGGGAGATGGTAAATCGGCGCTACGTTGTACGCAGGGCACGTATATACGTACGCGTCACGATGAAACAGGTGGAGCACCTGCGCCAGACCCGTGCAACCTGCGCGCGAGAGCGAAACCGAACTCGCGTTCTTGAAGAGCGCGCCGGGGTCTTGGAGAACGCGCGCCCGGAAGAAAGAGAGAGAAAGACTTAAGAGGAGCAAGAAGCAGGTGTATTCCGCGATGTAGCCTGCGCTGTGTATGCTAATTGGGCCAGAGTTAACGCTCGGGATGCCCAGGACGGGATTTAACGAGCCCCTGAACAGGAAGCCCCTTTTATCGTCTCCTCCTCCGCCTCCCTCGAAGTCTCCATGATTTTTTCTTTTTTTTTTTTTTTTTTTTTTCTTTTTCTCATCGCCGTCCTCGTCTCCCTCTCTCTTTCTCGCCGGCTTATTCGTATTTCTCTTCTTCCTCGAGTCGTCGATACTCCGGCGATGCGGCTATCTACCCAGGCCGGC
This sequence comes from Cardiocondyla obscurior, assembly GCF_019399895.1. Taxonomy (NCBI): domain Eukaryota; kingdom Metazoa; phylum Arthropoda; class Insecta; order Hymenoptera; family Formicidae; genus Cardiocondyla; species Cardiocondyla obscurior. The sequence continues at coordinate 3,422,330 of NC_091880.1, read as the reverse complement.
CGCTCGCGAGAGATGCACCGAGATTCGTTAAGGCGGAATTACGCGCTCGTGGCCCGCCGCAGACGGGAATACGAAATTAGGCGCGCCGCTCCTCCGAGCAACGCGACTCCAACGGAGCGCGCATAACGAGGGCACAAATCAAAAGCGGGAGAGGAGCCGGCGAATGTGACTACGGCGTATACGACGGTACCAAACAAATTGACATAAATTCCCGCGCCGGTATGCACGCGGGTTACGTCGCTGTCGCAAATTGAGAGCGCACTGCTTTCTATGAACGTATTCACGACGAATAAATCGCTCGCGGACCGCGAATTGTCTTTTTTTTTATTTTTTGTTCTTTTTTTTCTTTTCTTTTTATATCGAAATAATATAATACGACACGGCAAGGTTCACCGAGGACATTTCCACGTCTTCAGATTGACTTTACTCCTTACTGGTTTAACATTGCGCATTAAAACAAAATAATCCAGGAAATTTGATGGTGAGGTCAACGCGAATTGCAATAATAAATGCTTCGAAACCAGTTCTATATTATTCACCTTGTTACTAACCACGTCAGTTATCATAGTATTTAATTACATACCTTGTGGCCGTCCAAACGTTAATGCTAATCGGCGAATAATGACGGCAATTATTTTTATTGCCACGTGATACGGCTCGTCGGCGGCGGCTAAATCTTTCCTTTTCTTGTTTTTTTTTTTCTTCTTTTTTTTTTCCTCTTTTTTTTTCCTTTCTCTCTTCGCGACGCAATCCGCTCGTCGACTGTGCTAACATCAAATTAGTATTCCCACGCGCGCGAGTGCACATTCTGGTGGTCTGATTAAACTTGCTTTAGCGCGGCAATTAACGCCGTCACCGACCGGTCACTCTTTCGAGATGCGCATTTCGACGTCGTGTGCGATAAGATCTCGAAAGTTTTATGGACACTCGCGTGCAATTATGCTGCGCGTACAGCGTCATTACGGCAAGGTCCTCGAGTTTCCAGCTGTCATCGACGACCGGGCATGCTGATGTCACCTACCAGGCGATTACAAAGCGTACGTCAAGGAAACAAGCCGGGGCCCTCTTCGTCGCTTTACGCGCGGCTTTTCGCTCGCAGCAGGTACCGTGGGACCGGCGGAAACGTTTCGAAAATTTCCTATTAGACAAGGAATCGCAATATTTCACGCGATGTTAAGGCTCGCCGTCTTTACTCGAATAGGATCTCGTTAAGCGACAAGCCGCGAAGCTGGAAAGTTACAAAGATGTTGGGAGACTAGTACGGAGAACCGCTGCTATTGAAATTTATTGGAAATCCGCAGTGCCTGGTACCGCGGACATTTCGTAAATTTGATATCGTACGAAGGCTTGTAATATTTTATGTAAAGATTTTATTTTATTTTTTTTTTTTTTGTTTTTGAGTAAAGAAAAGAGACGGAAAGGCAAATAAAATTCATTTTTAAATGTAAAAATCTCGAAAAGTTCCGTAAACTTCTTATCTGCGCGGTGTATACAATCTGAACACGTACAGGTGAACGTACGTGAGCAACCGCGAGATCTGGCGTCGGCATCGGGCTACCGTCGATCGTACAAATGACCTTATACGGCATTCCGGTGCACCTTCCGGCCGTGCAAAATCACCGGATAAGAATCTGCCGATCCGTTTCGATCTGGAGCTTTGAGCGGCGGGGCGCGTCGGTATTGATCTTATCTCGCGCTCGCCGCCTCTCACGCTCGCAAAAATCTCAGAGCGAAGAAACGAGGGAGAAAGGAAGCGAAAGAGAAGGAGACAAAGCTAACGCTTGTTCGACGCACTCGCTTGAAAACGACGGTCGGCGGGCGGGAAGGGAAGGAGTAGGGGAAAAGTGTGGGCGTCGTTTTACACCGGCTATTAATTAGCGGTTAATTATCAACCCGCTGCCTGGAGGCTGTCAATAACCTTTTCCGGGACTGGTGTTGCTTGACGACTCGCGATTCCCGAGACATCCATTATCGCGCAAACACTTGACGTTTCTCGATTGTAGTCACGTAAAATCCGTCTAAGAAATTTATTTGCCTTACGAGGCAGATTTTCCAAAAAAAAAAATTTTTTTTTTTCTAAATCGTACATTTACGAATGTTTGAATTTACCTTTTCGTTATCTGGTTTATTGTACAATTAATCGCAACATAGAGAAAGAGAGAGAGTTACAGTCATACCACAGTTGTCGCAACGAGCTCTCTACGTGAACAACCATCGCCCGTTGAATCGCTCGCCGACTTTCATTACTGCCACATTGTGCCGTTGCGGCGTAACGAACCGGAGAGCGTTTTTCCACTGAATTTCGAGCACTAAATCGAGGACCACAATGCACCGGTTACATCGTGGCCGCGCTTACGCATACGGGAACACAACCGGTGACAATAACTATAAGTCTATTGTCTCGTGCGGGGCGTATTTATCGGTCTATTCAACGCAAATATAGCGAGCGCAATCATAAACTGCCGGTCGTACGCCTGTTTGGATAAAATAGTGTACATAATTCGCGCCCAAAGTTACGCGTATCATAACCGCGGCAAACCGGGCGGCATTGTTCAGCAGCACGCGCCGCGCTATTCTAATTAGTATTTTATAATTCAAGAGTAAATCCTTGCGCGCGGATACTGGCGATCGCCGCACACGAACGGCAAAAATGTAAAGAGATGTAAATCTGCGTGAAAAGAAACGGTATTTATACGGTGATAAATTCTCCGCTAAGCGCAAACGTCGCGATGTCACCGTCGGCCGTGCCATTGCGAACCGAGCCACGTTGATCTTGATCGCGAAATAAAAAGGAATTAATAAATCAGAACAACTGTAGGACTTCATCGTCTGACGTGAGTTCTCGTCAAACAGAAAGAGGGAAGCAAAGAAAGAGGCGAAGAAGAGAAGTAAAAGCACGGAGCTTCTTGGAATTCCGCCCGGCGTTCCAGCGCACGCCACCGCGAGCGTCCACTCTCAATTTCGTGCGCTGGAACCCAAACACCAGTGTGGTCCGACCTGCTCTTACATTTGTTTCCCGGCCGGACAAGGCGCGTAAAGGCATTATCGAAGCGAACTACGGCGTATTCGAACGGAATAAAAGCTCCATTTTTTCCGCATGGAAAAACTCGATCTTAAACGTTGTCACCGCCGAGTGATCACGCGATTTTATTCTCGGGCCGCGAAGTCGCGCGGATTTTTACCGCGCGGGCGGTAACGCCACTTGTCAGCCAGACGAGCTGCGGCGAAAAGGGTTAAACGGCGAACGCTCACGCCGTAAGAATTTTCAATCGAAAGTGGCATCCAAGATGACTCGCCGTTATTGGCGCATCGCAATATATTTTTTCCCCGTCCGGCAAAGAGAAAGATATCGATGGTATGTAAACGGGCCTCCGTTTCTCGATTCGTTCCTCTTCGGATACGAGAGTGTTGCCGAAAGCCACTACGGCGCGGACAATAACAGTTTGCGAGGACAACAACAGCGGACCGGATGCACGGGGGTGTTAGCGGGGTCAGAAAGCCCCGACGTTGGATCTTTAACGCCGCGCGGCCGGCCACTAACATCGCTACCACATTGCGTTTTCTCTTTCGCGAGGTGGTTCACCGCCGTTTGACGTATCGCCGCGTAAAAACAGCGTGAAGTTAAAGAACCGTCCGGGCCGGGCAGTAACTTTCGTTCGTTCGCCTCTAAAAGTCAAGTGCCTCTTGGAAGCGAGCGGTGGCCCCCTCGGGGGAGGCTGAAACGCGGGGGATACAGAGCGGGGCACACGAGCGTTCCGTTGCGCGGCGATCCGTTTGTAACGCCGAGTGAAATTCGATGGACGCTCGGACCGCGTCGCTCCTGGCGACAAAAAACGCTGTAAAAGAATCGGCCACTTTTATAAAAACATCAGCAATCACGTGGGTGCAAATTTACATAGGTGTTGCGAGAGCCCAAATGTTTATGAAATGTATTATGCTTATTATTGTATATGTATTACGTTTTATGGCGTGCGTAAAATGTACGATGGATTTCTCGGCAATTGTAATACATCGGGGCTAACAGTGTTAAAAATCAACACGGGAATTTTATGCCATCGTAAATTAATTACAAGTAAAAGTTGCGCAGCTGCACAAAACACGAGAACACCTTGGCGATCGCGCGACCGAATCACGAGTGAAAGCTAACGCGCGAGGGAGGGCCTTATAAGATGATTCGGCCCGCTCCGAGGGTTTTTTAACGGCTCGGTTTCTTTTAATTGTTTTTACACGATCGCCGGACGACGGCGGATGACGAGGCGACGGCCGCAGCCGCGGCGATCGGTAACACGAGAGTTTCTCGCGAAGGCGCTAATATCCGCCCTGCTCGTAAACAGAATAAACACGAAATCGGACACCGGGAGCGTTCAGTTCGATGTTCCGGCACGCCCCGCGACGATCTGCGGGAAGCTGGACGATAGACCGGATAAATCGGTTATTCACAATTTCTTTAAGATTTACCGAGACACCGCGATCGGGCAGCATGCCTCACTCTTTATCTCATTGTCCCGCGTTCGACGTTCGCGAATAAATTTACTCCGCCGCGTAATACGATTCGGAATGCATGTCGTTCTCGTCGCGCGGCGTATCCGCGCGACACGAAAACGTCTGAAATGTAGCAAATTGCCGTAACTAGCAGCTGTGATTTATTAATCCGCTCGCAGTTTTTCGTATGTCATTTTTATTTTTTATTTTACAATATTCCATTCAACGTAACTTATCATCGGCCATAAGGAAGTCAAAGGATAGCCATAAGGCGATCTGGAGCCGATGGTCGCGAACGAGGAATGCTGTGGGGCTGTTTATTTCAATCAGGCAACCACAAATCTACAGAGAACCCAACTACCGTCACGGTTCTTTGCTCGCAACGTTCGGGGAGGTGGAGGCTCCTTGACGACGCGCGGGGCAGCCACCCGTTTCGCTCCCTTTTCCGCCAGTTACGCGTGGTGTCCTCGTGAATTCGAAAATATATTACATTGTAAAATCGGCAGACGCGTGCGGACTCGCTCGGTCCGGTTTAGGATTACGATCCATTACGAGAAAACAATGTCAAGTGCTGGGAAAATAAAATTCAACAGAAATTTATAAACGCGCACGATCGTTCATCATTACGTTATTATGCTATCGACATGTATAACCAATAATTTACGACTTTATAAAGAGTAAAATTTCCGTCCATCACAAAATAAAATAATTATAACCACTACTTTTACAACTAAAAAAAAAAAAAAAAAGAAAAAGAACTTGCTGATGTCAGAATTAAAATCAATCTCTAATAAATATTCTATTAAATCCGGCGGTTCCGATCTTTAATAACTTCGTCGACCGTTAAGGTCGCGGGATGTCGCGAAACGAACTAAGAGAGAATTAGTTACGGGGCGAGGAGATACGCTCGATCTATTCAGGTCGCTCGGTCCACCGTTAATTATTCCACGGCACCGCGTTGGCGAAGGCGGCGATTTTTCTTCTCGATCGACCGAGCCGTTCCACGGGGCCGTTCGCCGGACGATTGAGAGGTTATCGGAATCACTTAACAACTAGCTCACGACTTGGCGCCTCTGCATCGTCTCGCCTCGCCCTCGCGCTTTCTTTATCCAGCGATAATTGCCCTTTTCCGAATCGCGTCGGCTATCAGCTGGTACGATCGCCGAGTCGTTAACGCTGGCCGTCACGAGGTGTGTGGTATTCGTTCTACCGCGGCGTATTGTCAATGTCGTTAAGATACGCCCGCTGATAGATAACTTAATCGCGCGGTCCATCTGACAGCGGATGCTCGGATACACCTTGTACGCCCACAAAATGGCTCGTTTTATGCACGCGAGTTAATGACGGGATTTATACAATATTGTACGCAGGGTATAAAGATCCAGGATACTACGCGGACACGCGAGTACACCTCGCGCCGCATACATCTTCCTCTCGGCCCGCGTTGTTAACGGAGCGCGTCGGTAACACATCACGATATATCACAATTATCGTACTATTATTATTTATACAGTGATCTACGAGCGGGAGATTCCTCCACCGCAAAGCGCAAGCGACCCTCGCCTCGCCTGGGTGGGGAAGGGCGGGGGATCGAGACGCCGCCGATGCACACACGCGTTGGTACTTTCTGATATGAGCGATATCGTGAGCCGGGTCGCTTCTAATGGACTCGGAGATGAATGTTTGGAGGAGTAAGAGCGGTCGGGAGGAGAAGTTAACGTGTCCGTAGAAAAATACAGGTAGCTGCGATTGTGAAGACGCCAATCGCCACCCACTTTGTACAAGCAAACGTTCAGCATGAGATTTATTGTCATTATTTAATTACCGTGTACGTTAATGAATAAACGCACTCACGTTCTTTAATTCTATTTTTTTTTTTTTCCTTTTTTTCGACAACTTAAATTAATCCGCAGTTGATTTCTATTTTCGGTTAACACTCGGTAATAAATCTCTCGGTCGCGAGCTTTTTCAGCATTTTATCAGCCTTGGCTCTTTTAAATTTTTTTTTTTTTTTAAGAAAGAATTTAGAGATGCACGTGCGTACGCATGTCACTCCTTAAGATTCGGCGTATCAGCTTGCACGGGCTCTGTAAATTTCGCGAAACGTGCGCACGTGTCGCAATTTCAGATTAGCAACGATGCGGAACAGCACGCGGTACGCAGGTATACTTGATAATGTATCTGATAACTGCGCGAGGAGGCATTTGCTGATGCGGCTTTTATTCACGTATATAATAACTTTGATAATTACTACGAACAAAATATATTATTCCAAACACATGCAACAAGAAGAAATGATGTTTAGAAAAGCATCTCAGCTGCTCGATGTAGCAACGATAATGACACGTACAAGGTTTAATATTTCGTCATTTCAGCATTAACGACGACTGCTCGAGACTTTAATGCTTGATAAGGGATATCAATTTCCCGGAAGATGAGCTCATTTAAGATGATTCAGAGTTCTCGTCTCATCGAAAGCCCCGAGGAGTCGTTGCCTGCAACACCGGGGAGAAAGAGAAAGGGGAGGGGAAAGGGGGAAGATCCAAGTAGCGACGAAGACACATTAGCGGGTCGTAGGAGGAAAACGTGAATAATATAATCGCCGTTAGTCCTAAGCCTTTTGGAAAGCAAATGCAGATGTGTTGGGCGATAGCGAACAATGGCGGTCGCCGTGATGTCTAAAACGAGAAAACCAACCTGCGCGCGTATTCGAGTTTTGGAAAGCGGATACGCCGATCCGGTGGACAATACGAGACAATGCACTCGCGTGCACGCAAAAACGATTCCACCTACGAGACGATCGCCCACACGCGGCTCGCGCGCGAGATTTTTGCGAAGAAGAGCGAGCGCCCCCGAGAGAGGGGACTAATATGAACGGGCAGTTTCTGTAAAGTAACTATCCATTCCCCCCATTCATAATCTGACTGACAGAGCAATTAGAACGCGCTATGTTAATGTTAATTGCACGAAAACGCGAAAATAAAAATGAGAGATGATTAATACCCATAATAAAGTAATAACAAGTAAGTTTTATCGTATCAAGTAAAGTTGTATAATTAGTTGTCAAATATGTAAATTTTTTTTTTATTATTTTAATTTTTACGAAACTTTTTCTTTTTTTTTTCAGGTTACACGCGGTTCCATTTCAACGGCGATAATAAATCGTTTTAGCAGCACCGTTCATCAAGGAGTACGTTACATCTTCGGGTGTATCAATTTCTCAGTTTGGAATTTCGCGGCGCGATCAAGCAACGGGTTTCCAGCAAGGAAGTTCGGCTGTCAGCGCCTGCAGTCGCAAGGAAAAAAAGGGGGAGGAAGAAAGAAAAAAAATGAAGAAGTTGCCAAAACGAGAGGTAAAAGGCGTTTACGCGCGGATTCTCCACGCCATAAAGAATCACCCGCGGCTCATAAAGTAACGCTAGATTTTATCTCGAAGATGCCGAACGACGTGCATCCTTCGGGCATATTTTTTAGAAGCGTGAACGGACTTGTTTGGTATTTCATTTTATCCCCAGTCAAATTCTCGCCGTAAAAGGTCCCTCGTTTTTTTTTCTTTTTTTTTTTTAATAAATCGGAATAGAAATTGTTTTATAAAAACATTGTCACAAAAACGAAGAAGAATAATCTCAATGCGATACAAATGTGTGAAGATTTTAAAACAATAATAAATCGCGGAGGGTACACGTTCGCATGTGCGCCGGGCATTATAATAAAGCGCGTAAACTCACCGCTAAAAAGGCCAGCGACAAGGTGTGAGCGGTGAGAAGCGATACTCAGTCACGCAGTCCGCCCGATCGCGTAATGAATTTCGGAACGAAATTTCCGCGGTCCGCTTTCGGCCGGAGACCTGGGTTTTAATGCGGGAATAAAGTAGCGTCCGGGTCGATAGGGTCGCGCCGCGCTCCGCAGCGAGTACGCTCGACGAAGACAATGGGTAGGTATCCCGAGTGCGCGTACGGCCCATATCGGAGGGCTCCCGCGAGCAGAAACGGGCATGCGAGAACATTGTCTCGAAAAACCATAAAATAAAACATCCGGTCGATTTTGGCTGTTTTACTCGCGACCCCTGAAGAGAAGTGCCGCGCTCTCGATGTTACCGAGATATAACCTCGGTCTTGTAAAAAAACCAGGTCTTTAATTTTTTTTTTTTTTTTTTGTACGGATTAGATTATTATAATAGGAGAGAAATCTTGTAATAATATAAATACCCGTATATCGCAAATAATGTTAACGCGCTGATGCGCGTATCGCAACGACGTTGATTTTTAAACGAATTAACGAGGTAAAAATACTTTCGCTAAATAGATTTTGCCCTGGGAAAAAGATGCGTCGGATGTAAAATCTCTCTGAATTCCTAAATGTTATATATACAGCGGAGTAGAAGGATGAGTAGCAGGTGAAACAGGAGACTTCTTTGAGAACGGATCCTTCGGTAGGTAGGTTCACTTGTTCCGGTGGGAAAAAAATCCGTCGGTCAATGGAACTTTTGCATATATTAATCTATTTTCGAGTCCATCCGTTCCTTCCGAGAGAAGGGCCCATTCTCCAATCTTTCAGACGGGTATTGACGGCCGAAGCCGAAGAGCTCTACCTGTCTCTCAATGGAAACAGGACACCTACCTGTTACCTTTTGTGGGAAGATTTTCTGTTGCTCTCCCGAACTCGTGAGAGATTCTGTAGAAGGATTCACTCACCCGGGTCTCGTCGTAAAATCCGCGGGTGTCTATTTTAGATCAAATTTCATAGAACATCGATCCATTATAGATAACCGTTCGTTCCGAATTTAACGATCCTCCGAACTTTTCTACGGATTTCCCCGAGTAAAGATTAATTTATATCACTTTATAATGAACAACGTCAACGTGTTGCGTATTATAATTATTACTTTTAATTCGCGAGTCGATAAAAATAAAACCGCGCAGATTAGATTATTTAATACAAGCTGTTCGTGCATAATCGCGAAGTTTGCTTCTTAAGCAAAAGGCTTGAGCATGGTGCCGTGCACGTTTTCGTGTTTAAAGCACCAAGGTGCTCGCCGAGCGTCCGATATCCATCTCGTATTCGCTCGCGCGAACTTGATTTATCGGGCTCCCGCGATAATCCAGCGGGCCGGTGCGCAAAAGAAACGGGGGTGGAAAGAAGGCGAGGAGGCGAAAGAAGAAGATCGTGGTGTCTTGCCCTTTCTTTCCGAGCCCGATTCCAAGAATCGACATAAATCCCGGCAGTTTATAATCTGTAGTTGGAAGGCGCACCGAAGATACGATCGGGTGGAGAATTCGCGGGCAAGGAGATTGCGAAAAGTAGAAATAAATGAAGAGGGAAGACGATGAAGGAGGAAGAAAAGAGGTGGATGAACGACGCGGCAGGTGTTGGCAAAAATAAATTTTTACGCGGTGATAATGCGGTCAAATTATTAGATTCTTCCATTTTCTCCTCGTTTTATCGGGCAAGATTTAATTAGCGGCGTGAAAATGAGAATTTACGAACGTAAAGGAAAAATTGAATTTTCATATACTTTACTTGAAATATACGGTTTCCCGATTTGGTCAGGGATAAAATCTCTATTATCCTTTTTTTTTTACTTTTTTTTTTGCGCCGTTATTAGTTTTCGTTATTACATTCTTACTTATTTGGTATACCAACTTTGGCTGTTTACGTTATCATAACTGTTCTTTGCAAAGTGAAGCCGCGTATCCTAGGGCGTGCGACTTGAGCGTGCAGTAATATCTAAAGTCGGTGGGTTGAATGGATGAAAAGCGATGCTGAATTGTGGAAGGAGCACGGAGAAAGATGGATCGGGTGAAAGAAGAAAAGAGAGCGGAGGGAAAAAGAAAGAGAGAGAGAATCGCTTTCTCGTAACCTCGTGAGAACTAGAGACAGCCGCGCAGCCTCTCCTTGCCATTGCCGCTGGAATTCTATCGAATTGTCAATGGCAGATGCCTTAAGTTTTGCACATCGCGATTTTATGATATCGAAAATAGCATAAGAATTAATATTGATTTAATTTTCATTACTATAATTCGTTACGAAAGAAATATAGTGTATAATTAAAAAAAAAATTACATTATTTTCTTAAAAATTTGTAATTATATGGCAGAGAATTCGATAATAATTGTTTTAGAAATTAAAATATATTAATCTTTTATACGTAAAAGACGCGAGAGGAGAGCGTTAAGAGTCTCATAACGTTTCAAGTAAATTAGTTACGCAGCTGAAACCGCGGAGAAGGATTTCGAGGGCTGCAAGGGAAATCTCGACCGAATTCAATGTTGCACTTTAACGGGGTTACGTACATGACAACGATTGTCGACGTAGGTGGGCCCGAAAGTGGGGCGTGGATAGCTATCACCGAGTGTCTTCGGTCGGCCGACTGGCACACGCAGATCGTGATCCACGCGGAATATATTGCCGGGCGCTCGACGGCGGATGCGGCGCGAATGCAAGGAGCGCGCGATGCACCCACGGCGGTAATCGGCGAGTTTCACATGAGATGAGCGCGAGCGCGGCGCACGAGGAATGAAATTTACTGCGTCGGTGACACGTGAGAAAGGATCGGGGCACGGCGGCGCGGTGCGCTATTCCGCTCGCGAGAGAGGCCGTAGATGGGACATTCAACGACGGCGGCGATGTACGGAATACATCGAAAGTGCCATCGGAGAGGCGCGCAACACGTGATGGTGGCACGATGCATTACGTGGGAAAGTAGAAAAGGATCCGATCGGACGGATAGGTACTCCAATTATCGTGCTCGGAACACGAATTAATTAGCGGCCGTTATCGATCTCCCGGCCACGCGGGTCAAACCACCTCGGCTTTTTTTTTTTCTCTTCCATGGTGATTTCTTTCGTACGGCGGATTCAGATTAACCGCAGGTAAGGATTGCCCGCGCGGATGCTGAAGAGAGCGCGAGCTCAGGGGAGAGAAGGAGAAAGTTTCCAGCAGGGCGGTGATCGCGCGGGCAGGTGTACGGGCCCATGGGACTCCATGGGAGCCTAGTACCGGCGGAGATCCCGGCACAGGGTGCTGAGAAATTCGATGGACCACCTTGCGGTCACTCCATGGGAAATGCATCCCCATGGATCCATTATGAGGAACCGCGCTACGAAATTCCTCGATACGTTTCCTGCGATTTTCAATCCACCTCTTTATATCCACGATTTTTCAACATTTTTTTTTTTTTTTAACGTTAACGCAAACCTTTCTATAATTTATTTCTACCTTTTTCAATTAATCCGGTTTATAATTAATTAATTCGATACAAATATATATGAGAATCATTATACGAAATAACTCGCAAAATTTTAACTACTTAATATTCAATTGTAAAAATTTAGAATTCTCAGTTATTTATATGTCACATTTATAGGAATCGGTCGGTTATTATGTCGTGCAAAAGCAACCCACTGATTTCGACGCCAATGCGGGTTCGTCATATTACCTTGTTACGTTTTTGCGCGGCATATAATCACGTCCTGCCATAATATGCAGCGTGTATATTGTTATATTAAGACTTCGTAGGGCTTCTACGAGGAGAGACTGTACCGTATTCAGCTCTGGATAGGTAATGCCTTCTTTAGCTGACTGATTACGAGTGTTATTAACCCTTTACGTAATGTTGCCTACCCTCATTTCCTCAAGGCTGTTCATTCCGTTTGAAAAATAGACTGCGAAATAATCTCATTATCGCGTACATGATTGCCTCTGATAGCTTATCTACTACGTAATATACCTGCAGCATAAACTCACTGCAATAATTAAATAAATATTATAATATATGTTGAGAAATTTTAAGACCTTGTGACTATGTATATTTAATAAAAAAATAAAAAGAATCGGAATGTTAAAATAAATTTGAAACCTCAGGAATAATTTTTACCATAAGATTTCACGCGGAAAGTAAAGTATCTCCGTCCAGATGGTTGAATCGCCTCTGCGAAAATTCGACAAAAAAAAAAAAATCTAATAATTTACTCACGTAGTATTCGCGGAAGATATAAGATAGTTTCACCTATCCAAAAGTTAAATTCCAACAACCGACATGCCTCAGCTGTAAATGTTACAGCTACATCGAAATTCTTTAGAACAAGCTTCCGTGTGTCGGAGGTCAAGCGCTACACTTACGTCTCCGCCGTCGATGGCAGAATTCGTTGGCATCGCGAACGTTTTTTTTTTTTTTTTTTCCTCCTCTCGAGACGGGCGGAGCTTCGCGGAACGTGACGCAACTCATCGATTTATCCCAACCGCCACGTGCAATAATGGTAACGAATAAGAAGCGGCTTATGACTGTCGAGTACTGTAATTAGAAATTTCACGGCGCATAACGATCTATTCTGCACGGGGAAGAAACCTGTGCGCGCCAGCCTGCTCGATGTTACGACAACAACGACGAAATCGCTTTCGCACGACCCAGAGGAATAATCGGCGCTCACCTGTACGCGGGAAAGACCGCGATACCCGGAGCGTACGTACGGTATACACGAAAGGTGAAATCCTCGCGCGCGGGGAGGCCCCGGGTCGTGCGAGACCTGTTGCCGGGCCCAAGCTGCATCCGTCGGACCCCACGAGCCCTTTTCATCCCCCTCCGAAGGTTGCAACCTGCACTTCCCACGGACGTCCGGTCCAAGCCGTAGGATAAAGACGGAGCTGAAAGCGGCATGTGCGACGCTCGCAATCGAGCGTGCACAGCGTCGCACGTCACATTTCGAGAATCTCTTATATTATTCTCGTATCCCCGCTGCGCAGGATCGAGCCTTACCTGAAAACACGCTCGCTCGCTCGCTCGCGCACCGCAGATGTTCCCGAGAAATCTTATGGAATTTCTCTCGCGAGCGTAGCTTCGCTTTAGAATCGCTGAGTTAATATTGAATTATCTCCTTGCTGATAGATTGTTTCACCTAACCTTATCCGCTTAATTTATTTCCCTTCGTAAAAGATTGGGAACGTGACTTGAAAGTGTGCTAATAAGAAATTATATCGTGTTCAAGGATAGCGATCCGAGGTAATCCCGTATATACCGGGCTTTCCATCTCCCTTGCCATTTCCTAAGTCACTCGTAAGTAAGTCGCGTTTAATTCCTACGGCTTGGAACTCTTTCGCGGATATCACTTATCTCGTTAATCTTAAATTCATAACGCCCGTGCGCGCGATCGAGAAATCCGATTCGGAACGCCGGCCGGCCGATTTCCCGCTGTTTACATCGCCGTCGCGTCGCTTACTTTCTTCGAGGATGATTCGAGGCACGTTCATGACACGATAATACTATCATTGTATGGAGGCTCGTTGAGGATGACACGGGGAGAACGCGGGAACGCCGCGTCTTCGGGGCCCGGGCTAGTAAAATCTGAATATGCGGAGGCTGCCTCTTCTCGATATGGCCTGACACGAAGACAATCGCCGATGATTGCCGTTAAGGAATATAATAGGAGCCTGTAAAACCCCACCGCTCTCGAGATCTCCATTGCCATCGCCTGGCGCGGGCCTCCTTCCTGGTGTGACCTCCGCCTACTGCGCGATAGGAACGCGCAATTTCATTCTAATCGATCGTATGTCCCGTCCACCGCTTCTACGCGCTGGTTACCGATGTTGATTTAACCACACGCCGCACCGACGTGAAGCGAGCGAATCGTAAAAATGCTTCCCTCATCATTCGCGTACTGCTAAATCTCTTTTATTCTCTCTGACTCGCGTATTTCGACGATTACGTAATTTATCTGCGGATTCATCCCGGTGCCGTCGAACGGCTTAGCTAAAGAATTATTAATCTATGTGACAATAGTAATTGTAAATTTTTTTTTTTTTTTTTCTTTTTTCAATACTTTAGCGTGCCTGAATAGCCCGGCGGTCCTAACTGCATTTTAATCGCGCTACGCTTGTTTAAGAATAAAGTTACACATTGTCTGATAATTTGAGAGGAGATTTTAAACAACTATCGCGCCATACGATCACCGTCGACTGAATCTACTCTAGGCTACGGCGGCACGGAGGTCATCGACCCGTATCCCTCGCGCACACGGGGATAAAATCCACCGCATTTCTCATTGGGCACTTTTTATCCAGCTTCCGGCTCGGGGGTCCCCCGTGTACACGGCGTCCGGGGCACCGGAAACGTTTAGGCCTCGTCACGCTTGTTTTAATTACGCGAACAGGCGAACGGTCGGTCCTTCCTTCTTGTACGTGCGTGCACGCATACGTGTACGCGCGCGTCTCACCGTCGGGGCCGTGGAGCCGACAGTCGGTTCGACACCTGGCACCCTACAGAAGGGAATTAATTTTTCGGATTAGCTTATCGCGGACGACCTGCTAGCGACTACGCAGAGAACGGGGTTAAGACCGGCTGAGCGGCTTTAGGTTAATGAGGTTCGCCGGAAGGTGACGAGACCGCGCACCGCCAAGCCTTCTCCGCACGGTCCGGTTTATTTATTATTCCACGTTGCGCGCGTGTGCTAATTGAAGAGCCGCGCCCCGGGAAGGATTCGAATGCCCGATGATATCGCCATCGATGCGCGATTGACACGAATCGCGATCGTTGCCGCGGTAGAAAGTAGCGAGCTCAAGTGTGCCGAGAAGCACTCTCGATGAGCGGCCGCGGTGTGTACGTACTCACTTGAAACGCGAGCCTCCTCGGAACATAAGGATACTCTTTCTGCATCGCGGGAAAAAAAAAAAATATTTCGCAGGATGGAGAATTTATCTCGTGCGCGCCGTTCCTATTTACATCAGCAAAACGCGAAATTCCATCGCGATTCTCGACGAGTTATGCGACTTTGATGATAGCTGGGACGTCTTATATCGCAGCATGGAGTTGGCTGTAATTTCCTCTCCTAGCGGTGCGTTTAGAAGCCACGGAATCGGTTCGCGTAACGATCAGCAGCCCGCCGCGGGGTGGCTCGCGCGCGGTCCTTTCGTCATTCGGCCGCAATCTTTGCGTGCGCATTAGCGTGGACATTACAATTAACATTTTTTTTTTCTTTTTTTTTTTTCTTCCCCGGCGCTTGTACGTTTCGCGCTTTATCGGCCGAATAAACAGCCGTAGAATATTGGCCACTAAAATTTCGCTTAATTATTCCCGGAACGAGATCCGCCAGAAGCGGAGGACCGTCATCTGTCAACTCGCCGAAGAAAAAAAGGGGAAAAGAGGAGGTAAAGGTCGGATAGGACCGTCGAGACATGGGGTGGCAGCGACGGCAGGAACCTCGGGGCCAAGACAGTATTTTCGGATTAATCGGTCGTTTATGTGCCGCCGGTACGAAACCGCGACTGCGGTATAATCTACCTTACGACGCGCATTACCGGTAAATCTCGCGCTATGGCCGTAAACGGCGATGGCACTTTGATTGCTGGAATCCTGAAGATTAACCTGTTCCGCCAGCGAACGCGCTCCGGCACCAGCCTCTCCACCTGCGTACGATCATGCGAGTGTGTACGTATGCGTGTTTGTGCGAGCGTAAAAGCGGCGTGATCGACGATCGCCGCGGGCGAGGATTCACGATCGACGTGATCCTTGGGAGCTTTCGCGAATCTTTCGAGCGCGTAAGCATTTAAACGTTATCTACGCGGTATTAACCGATACGAACGAATTTATTACATTGTTGCGCCAAATTATAAAATTAAAACTTATAATTTTTTTGATAATCTTATATATGCCAATTAAAAAAAATTAGTATTTAATGATCTAGAGAATTGTTTTCGAAATACTGTTTTTTTTTTTTTTTTTTTTTCTACGATAATTTACTCGCGTGAAATTGTGCGTGTTCCGCGCTTGAATCCCACAGTTTTTTCTTTCGGAAGATACGAAGCGATAGCACGGGAGTAACGTAGGAGGAATTTCTACAAAATCCATCCGCAAACCAGCTTCGTTGGTTCGCCACAAAAGCGGGTGAAAATCAGTGAAAGAAATGGCTTGGTCGAGCGAGTAGATTATTGCGGGCGGATTAATCCGAGCGTGATTAATATGGCCCTACCGAGCAGCGCGCATATAGTCCGTTGCTTTTTTTTTTTCTTTTTTTTTTTCTTGCTCTATCGTTTCTAGAACGCCTTGAGCTCTCCCGCGCGGTACTATCCGTTTCAGGTTGCATTGTCTTCGTCGGGCCGCGCTGTCTATTTGCACGCGGGTTCTTTGAGGAAACCGCCGCCACTTTTTCATAGCCACCGCTGTGTTAAACTAAGCGGGAGAGGCAATCCTTACCGCAAGAAGGAGGCCTGGGCTCCTCGTGCTCGCGGTACACCAGATACGCCCGGATCCCTGTTTCCAAGCCGTCGTACGGAGGTCAGCGCGCGCTTTGTACCAAGTGTGGGTTAAGTTACTCGAGTACCAAACTCCGCGAGCGAGGTCCTTTGTACCTTTTCAAGCTAGAAGTGCGCCGTGGCCGCTACTACGTTTCCCGGCCCCCGGGATCACCCGGGATCGGGTGTGCCTTTGAGACGCGCAATCGTGAGTAGTCGATGCGTCTGAAAGTTTACGGTATACGCCGCGGCAGAACGAACTTTCACGGGAAACCCACGGAATGTTGGACCCGTCTTTTGTGCGCGCTGTTTACGGGCAGCGAGAAATCCGATATGATTAAATCCGAATGTATCTAGGTCAAATTATGCGCCATAATTTTAAGACGTTTTCCGAACCTCGTTGACGACAATGCAGGCGGCGGCGGCGCTGAGAAAAACGTTCGCGCTTAGAAATAACTCTTTCGAATTTTCTTGTCTCCTAGCGTCACGCGCGAGCGGAGGACAGCCAGGGGCTAAACACAAAAATGATCCCACGGTCTTTTGAAACGGCAGCATCCTTTATTACGAGACGTTTGATTCAGTATCACGCCTCACTCGTACGAATCTCCACAGTCCTTTTCACAGGACACAAGACGTTTAACATATGAAAAAGTCTCCCGTAGGATGAATGGCGCTGCGCCGCTTTTGTCGGAATTGCTTCTTATTTCTTTTTTCCTCTTCCTCTTTTTCCTTCTCCTCTCCACGAGCAGGCGACAGGTTCGCGCTATCACGTGGGTGAGGTCACGCCCGGATACGCGTCGGCATATATGAATGTTTTATTACTGTTCTACCTGCGATCCTCCGAAAGCTTTCTCTACTTACTTTGTCTTATCGTGAGCGATAGTTGTACGCTTTTACCGTAACATTATATAAAATAATAAAATAACACCGTTGTTTTTTTTTTTAATACTTTCTAAATTAATATCGCGAAAAGAATTTAAAAAAATTAAAATTAACTTTTTTCATATTTCACAAATTTATGCACGCGTTCACGCGCAAAGTGATAAAAGAATAAAAAAATAAATAAAACATCTTATATCCCTGTAAATGAGAATAACTTGTTGACGCTCATTATGCAGAACTCAGGACCGCTATTGAGGTGCAAAAATAATTCGGTTATACCGGCGTGTCTTTGTCCTGCAAGGAGGAGCCCATTATCCGCGAACAAAGTTTTGTTCGTTGCTCGTAAATTTGCTTGACGCTGCCGTACCACCGGCGGCGGCTGTAACATGCGAATAAAGTCGTCATCGCGTCTCAACGTCCACTAATCCTTCCCCATTTACTCGAGGGACATCGAGTGTGCAAGGATCGACTCCGACAGGCCGCCGAGACGTTCGTTGCGAAAAAGCCGATGCCGGTTCCTTTTTTTCGAGGTCTCGCCACTTGACTCGCGTACAATGCGCCGAGCGTCCCTTTCCCTTTCCCTCCCCTCTCGTTTGTGCCCTTTTATCCACGTCGATCCACGAGCTCCGCAGCCCCTAATGCGGGTTCATTATTTTCGTGTTCGGGACGCGAGCGCGTAGATCGCGATCGGAGCTCAAGGATTCCGGGGTGGTCACGCGGGGTGGTATTTTTCTGCACGGCGGATCAAAGGGTACGGGAAACGGGAACACCGTTGGACAGGACAAGTGGCCCGCGAGCCCTTCCCAGTGAGAAATGAGAACGTCAACGGCCATCTAATTGGCACTCTGGGACGCATCTTGATTTTACTGCGGCGCAGATTCAATCATCTGATAAAAATCTGGCAGCGTATATATTTTTTTCATGTGTTTTGTGACATACAAAAATAAATTATTGGCAATAATTAATGAACATCTTTTCTCGAAATGTAATTTCAGACTGAAAAGAAACAAGATGCATCCGGAGTAAAAATAAGTTTATAATTTTTAATAGAGTATAATATAATAATTAGATTGTTAAAAGATAATAATTTTTTTTACGCAAAGTTGAAAGTACTCGTATCAATTCTGTACCATTCTCAAAGTGTTTCAAGAAGGTCAGGCGAGCGATATACAGATAGCGAGATAACCGTAACCGGACGAGCGTCTCGTATCGGGTATATTTTAATTTTAATCCGGCAGATTTATGCGGAGTAACGACATGAGCGACAAGTCGCGCAACAATACGTAATTCGATAGTCCAGATTAAGCCGCAAAGATTTAGAAGCAAAGCGCACAAAGCGACAAATGTGTCACGACAAAAAAAAAAAAAAAAAATATAATTGTACGCGCGCCCCTCGGTCGCGAAGCGAGGAACCACCCCTTAGCCGTGCATAATGTCGTACCAGATTGTACGGAGACACGATAACATCTTAACGGTCGCGAGCGTCGATTCCCCGGGTCCTCGCTCTTGGCGGCCGACAGAAAAGAGCGGCGGTAGTAAAAAGCCGCACCAACAATAGTCAAGTGTCGTGATTTGTGCCCGGCTGCGGAGACGTATATGCCGCCATCCAGTCTTAATTAACCCCCGTTCCCACGTGACTTCTTACCCCCAGAATCCAGGGGGGGTTCCTCCGCCGTGTAACGTACTTTTCTATGCTCCGTTACACATTGTCAAAGGGCCCCCGATTCCCATCCCCTGGATGAACATAACCGAATCACTTGCCACCCGGTCACCTGCTCTTCAACGTCTTCCGAAGAGTTGCCTAAGGTCAGCGCAGTAAACTAGTACGAGGCGAAAATCGTTTAGATTTCTATCTTTTATAGCTCGATATTAGCTTTATACCTTTTTCGAATTATTATTTCGCCCCACGTTTATATTTCTTAATTTTTCGACGATCGCGTGCATGTATAAGTGCTCGATTCGACACTTTTTTTTTTTTCTTTTATTTCACGCATACGGTTGTCGATTATTAGTAATAACGTCTAGCCTGACGCAATATCCCGAACGTTGTCTGTTCATTACGTTGACGAGCCGTGCTCTCGCGCGCACGCTTTAATGGCTCAATACACCGCGGCGGCTAGTACATCACGCTCAACGCCACGTGCGAAATTATGTTCTCCTCACGTAACGCCGATATTGTTTCCGCGAATGGTGAGAAATGCCCCGATGGCGATGTAACGCCCCATGGCCCAGCGGGGTTAACTGTCCATCGCGGTCTAGGAATAATGGTGACTATTAGCTAAGTACCGCCTCGTGCCAAAGGAACGAGCCCGAGCGATCGTTCGGCTGGCTTCTCTTAAACATTCTTTCGACCTGCTTTTTCTCGCGTTCATAATACGAAAAAAAAAGAAAAAAAAAAAGAAAAGAAAGATTAATTGTAAGAGAGGCCTGTTATTACATGAATAATAATAAATTTAAATAATTATTTTAATCCGAAAAAAAATTTTTTTTAAACCACCTGCTTGTTGATTTTAATTATTTATTTTTATATGTTACCGTTTTAATATCTTAGTTCGTTTATTAATATCGATTCTTCAAACTGCTAATTACATTATCCCAATTCGTAATTGACTCGTACACTTTACCGGTAATATTCGCATCAGCGTTTTCCACCATCGCCAATTACGGCGACTGAAATTTTTGCGTAAGCCACCCTTACACCAGCGATACGCCGCATTCAGTCACGTATCTTCAGGTAGAACCGACACGCTCGTCATGAGGATTAATGACGACGAGGGAACGGAACAATCAGTCGACGGACGACTTTTAAAAGCGGCGGCGGCGGCGGCGGAAAGTGTTCCCTCGTGATTCTCGTTAAGTCCTCCCCGTCGCTTAATCCGCGTAACGGTGCGCCGTGCTGGAGAACGTCGTTACGTCAGAGATTTCGTAGATGCTGCGGCGCTGCGGTAACTAGCTCGCGAGCTAATATCTCGCAATGCGGCGGGTAATGCGCGGGCGATATATTTTCTTCCCTCGAATGCCCGCAAACGCGGCACGGCGGGACGGGGATTGGCGATACGCGGTAGGAAAATGCGTTTCCGGGCAGGTACGGGACTTATGACCCCCGGCAGATGAGGTGCTGTCCCGGCCTGTAATTTTGCCTAACAGAGGCCACCGAGTCGCCGGCAATCCCGGCTTCGGTTTCGAGCCGGCTTAGCCGGCAGCAGCCCTCTCACCGATGTAGCGTGTGCCCTAGCGTGCTCTCTCGCGGAATCGGATAATGGAAACCCCGTGTTAGCACGTTCGATTCCACGGACCGCCATCTAGTTTCGACCCCATGGGAAGTCGGCCTGAAATCAGTAGCTCGCGCGCGTTCGTCCTTCGTTAGACGCTCGTTGCGCGGAGAATTTTCAATTCCATACGAGAGCGCGCGATTCGCGGCCTCGCAATTTTGATGCTTAATAAAATCGCTTTGGCGAGCTGACGCCGTAATATCGATACAGCCGGCGATCTACCGCGCGTATCCGTAACGAAATTCCCGGAGCGAAAGTAATCGGATTCGCATTCGCCGGGCGGATATAACGGTGGAAAAACTTTCCGTCAACCTCTTCGTTATTGTCGTTAAGCGGGCCGGCGGTGGCAATAGTATATCTACCGTGATTCGTTCGATCTCGAAGAACAATTACAGGAGGCAGTAGTCGTTAGCCTATGCCCTCGCGTTAGTATGCGCTCCGTCACACCTGACTGGCCGCGTAGCGTACGCTGGTGCCTTCGCCGCCGACAGCGGGGCCTCTGGTAACGGCCGACCACGGCGAAATATCCTCTTACCCCGTCGTTTCGCAACGTCTTCTAGATTAATAGGAAAGAAAGATGTCGAATTCCGCCGTCCTGGATCGATGACATGCCGATCTAGGCCTTCTCACCGCGCGCCGTCCCTTCCTCCCGCGCCTACGTAAGGATCCTCGATCAACCCGGCGACGTGTATTATAGGTCGAGTCACTCTCACTGCCAATCTCTTCTCCGGCCGGCGATAAAATTCTGTGACTTTCTAGAGCACGGTGCGCGTAAACCCGATTACATCACCGACGAGGCCGCTACGCTCGGCTCTTCGTCGTTACTCGAAATATCACTCGCGGCACGTCAGTAATTTCAAAGGAGCGATTCTCGACGACGCTTTCGGAGCGGAATAAAAATAATGCACCGCCCGGCGGACAATAGAGACTCGTAAGTGTAACAATGTGAAGCCGTTTATAACTGTATCGCCGAGATGTATAAAATTTGATTAAGGATAAAAAAAAAAGGAATAAAAAAAAATAAAATTAAAAAATCGCGCGCGGCCGCACTGTCGGCCGTACGATCTCCGCTTCGCGCTGTAAGATTCTTCACCTTATTATTCTCCGACATCCCCTATCGCTCGTTTGTTTAAGATCGCTCGATCGCCGATAGCGGCGCAGAGGCCGGTTATTGATGGCCCGAGTGTCCGGGACAGCTCGCGCGCGAGCTGTGGCTGGTTTTGGCTTAGGTTACCGGCGATTTGTATGACATTCGATCTCTCGCCCACGCGCGCGGTGCGCCTCGTACCTCGTGCTCGATCAGCGCACTTCCCTCTAGCTCTTCCGCTCACCCCCGCCGATCGCGATTACGACTCGTCCCGCCGCTGGCACGCTTTCAAGACCCGCTCGACGGCTCTATTTATTTCTATAATCTGCCTTATTTATTCAAAGTCACCCGATGAGACACGTTATCGGCGTCGGTGCGTTTATATAAGGCACGCAAAGTGGTCAATTATTATGCATTTGAGAGGTCAGTTTTCACACTTTCTACAACCGGCCGTAACATTTTTCTACGGCTTATTTCGAATTCGGATTTACAATCTAACGCGGCGGCTAAATAATGCAGCCCGACGCGAATAAAACGGGCTTGACGGGGCAAAAGAGTGCTTATTAAAAACAGAATTCAGAAGTACGAAACGCGGAACGGCCGCGGAATCCGAACGAGACGGATCGGAGAGAGCGACCGGGGTCCAGCGAGAAGGGCCCGAGGCAGCAGGGCTCGAAAGGTCCCGCGCGTTCGTGCACAGGGAGACGAGAAGAATAAACGTAGCTCGTTCCCGGTTCCCAGGCAATTCTATGAATACGAAATACGAGGTCGGTCGGTCGAACCGCCGCGGTGCACGCTGCCCGCTTCGCTCAATCATCGCAGACACGCCCGCTATATTGGCTTTGCATAAGGCCGCCCGCGAGCTCCGTATCTCTCTTTACCTCGCGATGATGCCGGGCCGCGTTAAAGCCGAACGTGTACCACGCGCACACACGCTCGTACTCGCGCGCGCGACACGCAAGGCCCACTTTTCTTCTCCGCGAGAAATCGGCAGCACCCCGCCCGCTGTTCACCCCTCGTAATTATTTTACCGCTAAACGACAGCGCGGGTTTGTTAAACCGTTAAAATATTCAATTTGAGATATTACACGAGTTTCCTTTGACAGGCTCTCCGTTGGAGCACGTGCTCCTCCTCGCGGAAAGTTACGTCTTTATATAATGGCATTCTTATTAAATATTACATTTAGTCGACACGTACCATCCATTACTCGAATAAAATTACACCACGAAATTACGACACCGCGCAGCCTTGATTTCCACTTGCGTGCCATTAGCATACGGGGCGTATACTAATGGCAGAAAATTCTTCGCTTGTCATTTTACGATTAACAATGATTGCTTTACGATACAACTGGTAGCCCACCCTGTCGTCAACGTCCACACAGTATCGGCCTTAAATTACGCCTTACGCTCGCTTAACGACCGTCACGCCAGAATGTGCTTTCCGCATTGTTCGATAATGCTGCGCGAACGCGATATGTCGCTCGAAAGCGCGAGGAAATTCGATATTCCCTGTGCGAGGCACAGCTTTTCGCAAAAAAAAAAAAAAAAAAATTACACTTCTCTCTCTGAATTTTATCTAGAGCACGACGCTTCCGAGGAGGTACGCGGATCTATGAAAAGCGAAGCGGACACGTAACGAAGCTAGCTGTAAATAATGCGGTCGGACAATGTTGTGAATTACGGTGGTATCAACCCCATAAACGGCATGGTTTTATGCCTGCCACGACGAGACGCGGTCGGCCGCACAGCGTGATCGTTCGCGCGCCGTTGTCGGCGAGACGCGACGTGGACCAACCGCGCTGTCACGCCGCCGGATGCTTTTCTTTTCCGTAATTGGTGCTTTCTCTGACGACGCGATACCCCGCGGGCCCCCGTACCGGCGCGGTACCCCGGGTTCTCCTCCGGGATAAAGTCACTTTATTGCCCGTAACGTTACGAAGTGGGATTTTAACGCGCGCGTTTTTACGGCCACCTTCGGCCCGCTGTCGCGACGCCGGTCCATTTCGTCGAGGGAATAATCTGGGATATTAAAGATATTATGATAATTGATGCGCGTGGCCGGCGAGCAAATTAACCGTGGATTCCTCATTAATTAATAATTTGCTGTTGTTTACAAGGCAATTAAATGTTAATTTTATCCCGCGAATAATCGTTCTGTATTATTGAAATAGTATCGAATGCGCAATAATAAATAGCGAGAGGTGTCCATAGAAACAAGATAATCCGTAATTATTAGACACCGATTGCGATGCAGGAAATATTCATGTCGCGGACGTCGGTTCTTCGAACGTGCGATTATTTTATTTTATTTTATTTTTTTTTGTCGTTTTTGCCGCTTAGCCTTCGAGGGAAGGAGGGCTTCCTTCTTCATCCTCCGTCCTACGGATACCGCGCATTGTCGTACCGGTGCCTTTATTGCCCGGCGGGAGTTACGTATTGAGCGTGGTCCGCGTCGGAGACTCGGGCGAATAAGTCCGCAGAGTGGAGAGAATAATGGAAGGACTTTCTACTATCAAATAGATTTATGGATATCCAGCCGGGGTACCCACTACCGAGGTTTATATGGCCGCGAGCGAGCCGTCATGCTTTATCCGCCGTTAAAACCGCGCAGACGTCTCGCGGAGATCCCGCGTGCTGCAAAATAGACGAATATGTTTATCGCTCCGCGCGGGGTCACGCGACGCGGATCGATGTGCGGGAGGAGCGCGTGAAAGCGGATTTCTCATATTGTTTGTTTGCAACTTTGCGGCAACTCCCTGGCGTACGACGTGTGTTTTACGGCCGGGCCGGGCGAACGCGCAGCGCGCGATTAAATTATGGCAGGTGATTATAATGCCATATAACGAGATAATGGCACGCGGTGCGCGAGTTATTCGATTAAAACCGCGTAAGAATAGTGGTTATTACTCGATCGCGTAGCTCCGACTGTTATTTATGATTCGTTACGAAATACATTGTAAATTGCATTTGGGGAAAAAAAAAAAAAATTTAATTTGTTCGTTTTGTTAAAACCGCTCGGGGGGAACATTTGCGAAATAGAAGCGAAGACGGATTATATCCAGATGGAACGATACAGCCGCGAATATGGAGTTTGGAGAGAGGTCATCGAGATAGCCCATCTCGGCTTTATCTAGCGGGATTAATTCGACGATGATCAATACGTTTCGTGTACTGTCGCATCCTCGAGCTCGTTTGGGGACTTCAACCGGCGGTCAATTATTCACGTAGATGACTCGGCAGAAGGGCACTCAGCGTTTGAACGAGATCGAAGAATAACGATACCTATCATCTAATTCTAACTCACGATCGTGGTAGAACAAACGCTACGGTAAACCGTTATAGGACGATTCATTCTCCACGAAAGTACTGCCAGTACTTGCCAACGAACTCTTTGACCCTCTGGTCAATAAGCCGGTTGATCATCGATTTGATTGAGCCTTCGGAATATATCGTATATTTTCCTATATAATCTATCCTATTTTGAACAGGCTTATTCACGAAATTTACGTAGAAAAGGGGATGTAATTAATGCGTGAATGCACGTTATAAATCACATTAAAAAAGAAAAAAAAAACGAAAAGTATTTAAAGTGCTATAAGAGACACATGTGTCCGTAATTATTAATTATCTCGACTTCGCGATATGGTATGAATATCATCGGTTATAATCTCTTTCCAGGTAGTTCACGTGCATAGTAACCATATGAGATGCTAAGCGATCTAAGTCGCGTTCCAGCAATTATCCGTTAGCCAGCTAAACCGGCTAAGGTTCTCAGCATCACGGAGGACCGATGTGGAGGCCTCGCGTTATCGCGCCACATCTCGATACTTCCGTTCGCCGGAGGGCGTAATCCTGCCCTCGATCACTGCACACGATTCGCTCGTCTACGATTACACGATAAAAGTATGTAAACCTGTTCGTGAATTACTTTAAGTACATCGCCTCTAAGAACTTCTTTGGAAAGGTCTTTTAGCAGGAGCGAGCCGTGCAGTTTTGTCGCCACTGATATCTATTTTTATTGTATTCATAGTTAGATGTAAAAAAAAAAATGTAAAAAATTATTTAACATCTGAATGTTACACAATTTATGAATTGCTAAGATAATTAAAGAGATCTACGAAATATTTCTGTGTTTTATGAATCAATACCGCCATTCTTTTAACGCACCGTTATTTAGATTGTAAGATTGAACAGGCGACAAAATTAAATAATTGATTTGGACACGCTTCGGTCAGTTTATTAAGCGTTCAATCGATGCGTCGCGCGAGAATAAAGAATATAAAAGAAAAGTAACGTCAACGTCTAAGTGCCTCGCCGATGTTTGTCCATTTTCCAACTGTTTATTCTCAAATTAACCTTCCGTAAATGTACAAACGCTCGCATGGCGTAACGGGCGCGCGTGGCCGGCGCGTGTCACCTGTCTGTCACGGTCTCGTGAGTGCACGCCATCGCCACTTTTGTGGACACCCTCCACGATAAAGACATGGCCGACTGACCCCCAAGACCTGCTGCTGGAGGTATCTTCTCTATCAGTTGTGCATGCATATGTAACAGTATCATAATTTTCGAGCAAGCGTATCTATGTTCCAGCACACAATTTACAAGTCGTAATAAAGAACTACAACGGCAGCAAAAATTTTTTGCAAAAAAAGAAACCTAATTATAAAATTATATTACAATTACTGTGAGCAGTATATGATTTCAATTGAATATAAAATTTATTGTATTTTTAATTTATCTTTTTTTTTTTTTTTTTTTAGTTAATGAGTTATTAAATTTATGTAAAAGTAAGGAAATTACGAAGTTAATTTTTGGCTTTTCGTTTTGAAAGTTACTATATAATGTGCTAAGATGATCGTTTGAAAACTTCAAAGCGCCACGGTTTCAAAATGGCAAAGAGATAAGACAATAGGGTTGCGCGACGTCATATGGCCAAGGATTCACGCACGGGTGGAGTAGGTGCGCGCCCCCGTCTTGGGGGCTGCAGGTGCAAATGGTGCTTCTTTAGCGGATTCATGCTTGCGTGATTCTAGGAGCCTGCAGGTTCTCCGCAGAGGGCTTTTCCACCAGCAGCGAGTCCTCCCGGCACGCGTTTTGACCGCCGGTGTTCCGTAAACATATGCGAAGGAATCATGCTCGACTGCCGCTGTCTTGCCACCCCGCAAGTATCCTTTTGGTGGCGGCCGCAGGTGGTGGTGCACCTTAAACCGCCACCGTGAAGCAGGTTTTCAGGAAATATCCCGGCGATGTACGGGTTTCGCATCGTGCAAACTTCAACTCCATGCACATTCTTATTATAATTTCAATAAAACTGTACCTTTCTTTCAATAAATTATAATTTTTCTATTTAAATTAAATTAAATTTTTTTATTTAAAATTTTCTAATTTAAATCATTTCTTAAAACATCTCCGTCGTTCCTACTTGCTTTAATTAAATATCATTCTAATACTATAATAATTAGTTTCTGCTGGAATTATCGGTAGCGCCATTCTGCGTAATACTAAATATTCACAGCTCTCTCTCCCTCTAATAAAAAAAAATTAACGTATCGCGCGAACACTACAGAAATT
Source organism: Cardiocondyla obscurior (assembly GCF_019399895.1). Lineage (NCBI taxonomy): Eukaryota > Metazoa > Arthropoda > Insecta > Hymenoptera > Formicidae > Cardiocondyla > Cardiocondyla obscurior. Next base: position 3,394,811 of record NC_091880.1, on the reverse strand, counting down.
ATAGACGGTTATAAATAGCCGTCGATGGATTGTAGGAGGCTGCATAAGCGCAAGACGTTTTTCATATCGTGATCAGATGCTGGCGATATCTCGTCGGTATTGTAGCCCCAAGCATTTTTGCCGAGGAATGAAAATCGCAAATGTAAATCGTCACCGGGTTGCATGTTGATACCCACGCGCTCGGATGTTAAATGTAGAAGGATTATGGCGGTCGCGCGCGTCACGGTACCGATATTTCGAATGTATCGACGCCCGACATCAGTCGAGGTGGGGTTTACGGAGGTGTTCTGCAAAGGCTCGAGAATAACGGGACGACGCAGTTTCGCGCATCTCGAAATCAATCCTCGCTCTCTTTTTCACGATTTTTCCCTTTTAACTTTGTGGTTTTCACCAGCGCGCTCCGAGCGGAAGTGCGGCTGATATCGGCCGCATTCAACGGCGAAGGGTGAACGCGTAGGTAGGTGCCGCTTACCCGTATCGCTGCTATAAAAAAGGAAACGTAACGAGACACGTCGAGCCACCGTTGGCAGGTAGCGGGAAGGTCTTCAAACAGAGGAGTCCTCGTGGGATAAGCATACAAAAGTCATCGCTCGCAGTCAAACAATAAAATTAATTCGTTTACTGTGCGCATTATCACGTCCGCTTATTATTATCGTGTGGTTTTATGCAGTAGATGGACGTCACGTTTTTTCTTTTTTTTTTTTAATGTTATATTCATAAATTAAATTAATTGAATAATAAACGCTAATAATAAGAAATGTTATACTTCGAAAAATTCTAGTTAGAAGAGCGAAAAAACGGAAGATTGATTTCTCGCGGTTCTTATCGCGGCAAGATACTCATTCGTCCCCGTGAAAGATACATCGGGTAGCATTAAAAAAAAACGCTAAAGAATCCCGCGCGATTCGTCGCCGGCGGAGATCGCGCCGCCGTGACGACGACGACGACGCTTTCATTTCGAATTCCCAAGCGGCGGACGGCGAAATGGCGATCTCACGAGCGAGGGCACGACAAAGAGAGTCCGTCGTGAAACGCTGAAAAGTGGAGCAGGCAGCTCCCTTTTCTCGCGGGCCGAGGTCAAGAGGTCTCGCGCTCCCTTTGTTCCCTTTTTCGTTGCGCGGTGCTTGGCGGCCCCTCCTCCCCCTCTCCCCGTTGAAATCAGGTGTCGCGCGGGCGTGTGTTTGCCGGTTACCTTTCACCATGGCAACTATTGTTTCGAGGCACCAACGTACGTTTCGTGGCCCCGCGTAGAAACCGCGGAGCACGTACGTTTTCCGTGCGCGTGTTTGCGTCGCGGCTGCGTGCGTCGACTGCGAGAGCGAGTGCATCGGCACGCGCGCAACGGCGCAGGTGCACGCAGGTCGCACGTCGTTACGCTGCAAGGCACCTACCCGCACGATTTCTAAGATAACGGTTGACACTCGTAATTATCGGCTCTGCCGGGCAGATACGCATTCTTTATGCCCGCGCGCGCGTCGTTCTATCGGGTAACACCCTAGCGGCGTTATCTGCGTTAATTTTTTTTTTTTTTTACATCTGTCCAGGTTTCGTCAGAAATTTACGTTAGACCCTGCGGTCCTCATTGAGCTTACGCGGCGGCACAAGTACGCAACATCGCGCGGGGAAGCTACCGGCACGATCAACCCATTAGCGCTAACCGTGTAATTCGAAAATAATTTATCCGCTTCCTTATTATCCGCACTCTACGCCGCTGTTATTATTTCGCGGTACGTGCGGCCATTCTACCGGCTGGATTATTATTATAGCCCGATTATACTACGCGCGGAGGCTCACGGTGCTTATCAATCTTCGTGATAAAGACGGTATTAAATTAGACTCAATTATTGTTACTATCTCACACGGTGTTCTATTATTACACGCATGTCTTCATATTGCAGTGTCAGCGTTAATAAACGCGATATTAAATCAGACTAATTGACAATATTATTGTTGCGCGTGCAAATATATATATTTTTTTTCCTTTTTTTTTACGTTTTTCATGTACCAATTAGTTACTACACTCTTGCAAATTATCGCAGCGTCGTGGAAACAATTTTTTTTTTTTTCTACGCTTTCGACCTCACCTTTATCAAACAATGTCGACGAATATCTAAGTAAAACTGACTTTACTTCGTCGCCTCAGATTACGTGAATTGGGATTGGTAGCGTAATTATTGGTCTCGGCACGATCGGTCCCGTTAACGACAATTTCCGGTTTCAGGTAAAGCGAACATAGGCGCGACCGGTCGCGTGGCCGGCACGTGCCTCCACCGATGACAATTTCCGCCCCTCTTACCGGAAGTCGGCACCGAGTGTCGATGCCGTAAACTGCGCAGCCTGCATTCTAGATGCACCCGCCTCTATGTATGTACGTTGAGCAAGTGGCTGTCAAACACATGGGAGCAAAGTGACGTTCTTTACCTCGCGCGCAAATATACTTTCATGCCGTTTGAGCGTGTATCGCGTCTCTTCTTTTACGACGACCAATGTCTCAGCTAATCGAAATAATTTTCACAATGAAATGGCTCAAGTAACGAACTGTACGTCTAACAGAAATCGAACGGTGCTTTGCGTTAAAAGTTTCAAGCGGACGGGACTTTCATAGATAACATTTAGAGATACGTTTTCGCGAGTCAGGCAGCGGTACAGCTTCCGGGTTAGTTTCTCAGTTTCGCGCGGTGTTCGCGCAGTTTTAACGCGCGGGAACAATTGTCGCGACCGCCGCTATCTGGTTGCAGCGGGATCGCGAGTGCATTAAGATCGAGATAGCGCTTATTTACGCATTCCAAGATGGCTGCAGGTGGGCCGTCATAAAAGTTAACTTGTAAGATGATATAGTGCCCGGCCGATGCTCCAGCACGGGCGCAATGCGGGAGCTGTGCCGTAATAAACGCCGTTTTATTGTGTGACCCACGGTGTCGCTGCCCTTTCGTAAATAAAGAGGCGCTGCGAGAATTTCGACGTTTTTACGCCCCTATGCGTAGCTAGATCATAAATCTCGATGAAATGTGGAACCGAGAAAATTGAACGTTTTGTCGCGATCCATATGCCGAACGACGAGGTTAAACGGTATGGTTAAAACGCGCGCGTCCCTCCCTTCGTCTCGCTTCGCTTGAGACTCAACGTCCCTAATTAAGGATTAAATAATTAAGAAATAAAATCATTTTTATCCGAAAAGTTTCTAATTCTTTTTTTTTTTCTTTTTTTTTGTACACCGTAAATTTTCACGGATTACAGAGCGCGTTTATACAGTTTGTCATACGAGGTACGAAGCGACTTGTATTTTTAACGGGACTCGAATATGCACGAGACGCAAATTCGACTTCCACGAGTTACGACGCGAACGACAACTCGTTCTCAAGAGCGCGAGTGCAACGCAGAAAAAAAAAAAGAAAAAAAAAGAAAAAAGGGTTATTGACTCGTGACCCATCCCTCGTCCATTCGGGTATTTCAAGGACTAAAGTCGACCTCCTTCGCAATTCTTTTCCCAATTTCTTCCTGGCCCGTTTACGGTTTGAAGGTGCTTGTACCTACACGCGCGACCGTCTTTCTCGCGCCGAAGAAAAAAGACAAAGGGTTCCATTCCACTTGTGCCCACCCCGAAAACGTGCTGCGCGAGAAGCCGCATATATCGCGACCGGCTAATCTAAAAATACTGAAGTCGACCTTTCCCGCGGCAAGAGTGATGGCCCCGGACGACTGCTAAATCAACGGCGAGATTGAGATGCAAATGCAGTCCCGCGCGACCTGCGGGAGAGGAAGAAGCGAGAAGGGTGCGTAACAGGGAGACGAGGAAATGGGATGCGCGAAAAAGAAGAAGATACGAAGTCGTGGACGATGCCGCGAGAGACGAGAAGAACTGCGGAGAGAAAGAGAAGGCCGCGGAACGAAGGAGAGAGGTTACAAAAGAGAGGAAAAAAAAAAAAGCGACGCACATCGCGATAGCTGTGCAATTCGTGCAATTAACATTTATAATGTCTCCATCCGGCGGTGCCGACAGGGCAGGCGAGCGGTCGCGCGCATAAAACGCAGAATTTAACGCTGATAATTCAATCCGGCCACGATTGTGTGCCCGCCCTTGCCTCCCCTCGTCCCTTACATCCTGACTCTCGTTTTTACCGCACCGACGAATTTACTTTATTGAATTTTGCACGTTCTGGGCGATCTCGCAATAACTCATGCGCGATACGCATAGGACCCGACCGCGGAACCATCCCATATCGCGGGACCGATCTACTGCGGCGAGCTTGTACACGCACTTCATCCGCGTGTGCACTTGTGTTCGCTGGCCGCTTAAACCGCACGGAAAATGGAAATAAATCGTGGGATATCTCGTCGCGGTCTCATCGGTGTCATCAGTGTCACCGTCCGCTCAGTACCGATCAGAAAGATACTTTATTACCCAGAATAAACCTATATTCTTTATTAAAATGACGAATTTGTTGCCATTAACGTACTATTGTAATCTTTCGAAAAATAAAAAGAAAAAAAACGCGGTAAGATATAATAATGTAGAAATAAAGTAATAAAAGTATATAAATTTATGAAAAATATATATTTATATAATTAGCAAAACAGTACGAACAGATGCTTCGTTGAATATATTATTTATCAGAATATATTTTAGAATTCGGTTAACGGGAGACTGTTTGATTCTTTATCGCCTATTGGCAACCACTTGCAATGCATTTTCTTCGTCTCCTAACGAAATAAAGTAAGTTTGTAAAGCTGATGTTACTCTTTCAGCGAAATTAAAGTAAAAACTTACAGATCTTTTTACGGTCCCGTGAGAATCGAGCTTGCATATTTCATATTTAAAAAGAATCGTGTGCTCCTTATCGCCAACGTACAATATTCTTTCGCGTGTGTGTTTAATAATATAAAGTTCAAAGATTCTCGTAACAACCACATTAGTTATCAATCCAATCCATTCGGTATTCAGTAATTCTAAAGATTACACGGATATATTATAATAAAAAAAAAGAAAAAAATTAATCAATTATTGCCGTCAATTATTTTTTACTGTGAACTCTATTCTTGAACGTCGATTAAGTAACGGTGGACATTTCACCTTCGCGAGCTGAACGATTTATCACTAAATTTTCCCGAGCCTGCATATCATCTGGTTTACTGAGATAATGATAATCACGGCCTGTAAAGCTTATCTGATTTTTTTCACGCCCGACAATTATCTGCAATGTTAGAAAGCATTCGTAAAATTTACTAGACTACTTTTATAAATTTTACAACTCTACTGCTTATTTACCCTGAAATTTATTTCATCGCCGGGCGTTCGTACGCTACGAAATTCTTTATCGACCCATTCGGGATCTGTTTCGCTTCTCGCAACGAAATTACGGATTGGTCCGAGTATTTTCAAAACCGGAACTGAGCGGCAACACTTTATCTGTTTTATGGGCAATGGAGGGAAATGGGAGAACGTGGTAATGCCAAGGTTCATTTATGTTATAAGTTATTACCTGCGCACTGATCGGGACGAAAATATATCCAATTTTGTACGCGCTCGCGTCAAAGCAATATGGAATCGGAGTGTAATCGGATACTCCAATTTCTTGAGCAACGATCGGCCCAATAATATTCCAACAGCGATTGACGTTCAAAGTTTTTGGAATACAAACTCTTCGTTTTTTTTTAACAATTAGCATTTGCGCTTTTTCATGCATTTTGACTTTTAGTTAATTATTTTGGTTATAGCCGTTTCTTTCTTGATTAATAGTATTAATATTAATTCTGTCGATTGAATCGCGACGAATATCACGCGTATTGATAAAAAGCTCGATAAATTATTACTTTCTTTTTTTTTATAAATTATCTAGCAATTCACGCCTAACACTAATTTTTTTTTTTAAAAGTTAATGACTTTCGGCAGTGCAATTTATAATTTTTAATTTATTAGACATTTTTCTTTTTCTTTTAAATTATTATCCAAACTTCCTCTGTCACCGTATGAGAAAAAGGTTAAACGAAAAAATTTACGAAGACATCGACGAGTGCCAAATCGAATCGAGCGATATTGGTGCGGCCGATCGATCACGAAACTTGTTCTTTTGGTCGGCATGAGTACATTAGCCCAGTCATTTGTAATCATTAGCGGTATGGTACCGTTGGCACCGACATCTTATTATGTCATTTCGTTTCGTACTTTTTTTCCCGCCCGCAGTGCGTCACCGATGTAGATACCACGGCATTATTGTCGTAAACAGCACTCGACGATTATTTATTGGCGTAGATGAAACATTAAATTATCTTTTATTCAACGCGGACAAATGAAGTAAAACGTGTGAATAATCGTTTTACGTTGTACGTTATTGCAAAAGCGTCACGTATAAATCTTTCTAATCTTTTTTCTATACTCTGTCTGTTCGTTATTATTTCTTAAAGTTTTTAAAATTATCACTTATTATTTATTTTTAGCGAAGAATAATGAACTGTAAAAATTCGCGCATTTTGGCCAAATAAAAAAAAATATATATATACATATATATAAATGTATGCAGAGTTCAATTTTCTTGATAATTCTAATTAAAATAAAATAATCGCGTCGCATCATCGGTAGCGACAACGCGGTAGCAGCGAGCGAGGAGCGGGACGGCTCCAGGGTAAACCTTAAATTTCCAGGCCGGCAAATTGAAACGGCCCGGGGCCACATCTCGATATTGCTTATGGTACAAATTTAATAAGGCGCCTGCTGAGGCCACCAGTTACCATGCTAATATCATCCGCCATCGGCCGCGCACAGCCTCTCCACCTGACGCCCGGGTGAACGCGAAGAAAAAGATGAAGGTTGGGAAAAAAAAGGGACAACGCGGGCGGGGAGGGGGAGAAGCGGGTGGCGGGGCAACAAAACGGTTGCGGACGGAAAGGGGGAAGCCGACGGCGAAGATGACTGCTACGGATGCGGACGACGAGGGACACGGGGCGACTCGTAACCCGTAATGTTATGGCACTGCCCACCGCGAGAAGGGCCTTAAAGGGCTCTCGTGCCGGGGTCTTTAGTGCCAAATTGGTTATGCGAACGCTTTACGACACGGCGCGCCGATATTAACCGAATGAATTACATAAATTATCTTCAGCGTTACCTCGAGAACGACGACGACGACTCGGCCGAGAGACGCCGAGGCCGCGGTACGTCCGCGAGTTCTGCGCAGATTCCGAGCGCTGCAATTGCAGCAGCGCCTGAACCGGAGATACTTCTGAGAGAATTGCTACTCCACTTCCCTTAAAAAGAAAAACGGCGCGGCCACGGTCGCGAAATTAAAGACACGTACATTCGCGTTTAACGATTTAGCTATGTGGAGCAACGCTCGTCGGAGTTTTACTAGCACCGCACGGATTTAACGTCGCTTTGAAATTTATTTCATATAAATTCGCCACCGCGGCTGCAAGACTCGTTTTACAAATGCGACCGGAGAAAATTAATCAATTTCTTTTTTCCTTCTTTTCTCTCCCCGCGCGAGTCGTTCTTATTTCAGGGTTAACGCATATTACTTTGGAAAGTCACCAGATTCCTCCGCTGAAATTCCGCGAAACTCATCATTCACTGATGCGGCGCATGCTGTTCGCGAGTATAACGAGGATAGCGTCCGCACATCACATGCGGTCCGGGTCTCATCCCCCGTCATTTTATCATCCGGCGGACTGACTCTTGCGGGGTACCTACCGCACGCGAGATGCCGTCTCTCGACGGGCAGCGGCGCAGTAATCTCGTGCGTCCTTCGTCATTTGTTCGTACCAAATAAGACGAGATAAAGACGGGCGTGGGGCGCGGGAGAGACTCCTCGCAGAGAGGCGGAATCAAGTAGGGACATTTTTATCAGTCGTCGAGCCCTCCGCGGGAGGTGACCGTGCGGGCGCACGCACGTGCCTGCGTGTCCCGTCGAAAATTTCGCGAAGGCTGTATTAAAGAAAATTTGGGTTCTTCCAGGTTACGCTCACGGCGGTTTCGGTTTAAAATTGGAGTTCTCCGAGTGACGGAAGTGAGGCGGCAAGAACGATCGTTAGATGAAAAATTCAACAGCCGCCTGGGGTACGGAGGGGTGGAAAAATTAGTTGTTACATGAGAGTGTAAGATAAGACAAAGATGCGGGCAGCTTAACGCGGTTCGCAGGTGAAGCGACACGAGGACCGTTGCCACTGCAAGGTGCGTCAACATGCGTCAAACAGTTCCACGGAAGAACCTGCGTTTATAATGATTAATATTCGAGTAAGTATCCGGTTTAGATAAGATTATGTATTGAATTGATAAATTAAATAATTACATTTCACGAAAAAATAATCTCAATTTATAAAGATAAATAAATAAAATTAAAAAAAAAAAAAAAAAAGATTTTAATATCGCTTTATGTAAATTAATTTAACTTCAACTTGAAAAATAGTTAAATCAGCTACGAAACTTGAAAATTAAATTATTCTATTTATCCCTTCTATCACTTAAAAGTAAAATAGGAAAAAAATCTGGATAACACGCAAGAGCGATCGCGCCGTTTCGCAACCTGCTTCTCATCCAGACGCGCGGGGCAGTTTCTTCTTCTAAGACTCTAAGTAAACCGGCGCGGGATTTAATGCAGATCTCGACGAGCTCTTCGACGTATCCCCGAGGGCCTCCTCCTATTTCCGTGTCGTTCTCGCGTAGTCGGCGTGCGCGCGAGACGCGCCGCGCGCTAGCCGAGAGCAGCGGACGGCGTGGCGCGGCGTACAGCCGGAAAATTAGCATACGAGGTTGGGATCGAACGAGGTACCCCCGATGTCTCCATCGCTCGTGAAATGGATACCCCATTCCATCGCGTTCTCCTTTCAGGATTGCTTTATGCCCGAGCGAGACTTACGGCCGTGCCGTACCTCAATCGGCGCACGAGGAACCAGCCCGAGCGCCGCACCGCCTCACCTCACTTCGTGTGGGTGTTTTACGCGATATTATTGACTCCGTCTTTTACTCTTTGTTGCTCCCCACGAGTTCACCGACGAGTGAAACGTTCGGATGCCACGCGACGTAACGTTTAAGTTCAACATATGACACAGTTACAAATGAATTTAAACAAAAGAGATTTTCTATTCCTTTAGAATAACGTTGCGATAAAGAGATAATAATTTTAGTATCAGTCACGCATGCCGACGGATATTCCCTTGCCTTACGTTAAATTCTCCCAGCTACCGCGGACCTATGTTTTAACGTTGAAGTCTCTGTTCCGTTTGACGCGATCGATGCCACTTCGAGTCCGCGCCGGCGGTTTTATCGCGCGGGCACGTTATGTGCGCAGAATGCAATCAACATGGGCATACAGAACGTCGCGTTAAGAAGCTCCGGTGACAGAGAGGTCTGATGCTGTGAGGTCGCAGAGCGACAAAGACGAGCGGCGAAGAAATGGGACAGAGGGAGGAAGAGAAGCTACCGACTGGTGAGTTACGGTCTCGCGCGAATGTTCGCCAATTATCTCCGGACGGGTAGCCGACTCTAATTGGACTTTACGCCGGTGGGTGGGATCAGCTATGGCGATTGCAGAAAAAAAAAAAAAAAGAAGTGCCTTGTAACGCGCACACCGCGGGCGTGTACGAGACGCGGTGCGTGCACGCATACGCGCGCGCGCCACGGCTCGTTGCTATATCTGACACGTTGTCGATAATTGGTCGAAAGCCGGAACGATTTGCTCCATTAAATTGCACGGCACGAGCTGCCCAGAACTCTGGTCCAATCCGCCTGCTCGAAATGTCCGGCCGGTTACGAGTAGTCCGGTTTATTGCACATCCTGGTCCGGATACGCGCGACGAAACTATGAAATTCGCTTTTCCGACACGTATACTCGTTTACGATCGCAGTGAATTATATCGTCTTAACGTTTAGTGAATTTTGTGTTGGAATACGGTCGATGATTGTACGCGCGAAGAGTTTACACTTGCCAACATTAATTCCCATTTAGTATCTCTCAGCTGATTATGTTTCTCTTTTATTGCGGGAAGTAATATATACGGACGTGTGTTAATTTATAAAATTATTTGCAAAATTGAAGTACAATTTTAGCTGCTTATTCTCATTATTTTTTAACTTCGCTTTTATTTCATCCGCTTTCTTCGCTTTTATGATTGTTCCTGTCTCTAATTATACTTCGCTGATATAACGCGCCGTGAAACCTTCGCGGAAATAGCTGCTAGCATTTAGCGTGAACAGACTCGTTTGGACACTTCCAGTCGATGAGCAGACGACGCGAGTCGCCGTGAGAGATTACGAGCAGAAAATGCGAGACGGATCGCGGCACGCAATAGGAAAGATAATTAGACCCGCGTTTATTCCGCTGCTACTGGTGCACGTGCTATAAAATTAATGCCACGCTCGCAATCTGCAAATAGTCTGAATACTTGGCGGATGTTTTCCGTTATCATCGTCAGCAAACCTACAATATTACCTACTTATTATTTTTTTCATTATTTTTATTAAAAAAAGTTTCGTGTTTGATCTCTGCCGATTATGTACAAATGTTTTTCTTTTTCCCCCTCATAAAAGCATGACTCGTAATTAAATTTATTAATTATAATTGTGATCTAGATTGATATTTCGTATCTATTCGTATATATTCAGACGCGAGCGCTATGTTGAACGGACGTAAAAGAAATTATACATTGTGCGTGTAACGAGATCGCCGCGACGAACGGGAGACGGTGTGCACAGGACGATGGGCAGCCGAGTGCGGTGGAAACCGGGTGGAACTAATCCTTCGCTTGCTTTGCCACGGCTGACTTATCGATATTGGCACGTTGTACGATCATGTATGTAACTACTCTCGAGGGAAAGACAGAGTGGTCGGGTGGATGATAGGAAAGAGGCCAGGGGAGACGGAGGAGGGAACCTTACGGAGGCGCGGACTCAAGAAGGATAAACTGGCACGACTGAATTATTGCTAAGTGAGGGTAGAACTTTGACCGGCGCCCATTGTGTATATGGGCGCGTATGCGTGTGCGTGCACATGCGTGCCGCGTCCACGCGCTTTCGCGAGACAACAGTGATGACCCAGATGACCGGCACCGAACTCGGACACGCGTGCGAAAAGAGCGTCTAACTTAAGAAAAAAAATACCTATGTATATTAAATACCTCGCTCATATCGTTTACACGGTCGGAATTAAAATAAAATAATTTAGAATGTTAATTTCCTGATTAATTAACACGATTTGTGGAACATTAAAGCACGGCGATATATAATTTTTCTTTTACATTAAATAATACTTTTAATATTACTAGAAGAAATCTCAATTACAAACTACGAAAAATAAAATCACTTACCAATCTGCATGAGCTTCGGCGGAGTTGTAGTTCTGCCGGTGACTGTAACATAAAATGCGAAATATTAATGTAGAGATGCTGGTATATCAATTCATAAAGTTGATAAAAAAAAGTACATTTTTATTTTAATAAAGATTTTATTTAAAGAATTAATGCTTACCTAAAAGTTGCTCCGCCGATGCAGGATGCCCATCCTGAGCCTGCTCCTCCTCTCAGATGGGACGTGTCGAGCCATCCTTCCGCGCACAAGTAACTCGCGAACACCCCGACCGTGAATTTACAACCGCGAAAATTATTCAATGATCACTCTCGCGCGTTCTATGCTCGGCACTCGCGATTAGAAGTCGAAAAACTACGCCCGAATACTCAGCGGAACTCCCGGAACGACCGACGAACCGACTGCGGTTCGTATAATTATTAATCGGCGGTGACGACACTTTTATAGACGACGATGGATGCAGCTGCGTCGATCTGTAACAAAAAAATATATATATAATTTAATAAATGGCAACAATAAAATCAATTATTATTCTATTTCTAATTCAAGTGTCACACTAATTTTTTATAGATAAGATAGATTAAAAAAATATTATTTAATTACTTAATTAATTAAAAATTTTTATAGCGATATCAGGAACGTCGAGGGATAAAATGGCAGAAGGGAGGATATATGTACGGTCGATTAACGCGTTCAGGCCATTATCTGCGCCATGTAGCACCCACCATGTGAGACGCTTCGTTGCTTTAGGCATCGCATGACGTCTTCTTCGCCGCGGATCTGCGCGAAAATCAAGCATCACGAGAAGAACACCGCCGGAGCTGGCAGTGGCGAGGCTTACGGAGAACGATTACGCCGATGAAACTTCGAGTTATAAAAGCAGGGAACAGAGTGCGAAAAAGAGGAAGAGAGAGAAAGAGAAGAGTCTTTCTTTTTCTCTTCTGCGCATTCGTGTTCAAGCCGAGCTGCGGAGGTGGACTAGCACGGAAGGCCTCATGTAGAAAGACAGTCGGAGTATGTTAGCCTCTATCAAGTCTATATTACCGTGCATTGGCACTACTCGCCGAGTAAAGAGGAAGTGGCAAGTCGAAGGAGGCCAGTCAAGGGAAAATACTACCTCTCCTTCCCATGAGATATTAGGCTTCGACCATTTCGCATAAAGGAAGAGTGATTTTATAATGTTAGCGTGCGACGACTTCCCTATCATTAACTATTGCAATCTTACAGCTTAATCTCATAATTTAATTCCGATGAAGTCCTAAACCACTTTTCTCATTCGATTAACATAAATAGCGGCAGCGCAGAATAATAAATGGCACATATTATCATATATAATAATTATGTCAACAATTTTTTTTTTTTTTTTCTTTTAATTTTGTAAGCGGCGACCGGTGCCGCAAATCGATCTCCTTGAAACTTCCGGAATTTTGCAAGGACGGTGATTTATTGGCGTGCGTAATATCCGAAACGAATAAGAGCCACGTAAATTTCCAAGCTGAAAGCTCACGTATTAACACTACGCAGCGGAAAGTAAATTCTTTTGTTCTTTCGTCTCGGGATCGCGAAAGAGGACGGAGCTGTGGTCCATATCCAGGTTGTCTCGTTGTTTATTCATTGGAATCTTTTTTCGTAAGGGGATATTGTAACGGTATACCGACCCACTTCTCGCCGGAAGTGCAGAGTAGAATTTTGTCTTGCGTGTACGACGAGTAATTGTCGAATTCCAAATGCCTGCAGACATCCGCTTTTAAGCCGCTTCTCTCGAATGAATTAACAATGAGAAGATTGTGCTTCTTCGGGCCGACATGACATCGTACGTACGAAAACAAAGTATAGTCACGCCGAGATAAGCGAGGTTGTAGCCCGGTGATCCAAGATTATTTCAAACATACATTTAATCTTCAAAGCTATTTGTAATTTTGGCAGTTTTATCATTAGACGTTTATTGTACCCTTTTTTTCTTACAAGCACCAAAAATGGTCGAGCGGGGTACAGCGGCGCGGGTGGAAAAAAAAAAATTGCCTCCTAGATATAGGAGCCACGGCTAGAAAGCAGTTCATAGTAATGCTTGCGCCGACAACACGTTATCGAGCCTCTCTCATTCCACTCCCACATTCCGAACGCGCCGAACGTTGCACACAGCCACCTGCCGCATGCATTTCTTTCTACGGAATGATATAATGACGGCGAAGTCCGCGGAGTGTGTAATTCGTGCAAAACGGCGAAGATCGGCGACGGAGGAGGGGAGAAAGGATCGCACAGATCTGATCGCGTTACGTAAAGAAGCGATGCCTCGCGAATGCTTTAATTATTTAAGCCCCGGATCCCGGTGCTCCGCGGACTCCGTCGTTTTCGTTTTCTTGCCGCAGATCCCTCGCAATTCCGTTGCCGCCTTCTGCCGATTAACCAGTGGCACGGTACTCGTTACGCCGTCCACGCGGCTTTCCGCGCAACCGCTAATCAAACGATTATTTATTTCGCTTTATTACGCGGCATCATTTTAATCGAAGTAATCGCGGAGATGTTACCGCAACAGCTTTCGCATCACCACCATCGCATCGATGACGAAAGGTGTCGTCGCTCTCTTTCGTTTTTCTTTTACAGCGGAGACTTAATACGAACGCCGTCCAAATTTTAATTTTTTTTTTAAATACTGTTGTTTTTTTTTTATTAAAAAAATTTATTTTATTTTATTTTATTTGCTGCGATGTTGACGATAAACTTTGATTTTAATTTTTTTATACTTTACACCTTTTGTAATCATACCGCATCATTGAGATAATAACAAACGTCCGTCAATTTCGAGAATATGATTATACTTTCATGCATGGTTGAATTGTGTTGATTGATATTCTATTAACAATCCTCGATATAATTGGTAAATGAATCGATAATAACACTCAAGTATGTACGGAGAAACGAGTTTTCTGCTTATATTTTCCAAGGCCGATCGAATGCAAATTGCTTGAACACCGTGATTGTAATTGTACTCTCACCGAACATTTTTCTGTTTTTTTTTTTCCTCCCCAAAGAATTTTCCTTTGATCTACCTTTATCATTTTACATTCATACTCTGCAGCATTTTCGTGGATGTTCGTTTAATCGAATGTCCCTTCACAAGTGATAATGACGGAACGTCGCGTGCTCCCAAACACTTAAAAGACGTCTTCTCGTAACAATAAAAAGCGCTCGTCGAAATGAAGGACGACATGCGCTGCGTCGACGTCGCGGCGACCTGAGGAGAGAAGAGCGATCGGCAAGGCCTGAGGCTCGGAAAAGGCTCGGAGAAAAAGAGAGAAAGAGAGAGAGAGAGAGCAAGAGCGAGCGAGAATGCGGGGGAGGAGAGAAACCTCGAAGATGAGGAGAAGAAAGAAAGAAGAGCAAAAAGATGAGAGGCGGAGGAGGCGAGCGAAGACAGACAGAGGGAGGACGAGAAGAGAAAGAGAGAAACGCTGATGGGATTATAAGTAATGCGCCGCAGCACGTGGCCCCGGTGAGCCCACCTCCAGGTTGTCAAACCTGTTTCTTCCTGTGTGCCATCGTCTCGAAGGCGAAGGTGCAGCGAGAGCGCGGGTGCCGCATCAGCGCGGTGCCCACCGACCGATTTTAATATTCGTCCCAAAATTGTGCCTCCCGACCGTGCCAAAAGGAATTCGACGTCGTCCCCGGGAGAGAGCCCGGTGGGTCCCCGGGAGACTGACAAGCTGTTCGCATATTGCCGCACTGATCCGCGCGAAGGGCAACCGAAGTGAGATCCACTGTTGAAACACACCCGGAGGAGCAAATAGCGACCATTAGGAGGCGACCAACCTGCGGCTTAATGGAAAAATTGAAGATAACCACCGGCCTGCCACTCGACCACTCAACTGATTCGCTCACTCCCTTGGCACGGAAGGCGTTTTCGTCGATTACGTCAACAAACTGGCCCCGATCGCTCCCGCTCTTGGCGTGCCTGGATTGCCCGTCGAGACGCGGCCCGAGACACACCGTCCACGGTATCGTCATTTTTTCTCATTACGCACCGTGAAAAGCGACATGGCTTCCATTAGGCGATTCTCGCCGTGAGACGGAGAGAAAGAAAAAAAAAAAAAAAAGAAAAAAGAAAAAAAAGAAAAACAGGTTTGGAGAAAGACCCTGCTTTTGGATGCATTTATCGTGGACCGGTGTTCTGCATTTTCTGCATTCTTTCAGAATGCAGTTTACCGCACATTATATGTATACTGAATTACTGTATTAATTTAATTTGGAGAAATAAATCAGTTTGTTCCTGATAAACGCGTCATTTTATTGCGGCGGGAAAATATATCTAAGGTATATCTATATTAAAAATTAACATCAAATCCGTGATTATGTCACAGGCCATGTTCTACCATTGACTGAAATTTATGGACACTTAATTATATGGACTTAGGCAACGTCATAATAGGCTCAAAACGATTTTAAATAGCGTTTAAACTTTTTTTTTTCTTTTCGAGAACGCTACCGAACGAGCGGAGAGTAATGAAGCTTGTTATTCAATCAAAGGCCTTGCGCAAAAAAGAACTACAAGTATTTATTAGCACGTGTGTCTATTAGTATTTCTCGAGGCGATGTGGTGGTCCTACTCACTCGGTTCCCAATCAGCGACGGATATATCATTTTATGTAGCCTCCACTCCTTGCGAATATGTGTTATTACGTGTGTTTATCTGCTTTTCATAAGTGGTATCCGCGATAATTATATATTTCGAGCACGAAAGCGATAGAAGGTCGCGTTTCTACGTTTGCAACCCGAGGGCGTCTATTACTCGCGCGATTCCTCCACGAAAGTGCCTCGATATCGTTCGAAATGGGACGCGCGACGTACCATAAACGTATTATTACAAACGTACCGATGTATCGCGAGTCGCGCGTGTGAAGATCTCTCGCCGATCGGATTGTCATTAAGCTGCGTTCGAAGAGTTCGTCACGGTGATTTCGAGTCTCTCTCTCTCTCCCCCGAGGCATTTCCTCGTCGTTCGACAGTATAACTGACGAGCGTGTGCTATTTCGCGTGGCTTCCATTTGCAGTATTTGCCGCGATTATCGGCCGATCGGCGATCGGCGATAATTACGTATCCCCAGTGTTTTAGGCGCGCTGACGAGAGGCCGCATTTCTACGTCGGGCCGCCGTCGATTATTTGTAGTTACCGCCGAATATGGTCGACCGACCGTGCAGACCGTTATAATCCGCTGATTGAATGAAATCGATGTTACCTCGCGACCGGCCGGAATGTGCGGCCGAAAGAAATTCGCCGGATGAAATATGGTCGGTCTACACGGTGATTAGTTGATTTTCGGGCTGCGTCGGCGTCCCCTTTGCTGTCCTCTTGAAAACTTTCCCATGAGACATGATCGGTCTCAAATTTTATCTGCCATCTCTAAACCCGAGCCTTTTTCTTTTCCTTTTTTTTTTCTTTTTCTATATACGTACATTACGCATTAATATCTTTAGCACGATTATTTCACACAAAAGAAATATCATCGATTTATAAGATTTAACTTTATAAAGTGTTTTCTGGCGCGACCCCGAGAAAACGTACGGACGTTTTCATCTCCGTAAATTATGAGAACTTAAAAGAAAGTGTGTCGCGACGAAAAGTGCATCCGCGACATTAACCAGGCATTTTGTGCAGGCACGGCCGAACGCAAATGACATAAATATACCAAATTAAGCATTTTCGATCGTAAAAGAAATCGAATGTCATTGAATAAAGAAATTCCAGCGTAACTTCGCTGCGCTTGCGTCACAGCGTCGGTACGGCGCGGCAAGTTTCGATTCCGGGGTCTCTCGGGGGGTCATCGATTCGTCTGATCGGCCGGTCTGATGTCTACGACAGCGGTGACGACAAAAAAGTTACGAAACAACGCACAGTTCCAGTTTCGATGCCGCGTCGGCAGCGGCGATCGGCGATCGGCGACGACGACGGCGTTGCGCCGATAGATCCGTGGGATCTGATCGCGCAGATACGAGAAATCAATGCCGAACGTTCGGCCGATCCGTTTGGCGCCGATTTCTCCGCAGGTGTCCCGGCCGTCTTGACGTTACGTTGACGATCGTTGGCGTGACGTTTCGTGGAGATCGATGAACTTCCCCTTCGCTCATAGTACCGTAGTTACAGTTTGATCTCTCTGACAGATCTCCGTCGTGAAATTAGGACTCGCCGATCGCTCACGGTTCTTACTTCCGCGGTGGATAAAAAGTACAAGCTGAATCGCCGGTGTTCACTTTTCTATACGATAAATTCCGAGTCACGTTAATTAAGACGCGGGTTTTTAACGCACGGCGAAACGATTGTTCTTACGTCGATATTCCCCGTCGCTTATTTATTTTGCGAATACTTCGCTTTAACTGCGGTTCAGCGAAAGAAAAGAGCCCGGTAATTTATAAGCGTTAAATATGTCTGTGGCGAATGGCCGTAATGATAGAGTGGCGGTGGAATTGCGACGGGCAATCTGTTATTCAATAAAGTGTTGGTATTGCTAACCGGCGCGCTTCTTTGTTCGCCGCGCGCGTCCTTCTGTTTAACTCGTCAAAGAGAATCGTTCTTGAAACAGGCAGTAAAGGCGTCAAGTGGGAATTTACAAGGTTTCGTCGAAACTGCACGCGGAGAGCGCGCTCGGTATTATTGCGGAGGATCGGCGCTTCGCCCGGGCACGACGACCGGCGATAAAACGTCATTGAGCGCGGGATCGGCGTTCGTTCGACGGAAGATTATCGCCCGTACGCGAACATGCGTGAAAGCAGGCCTGGTGGCACGTAGCGGAGGTGGCGAAACGATCGCTTTTACGCCGACTCATTAAAATCAGGATTGATCACCTCGCATAATCGTACCGAATGAGCCGAGAGATAGAAAGCCGCGCCGCGTCCTCGCGACCGTTCCCGGAGAAGGAAGTTTGCGGGAAACGAAGGTAGCGTCTGAATTAACTGCGGCGTTATCGCCATCACCATCTACGAATCGCTTCCGAGCGATTATTTGCACGCTTAGCTCCAAAAGAAATTTCTAATTTAACGAGGAGCCGCGTTTAAAAAGTGCCGGTGATTATTTCGGCAGTAATTTAACGATCGCCGCTAAATTAGCGATTAGCCGGGCCCCCATACGTGGAAGTACTCGGCAAATATTCTTCCTCGTCACGTCGCTAACTCGCGGATTTCATTTTCCGCGGATATTCCCCGACTTCGATCGGGACGTAGCTCACGCGTATAAAACTTGCCATTTAACTGTAAGCATAGAATCTTCTTCCGCGCCTATCCAGTGGAGGTGGATGCGTTTACTTGGGTCTTACCTCTCGCGGGCTTTGCAATTTCGCTTACAGATAGGCACCGTACAATCGCACCGTATACTCGCGAACCAAACGTCAGCCATCACACTGACTTCTTATGTTCCCGAGATCCACGTCCAGGGAGGAAAAGTCTTTGCAAAGGTCGCCCCGAGCGGTGCGTTGCATTTAGAACTGGCTAATTTACTTGGATAGGAATTTTTTTTTTCTTTCCTGTTATTAAATGTACGACTCTTTGTTTCAAACTTTATTCCGTAAGTGAGGTAAAGCTGTATACCCGATGTATACTATAATTACGTGGTCATTATTTTTGTTATAGAGAATCAAGCACCGCGAATTTATTTAAATTAAACCTGTCAAAGTTCTTTTTTCTTTTTTTTTTCCTATTTTTTATCCGTCCCGAATTTATTTACGTAATTTAATTAGATTTCTGGAGTTCTCGTTGCGAAGCATTGCCGTTCGTACAATAATTGACAACGAGACGAATTCACCGATAGCATAAATAGCTAGTAATGCTAATCGTGACCCAATAACCAGCATATAATGCTGCTCGTAAAGGAAGTTAATGCTAAAGATTCTAACGCAAGTACGATGGTAAATGAATAGTAAGCGGCAGTAACCGTTTGCTCGTTAGAAAGACGACATCCATAAATTTCAGCTTTAATACCAAAAACAGGTGAAGGTGCACCCAGTGAGAATGGGTGGGACGCCGGTAAGCGGAATGTCTTCGGTTAAGCGAGTAACAACGATTATCGAGAATAAACGGCGCGTAAAGTAAGTATCGGCAGTAAGGATCCGTGAAATCGTGAGTATGAATATAGAATATCCGCGAGACCGCACGACCGGCGAGGCAGCGAAGAGGTTGAAGGAAGTCGGGTCAGGCGGAGGCTGCATAGATGTATCATTACCGTGCTGACCCCTCCCCGCGTCTGATCTTTCAGAATCTAGAGCAGGCCGTTTCACATGTGAAAGGATATGCCCGAGCGCGGCCACGGCGCGCAATTATTGCCGAGATTCGCCTGCCGGCTCGCTTCGTGCGCGGCCGACAATTGTTCTC
The DNA here is from genome assembly GCF_019399895.1 of Cardiocondyla obscurior. Lineage (NCBI taxonomy): Eukaryota > Metazoa > Arthropoda > Insecta > Hymenoptera > Formicidae > Cardiocondyla > Cardiocondyla obscurior. The sequence continues at coordinate 3,375,166 of NC_091880.1, read as the reverse complement.
CGGTTCGACGGGCGAAAACGTCTTGTAGGACACCGAGGTACGGTCACGAAAGGGAGTTTAGAGCAGATATGACGCCGAGAATTTTGACGGGGCCGTCTACGGAACGTTAACGTTAATTGATGATCGGTTTCACATTCGTCGGAACGATATAACGCCGTTCTCCGAGGATAACGAATTTACTACTCAATTAACCTGTCTTCGATTGTTTCAAGAAGATACCATCGTGGAACGGGAATACTTAAGACAGTGTCAATGATACGTGACGGAAGATGACGGTAATTATAGATTATCCGAATGTCAACGCGAGTGAAACGTAAAGTGTGAATGGTAAATTTACATATTCCGGAATAGGCAGCTTACAGCTGGTGTGACTTTTGAGATTTAGCTGCAGCGCCTGCCTGGCATCTCGATGATTACCCAACCAATCACATTCGCGCATACCGCAAAGTAATTAAATCATTTAACTGTCCGCGGTACAGCTGAAACTGGGTATCATAAGTCACGCTCGTCTACTTTGATAGGTACGTACAGGAGTAAATTACACAAATGCAAGAAAGCGCTTGGGGTCGAGTGTCATTTATTCTGACTAATATTACTCAGCATTTTGCGCTCGACGTTACGTGACAAACGGTATCCATTTACCGCGTTACTAGCGGCCATTAAACTATTTTTGAAGAAAGTAGTTTTATATAAATGCATATACAAATTACCTTTCTCTCCCGGTACCGACTACAATTACACAATCGATGTATAAACGTTCAATTAGCATAAGCTACACTTGTCGCTAGCTTTGTATTCATATTCAAATTGCTGAAACTTAAGGGGAATCTCTGATTCACGTGTCGCTGAAGCGAGAAGTTAAGAATGTAATTGGCAAACGTACGTCGGACGATACGGAGCCACCTCGTATCCTGGACGCGCTTTGGCGTCAAAACGTTACAGCCGAATGCCATTTGCCGCTCCGAACGTTCGTGTCATAAAGCATGTTTTTTTATTGCATGTCCATGATTCGTGGGCACGGCCGTCGACGATCCCGCCGGCCGACGAATGCGCGCAGAAATTACTGCTATTAGCGATTGTAACGTTGCAAACGGGCGGCAGTCAAAGGCCGAACGTATCGATTGGCGGCCGCGGCGGGAATGCCTTTTTTGCGAGATATAAAAATAAATCCGTATTTCTTTTTTTTTTTTCTTTTTTCTTTTTTTTTTCTCTTTGCGCCACGTGAGCGACGAAAAACGTTTCGCGTGCCGGCGGCGATAATGACAGGCAATAATCTGTGCAAATGTAACGGCCGCGTTGTCCCCTAATTATTTTGCAAACATATCCGCAATAGGCGGTGACAATGACTACCTGTTGTAAGAGAATGTATGCTGAGATAGTTCAGGAATTTAAATATATGAGTTTTTTGTAATCGCCAAGTCATAATCTTTTTTTTTCTTTTTTTTTTTTGACGCGAACTGTATGTATTTATCTCTACATTTTTTTTTTTTTTAAATATAATACGTTTCAACATATTTTTAATAACAATCTAAATTCATGCAAACACCTTGGACTTCTAACTGCGGAATTTTTAGAGCGTCGCGTCAGTTTAGACTTTAGCAAGCTTCGAATTAAATTTACCCATTTCTCGTAACAACGCTAAGAGTAACGCCAGTAATGGAAAGGGAGAGTGATGGACGGACAGATAGGATATCTTTTATTACATTTTATATTTACGTATTCTGCGTAAAGCGAACGGGAGAAACTGCCTTCGATCTATCGCTGTCCGACGCGCGTTGCGCGGAAAAAGGCACCGAGTTAGCTGCGAAACGGACGCGAGTGCGGAAGACGGCCGTTTACCATCGGCGATAATTACTGATGTCCAAGATAACGCCGTTACACACCGGTGCATTTCGCGCCGGCCCGTTAAATTGAATCAAATCGCGGCGTATTCCCAGGGTACGAAAAATCAGACGGGGAAAATAAAAAAAGAAAAAAAAATCGCGGCCGAGGGAATCGCGCGCTCGGTGACAGCTTGACGAGGCACGCGTGTGGGAACGCGTCATAATTAGGTAAACAAAAAGAAAGTTCCGACGTGCGTTCGCCGTGGTGGCGCGCGATAATGGCACGCCCGAACCCGATAAGCGAAACGATTGAAACTTTCCGTTAACGGGCACACGGATACGGCGGGGCGTCGGACGCTCGTACGCTCGGGGAAAATATGCATGTGCATGTGCGGGTGAGTTCACCGAGGTCTCTCGCTCAGACTGCACGGGGCTAGCGAGCTCTGATGTCGACGGGGAACGATTTGACCGGTTTCAAGACACTCGTTAATCAGCCAAGTGCTCCGCCGGTGGTATCTAATTGACGGCTAATTGAAGTGGACTGCTAAATGAGAAACGCGATAAGGAACACAGCGTCGGATTATTACAAAACGCACCGCCCGAGAGTTGCAACAGCGCGCGGATACAAATAGCTAAGATTATTAACGATTTTTATGCGATTATCCTTCGATGACGGCGACGATAAAGAATTCTTGGCCACAACGAGACTTTGCGTGTAATTTTTTTTTTCTTTTTTTCTTTCTTTTCTTTTCTTTTTTTTTTTTTTTCTTAGCGAAAATAACGATCCGAGGTAGGCGATTAACCGACCGTTATTCCGACAATTATTAATCGAAACTATTGTGAATTGTGCATCTGTCATTTGGAGCAACAATAACGAACTTCGCTCGGCGCCTACTATCAATTGCCGTGCTTGATAAATTAGCGGTCATACGTTTGCATAAAGTATTGATAGCGAAAAATGCACGGGAATGCAAGTTATTTTTTATCAGCCTGCTGGATCAGAGTGTGCTAGAAATGTTGCGGATATTTTTAGAAGGTAGGCACGTAGAGGGACAGGTGTACGTAGAATTGATATCTCGTTCAAGTAGAATGTGCGCGATTCTATTTTAAGGGCTGCTGCAATATAAATCTGCCTTCGCGAGATTGATAATGATTCATTGAATATCATATCACGGTCATTTTATTATACGTACATACGTATATATTACGAATAGATACTGAGGTACGATTTTAAGGACACGTGCTATGTATGCAATGGTAATGTGTAAGTAGATAAATCTCCGATCAGCACGCGTGACTCAGGCATTTTCTAGCCGCAACAGGGAGCGGCAGTTGGGACGGCGTCTTAGGGAGACAGGCGTCTGCGATTCAGACACTTTCGTTGGTTATCGTCGCATCTGTCGCGCTGACGGATTCTTTCCCGAAGGAGCCGTGCCGTCGCGAGGGAGGAAGCGTGCCGAACATACGTTTTCGTCTATTTTCGTGCGTCATTTCTCGGAGCACTTACCGGACCGGCCGCGGTGCCCACGCACCCGCCGCCAGCAGTCGTTTAGAAACGCGCGCGTTTTAGGATAAGTCCGTGAATGCGCGATGCGACCGTCACAGCTGCGTTTGCAGACCCCGTCCCCGTTCTCGTTTTGCCGCGGAACGAGTTCGATGAAACGGGTCGGACGGACCGAAACGGTCCGTTTCGCGCTGTCGTTACGACAGAGACTTATGTACTTTCTAAATCTATTGCCTCGTTTTATGGATCCCCGTTAACGCGCTTCTTGTCCAAGTGATAAACAGCCCGCCGCGAGATGCACCGCGGCGATATATTGTTCACGTCTTTCCGGTGGTGCGAGACAAGCGCGCTCGTTCCGCCTCGCACTTTTGTCATATCTCACACGCTGTCGGCTCGAATTTTGAGTTCGGAAAAGAACCCACTGCGCTTTTCGCGCCTGTAGATGATAAAAGTCGACCTGCTCTTTTTCCTCGCAGGCGTACTTTAATTATCGCATACCGTCACGCGAAACGGTGTCGGATGGAGGCACGAGAAACCAACGCGAACGGCACGAAAAAAAAAAAAAAAAAAGGGAAGAAATTTTGTTTCCGATAAGTCAGCATCTTTCGAGATCCGCGGAATGATTTATGCCGCCTCAGGATGAATCATGCTCGTCGGCAAAAGAGCCGGATAAGTATACAACCGTCGATGTCGGAGATTACCGAGACCCGTGCTTGATACGAGCTTGAAAGAAGAAGCGTGTGGGTGCAACGGCCAGACGAAGGAGGAGGATCGATCCCGTATTTTTCCACCGAAAGCCTCTCCTCGCCACGCGATTTGAAAAAGAGTCGGGCCGTAATGCTTGAAAGCCGCTCGTAGTACAGCGAGGACTCGCCTCGCAAAATCGTCTATATCGCTCGCACACGTTGGCGTTGCGACGCTAATTACGTACTCGTTAATCTTCGAGGTCTATCTTTTTTTTTTATTAATATTTTAATTTTTCTCTCGCGAGTATTCTGTTTTTTCAATTAGTAAACTGCGTTCACTGATCGGTTTTTTAAGATTCGTCCGGCTTAGTCGGATACACCGGTGATAGTCTAAGAACGATCAATTAGATAAGATACCAAATGTCTCCAGAACTGTCATCTATAATAGATAGCGCGTCTAGACCGGAATCGAGAAAACTGCGCGACAACGACGTCTCAATAAAATTCTAGGCGTTATCGGTAGCATCGTAAATTAACGAGAGAATAGAACTGTGCCCGGTCGGATTTACTGGAAATAATAACGGGACCTCTCTTATCGTTGGCGATTTACGATTGGCGGTTACGCATATCTCGCGAGGATAGGGTTGACACGCGATGTTTAAACGGCGTTATACCGCCGTCATAAAGTGTTTATCGCAAAGGCGCAATGATCTCATCGTAATCAATTAACTAAAGGATACGCGAAAGCAGCGATTTGTATTCTTTACAATATAAAATATATAATTAAGTGTCGTAAAACTTATGCGACTCGAAGCAACTTAATAGGTGGTACAATAAAGAAATAAAAAAATATTTAAAATAAAAAAATAAAAAAATAAATAAAAATAAAAATAAAAAAAAATACAGAAATAAATATTCAATGAAGAAATTCGTAATTGTCTCACAATCTCGAGGCGGACTCGCCGGGAGGAGCGACACGGCGAAGAGCTAAAGAGGTCACGCGGAAAGAGACGCTTCTCGTAAGGATCTCAGAGGAAGGACCTGCTCGCACATGTTTCGGCTTAAGTCCCCTTGAGCGGCACCTGGCGAGGAATCCTTGAATCTTTGGGGGCCGCGCCTTCCGGGTACGACGAGGGGGCCCACACGTGCACGCACCCACACGTGACGTGTGCACGCACACGTTGGCGCCCCGTGTCATCTCCCCCGCAGTAAAGTTCTCCGCGGCAGTGGCGTAGCCGGTATGTAAATCAGTTCGGTTCCTTCGCCGCGCAGACGGACGGGGGAGAAGTTAAACGCGCCGTCGGGGACTCCGCCGTCTTCGATTTCGAATGACGACGTTGTTGTCGAAGGATACGACCGTGTCGAGACGTTCAAGGATCGCGGGGCACGGCGAGGCGTAGAATCGCGAAGAGGAGACGAGCGAGCCCTGGGCCTCGAGGCTCGTTCTCCTCCCGCTATCGGGCTCGTAATATTTCCCGGGGACGTTTAACGCCACATTACGCGACGAACGTTTAATTTTGCGGAGTTTAATGTCCTTCCCGTCGGGACCGCGGAGAGATAAGCAGCGACCGATAAGAAGGCGAACGTAAGCGCGACGCCAGTGGCCGGGATCACCCGACGCTTTTCCTCAAGCCCGGTTAAAATTAATTTTGAGATAAATCGAAAATTCTTTACCAAAAATATCGAACGACGCCACTGCGATACACCCTGCGGCACGCGCTGTCATGGGGAACCACCCTCTCCGGCGGGATTTAAACGATATATACGAGTTTTCCCGTGTCTTCAGCATCCGCCGTCGGTGGGACACGTGTCCCGCCAGATACGGTAGTCCTAATGCGTCTCCGGTACGCGGGGAAGAGCACGATTTATTAGGACCCAAGATCCGATCCGGATCTCCCCGTCGGAGTTGGAAAAACGCTTGGAAATCTGGCGAGGGTGAAGCGAAAGAGTAGCAGACGTCGGTCAAAGACCTGACGATTCCGTTCTATCTACGACGACAAATCAATCTGCCGACTTTTTACCTCGTCGCGGCAGACATGCGATAATTAATGAGCGTTTTCTCGAGACGCTTTACTTTACTTTTCTCGTTAAAATCATACGGAATAGAGTGCCGGCTGCCTCGGCAAGTGCGTAATGATAAAACGGCGAGTATCGCGAGGCATGTCCGGGCACGGCAGGGATAACGTTTCTCTCGCGGCAAAATAATAATGTCAAGCGGTAGGTTGGTCGGTCTCCTCGCGCTTCCATTTCTCTCTTTTTCCCCTTTCACGATCGCCGCCGCGACGGTGAGACACGCAACCTCCGTACCGAGCACAAATGAGCGCAATGTTCCGTCCGGTCGACGCGAATCCCCGGCGCATGTCGCGGGCCCACGCCCAGAACACCCGATCCCCTACATCACCCTGGGGGCCACCGGACGATATTGTTGCCCCGAAATCTCCCGTTGTGGCAGCGCGTGTGCGGCCGAGAAGGAACGCCGAATTCCACGATTCGTCGCTGCGAGCTGTAACACAAGCCCTGCTTCAAGTACACAGGAACCGAACATCGTGCGTCGAAGTTCGTGCACACCGCGTTCATCTTGATTGTTCCCCCTTTTTCTTTCTTTTTTCTTTTTTTTCTTTTTTTTCTTTTTTTTTCTCCCGCTCTCCTTCTCCTCCTCGGCATATAACAAATTGACGAAGACATACTCGTAATTGCACTGTACGATATATCCCTCACGAATTTCATGTAATTTATTTTGCGATAAATAATAATTTTTTTTTTATCATCGATTTTATAGACGTGGGTTGGATTAATATTTGAAAGACGCGGTCGGTATACATTTGTATATTTAGTTTCGGTAAAAAGTGAGATGTGTAAATTCGATTGACGCACAATCCGCGTCCATTGCATGCCCCCGTCGTAAAATACTTATATTTGTCTCTCGTGGCACGGTATATTCGTTAATAACAGGCCATTCCGCCAGTGCATACATTACGCGACGGTACCTGCTAGCGGGAGAAAATAAAGCGATCTCTTTGATTTATCCGCGGCCGTTTTGCCCTCCCTCTCCCTCCACGCTCGTCTTTTTCTCTCGGAGGCGCGGAGATACCATCGAGCGATTCATGTGTCTCACCGATCCTCCCCGCCGATTTGACAATGTCGTGGCGCAGCAGCCACGGGGTCAGAGGGACACCTAGGTGGAAAATGCAAATACATACGCGACGGCCATTGCCCCACGATTATTGCGTCTCGCCGCACATAATCGGCCATTTGTAATTATAATGCCGCAATTAGAAGGTTGTCGTGATCCTGGGAGATCTATCGGCGCGATCGCAAGGACGATTAGGATCGGGGGCTGCCGTGTACGCGCGATCCCGAGGGCTTCATCTAAAATGTAAAGTCCTCGTACCCGTCGTTTGACCCGCGCGCTCACGGGTCTTGGGAAACTAAGCGAAGGATCGTCGTCTTCTACGCTTTTCGAGGGTCTCCCTACACGTGCGGGATTATGACGCAACGACGACCGAAAAGTTACTGTCGCCTCGTGGCGAACGCCCGATGCACGAATAGACGCAACGCGCGTGAGATATTCGTATCTGCAATTTACACAAGTGCAACGGCCACAAGGCGTGCGTGTCCGTTTTAAAGCGAAGATCCCGAAGGCCCCCGTGCTTAAGCTGAAACATATGGCGGTAATATTTTCGTACGGCGTTATTGCCAGAATAGTTGGCGCGACCTCACCCGGATTATCGTATATGCTAATTTACCTTCGACGTGTCGCCGCGCAGAAAGAAGGCTCTCGAGCCTCGATCTTATCCATGTAACGAGACGATCGCGGCCGTTTTTATGATCAAGGTATCCTTCGCTGACTCGGCCGACTCGGTGACTTTTCTCCTCGAGGAAACGACCCAACCTCCCACCGTGCCCGTCATGCTCGTCGACACAATCGTCGATTTAACCGAATTTAAGGGTCGTCGAAGTGCCGAAGCGACGATGCGGCGATCGCATTTTTCGACTAGGACAGATAACTTTTAAAAGCGGCGATCGTGGTCACATATACGCACACGTACGGTAAAAAAGAAAAAAAAAACAAAAAGACGCGGCGTAAAACAGAATATTTTCCAACAGCACACTTCTGGATTAATATCGCGCCTATCAAAGCGTTTATCTCGAACGGAAAGATCGCTCGCAGGACGATTCGTATTTCGAGCGTATCGTATACACATTTAACGAGATCGCGAGGCTTGAAGCTTGGAAGAATCGAAGCCGCCCATCGAGGATCGCGACGCGCTGCGATGTCAGCCTCGGCGGAGTTCCCGAGGATCGAAAGGTGCGTGTTCATAGATTTAACGCGCCGCGAAAGTATGCAACGCGTGATTTTACGACCGTGGGTTATTCACTGAGGGTACTATGTGCGCACGTAGCGACTCGGAAGTAATCGCACGACGCGAAACCGGACGCAGTCGGACGTAGTTGCAAAGCGCATGAGGAAAAGAAAAAGAAAAGAAAAAAAGTCTGCCGACAGATAGAGGAGTGAAAGCAGTGGAACACGAAAGTCCTGGCAAAAGCGACTGGCAGCGCGTATGGTTTATGTAAAACGACATTCCGTCCGTGATGGTGTCTACTCAATCCTTATCTAAAGCAGTTATATGGAGTTGTTGGAAGTCGCGCCTACTTCAGAAGGTAATGCACGCCGTTCCTCTTTCCCGGCGTTCCCTCGTCATCGGCCCGCTCCTTCATCTCTGAATCCCTCGCAGGATCTCTCATCCTTGCGCGCACGTACGCGCCACGTACGGTGCGGACGACGTGCGATCGCCCGCACGCGCTCACGAGTGTTTATTCGGAGGGCACTCTACCCTTCATATCCTATCGAACATTCGCTAACCGCCTCTTGCATCGCGCCTGCATGATTATCAAAAAGCGCAGCCAAAGAGCGCGGCACGATCAAGCCGCAACTCGACTACCACGCGGATGGCTTATCTCGATGAAAGTATCCCCGAAAAGTAGTATATGTATATAAAAAAAACAACATAAGAAAGTGACGTATCTTGGAAAGAAAAAATTGCAAAAAAAGAAAAAAAGAAAAAATTAATAAATTAATAAAATAAAATAAAATAAATTACAAAAATTAATCAAGTTGACGAAGGTAGTAATTACCCCTATCTTTGACGTTTTACAATATAATTACAAATAATGCCCACTTAACGTTAGACAAATACGTGATATCAATATAACGAGGCGATGTACGATGAGGTGCTAATTGTAATTTAATCTATAAAAGATTAAATTGTTTAATCGGGAGATAAAAATCAAACGCCGCAAGAAGTTTTGCGAACTACATTTGCGCGTATCTCACGTTATCGGCCGCGATCAAATTTAATTGAGCTTTCGCATTACTATCCTTTACGCCGTAATCTCGATAATAACACATTTTGCTTACGCTCGAATACCGCTGCAAGTGCAGAGGGATTAGGTTTCAATTACTCGGAGCAGGTTTGGTTCTGCACGAGCGTCGGATTCGCGGCAGCGCGGAAGGTGATTAAATACGAAGAGAGACATTACTCGCAGCATCCCGACCTTGATCGCTCGGGTTTTATGACGGTGCGACCGGATAAGCGCGTTTATGTTGCATAGATGGAAAACTCGCGCGTTCTCGATTCGATGATGCTCGGAGAATCGTCCCCGGCCTGCGCCTAAGAGCCTCGTACGCACGAAGGCGTGTCGGGGGAAATAAAGAAAAAAAGAAAAAAGTATTAAAAAAAAAAAAGTTTTAGATTACGCGCCGAGTGCAACTTTAGTGGCATCGTAAACCGGTATCTTTACCACTCAACACCCACGCGTCGACGCACTATCCTAGAGCGATCTGCCTATCAACTAGCGTGAAAACTCGGTTTAACACCGGCTGTGCCTTTCGTGAGCAACGAGTAGGCAAGGCACCGTGGCCTCGGCCTTACCGGCTCGTTACCGTATCCATATTATGATAGAACTCTTCATAATCGAACCGCAACCTTTAAACATATCCTAAAGCGTGCGCGATAGTACTCAAATCAATTGCATTTCGTTAAGCCATTACACGCGCACGTTCCTTTCATATTGATTTCTGTATTTGCGATTTTACTTTTAAATTCTCATGTAATAATACCAGAATATTTAAAAAAAAAAATTATTTTGTTAATTGTAAAATCGATAAGATAGAGATTCGTCTTAGATTTTTTTCTACATCGTGATGTTTTTGAAAATGTTAAAAATTCAATTTCCGAATAAACATTGCCAAAAATGTAGAATAAATACCAAATTCCAGCGTGTCAAAGAAAGAGAAAGAATAAAAAAAGGGAACACCTGCTGCATCGAGATCGCGCGCGCTTTAAAGGACGCATTCGGAGAAGGAACTCGTTTCCTCGGTATGCGCGAGATTGAATTTTTCGTCGTACCGGGGGTAAAGAATAAATGGAACCGCTGGGCGATGTTTGTACGACAGAAATCTCACAGGAAATCCTATTTTTCGTTTGCGGATTCACGAGAATCGACAATGAGTCGTCGATCTCGTCCACGCTCTAGGCGCAACTAAACTCCATTTAAAGTCTCGTCAAGCTACGATCGGGGAATAGTGCCGCCCATAAGATCGGTCAATGGACATCCGGTTCTTTCGTACAGGTGGATGTTTGTGCTTCCCGTCCTTTCCCTTAAATTCCAGTGGAATTCAACAGTGTTAATATTGTACAAATAGCCTCTATTACTTCAATTGTTTGGTCCCGCAAATTTTATCGTGATAAACAAAAAAAAAAATAATAAAAAATAAAATAATATATTTTCGTTATTATTAAGTATATAATTAACACGGAAATATCCCGGATATAAAATACAATTCGCGCTGATAGCCAGCCGAGGAGGCAGTTTCGTGTTGAGAAAAAACAAATCATCTAATATCGGACACGGTGTTAATGCATTGGTTCTACGTTCGCGTTTCGGCGCGTGGACCGTATGTCGGGGGGTAGAAAGGCCTTTACCGAGCGCACGATGGAGTTCCATAAGGTGCAGGAAGGCGCGTGGTCCGCGTTTCACGGTTTACCGAAAAATTAGCCATTAATTTACGCCGCGGAGCTGGTGGGTGTGCCGAGCACGTGTAACGAATAGCCCGTGTGGCGAGCGAGGCCCACATGGTGCGTTTTCCGGGAGGATTATCGTGACTTTCAGGCACCTTTGGGGAACGTGTTGGGCAATCCATATTGAGGAGTATACGGGGCGTTTAATTATAACTATACATTATAGGAGAGAAGACGAGTTTACGCGCGAGAGTACTTTAGAAACTCGGCGTTTTTTTTTTCTCTAGAAAAAAAAGGAAAAAAAGTTTTTCAAATTTCCGAGTTTGCGTGCACGTGAGAGATTGTTTACTGTTCGAAAACCAGAAATCGTATAATATAATTAGATCGTACATTGATAAAACGCGAATAATTATACTGCGCGAGTTAAACTTGCGCTGAGAACAAATTTATGCAGCCGCGAAGCGAGATAACTTTAAGATAACCGTAAAGTCATAATGTAGCAACCGACTGGCACGACGAGAGTGCGTCATGGAAATCGATTTTAACGGGCGGGTAACGCGTTTGCACCGGCTACGCAAATATTCTGCGACTTCTTTCTCGCCGCGACTTACGCCGCCGATGTGAAAATAACACGCGCAACGGATCCGGGTGCATACCGGAACGATAACAAAGGATTCGAGGAATCCGTATCGCCACGGCTAGAAATTGATTCGAGATTCGCGCGCCCGGTGACGAGGTCCCGCGCGCGATCCGCCGAAGTGCGAGAGTTCCGTCGCCGTCCGTGGTGCCGAGAAAAACTGGGCTTCTCGCCAACGGCAGCTCGATTGTACTGTCGAGAGTGTTTTACGAGCGGGATACCACGGTTAATAAAGCTCGCTCGTATCCCCCTTGCCTCGATCCCGGTTTCCACGTAGTCGAGCGGATCATCGCCGGGGCGTTCAGCCGCCTCGTAAGTTTCATCGTAATTATTAATTTTTACGAGGTGGGCAGATAGGTAGGTAAGGTAGATAGGTAGGCAGCCAGGCAGGGCACACCTCGGTGCAAGGCGCTGCAGGTGCGATAGAGATCTCCCTCTCCTTCTCGCGGCTGAGACCACCGGCGCACGTCCATGAAGAAACCACCTCGTTCGCGGCGGCCCCCATTACCCCGCTCGTTCCATTAGCCATCGGCGCGAGCGAACGCGCGCGGCAAGACCTCGCGCGGCCTGAGAGATAACCCTTCTGTCGGCGCGGCGAAATATTTTAATTCTCCGCGAATGGCAACGCCTCGTTCTGTCGCCTCGTCGGCGCTAACTCACCCCGCCGCGTATGAAGACGCTGGTCCGCCGCGTTAACCGAATTTTTTCTTTTTTTTTACGCGGGGCTGTCGAGAGGTGACAGCTAACGGTTTATCACGCCTTAATGCGATAATAGAGACATCACGAGGATCAAGATAATAATTAGCGAATTAACTCTCCGCACTCGCCGGGAAACCTCCTTTTTTTTCCGAATCTTCTCGTTAAATCGTCGTGCGTAGCGCGAATTAGAGGCGTTTACGAGGTGACCGGTTGATAGACGCGCGCGCTTATCGGTCGTTTCTCACGGCAAACGGTCGCAATTATCCACGATAGTGCCGGGCTGGGAAGAAATTATAGAGATACTTAGTCCGAGTTAATTAATTACACTGCTTCTTCATCGCCGTAAATCGACCGAGTGCTATGGCGTCGCAAAAACTATTACGATTTCCTGCGATTCACTCGGATTTATCTCCTACAGTTTAATGAGACTTTGCGATAAAATGCTGCTATTATACCGAAATTGCGAAATATGCAGTCTTAAAGAAAACTAAAATCGAAGAGTTAGCAAGATTGAAATTAATCGTCCTACTACTACCCATATTATTTACACCTTTGCGCGCTTTCGCATATTGCGCAACGAAAGAACCTCCGCGCATCCAAATTCGCTGCTGAAAATAAAAAGAAAAAGAAAAGAAAAAAAAAAAAAGAAATTTAACGATTCGCGCTGCGCGCCCGGCGGCGCCAGGCAATCGCAATCGTCGAAACGAGCGCATAATTTCACCGCGAATCGCCGAGCATAATCCGCCAGTAATAATCTTGGCGGCGACTTTTAACGAGCACTTTGGCCGCGCGGCTCCGCGAATTGCCCGTCGCTCGTCCCGAAATGAGCCCGGCTTGCTCCCGATTCCGCGCGCGATTCTTAAGCGGACACGCCGCGGCGTCGTTGCGGCCCCGCGGGCCGGCACTTAGGCGAGAAAAAGGCGATCCGTAAGTACAGCCTCTCGCGGCCACGCGGTTACGTGTCCGCTTCGGCGTTTACTACTTACTGGCCGAATAGGCCACCCACCGCGCACATCTTATCCGGGATCTCGCTCCGCCGCGCCGCGCCGCGCCGCACGAGAGCAGAGATACGCGCGAGCGTTATGAGTCGGTACTCATCCCTAGTGATGGGATCAAGCCTCACCTCGGCTGGCGTCGATTTTCGGCGCGAACCCGCTCCGATGAACGTGCAATCGAAATTGCAAAACGCAAGACTCATTATTTATTTCTCGCGAGATTAGTTATACATTAACGCCGATAAATCTAAGCCCTTGAATTGCATACCTAAATACCTGGCTTTTGCTCTTAGAATTATATTACATACTTTTCTAATAATGTAATTTTTTTTTTTAATAAGTGAATAAAGAGGCACTTTTAATAAATGTATTTATAAATGTATTATACGGCGCGGATTTAAATTTAAATTGATTGAAAATTCGCAGGCTGTAATTGAATCGAGCCCATCACTACTAATCCCGCAGCTAGTGTCCGTTCGACTTCTCAGGTTCCATATCCTGTTCGAGCGTACGAGAGGATCCCTACATGCATTGTTTATCCTGTGGGAGGTTGCGGGATGATACGGCGTAGCCGTCTCGTAAGCGTTGCGCAATAACATCCCGCAGCATCGCGTCTGGTCCTAAGCTCGTCGTTTTATGCTGGTTGTAAGGTCCTCTGATCGCCGATGCGAGTGGCTCTTTCGAGCAATGGTCGGAGGTATCTATGGGCGCAGGTAGGTTCGCGCATAGCGAGGAACTTTAAACGGGAAAAGGAAACCTTTGCCCCTTTCAAGAGGAGCAGCTTGAGATTGCTGACTTTCGTTTATTCACGTCCGGATGCTTCATTCTCCGAAGTGTTCTTATTACTAGAATACTAGGAGTTTAGTCTACTTGAGTAATGCCACGCTCTCGTACCCGAAAAAAATAAATCTTAAAAAAATATTCCTTTACCACGCTGCTCTTCCCCCCGAAATAATCTTTTTAAGTTCGCAACAGTTCCGCCGTTTACATTTACATGTATTGCGCTACTACGTTACGTAATTAAAAAAAAAAAAAAAGAAAAAATTAAATAAAATAAAAAAAACGCAAAATGTTTTATAATGCATGAGTGAACTTATTGCCCAGCCAATCATCATCCTTATAGTTACACGTTTGCATTACATATTATCTTATTATATCTCTCTCGTATAATTACTATAATTCCGTGTAGATGCGGAAAAACGTCCACCGCGAATGCACCGGCAGCGAGGCGGCCGATCGAGCAAGTGGTTTGCGAGTAATAACGATAAATATCGCACGATTGAGTCTTTTAGTGGGGTGAAATGAACGTTAAGTGCATTCCTCGCTTGAAAATCGTCCCATGAAGATTCGAGAGACGCGCGGCTACCTGCTCTTTCGCGGACTCCGCGATGCACCGTCCCCGGCGCGTTCGCCGGTCCTTCGCGCAACAACCCGCTTATCCACGCTTACATCATCGGCGTTCTATATATCGCCCGGTTACCCGAGATCGGTGCGGGTAAATAGAACACGGCGCGGTACGCGGCATATAATTAGAGGAAGATTTAGCGGGCTCGGGTGCACCTGTGAAGAAGATTACCCTCTCGAGGCGCGGTGGGCTCGTACCCGCTTTAGGTACTTCAGAGGCAAGGGGGAGGGGAGGGCGGGGGAACAAAATGGCCATGCGTAGGCGAGTGTCCGGTTCCCTTTGTGTTCGCTACCTGTCTTAAGACCATCCCCCTGCACGTTGTTCTCGTCTCCTTCTTTTTCCCTGCGCCCGTGTATTTACGAGGAGGAAACGAACCGGGGGTGAGGCGACGGAGGTAACGGGGACCGGGGAGGGGGCGGGGGTAGAACCGCCAGATCCTTTGATAGCACGGCATTCCTGCGCATTCGTCAGACATTTGATAGCTTCACGTGGGAGCCGCGGAATTCACCGTGGTGGCTATCCGCGTGTCTTCCCTTCTCTCTCCCCCCCGACCTTTCTCCCTCGTTCAGTTTCATGGGGCGCGTTTGGGTGTCAGGTACACGTTTCGTGGCTATCGATGCCCTTCGATATTGTCTCCCCTCCCCCTCCCTTCCCCTCTCTATTTGCAGAATCTCGTTCCTCTGCGCGTATCTAACGTCGCCGACCAGTCATGTCTGGCCGCGCTATCCCTCTTCGTGGATTCCGCGATAGCTGCGAACATTCTTCGCGGGATGTTTCCTCGCGCGCCGCGTCGTTTTACTACTGGAATCGCTTTAAAGATAGTCTCAATGACGCCAATATATTTCTCCGGTCGAGAAATGCGTTGCATTCCACGCGGTAGGGAAGTGTGTAAAACGATATATCGTTGAGCACTACGTTGAAACATATATTGAAACAGCTTGCTAAACGAAAATCATGAAGATATTGCAGCGTTTGTAAGATAATAAACGTTGGACGATTATCAACATGAAGTTAAATCTATTTAAGATACATCGCGGTATACCTTGGAATAATGTTCTAGTTTCTTTACGTTACGATCGACGGATCGACCGCGGGCAAAATATTAAACGGCGAATTAAACCGGAAAATAAAATCGAGCCGGGTAAGCTGAGTAAGCGCTACGTTCCGCGACCGGGCCGTTAAGTTATCACGCGGGCAGTCCAATAATTTCCGTGCCACGCCGCGAAAGCGAAAGCGTCGTCGCAGCCGCCGCGCGCGCGTACGACGTCGTAAAATCAGGTTTAATAATCCGGCGCGTATGGGCTCCCTTTTAATAAATAATTAATGGCTTCTTCGCGCGGCTCGGCGTTTCCCGTTGCGCGAAGGTTATCGCGGTACATCACCGGACGCGCCTCGTGCATCCGTCAGGATCCCTCGAACGGGCAAAGAGGGGCTGTAAACGCGCGCGGAACCACCGCGAAGATTTGCATTGCGCGACATATGCCGGACCCGCCGCGCGAGCATCGGTCGCTTATACGCGCGCGACTACTATGTTTCGCGCCGGTGGACAAGCGCGCGGAACGCATAAATAGAGGCGCACGCATAATGCACGTAATATATTTGTAGATCGCTTTGATACCAACGGCGTGCCGTGCCGGCAACCGGTGACCATCGGGCCGCCGCGCCCCACGGTTAGATCGAGGCCTCGGGGGATCCACGGCCGAGCTCCTACCCCCCGCACCCTATATCGCGCACCGACGACCTGCCAGCCGCGGAAGGCACCGTGATGAGGCGCGCCATGTGCTGGGAGACGACATATGGGCACGCGTCCAAGATCTGATAAAGCCGGCCGCTTCAATTGACTGCGATCATAGGGGTTAGGAGGCATTAACTTGCGGGGATTCTCGCGCCACGCGGCTCACAGTTTTCTCCGGGAATTTTTACGTAACGAGAGCCTGCAATAGACGGCTTTATCAGGATCGCCGAATCGGTAAAGGTAAAAGGTTGAGATTGATAACGTGGAAGAGCAGGCGAACGGCCTCGACGAAACTTCGTAAAATTAAATGCATAAGTAGGCTCGTCTATTAATTTTATTTTGGAAACGAAAACGCAAGGGAATCTAGGAAAGGTTAGTGAACAGATGTACGTGATCGTTAGAGAATTGATTGTCACATTGATTTGTGAGAATTTCGACTAACAAGGACCTGCAGTTGACAACTTTATCACGTCATCGGGGGTTAAATCATTTACGGACAAAGCAGCGCAGCAAGCTGCTTCGATTGTTGACTGACAAGCTGTTCTATACTATGAAATAAGTAATATATTATCGTACGCGTCATCTAGATTTTTGATCTAAAGATATCTCATTATTATGACCACCTTCTTTATAAAACCTACCGACGGTTCTGAGCAATTAATTTTCTAGCACAACTAAACGGCGTAATGCCGACGTAACTCGAAGATCTCGTCGATAATTTGCGGAAGACCGATCTATTGTGCTGAAATAAAGACTCCATAGTTTCGCGACGTTATTTACTTGTCATTGCTGCAAAAGGTTTCGTGTTCTCCTTTGCAACAACTTCGTGACGGGCTGCGAGCAACACGTCTTCATTAAGTGACTGAAAGAACGTCTTTCATTGTCTAAACGAGCCACAGAAAACCGGTTGATCGATCAATTGTCCGAGACACACGCGTCATCGACAGAATAGTGCCATAGGCAAGAGAAAGACCTCTGTTCAATTCATTAGAATCAATTTCATACCCAATATGGTTGCCCTCTCCTCTCCCCCCGGCTGCTCTTTGTTTTTCACAAATTAATCGACCGGCAATTACCGTGTTAGATGCGACGCTACACCATACGAGCATTTTTCGCGTCAGTTGGCACCGTTGTGTGCCGCATGTTGCGACAACACGACATCGTGACGACAGTTCGCGTTTTGTGTTCGTTAAAAAAACAGACGGCACTCTGAGGGTATGGAAAAAAAAACCTTCCACATTTTTTTTTTTTCTAGCTCATTATATAAATTTAAAAGAATTATCTACGTTTAGAACTCGATACCTATAATTGTTTGCCCAAATCTAATTATTTCAATTTAATAAAATTAATTCCCGTCTAATTTAATTGCGGCAATAAATTAATTAAATTTATTTTATACGCTTTAAAAATATCTTCTATTATTAAGTTTCAAAAGAATTATGGCTGATAAATATTATTTGATCAACTCTTTAGCATATATAACATTTTTAATCTCGCTGAAGATTGACAGCTAAATCCTTCTCGAAATGTATTCGGGAAAATCAGTCGTGACCTATCACTTGACAAAAGAATTTTTTTTTTTCTTTCTCTCTCTCTCTCTTTCTCTCTCTCTTCGACAATCGCGTGTTCCATTACAATTTTGGCCGTCGGCGAAATAAGTTCGTCGAGTTCTCACAGCGCGGCGAGTCCGTCGAGATAAAAGGGAAAGAAAAAGATTCGGCTCTCGCCGGAGGCTAACGTTGGGTTTCACACAATTCTAGTGCAACCCCGAGATATCTCCATATTTTCCCAACGAACCAAAACACTTTCAAACAAACCCTCTATACGAGACGACGGGGGCCGCGATAGGAGAAAGAAAAACTGCCCTCGTGACACTCGCCCCGAGGAAATAAGAAAAATCCTACGGCTCGAGATCTGTGAGACGTTGCGATCGGCATCAGGCTCACGACAGGTACGGACAAAGCACCTTGCATTGTATCCCTGTCAAACCCTCGGGGCCAGCGGATCCCAGATACCAGACGTAACGAGATTATTGTAGGCGTTGAGCCATAGAGAATGGCTATAAACTCACAATGAAGAACCCGGAACGAATCCCATTTTTTAAATGCAGTTGCTAAACTCATATATATGTGAGATTTTGAGGAATCTCGAACTTCTGATTCTCTCGAAGCGTTAAAAAAAAATGAAACTGGATATCGATAAGAAGTAAAGCGATAATACAACTTTAATTACGATCACGTTACTTTCGTTGAGGCAAAGTTAAAGTAAACGATTATATTAATTAACTCAATAATTACATATTTGTCGGATATTCGAATTGATACATTTATTACTCCAATGTATTTAAATGTTAAATATTAAATATAATCGGAGCAATATAATTATTTAATCCTATAAAAAAAAAGAAAGAAAAAAAAAATTAAAATATCGCCTTTCTAAGAAGTTAATCACTCGAATAAATAGATTTGTACTTCCCTCCGCGCGTTCTCCGAGCACTAAATACTTCGCATATTACGGATCATTTGCGCGACCTAATTTGCGCTCACGCATAAGCTAATAATACGCGAGCGTTGTTGCGGAATCTTAAATCAACCGTTCCGTGCCCATGCATCGATCCTAGTAATTAATAAATTCGTAGCCCGACAAGCGACCACCCACCACCCAGGGGTCTCTCTCCCTTTCGGAGTTTCGTAACTATAAACGGCACTTTCGTACGCGCGTTGGATTAGCGGAATACCGTAGCGCAATGCAGCAGCGCGACCCGCTGACCAGGTAAGAGCCGCCGCGGCGGCCTACCTGCCTCGATCGCTCTCAGCGGGAGGTCCGGGCACCATAATTCCGCCTTCGCCTTCGCCTCTGGCGTCATTACGGGATGCGTGTTGCGCGTTACACCGGCTACCAGCGACTCGTTGGACATAATCGTGACGTGCTTCCTCTATCTCCTCACCATCGTCCACCTGACTGCTCGGAGGCAGATGACACCTTAAAAGCGAAGCCCCAACGCAGGAGGTAATTCCTCCTGCCGATTCGTCAGGTAGAAAGATACCTGCGTGTCTTGCCTTTTAGCCGTTGTTGCGCCTGATGTCACTTGCCTCCGCGCCCGAGTAGATGAGTCACTAATGAGAACGAGCCGGCGGGATCGACCGAACGACGGGAGAGCAGAAGCTTAGAGTATTACCATTCGACGAGGCTTATCTCGCTCTCGCGATCGTCTCGTCAGTGGGTGCGTCATCTGCTGATGGCGATTAATTAGTCGCCTATGGAGGCCGCGCCGATCTATGAACATCATTACTCGACGATTCGACCGGATAAAGCTTGAACGTACAGCTTCCTGCATCGCCTACACCCATATTTATCTTCGCGCGGATAACATCGCGGTATTACTAATGCTAATTTCTACAAGAAATAGCAAACTATAAATAATATTTTTTTTTTTTCTTTAATTATTATACCATTTTTTTTTTTAAATTTTTTTTAAGCCTGTCGAAAAATGATTTACGCCGAAACAATTTATACTTTTAAATAGATAAGATTAATGTAAAGTTTCGTTACTTGGGAATTAAAACGCGGTATGCCAATTTATTTTTAAATTATAAATCCTCAACGTGAAAAGAAAAAAATCTGAAATTTCTTTTAAATCGACAGCTTCGACGACGGCATTAATCGGCTGTCGGCGGTTGCATGCCGCGCCCCGCGCAGTGTAAAAGTCGCAAGAGAAATGGCATGCCAAAGTGCGACATTATCGTAACGATAACGAGTACCCGCGCGACGAGAGCGACACGATCAAAAGCCTAACGTCGCTCGTCCATCCGTCGCCTTGCCGTGTATAGGTTCCGTCCGGTTGAACCCTTGCATGTCCAATTAATTCAATGAGTGAATCAGGCCCCATTCCGCCGCCTGGCTCGTATGTAACGTTTTAATGATACTCCCCTGTTTCAGCCAGATGACTCCCGATGGCTATCTGCCCCCTGACCGACGACGGCACACCCCTATGGACGACCCCCTGGCATCGAGCACGTGCCGCGTAGAAAAAAACCACATGTGACGGAATATATGCGCTCATTACGATACGTCGGACGCTTCTTCCGGCAAATATGACACGCGTGTTTCTAGCCAATCGATTTTTTTTCTCTTTTTTCTTTTTTTTTGCCAAGAAAACCAATTGTAAGTGCGCTGAAAATTCGCATTTTCGTTCAGTATCCTGCTGCGGTGAAAGTGATCCTTTTATGATCGAACTTTCACTTGTGCGCAAGGTTAATATCCTCTTTCTAGGACTTTAATCGGCTCTTTCGTAGAGAATTTTTAGTTGTTCAATTTTAAAGATATTTCTTATAAACGGAATTAAAAAATAAAGTTTAAAAAATAATTACAAAATATTAATTTCACTTAAAAAAAAAAAAAGAAAAGAAAAAAATTAATGAGTAATAAAAATTAAAGAATATTTTTAAAACAAATGTGTGAGAAGTATGGTTTCCTGGAAAGAGATAGCTCGCAACGAAAAACGTGAATCGTCGGCGACAGTAATTGAGAATAATGTACGTCTTTGCGCCGCGACGACGGCGGCGATGTTCTTTGAGGCTTGATGTGAGAAGACACTTAGGGTGGGCGTACTAGAATCTTGTCGGTGAGACGCGAGATTATATGCACGCCCGTTACACTTCGTGGGGAAGAAGAAAGGAAGAGACCAGGGTAAGAACGAGAGGAGCGTTAAAGCGAGAACGGGACCTCGCATGAGCGGCGCGCGGCGCGGTTCGTCTCGTGGAATACATATTACCCCGGAGTGTCGGAATTATTGGCCTCGTGGGCCGGCAACCGAACCGCAAATGGGACAGGTTGTTTCACGTTGGTGGAAACGAACGATAAATCGTGAAAATTAAATCGCTGGTATCGGTTGTCGATGGCGATCCGGCACGGACGACGCAGCATCTACAAAGACGAACCCGATCGGTCTCATTCATTCTAATTATAAACGAGTTATAATTTAACGCGAGGGAGGCTTTTCGTGATCCCGGGGCATTAAAGCAACGAACAGCGTCAAGATATAAGTTATCAATACGAACGTAACCATCGTAATCCGAAATGCTAACTGCGTTATAGTTTGGGACATGCACGAAAGTGAATTCTCTTTAGAAGAAAATTGAGAAGCACGATGAACGATTAAGTACCGCTGTTTCCGTAAATTACGGAAAAATTATCGGGGGTAATTACGGTGTATTGGCCGTTATTAATTTACGAGATTACCGCGGGAGAAGCCGCGGGTGACTCTCAGCTTCACGTCACGCGCAATCGCCGACGACAATAGCCGTTGTTCGCTCCTGAAGAGCACTCCCGTCCCTCGGAGGATCGTATTTGAAGTAAGGCACCGTAATGCCCGAGCGAGCGGCGGCCGGAACGCCGGCGGCCACGAAGATCCCATCGTATAAGGTACACCGGGCATAGCGTGCGGAGTAAATGTTCCAATCGTCGTCGTGCCCTGTCCACAAATTATTCCTCGTGTTCTGCACGATGCGCAGCACGAGCTCGGCGCACACGCGCGCATCGCCCCCGAGTACGTGCGCACGTACGAGAGTTCACGGCTCCGTTGCAGGCGGCGGCGGCGGGTACAGCAACTCTTCCGCTCATTCCAAGAACCGAGTATCTCGTCCGCGACTCGTAGAGAAACTCCAGCGTCTTGTCTCGTATGCCACGATCGACCTAGCCAGAGCTTCGGCGCTCCTCCCCTGTCAGCCCGGAGTCGCAGGGTGCTGATTCCGAGCGAGCAAGCCGACGACGAGCGAACGGTAGAAACGGCTTCGAGAAAGAGAAGTCGCGCACGAACGTGGAGAACGACGGCGGCGTACGGTAGCACGTGTGGCTACATCGATTCGTTTCTCGTCTTCTTGCGGCGAAGTAGTTAAGACGTTTCTTCTTCTTCCCCCCCTAGAGGCCTGGCGTCGTGACGCGAACGGCTCGTTCCGAGTCCGAGCTTCTGTCATTATTATCTACTTGCACTGTTAACGCGCGCGATTTTGTCCCCGAAGTGTTCGCGCGGCAAAAGAGATCCGCGAGCAGACGGTAGAAGGAAAGTTATTAACGACGTAAAAAAAACGTAAAGAGTATGACATGTTAAATTAAATATTTCTAATTACGAGGAGCAACGAAACCGGCGAGTAAAAGGACACGATCGGGCATACGGGAAGACGGTCTATTTTCCACGAGCGGGCGGCAGTCAAAGTGCTCTCGTTTGTTTCTCGTTTCGAATCGTGTCGTTCACCGTCGTGAGGTGCTCAGGCGAGCACCGCCTATCTCTCATCTGCCCGTCTCCACCTGTATTCCTCGTATTGTCAGCACGTGGAATCCCGTGGAAATTAACGATTGACCCCCGCAAGAGTCTGGCGCTTATCTGGCTCGGTCGATCGCGGCCGTGGAGAGGAACGCTGCCGCGGCCGCGGTTGCGGGCTCCCATGCGCGCGATCGCAGATACGGCGGCGGTGGCGGAGGCTGTGCGGTCGAATAAGTATATCGCCAACTGACGCATTTACAGCGCGAATACAGGATACTCGGGGTGGGCGGAGAGGAGGGAGGGGTGGAAGGCTCGAAAGCGAAATGGAAATTGCGAAGATGCGAGCGCGGATAGCCGGTGGACGTACGGCTCCCGATGTACATTTATCGCCGTTAATGCTAACCCGCCGCTGAAAATCTTTCTTCGAAAATTGAACGTTAAAACCTCTCGCTTCTTCCGTGTACTATCCACCGAATTAGTCTCACGTGAATGTCAAATTGACCACGTGAATCGCTACGCCTCTTTCAGCGGTTGCACAATACGCGGAGGTGGAGAAAAAAAGAAAAAAAAACAAAAAAAAAACAATGCGGGACACAATGCAGAATAGAGAGTGACTAGGGGCATTTCAGGCACGCATTAGCCGCGATCGGCAGAAACGCACAAAAAGCAGGTGCTTCTTCACGATCTTTAGCAGCGAGCGAAACAATTTCTTTGAAAGACTGAAGCCGGTGCGAATCGCCGGAACGAATAGAGCCGACAGGTTCTAGATCCTCTCCTTTCTTGGCCACCATCCGTTCTTACCGCCGCTCTGACGTTTCAATTAAATTCAAGGCGCGATTCCGTCTTCGAGCGAACTCCGTTCGCGATGCAAATAGAATGAAAGTGATAATTGTGCGAGGCGCTTCTCTACAACCTAATATCTTATTCTCGATCATAAACTCACAAGCACACATATCCGCGTTAATGTATTGTAATTAAATTTCAACGAAAAATTCTATTCTTTTAACGTTGGATAATTTTCTAATGACGTATTTTTGTACATATATTGTATAATGTATAAAATCCTGTGTAAATTCAGATACGTGTGACAAGGTACAAAGTGTCAGCCAATTTAAAACAATATGTTACCCTGAGATAATATTTTCTCGCGCTGCACATTATGCTTTCGTCGCTTTATCGGATAGATACCTCGAAAAAAATATTTAAAAAATAAAAAAAAAGAAATATTTCACAGAACGGTCACGCGCCTCCCGGGGTGGAGAGAAAATTAAGATAAATAATATTACTGCCGCACGTGCGAGAATGATGACGTGAAAGTTGAAACCAAATCGTTACAAAATCTGAAATCGTTATCAGATGGAAATGTAGTACTCTTAGATACTTTTAAACCTCGCATGTTACTCGTAATGTATTTTTTATAACTCGTCCGAATATGAATAATTATTTAGATATATAAGATATCTATGTGTACTAATTTTTTTTTTTTTTATTAATTGTTATAGCGGTTCAATAAATGTTTTTTAAGAAATGCCTGTGTTAACTGTTTTGTACGGAAAGACCTTTTTGCGGAAAGTCCGTCGTAAATTTCAAGGGCGTGGTCCAAATTGTCCATGACCGCCGTTTATTTTCCTTGTCCATCTCGGGCACTCGCCGTATCTCTCCGCGCCTATCCGGCACGGTTATTTGCAGGAAGGAGGTCGGAGGAAGCGTTTATATAAAGAGAGACGATCGTCATCGCGCAACGAGGGTATAGGTAGGTGCCCCGTACGTGGGCAAGTCAGGAAACGAGGGCACTCGAGGATATCAGAGAGGATACAAAGTGGACTCCCTTCCCTCCCCTCTTTTATTAATAGGGACAATCCGACGTCTGTCACGGGACAATGGTCAGGACTACGCCCAAGCATATCGGTCCCCCGTGTATGCTAAAGTGTATCGGCGTCGCGGTGTATTGGATCGACGTACGTGCTTACGATCGTAGGTCGTAAGTTCGCGCGGGCCCTCGATCGGGGCCGTGTTTCGAGGTGGCACACACGTGTCCCGCACCTCCGCGACCTCGGGACTCGTACATAATGCCGAGGCGAAGAGGCATTCGGTGCATCTACCGTGTAAACGGGCCAGCTAACTTCTCGGTCCCGCGCGCTTGTGCCACGAGTCCGCGACAGGAGACACTCCTACGTGCGAAGCAGCTCTTCCTCTTTCCCGTCTACCGATATATCTTCGCTACCACACGTGTTTCGCTATTAACGACACGGTTCCGTAAAGTAACATTTACCGTTGATGCAACGCTGCACGAGAGCGCTTCGTAAAATATTATTTGTATTTATTTATTTTTTTTTTTTTGTAAGCAAATAGGTAAATTTTTAATTAATTTCCATTGCCGAGTCGCGTTTCAATCGCTACCTAAAATTAACTTTAAATCCACCGACGATGAGATCGCTTAAAACAAGCGTCTTGGTCTGCTCGAAATTAAATAGATATCGCGAAATATTGTAATCAACGGTAGCGCCGATCCGTTTACTATGCAAACGACCCAACTAACTTCTATGTTCTTCGAGTTCGTGTCATGACATCGTACGGAGGAAGTCCCCTTCTCTGCCGCAAGAAGGTTCTTACATATTCAGGAACCTTCTTCCACGGAACCCGATAACTGCCCGCGAGGTCACGCGTCGAAGCACCGAGCCGGCCGATCGACTCGCCGATCCGGTCGGAGTCCTCTCGTGAGCTTATATATAAACGGTCGTTCCAGCGCAATCGGTGTACTCTCGTATGCATAGTGACGATTCCGTCGCGCGACAACTGCGCTTTCGCAGAGTTCTGCCGTGCTGCGGAACTCCCAAGTGGAGTCGCGATACGGAAAAACTCAAAATTATCGTAAAGCAATTGCGGTAATGCAATAATAATCTTTTCTAATTACGACAACTAATGCCGGCAAAAAACTTTTCGATCGCGAGAGATGATTTATCTATATGTTGCACCTTCGTGCGCATTAATTATCGCATTTAGGCTTCGTCCTCTGGAGTAATTTTAATTAATGCCATAATTAATACAAGTAAAAATGAAGAATGCGAGTAAATAAAATAAATTAATCGCTCCTCTCGTTCCCCTCACCGTTCATCTCTAAAGAACTTTATTTCACGCCGGTAAAGCGTATCGGGCGGGATGATAAATTTCGATTAAGCTCGGTTAACCATTAGCTCGCAATTTTCTGCGCCTTACAAATTAATTTTCTCGGCTATAACCGGAATCTCGTCGGACACACGCGACTCGCGGAGCCGGTCGTGAGAAGCGTATGGGCGTCGTTGATTCTAACACTCGGTATTCACGTTCAATCATTAAGAAAAAAGAAAAAAATAAATAAATAAAAAAGGGAAAGACGAAAAAAAGAGATATATTCTGCGGCGAATGCTTATCGAATATCGGTAGACATTTTTACGAACGTAACGTTTAAGCCTCTTTATATCTTTATAACGCGCCGTGAAAAAAGCACGGTTTTTACCATGGACACATATTTACAAAATTTTCGTATTTCACTTTGCTGAAATCCAGCGAGGATATCGGAAAATCCGAATCGAGTGGATCGCGCGCGCGAGCCGAGCCGCACAGCTCATGTCGCGGCATCTTTGTCGGCAGGGCCGGTTCTCCATCATCGTTCTACCGATAGGAAGAGGGATGCGCAGGCCCAAGCGGCCGTATGAGAAGAGAGAAAGAGAGCGAGCGAGAAAGAGAAACACATATGCGGGCTCTAAAGCCCGACTGAGAGACGAACCTGCTCGGCTCTTGCCGGTCGAGGCGATCATATATTAATTAGCACGAGAAGTCCGAGTTATTATTGGCTCGAAATTAATAGACCACTCCGCGGATAAATAATCCGCGCCTCCTACCTCCTCTCAAGTCCGTACGAACCATTCGCGTCGGGGAGAGATGAAAAAGGACGGCGCGAGGATCGGGCCGGAACGGGACGAGACACGCGGGACGTGTTTATTGGCGCGGACTCGACGAGCTCCTCTTTGTCGAACAAGTACTGGCAATTAGTTTCGGTCGGATTTGTGTTTTACGTCGTCGCATCACCACCGGATGACAAGTATTAACGAGAGGTACACGCGCGCGTTACGCAAAAAGCGTAATAAGGATGAAGCGCGCGACCGAGCAACCAGCCGGACTTCTTCATATTTATATTGCAAATTCAGATACATATATTATCGTTCGCGTTGATCCACGACGCGCGTATATAAACGTATTAACAGAATAAAAAGGAAGAAAAAAAGGGGGAAAAGGAACGGCGAATGTACCATTTGTTAAAATGTAAACGAGGGATCTTGCAAGAGCCGATACTCTCCTCGGACGATGCTAGACAAACATTTATCGCCATCGTTCGGTAAATCGCGAGCGAAATATCGAATTTCCTGGCGCGCCCAGAATTGAACGATGCCTACCATTGTATCACCATCAAGATCTACTAGACTAGCCGGCTCGTCGAGTCGTTTGTAAGTCTATTGTCGGTCTTGACAAATGTTTTTCCATCCCAGCGCATACACTTACACGATGTTATTACGAAGCCTCCCATAATGCGAACTGTAATTTATGAAACCACGCCTGATTTCACCGCAAATATGGACACGTAGCGGTGCAAAAAAAAAGAAAGAAAAAAAAAAATTAGAAAATAAAAACGGATAGAGTAGCCGACGAGAGAAGGAAATCTGCGATCCTTCGGAGCCAACATAATCAATGTGCACCTTCATTAATTTCCTGCTAATTCCGAGAAGGCTGGCGCGATGCATATAAATTTCATAA
Source organism: Cardiocondyla obscurior (assembly GCF_019399895.1). Classification (NCBI taxonomy): domain Eukaryota; kingdom Metazoa; phylum Arthropoda; class Insecta; order Hymenoptera; family Formicidae; genus Cardiocondyla; species Cardiocondyla obscurior. The sequence goes on along the minus strand of NC_091880.1, from coordinate 3,347,607 downwards.
GATCATCGTGTACGTGTGCACGTGTCAAAGTGTTAAGTACAAATATATCTGTCTGCGTCTTCACGCTCGTAAATCATGAGCTCGCAAGCAGGACCGATTTTAGCTGTCACATATAAGACACCCTTTCCTCTCGCTATCTAAAAGTCCTAAAGAGCCCTTCCTACTCTACGCAAAACGGCGGACAAAAAAAAAAGGAAAAAAAAAGAGAGAGAGAGACGAGTTCCCGGAGCCTTTTGAGAATCTAGCCGCAGGTTGCGCAGGTTGCCCCGGATCCTTTCCGAGCGTGCTGCCGGCTTCAGGGTGGTCTCGAGGCCTCAGCGCGGGAGTAACGGCGACACGAGCAACGTGCTTCGCATCATATATCCCTCCACCCAGCACACCCATTCTAGTGCCCTTCCATCCCCCTCGCCCGACATCATAACCGTCTAACAAATGGCCGACAGATTAGAACTAGAAACGGTACGCGCGCACCATGTCCCCCTCGAACCCCACCGTCTCCCCCGGACCCCTTCATCAGCGAAGCTGCGAGCGTCGGTGCCTTTCATGAAACTGAATCTCGTGGGGGCCCTCGTCCACCCCCTCCCCGCCTCCCCGCCCTCCCCTTTTCTTCACAACGTGCAACCAGCCAAGATAACAGGGCAATAATTCAAGAACTTCACGATACCAGGACTCTTGAGAGTCCTCACCGTGAAAGATTAGTCACGGACGTATCCACGATTGCGTCTTCCTCTTTTTACGCCGTCATGCCTCCTCGTCGACTCGGAAAACGGTCCGAAGCGACGGGACAATACGAATATTTCTCTGAACGCACTCGATCATAATCCAAAAATAAATACAGTGATTTCAGGACTCGCGTGTTCGCTTAACTTTCGTCCCGACGAAAAGCATTACTCATCTAGTTGGCACCGGCCGATGTCTCTTTTCAATACGCTCGTAAATTTACTTCTTCGTTTTATAATGATTTTTTCTCGGGGGGTGGGGGGGGGGGAGCGTGTGCAAGCGTCTCGTGACTGACTTTAAGATCGTAACGTTGAATCTCGAATGATTTCTGTGCGACGTGCGAGCGGCACGATGTTGATCGCTTTCCCGTGCGCGTTTCTAATTCGCTACGACGTCCGCCTTCATTTATTCAGATAGCATCGACCTAAACGGTACATTCACGATCGTGTAACCCGGTGTGCGTATCTGCTACGCGAAGAAAAGGCATCCCGCGCGTAAAGATTGGCTTCGTTATCTCGGCCCGCGGACTTTGCCGGACGACGCATAGCGGAAGAACGCGGATCGGCTTTCCATTGCCAATTAATTACGCGCGTGTGTCTTTAGACGGATAGCTATCGCGTCAATTGGTTCGTTTCTCTCTCCTACCTATCGTTCGCTACTCGTGTCACGGGCACTTCGGGCTCTTTCGTTTCTCCGGGGTCCTTTTTCCGCGCGTATACATGTCGTACGACATAATCGCAACTGGATAATCAAGAATCCGTTGGCGGATCGAATGGTACCTCCCTCGGATTCCCGCGGACTCGCAACGAACGCCGTTGATTTATAACGTGGAAGCCGCCACCGCGCGTTTCTGCAATCGGGAGTCATTGATAACGTCGCGATATCGGTACCCGCGATCACGTAAACCGGCGCCAGGGCGATGCGCGCCGGTTTCAAACTGGGCTCCGATTACCGCGAAATCGTTTCTACGTGCAACTTCGTTCATCATATCCTTCCTCCGAGGCGGCTGTCGATTGTCACGGCCGGCAAAACTCGAAGAGGGAGGAGAAAAAAAGAAAAAATAAAATAAAATAAATAAATCAGATGGCACCGGCGGCCATCGGTGGCGCCCGGGACAGGAACTCGGAACGATCGCGAATAAATCGCGATCTAATCGGAATAAATTTCTCGCAATATTAATAATATACCGATGCGTAAGAAAAATTGTCAACAAGTGATTAGGGCCGGAAAACACATAAACATGACATTGAACTTAAACATTGCGAGCCGCGTGTACGGATTTATCGCTTTTTCGTATGTAGCTGGCTCCTTTTTTGTTAGAAATCACGAGATAAGATAAATCAGAATGACTTAACCGGTCAACTCGTGTTATTAAGAATCGGGACCGTAATATCGTTATCTGTTGCACTGCTGCGCCAGAAGTAATGTTTACAGCAGATACGCTTGCACACTAATAGCCGAGTACACGCGAGGATATCATATGAAATTGCAGATGGAAAACTGCCTAAGTCTTGTTCGTTATAATCTCAAGCATCTAAAACGCAAGTTTGATTTAATCGGTTTGCTGGTCCGGCGACTACACCTGCCGCTTTCCGTGTCGTATTAATTTATGGAAAATATATATTATTTTTTAATTTTAATTTTAATTTTTTTTTTTTCTTTACCGTTAACATAACTTTTAACATTTATTGCTCCGTTATTACTGATTAGAAAATTTTTATAAATGTTATAGACTAATTTCGTAATGCGCGCAGTAGAGTGCCATTTATAGCAGTGTTATATATACATATATTTTAATTATCGAGGATCGAAGGAAATCGGAGTGCGCTACGAGAATCGCGTGCGTATATTACCGTCGCCGGATCAGCGTAATTAAAAAAGACTCTATACGTATATACAACCGTCGTAAAATATTGTTGAAGTCATGTATCGCGGTAGATCGAGCGCGTTTATGGCGATTTAGGCATTACGCGCGCTCACCTGATTGCATCGTCGTAATAATCTCCCCGACGACTATTATCGCAAGCACGGGGAAAAAGCACTAATAGTAAAATGAGCCTATGTATTAATAGGCGTACGCACATGCGACGTTCTCCGCGTGGAAATGGTACCGTCGCGAGAATAAGTGGCAAATGGAATCGGGAATACGCCAGGAACGGACTTGCCTGAGAAATCATTGTACAAAATTTACGTAAACCACCGTGAATGAAATAGAAAAAAAAAAAAAATAATAATAAAAATAAAAAAGAATAGCTCGCGCGATGTACGGCGATTTAATAATTAATCGTTTAATTGAAATAACTTGCACGGCGTATATTTTGCGCTCAAGTGATTCTCTTCGGTTCATCGCGGTTTCCTGACGAGTCTCCTCGTGGCCAGTCCGACCCTGAAAGAAGCCGACTAGAAAAGAGAAGCGTAGACGCAGGTATATCTCGCGACCGCCCGGAGTATCGAAGCTGCGAAGGCGCGGCTGTGCGCATAAAACCGCGAATATAAGCAACCTGCTCTCGCAATAGACGCGTTCATTCGTGCACGCACGCACGCACGCAGGCACGCAGGCAGGCACGAATGCGCGCGTACATGATCACATATTTAGCCCTGAGGATTCTTCTCATACTCGTTCTTAGTTACAAGAAACTTCTTGCGCACCAGCGCCGTTAATAAGCTTTTTGGAAAGCTTCTTCGGTGTCAGGCTTAAACGAGGAGGATTGGCTGCTTGAGTTACTGCCAGCAGGCATTAACGGCGACGTCGTTTTCGCAATAACGCTGATAACATTTCTGACTTAGCGACAAAAATGTGGGATTAAATACCGTAAGATGAAATTAAATTATATCCGAATACATCGTTAATTTCTCCAACATCCTAAATTTTATTTTTCTTAATTTTTTCTTTTTTAATGAGATAAAATTATCACTTCTGACGCAACGTGTTTGTGGTACTATCAGCTTGCGGGATCGAATAAAAATAAAACGGGCATAAGTAAGTCGTATATTCGTTAACTACCAAGTGCGAAAGAAAAAGAAGGATATGTGGTATGATCGACAGGAGTTGCGTCGATCTTCTATCGTAATTATCTCTGCGGAACGCACTTACAAATCGATCGCGTCGGCCGATTCGTGAATTGAAACGATCAGCGGGACTCGTGCCCCGGATCACGAACGCGGAGGCGCGATGTATGATCGTCGGTCACGCCAGCCTATCACTCCGCAGCACTTAATTACCCCCCCGGCCGATGGATGCAGGGTGGTCCGCGATTTCCTCGCCGGGATGCCGATCATTCGGTCCGCCTGCTGATTACTCCGCGCGCGCGGCAAAAAGTACGGTTGATCGACACGCTCAGTGAACATCTCATTAAAGACAACTTTCATTTTCAGTAATGCGAAAAAAATTTATTTGCATTAAATCAGAAACGTCCATCGGATCCTAATTAGTCTCCTTACTACGTTAACGTGAAATTCCGCTATTCTATTTGGACTCTCTCTTCGCAAAAAAAAAAAAGAAAAAGAAAAATAATGCAATGCAATTAAAACATTTGTGATAAGGTATATAAATAGATACAATGCAGGGCGAGGAACGTAGGTTGCCCTAGGTGTTACTTGATTGAGTAACTGCGGGTCATACTATTAATAAAGTAGTATAAAGGAGTGCTCGGTGTACTTGATAGGTGACACTTCTGTCCGAATTGTAGAAGCGAAACGTCGCTCTTAGATAATAACCGACGTTGACACAATGGCTCTTTGTATCAGACACAAAGTTACATTTATGCAACCGTAGGTATAAATGCGTTAACGCACTGATTGTGCGTGCTTTAGTTTTTTCTTCTTTTTTTTTCCTTTTCTTTTCTTTTTTTTTTTTGACGTAGATTTATGGATTTATAGGCGCCATCGGTTTTAGAACGAGACCCGGACGCGGCGATCTTAATTGCATGTGATATGTTCCTCCGCGTGCTCTGGATATTATCAAAAATGAACGTTGATGGCGCACCGACGCGACGTGACACAAATCCTCGCGCGGAATCTCGGCTGCAAATCGTAATGTCGTTCCAGTAGTGCTTCAAAAGTAGAAATTTTATGGAAACGTAGCGTTTTCTCGGGGCCTCGTACGTGTATTACGAAGCCACGTGGGCTTTAGGCTCGGAATATAAATATTGAGCAACAGAATCAGCGCGAAATGGTGCACACGTTAGAAAATATTACAGAACGGAATTAACGTGTTAACTAGGTGAAAGTGGAAATTTTTATCCTCGAAATTTTCACAATCTTCTTGTCGCAATAATTTACTTCAATGATATATCTGTACTATTTTCTCTTATTACTCGCATAAATTTTAGCGGCCTCACAACCGCCTGGGATCCATATTCACGTAACTGTCGTAAAAGAGAAAGCCTACGCCCGAGCGAATACGATGATTTTCAGTGATAATAACAATTACAGTAATTCCGGAAGTAAGGTGGCGGTAGCAGCTTGAGAAAAGTCTCGGTATTTAACCCAGTGCAGTTTTTATATTTAAAGAGCACAGCTGATCTACTTTAACGGGCCTTCAACGGAAGAGTCGAAATTGCAATCGCGAGAGCGTTTTCGCGATTCAGCGTGTTAAGCCGCGGCACCGTATGAGCGATGGTCGACACACCTCGGAATTACGTAGCGTTTCGAGGTGCCGGATGCGCGCGCGATCGAGTACCTGGGCACGACGGGCGGACGGACCTTCGGCTTTATCGGCACGGTGCAAATTATAGAACCTATAAGCCCGTGCGCCATATCGCGGGGCGCGCACAGGCGAAGCCGTGCCCCGAGGCGATGCATATTCAACGGACCCCCCCGGGCATGGCCGCGCGAGGCCCCAGCGACGCGACAACAATCAGCGAAACAAACCCACTTATGATCAACAAGGGTATACGTCAGCCGCGCCGGACCCGCGAGCGTCTCGCGGACAACGTGTCCGCTGAATATTCATGAATCTCCTGCATATACGCGTACGCGTGGGGGAGGTGAAAGATACCGGCCGGCGCGAGCTGACAGGAGGGCTTTATTCTGCCGGCGTTGATTTTGTCCTTTGCACGCTCCGACCTATCAATCGGCCGGTGCCGCGGAGATCGGCGCGCTCGGATCGCGTTATTGAGCTGTTTAGCTTCGATTCTATCTAATTTTATCTAATTCTGTTAGGAATAATAAATTTCTTTTTTTTTTCTTTCTTTCTTTTTTTGCTGCTTATTTTAAATGATGTTTACCGGCAATAATATAGCGACACGGTATTCGGTGAAAATAGTATAAAAGCGGCTCAGTTATCGCGCCGTAATGATCTGCAACACTTAAGCTCACACTTAAATAAATGCCTTCTGAATGCGTAATGGGTATGTTTCATAGCGCAAGATGTATGGGCCGGCCATTATTGAAATAATGCGGCCTATTAAAACGTCTATCAACGTGTCTCGTGTATTTGCTTTCCCGGCCGAAGAGTTCTTATTAAAAAGGCCCCGGCAATACGAATGTATCCTGGGTGTTATAGAGGTAATGAGCCTTGCAGCTGAGCAATGGTGCATATCGGTAAACCTGATCACACCGCCTGCGCCAGCTACGAAACTGCATACTCAACTGCTGAGGATTGTGTCGCGTTGCTCTCATTATGTATTCGATTTTCTTATATCGGCGACAAAAATACCATCAATTTACAATATACAAATCTGTACATTTATTTACACGCTAAATAAATTCGACAATCGTATCAATTGTGCCCAAGTTCTTTTTTCTCTTCCCTTCTTTCTTTCTCCTTTTTTTAAAGTCATTAAAATACCCCTTTATTTCGTACGTCAATTAATCATAATTACGAGCAAATCTCGAGCGATGATCCGAGTTTCGTCAGCGCGGCTCACGATCGCTCAATCATGCGTGTTAGATGTCAGGAATAATTCGTGCTCCGGTGGATGCGTTCGAGGCCGCGAAGGTGGAACCACGAACAGGTTGCGCAAGACTACTGTCGTCGCTGTCCGTCGACAAGGGGCCGCATGAGGGAGCCGATAAATGATACCGGAGGTGAGCACGTGATACCAACAATTTTGTTGGACGGGCGTGGATCGGCCGACCACCGAAGCGTTGCCGTAATCAACGTGAACATCCGGTGGTAATAATTCATCGATCGCTACAAGGTGTACGGCGGCCGCTCGCTGCCCGCTAAGACGGCGAATCTTTATAAAAACCGCTGGGGCTTGTTATCGTGGCAGTTAATTGATATCATTAATTGAAGGACGCCCTCACAACGAGGCGCATCGCGAGGCCGCGGTAACGACAGCCGCGGCGGACCCCCCTTTACATACGGGAAATGATCGCCGGGATATCACGCGTTCGCGGTGTAATTGATTCCCCGTCGAAGTACAAGATACGCCGGAGTACATAAATCAGCTATCCCGAGCCCCGGCACTGCCGTGAATCGCGCCGGCCGATCTGGTCTTGACGTAAAAACGACAGGACAGTTTAGTCCCCGTGGAGTCCGAATTATTATCTCAATTTCGCGCCAACAAGTCGATCGTAATTTGCATTCGATTAATATCGCGAAAATTAATTGCGATTGCATCGGGTTACGAGAGACGCGAGTCCGCATTAAACATATTTCGTCTAACGTCAACGTCGATTCGTTTAACAAGCGAGAAAAAAAAAAAAATTGCTCGCCGGCGGGTTCAGCATCCGTTGTAAGTACTGCGAATTCTAACAGCAGTTATCGATATTAAATTGATTGCGATCGGCCGGCTATCCGCCGACGGAACACGCCAGTCGGTCTTTCTAGCCATCTTATTAGATTATGCGCGAAGGGTGCTTGATACGTTTCGCCGTTTTCCCGGCGCGTCTTCGCCTTATCTATGCCTGTCTTCTCGCATCTTTCGTCCGCGCGTATGCGTGAGCGCGGTGAACATGCAAGGGGTCGCTGATCGTGTCTCGCGTGTCCGCGAGGACGATTGATTTATCACACGCCGGGAGACAGATTGCCGCGCAGCGCTCGCCCGACTTTGCGAGAAGAGAAAATATACCGAAGCGGAGGAGGATGAAAAAGGGAGATCTTCTCCCGTGTGCGGGAGCGGAGATAGGCCGCGCACGCGTGTACCCGCAGCGCTCGACTCTACTTATCTCGTTTTCTTTCGGTCCGGCCGGCTTCGCCGAGCGGCTCCGACGTAAATGGTACCAATAGAGACTAGCTACAGAGAACGCGGCGCCGATAAAAGGCGGCTCCGGAGCAACGAGCACTCTTGCGAAAAGCGAAAGCTCCGTCTGCAAAAACCGACGCGGTGAGCACTCTATCGAGCCAACGCCATTTACGTTTGCTTTGTAAATTCGAAACTCGTTCCAATTGCATTTTTGAATTTTATAGACATTTCACGATATTAATAATAATATACCTTTAAAAATTTTTTTTTTAATTTTTTTTTATATATAATTATTTTAATATTAATAATTATTTAATATGATATATAAATAATCGCATGACTGTATATATTACAGTTAATAAATTTTTCCCTTTTTTTTTTCTAAAAATATAGTAATACTTTCCGTACGACTCTATGCATTTTTATACTTTCGGCTATGAGAATATTTATTTTACAGTCAAATAACCGCGAACGAATATACAGTGGCACGTTATACCAGCAGGTTGCCGCTTCAGCAACAGGTTGTTGACTGCGGGAAAGGAATCAGGTGGCTTGGGGTTAGTGGAAGATAAGCAGGTTCAAGGACCAATGTCCTCCTGCCAACATTCTCTACATGGCGCTACGAGCGAGATGAAGGAGCGTGATGGGCGAGAGGTATGACGAGGGGGAACGCGGAATGTGTCCGAGACTTTTCGTAGGGTAAGATAACAACTTGATAATGACCGTCGACCTAAGGTCCCGGGAGATAACCGAATGGTAAACATCTCGGGTTCGGAGCTAGCGTCGGTATTTGGATCCTTGTCGAGAGTGCACGCGGGGATCATTATAGTGATTAATGCTGATGGGAAGTCCCGATAGCGCTGATTTATCGATGTCACCGGGCAACGGATCCGGAGAGACGGTGTCGAGATAAATCGTGGAACGCATCCACTCGCGCTTTCTTCTTGCCCGCTCGAATTATAAAGCCCGCGAAAAATAACACCGCCTGGGAATCTAACGTTTTAGAAGCTGAGAAGAAAAAAAGAAAGAACGCATCGATACTCATCGACTCTAGAGATAGTCACCGGTGCTTTTTTTTACGGTGCTAGTCTTCAGCTTTTTTTTTTTTTTATATACCACTTTGACATTGAATTTTTTTTTAAAACGTCTATCACTGTTAAAAGATTTTGTAATAATTACTGATAATTTTTGATAGAATAATTGAATCATAAAAATGGTGATCGCGAACAGTCCTGATCTCGTTTGCTAGGTGGGAGGTCGTGCTTTGTATACTTATAAGGCTCGCCCTCTCAAACCGGCATCGTAACGCGCATATGCGAGGGACTTTATTTATTTAATGGTGGTGAATACATTAGTCCGCGTCGTGAAAGATGCGCGGTGAAGAAACATTCTGATATTCACATTATGTTGATAAGAAAGCCTCTATTCTTCTTTCGTTTGGTCGAACAAATAAAAAAATCTTTGATAAAAACGTAAATAACGCGAGCAACTTGCACGGGCGATTAATCGAGTAAATAATTACATACACTCCAAAAATCGTTCGAAGGATGTTTGCTCAGCGGGGTAAGCGAGCCCAAGTGAGCTCTGTTAAATTCGGTGAATCGTGCAGCAGAGGCCTACGCTCATATGACAATCTCGGCCGACTCGTGGGCGAAATAAAAATTATATATAGCGCATTGTCTCCGTCTATTTCACCCGAACGCGGCCTGTTCGCCGTGACGAGATATTCGGTAAACAGCTGGACATTACGATCCTCCGACATGCGGAATAAAGTTCCCGTGGCATCGCAAACAAAAAGCCTTTCTGTTTCTAACGGAGCTAAACCAGTAAAGTAGAACATATAACCGTGAAACAGCTGTAGTAGTTTGGGTTCTGAATTAAAGACGTGGCCAACCGCGAAGGCGATACCTTCTCAGAGCGAAGATGCCCGCGCGGCGTCGTTTATAAACTCGCCATTCAAATCCTGCCTCACATATGATAATTCGCCGTGAACCAACCTGACCGGCCACCAGAGATCTCAAGGCCTCGCTACGGCGGGTAGTAAGTACCGGCGGCACAGACTTAGCCCCGATAAGCCCCGGACCACCCCTGAGCGAATGCGCATAGAGTCGAAAAGGCATCCGAAGTGTTATTGAGACTCTTAACCGTCGCGCACGACTGAAATACTATCGACCTGCGACGCGCGGATATTTGACTGCGTTGCATGTTTTTAGGAGAAAAAAAAGTGTGAAAACTACGGACCTTTTTTATATTTTAATGATTTTAATTTTTATCTCGATAGACTAACGAAATATACTAACAATATTACAAACATTTATTCGCACATATACATATAAATCGCAAAAAAATGTATATTAGATGAAATTTATAAACGACACCGCTGTGCTACTTTTTTTTTTTACACACGATTCTGGGGCCTTAATGCTATTTTTATCATTGTAAAAACATTCGATCTTACGAAAGAGTCAAATCTTTGGAAGCCACATCGAAAAATACGCTACCGAAAAATCTGTTCCGACTTTAATGACGTCGGATCCGTCGTGCAGTTATCGATGTACTCTGCGACCCTACTGTGACCTGCCTGTTACGTTTTACAGCATACAAATTTATCCGGCGTGCTCGTCGTCTAGCGCACGCGACACGTGGGGTCCGCGAGCACCCCGCGCGCGTCGATACGCGCGGTTAAACAAAACCGCCGACTGGAATACGCGATAAACGTCGGCGCGGCGACGCGGTATGGGCTCGTACGGGCGACATCAGTTGGGTACTCACTTTCCCTACGTGGAGGTGCCGTGCGCCGCGCGCGGTTAAAGAAATGCGGCGCTAAATAAGAGGTCGGCGCGGGGAACGGAGCCGCGAGTACGATCGCGCGAAGCCTGGTGGAGGAGAGGTAGCGAAGATTACCGCGCGCGAGGTTTCGCGAGACGCGAGGTATAAGTAAGATCTCGAGATTTTATGTCGTTACCTCACACGAAGCTGCTGGTCCGAGCCGAGCCGTTAAGAGAGCCTCTCTTATTCCCTCCCCCCCTTTCCCTCCCCCGCCTCCTATCTTTCTCACTCGCCGTCTCTCTCTCTTTATCCTTTCTACTTTCTTAAAGATATTTTTATTCTTATCGTCCCTCTCGTCGTACCCGCTGCAAACTCGCATCTTCCTTTTCTTGGCTCGCCAATTTACCCTCCTCCTATGGCGCTATATCGACTCCGCAGGTCGTGGGTGGCTCGAGTGTTCGACATGTAAACAGGTGTAAGCGGGATACGCGCTTCCTCGCGATGATTCATGCGTATTCGTGAATACGCCGCGTGATAACACGGGCGGCAAGTTGCAGGTTACAAAATTTGTAAGAAAAATCGAAGGTAATAAATACAGTGTACACTCTTAAAAGATTAAATTAATTTTTTTTTTCTTTTTTATAGCAAATAAAAATTTTTTATTTGACTTTCGAAAGAAGAAGCAGGTTCAAACCTAACCACGCCTACCGTCGTGAAACGCTTCTTATTAAATAAAAAAAATAAAGAAAAAAAAAAAATCAGTGGGCGTAGCAAGTCCCATAGCGTAGACGAAGTAGGTCGACGAGATGAAATTAACGTTGGGACTAAACGGAGATGGTAATAAACGTGTTAGAATTACGGCAGAATTGTGTCCCGCCTTTCCAGAACACGGCTTAGGCTTTTAACAGCGAGTATTCTCGAGGCACTAATACGGTAGAGGCATCGCCGCCGATTGGAATTTACGAGCCTCAGATTTCACGACGACTCCGCGATACAGTTAGAGGAATGTGTAACGTATACGGTATGTGAGCCAACCCGGGCGCAATAAACGTCGTTACTGAGCAACGATAGCCTCGTTGAAGGTGCTCGAATCAATTATGAAACCTCGAAGATAATTAAATCGCCATTTCAAATACGCAATCGTAGAAAATTGATTACTAAAAAGTAACAGCGATTCGATACGTTCGTAAAATCGGAGACAGCTTCTCGCGCGGCATTCACGTTGGATTGCGGGGGTAACGTGTATTCCGGACACAATAGCCGATGCCAGTATTCGAGACGTGCTTATCCGTCGAGCGGGATAATAGCGATACGCGTGGGTGCTTCACGGGGGGTGGCGATACCAACACCCCGTAGATGGAAATACCTGCTAGCGCCCGTCCCCGACATTACGGCGACTTAAATCAGCCCCGAGGAATCCCGAGAGACATGGGTGTTCAATTACCTGGTCATAAACCTTCGCTAGCCCACGAGGTGGACGACGACGAGTTCGTTCGCGCGGGTACGCGCGAGACGCGATCCGCCTCGCTGGGGCCCTCTCTTCATGGACACCATGACGATCGAATGGGTCTCTATTTTACGATCTCGTAGAATCCCCGCTACAACGCGCCCGCTGCTAAACGCCGCGAGGAGGTGAGAGAGAATGCCGGCGTATTTTACTGTACTTTATACGTCTAAACGGCGTTTCTTTTCTTTTCTTTTTTTTTTCTGCTACATCGCGAGAAAAGTCCATCGTCTACTATGTTTAAATTTTCCAACGTTAAAGTATTGTCGAAAATTTTAGCAATAATAAAGCAATATAAAACGCGGTATAATTTTAATTATAGTTTCACTCTCGATACTACAACTTCGAACGGAAGCGAGTTCTTCCAACAGATTATGCACCGCGCGCCGCGTCGACGAGTTAGCCGAGAGGGGGAGGATTTGTCACCTTTTTATCGACGCCGCCGCCGAGCACGTAGAGCATAATAAAGTACACGGGTACTGTCCCCCCGGCTATCGCCATTATTCCTCCCGATGAATAAGCGGGGGCCTCGGCATTGTGTCGAAGGTGCATTACGACGTAACGTGAGCGGCGCGCGCGTTCGATCCTCACGGCCGATACGCGAGGTACTTTTGTAAAGACATCAGAAAAAGACGCCGCGCGCTCTGTACCATTTAATTTTCGGTGATTAATCAGTCTAACGATACCGATTGTATCGCGAGCAATAAAATGCGGCGTAATAAGGAGCCGGAGATGCGCGCGCTGCGCGGCAACACAGAGACTCTGATGTTAATCGCGACGAGCGAGGGGAAGCGGAGGGGGATAAAAAGTAGAAAGAAAGAAAGAGAGAGATAGAGAGAGGTGCATCTGCAACTGTAAATCAATAAACGATACTCGGCGGAACGGTACCCACCCAATGCCACTGGCACCGGCGAAAAATATATCGCGGGTCGCGCCGCGGAATCGTTCGACAGCCACGAGTAATATACCCGGCGCGCGGAACTTTTTCCGGGCCAGTCGTTACTTAGTAGCTTATTTATTTTTGCATAGATAATCCGCGCGAGATACGGAACGAGATGTGGGTGGAGCGCATGTGCCTGACTCACGTGTGATTAAGCGATGTTATCCACGGCTCTCGGTGCCGTCGCACCTGTATCCTCGGAACGCCTACGTCGAGAGGAGACTCACAGCCTCGCCTGCGGTCCGTCCTTCTTCATCCCTGAAGCTCGCGAGGATCAACGGATCCGACGATTGTCGTCCGTCGGAGAAAGAAAAAAAAAAAAGAAAAAAAAAAGAAAAAAAAAATGAAAAGAAGAGAGCGCGTATCGTGAGATCGAGAATATATAATCAAGTACCCACCCATCGGAAGTCGAGACGCCACGACTATACTATTTTCGAGACGGAGCTAAATTTCAACGGGATTAAAAAATCGAAAAAACAATTAAGATAACGGGGTGGAGTATACCTGCGATAAATATACTTAAAACCGACCATTGTTTAATCACGATATGACTCAATAGAGGATATTCCGTCATAATTCAGCAATTCCGCGAGTAACGGGGGTTCGCGCAACGTTTGTGAATTAAGTGATACAAGCGTCTACGCAACGTTGGGCATTATTCAATGCGCTCCTTTGTGCGTTTCACGGAAAGCCGACCCGGCCGCGTAAGTTTTGCATACAACCGATGCACGGAGCTGGTTACGAACATTGTTGCAATCGCGCTCTCGCGCCTTTTCAAACAGTGCCACGGTGTCGGCGTGTGTTTTATCGTTCGCCACGCGCGGGAATGAGCAGTTCGATGGCTGATCGAGTATCGGGAAACGATAATAACAGCCCGTTTCCACGGGCGGTATTGCTAAAAGTATCGGATAATTATCGCCGCGGCGAGTTACATGCACACCTGCCGGTATATATGTATGCTCGTGGGCGTACCGCAGCGCGTATGCCTTTTGAAAAGAGGAAGGAAAGAAATATAAAAAAACATAATAAAAAATAATAAAAAAAATAATAAAGAACGTAAAGAAACGCGAGCCGCGCTGATAGTTCTGTCTTATGCACCGCCGTATTTATAATTGCGCTTTCCGTCGCGGCGGCCGATAGCGGTTCCATACAGAGAAAACAAGCGGAAGAACGAGGGAGAGGCGCGGTGAGTCAACGGGTGCGCTTTACTCTGTGTACTTTTCTCGCGGTCATTATCCTGTGTACCAACCCGCAAGAAGAAGAGACCGTACGACGCTAAAGCGAGGACAGTCCAAGTTTGGTGTTTCGTTGAATGAACTACGACGATTTCAATGGCTTGTAACAGCGTGTAATGGAAATAAAGTATCCTACGTAATCGCGACGAAGGCCGTTTCCTATCCGGGGACGGCGGGACGTCTTGATTACTTTGGAAATAAAATGCGTAAAGCCATGACTAAATCCGAAGCTGCAGGCTGCGAAGCTTCCGTAATTTGATTTTGCGCATACGTATACATATTGTGTAATATAATATTTATATCGTATATCTTAGCTCTGACATTTTATACGCCGTTTCATATACATTGTCTGCGCACCCGCTCCCAGAATTCAGCCTTGAAGTATACGCACACGTGCGGAGGGTATCAATGTCGCCGTATTTCGCGCGCGGCAAGTCGGCACTCGCGATATCGCCGGCTTAAATTAAGAGGGGGCCACGCTCGATTAGTCCCAGGCGGTCAGTCGCGCGCGTTCGTTCTCGTTAGTTATCAGCGTGTACGCCGCGCGGACCCGATACGAGGCCGAATCCCGAGCGCGTTGGACCGACGTGGCAGAACGCGAGGGAGAAACCGTTCGGCTCCGGTGTATATCTCGTGATTCAGTAGCGTCTTACCCCAGGACTTACCGAACCGAGTAATGCAGTACCCGTGTACCGGCGCCGATACATCGGGAGGGCTGCCTTTCGATCGCTCGCGCGAACGGCGGGTCAATAAGAAAACCGCTATCTCTCTTCTTGCGCGCCGACGGTATCAGGGCCGACCGGTGCCGAGATCGGTCTAACGTCAGTAGCGAACGCTGGCGGTACTTTTGACCGGATTTGTCTGGTCGCGAGGATATCGGGATACCTGACAACTGGATTTACAACGAACGCCTACCTATTTCGAGCTAAATGAAAATAAAGCAATACCTCTGTATACCTGTACTAACTTTTTTCCTTTTCATGTTTTATCTTATCAAGATTTTTTACCCCTTTTTTTTTTATCCGTCTTAATTTCGCTTTTTTTTTTTAAGAAAAAAAAAATACACGATAGTAATACGGAAATTAGATCGTACGCGTCTTTTAAACAATTTGAAAAATTGCCACGTTCGACAAGCTTATTCATAACTTAATTTATCGCAATTTATCGAGCCGCACATTTGTGTGATTTGCTTCCCGGCAGAGTTTGAAAATTATCGAGCTTAGTAAACGCCGATTAATTACGAGCAAATCAATGCAGATAATAATCCAGTTATTCAACCCGTGCCAATTATTTTTAGTTTCTTTTTCTCTTTTTATTCATTGTCAGATACTAAATTACATATGTAAACAGGTTTATAAGTACCGAGGTTCTTTGTTGTATATTGACTGTCTGGATAAAATATGCAACACATTTCTTTCCGCGGGCTTAAATTATTAGTTAAGAGTTATTAATTCCAATCCATTTCGTAAGCGATCCTTAATCATTAATCACGAGATGATATAACAATCGTGCACGAGACAAGTTAATTTATCACCGATTAATACGGATCATTTATTACTTTCATTCTTCATTAATTCAAGAAAATCGGTACGGAACTTTTGACAGAAACCACCTCAACGGCGCAGAATTACGACCACCGATAGAAACGGGACGTTTTAATTACGTCAACCTGAGGTATGCGCGCAGAAAACGAAAACGCCGTAAACAATGCGTTAATGCCTAGTCGCGCGACCCACGCCTGATGAAATTAACATACTTATCATTTTATCACCGATGTGTGCGAAAGAAACGAAAGTGCGCCGCCGCCGCCGCGCGGCGGCGATATATCGGAAATCTCGTGGCGTTCCATTTCCAGGATAATAGACTGCCTCATTTATTCCGCCCCAATTCCTCGGCCGCGCCCGGCCGAAATAAAAAGTATATTTATCAACTTATCGACGCGCGCGCGCGGGCGAGGTGAAAAAGTTACGTTAAATAACATCGGCGCGGCCCCCAAGCACCCGGAATAGAAGAGTGCCTTTATTTATCTGCCTTTAAAATGACACGCACCCGCGCCGCTGCGTGCAATAAAATAATTACGCGCCGCGGCTTTATTATCACCATCGAGTATCGGGATCTGCAATTTCGCACGGCCAATTTCCGATCGGCACCGCCTCGTTCGCGCGGCTTATAACACAGCAGCGACGTTTTATTTGGAACACCCGGGCTCGATATCACGCTGCGCGCCCGAGAAAACGTTTCTGCGGCGTCGAGAAATATTACCGGCGCTGGTATGCGTATTTTCTCAAGAGACACCGGCGACGGTTTTTTTGCGCGCGTGACCGAAGGAATAACTGTCATCTTAATGCGTCGGGGCGCGATTAAAGGCTGCGCATGTGCGTGCCCGTGATTTTGCCGTTGCGTTAGCGCCGGGGGGAAAAAAATTTAACTCCGCTCGTACCGTTCTATAACTTTCTCGTAGTCATACACGCACCCGGACACACCTAAATATCGCTTTGCGACGTGAGATTTTTTTTCCTTTTCTTTTTTTTTTTTATTATTATTGAAACCCGACGAAACATATCTCCGTTATTTATGCTCGCTACTATTATTACGCCACTCTTCGTAACTCGACGAATCGCGGAACCGATGGGAAACGAGAGAAAAACAATCTTCGTGCGGAGAAGCTTATTCCCGTTAAGCCTACGCGTGTAAGACGCGCACCGAAAGCGCAATCACGTACGTGCATTCGCCATATGCGTGCGACACCCGAGCTAAGTGCATCGTTCGTTCCAGCCGTATCGTCGCAAATCTTCGATCGCACCTGTATCGGAGATCGGCATCCAAATCGGCGTCAATGCGACCGGTGCGGCGCGGCGAGACGCGCTACAAGGGCGGAGGGAGCGGAATGGACGCGCTCGCGGTAGAGGAAATATCGCGAACACGAGTCTCGCATTCTTCGCTTAAGTGAATTCTGCGAGGAGCGCGCGGGTGTCGAAAATGGGCCGAGATCGCGCGAGAGGCCCGTGTACGCCTGGCGTGCGTGCAACGCATTGGAATCGCGGACCGCGCGCGAGCTTTTTGCACGGCGTGAAGAAAAAAAAAAAATAGAAAACGAGACCTGAACGGATAACTGAAGAGAACCGTCGGAAATCGCGGCGGGCGTAACGAACGAACGCGACCCAGATGACATTTAGCGACATATTGCACGCGTGCATATTACCGCGTGCGGAACGACGACAATATACTTGTCAAGTTTCCAGCCGCGATAATGACAAGTATGAAACGCATGCTGCCCCGCATTTATCGCGCCGCCCCGATTTTCGTAATCATCATTTCTACCGTCGTGCCATGCATGACGCAATGCAAAGTACAGGAAGCTATTATCAAATGTGTTGAAAAAAATTTCTTTTATTATCAAACGTGAAAATTTTATTATATAAACTTTGTTGAAACATTTTTTTACGTCCAACGCGAGCAGGTACGTTCTTCGTCACCTCGTTACGCGGCCGTCTCGACATTAACTTCTTTTACTTCCGAGCGAGCTTATCCCCCTCCCCCTCCCCCCATCACCTTCGGCACGTATTCAGGCGATCAATTGACGCGCGACATAACTCGGCATCGAGGATGCCGGTGGCTGGTACATAGAACCACACTTAGTGAATATATATCCGGTAGATGCGGGAGAGACAGAGAACGCGGCAGCCCTTCGAGTTGTGCCCGTGCGAGGCACAGAGGCAATGTGCGGTAGCCACCTATGACCTCTTGCCACGCAGGGACGCACCGATCGTCGCAAGTTTGTATTTTACTCAGCTTAAACATTATTTGCTCTCTACGAATACGCGTCACGGAAAAATAATATAATAATTAAAAGAGGAAGGATAAATTTACTTTTTTTTTTTTTCTTTTTTGATGATAATTACTTGATTTTTCCGGTGATAATTTCATAAGTAAGCCAATAGTATTTTTTTTCTTTTTTTTTTTCTTTCTTAGAAGGTTAGTCATAATTAATTGTGTACTTTCTTTTTCAATTAACGTTCCAAGACAATTTAAGAGGAACACGTTGAGAGTGCGATGCGAATGCAAGGCGGAGATGAAACGGCGCTTTAAGAAATCTCTATTTTTACCACGAAATCGATGTCCGGCGGCGATCTTGGAAATTATGCGACGGGGTCACGTACGTGCTTTCACGTGGGCGCCTCGCGAGTTTCTGGAGAAGTTACGATACGCGGGTTGATCTACGGACAACAATTAAGCATAGCAGTATAAATACCGCGTTCGCGCGGTTTGCTAACGCAACACCTTCGTCGGCCGGAGGCAACGCAATAGTGCCTGAAAGATGCGTGCCTGGGTTCTAACGCGCGTAGGTGAACCTACGTATACCCTATGAGAACCTCATCTTCACCGATGTACACTTTTCGCCCGTCCCTCCCTCGCGCGAAGCAACGAGTGGAAATTAGTTAGCGAAGTCGGAGACAAGTCAACGGCTTTCTAATAAATCGGCAATTGTTTCGAACGTCTGCACTCTTACTTCATATATCAACGAGAACTCATTAACAAACGGCTTCAAGTTTCTTAGGCAGTCTTTTTTTTCCTTTTTTTTAATTTATATATAATAAGATAATAAAATAAGGACGACGTTTACAAAGAAATTAATTTTGTAATATTAAAAACAGAATAATAAAAATAAAATAAAAATATTGAGATATATATTATAATACTTGCTGTTTATTTTTCACACCTAATTTTTCCTATCCTTATCCTAATTGATAACTTCCGCCTCGTAGATCTCAAATTTCTCAGACGCAATTAAGTAGCGCTTATCGCTCCTTTAGTCAGTCGTATCGTCAAAATTTATATGACGACGTCGTCGTAGCCGTAATGTCCCTTCTACGTCTTGCACAAGCAACGACTTCGTCGGTGGACGCTAGTTTCTCGCGCGTCGAGATTCCTCGCCCCGCGGCGAGGCGACTTTTCCGAAACGCCGTCACGTTAGGGAATATTCAAATCGTTTCCTCCGGTATCAAGTATCGATGCTGGGGCTCGCGGTCATAACCGCGCGGAGCGGAATAATTTCGAAGCCCGCGTGCGCCGGGATAATAAATGCGCGCGTGTCACGGAGCCTCGTGCGTGAGACTCGATCTCGGAGTTCTTGGCGGTTTACGGCGTTCCTCTTTCCGGCCGTGGTCCAGCCGTGCACGATAACGCGCGCTTTTCCCCGGCGGTGTCACCGTCGCGAAGGGCATAGCATTAACTGGCCGTTGCCCGCGCGCCGCGTCTCTCCGCGCGTAGACGGATCCCTCGCACGCCGTGTTTCCCGCGCGGTCGTCTCTTCGGCCTCTACGATCCCCGTCAAGGTAAAGTGGTGGCGAGTATACGGTAGCCGTCAGCGTGTCAACCGGTGACTAATGGACCCGCGCTGACGAGACGACGTTGGGTAGCCGCCGCGGACTCCGGGCGTAAGTAGCGTAGTCGGTAGCGGCGCCGGCGATCGGTATATAGCGTCACCTTATTATAAATAGACACTTAAGAGTACGGCGCTACGCGCTGCTCGCGGGACACGGGAGATTCATCTTATCAGCCGGGAGGACATAAATTACGCCCGTCGAGTTTAATCCGCGCGATTAGGCAAGCGCGCGCGGGCCTCCGCCGAGGCGGAGCTTTGTCCAAATTAAAACTGTTTTAAATGCGGAGAAAGTAAAATTATGGCATATACAAATGATTTTTTCTCTTATTGATTCCGACTATTTAAGAGGCTATTAGATAAGCCTTGAAATTCCGGGGATCCACGCCGGGCTCGAGCGCCTCGGGAATAGAGAAATTCACTCGGGTGGTATTTAGTCAATGCCCGGGATATCTATTAGGTAAGGTGACCAAAATTAAATCAAACTGCCTGGGAAACTCTCGCCGTTTGTTACCTCGAGGTCTGGTTTGGACCGACGCCAAGGAATATATCCCGTCCATCGACTTTTCCTCGACGCGTCGCCCTCTCGAACGTAATAACGATTCCGTGAAACGCGATACGGAGACGTCGATGTCGCCGGGGCGAGAGACATTTAATGCGCCTGATAATAAAGCGCAGTTAAAGGATATCTAATCATTCCGTTATTGCCCGTCGCATTTGCTCCGGGTGATAGCGCAGGCCATCGTTTCGACGTCGCCTTCTGGGAAAGTGTTCCTCGGGCGCGCAATGTTTCCGCGAATCGGCGCGAGATTATCTTTCGTTTGCGCGAACCAGCCCGGCACAATGTATTTGCTAATCTGCGATATAAACGTCCGGTGAATTTACTCGTGACACGCGAATTTAACCAAAATGACGACCGGGGCCTCACCCCGTGAGCGTGTCGAGATCGCCGTTAAGATACACGCGACTGTTCACGAAACTTTAAATTGTGTAAAAACGTGCAATATATCGTAAAATATAAATAGAGAATGTGATCGATTGATATTCATTTTTCTAATTTCATTTTTGTTACCGCGTTAATTAATACTACTACAAAATTGCGACAATAAGTACGTATTTTAATAAAAAAAAAAAAAGTTGCAAGTACAACTTATAAAAAAAAAGAGAAAAAAATGCAAAAAATTTGAAAAAAAGAAAAAAATTAATGAGAGAAGAGATCAGAAAAGATATATTCAATTTTCCACGACTTTGAAGTGATTCAAACTTTCTCATCGTGTCTTCCAGATTCAACCTATGCTTCGAGTGACGCTTGATTTATCGATCTCGCTTTTTCTATCCTCTCTCGTCTTTCTGTTTTTTTCCCTCCCGATTCACTACCTCCCTCGCTGATCTCGGTGCTAAAGCGGCCGACAGGTGACAGGTTCTCATCTAATACAATTACGGGGAATCGCGGTTATTTACGAGATACCGAGCGTCATTGACGCCGGGGTAGGAGGGACGGATTCGAATTGCTCGAGGCGACTAGGCGGATCGTGACTGTCCGACGTGATTGAGAGCGCATAATGCGAGGTGTTGAGGCAGGTCGGAAATCGGCGCTAATGTCCGGGCGTGGGTGCAAATTAAACGACGCTGGTGACCGCGATGCGTCGACGACCTCGATATTCCGTGGACGAATTAAAGCAAAGTCGACCAAATATAATATTACGCCCGTTGAAATTTAGCGAGTATACTTTTCTTAATACTTCGTTATTCGTAACGGTAATAACGTAATGACGATGATGATAATAATAATCGTATAACTTCCTCACAATATATCTTGTAACAGTAATAAACGTACGTGTCAAGCTCCGAGAAATAAAAAAAAACGAAGAAAAAAAAATTCCCACCGCACACCTTGCTGAATACACTCCGATGGATTATGTAAATCCCACGCACCGCTGTGCCTCGATTTTACTACCACTACTTTATTTCAATCAGCGCATTAAAACTGTCACTTAAAATGAGATACGTAAACATTTCGTTCGTTTAAATCGTAGAAAGAATTCGTTACTTAAACGAACGATATCCGGGAGTATACAGATTTATCGCTAATTATTGCAGACGTCGCGCCGATAACCGCGGAACGAATTATAATATGAATACCGAATTCCATTCTCGTTTGCCCGGGAATCGTGCCGAGATTATCGCGATATTATTCACACGGAGGGAAGGAGGGCGGGCGAGAAAGGGGTTGATCGAGCGTCCCCCTCAGTAATTTATCCGCCACGACGGTTATCCGCTCAATTATCGAGAAACGTACGCTTTCGTCGCGCAACAAAGGGACCCCTCGTTTATCAGCTGCGTCGCTATCGGTCCAGCGCGCGCATCTCGAAAGCGCGCCTCCGCCGCGCGACATTAACGCTCGGCTCATTTACATCGGGTGGCCGCTGTTAATTGGTATCGGATCTCAATTAATGGGGAGAGGGGAGGGATTACCTACAGTCTTTTTTCACCTGTTACCGCGAGCGAGCGAGAACGCTTTCGCAGCTCACGGCGATAAGGCGCTTATGACTACCGCGAGCGCAGTACTCCGCTCTGCTTTTTTTTTTTTTTTTTTTTTTTTTTCTTACTCTCGCCGTCGTTCTTTTCTTTATTTTTCGAGCCGCCTACCCGTTTCTGCTTCCTCCTTCGCAGATTTAATTTATCGAGTCTCGAGATACACGCGGGGTTATTCGTTTTTACTGCCGCGATGACTGCTCCGCAGATGCCGTCGTCTTTTTGCAAAAGTCCCCCGCCTGCCGGGTTTCTTTTCGAGAGAGAGAGAGAAAAAAAATCTCGCTGTGTTATAACTCGTGTAATATTAATAGATAGAAAACTAGCATAGCGATCTGTTAATGATTGTTGTACGTTCGCGCGTATGTGCAGAATGCTTCATCCTGAATTTTAAATATATTGAAATAAAATCGTAAAAAATATGTGCAAAATATTTTAGTTTCAGAAGCATAATGTATTTTTTTTTTTTTTAAATAAATTAATTTGTCATCAATATGAGTTTTCTTTTAGATTTTTAAGGTTGCGAAATTGAATAAACAACCTGCATACACTCAGTGTTCACTCGGCCGTGCTGACTTCAGATCGATCGAACCGTGACGCGATCGGCTGATTCTGTCTAAAGAAAAAAAAAAGCGATCCGGCAATCGTACCTGCTTATCAGTGGCGAGGCAGATTCTTTTGTTCGGCGACGCGTAATCGGCTAAGTCAGTGTCTTTTCTTAAAGCTACAAGATACGGGGACAAGTCTCACGAGACTTTCTTCGTCGAAGATACATTACGATACATCTACAATACCCTGACAATCTGTTATTACTTTTAAGTCCGTTTTAGCTTCTTCAGAATTTTCAAGATCGACAAATTGACATAAAGATATTTAAAACATCGTAATTTTTTTTTTTTAATTTGTTTAATATTAATAAAAATAAATGTTTATTCAAAGTAATCTCAAGAGAGAAGAGTTTCTACGTTCCACCTGTGTCTCTCGAGACAATTTCGGGAGCAAATCAGATTTCGGAGCGAGTTAGGCAGAGAGCCAGGAGAGAGACGAGCGGGAGGAGGACTTCGAGGAAGGATACTTCGACCTTCCTGTGGTGCCGGTCGTTATCGCGCACCAGCCATCGCGTGGCGCAACCCTACCGTAGGCTAGCCTCCTCTTATCGAGCATCTACCACCACCTGCGAGAGATCGAGAGCGGTAATCGTCTCACGGTAGTCCCCCGGAGCGGCGTGTCCCGTTCCGTGCCGCTTCCACGGTCGCGGTACCGGCGCTCTTTTCGCGGACGGCGGACGCAATAAGACGCGCGGGACGTACCACGAACCGGTACCGCCTTTGGCGCAAGCGCGCATAATGAGAGTGATATAATAACGACGCACACTAGCGGCGCGGTGACCGACGACACAACTCATCCCGACAAAAGGACACCGCTCTCGTGCCGCTCGTGGAAACGCAGGAGAATAGGAGGTCGAGGTACGGGGACCTGCGTCGCGGAGGTACACCGGCGCGACAAGAAGGAACGTCTGCGTTTTGCTTCGGAAATGCTGGCGGGTTGAGGACCGAGGTGCGTCCGTCGCCGCGCAACGAGGAACGATGTAACCAGTCGGGTTAATTAAGAGGATCCAACCTTGACGGACATAGCCATTGTGCACGCGCTGCGTCCCTTCCCGTCCCATACCCCTTCGCGCGCCTCCGCGTTCCTCGCGTCCATCCCTCGGCGCGTGACGCGTACCTAAACGCGTCCACATATGTACACGTCCACGAGACACCGTCGTACTTCGTCCTTGTCGTGGACTATTTACGGAGGACATCTCACGTGCCCGCTTTTGCCGTTGAAAGACCGGTCCCAGCGATTGAACGCAATTCTCTGCCCCTCCCTCCCCTTTTTGCTTTTTGAAAATGCCGTAAAAAAATGTATTTGTCGGAATGCGAGGAGCGAAAAACCGCAGATACGCATCGGCGAGCAAATTAAATATACAGCACGCTTAGATGGCCCTTAGAGAAGATAAAGATGTCGTATCGCGTAATCTAAACAGCCGCCGGAGGCGTACAAAAACGCGGGACGAAGCTGCGTAAAAGCGCGCTGTCTTTTGTCCGTGTAATTTTCTGAAAACGAGATTTTTTACGTATCGAGATAGCCGTAAAACGCGCCGCGCTCTTGCGCGCCGTTTACGCGGCACCATTATCTTTTTCGCCGTTGCTGGGACGAATAAACGCGCGCGGCTAATAGCACGTTACGCGTACCGCAATGGTACATAGTCCGGCGCGGAGATATAAAGCCGAAGGTGCACCCTGGACGACAATTAAGATACCTGCTTCTAATGCAAATCACCATTACAGGCGGCGGAATTCTAATCACGGTCATTTTTTGTCCTTTCGCCGCGCTATTTGTCACCAACGCGCTCGTGTTTCTCACGGTACTGCCCATAATTGGATATCGTAATCTCTCAAAGCCACGGCTGGAAGCTGAAGGATACGTAAAAGCGATATCACGAAACCGCCAACTGTTTTCGACCCACTTTCGCGGCGCCCGATCGCATTCCCCGTCGTCGTCGTGTATTAGACCGACCGCGTCGATGTAAATTTCAATTTTTAGATTACCTCGTAAATCGCACGCTCGTACGGAGGTAGTAACGCGGGGACGAGGTGAAAATGGCCGTTTCAGCTTTAAAGCAGATAATTGAGATAGCACACCGCGCGCATTCTCACGTCTTGACGAGAGTTAATGTCCGTCCGCGTCAAGCTTCTAATTTTATTAGGTAACAAAATCAGCTGGTGTTAGGAAATCATAGTTTTGTAACGTAAATCGCTCGCTGAATAAATTCGCTGAATAAAATTTTGTTCCAGATGTAAGAACTATCCTGTCTTAAATTAAACAGCGATCGCGTGTTATCTCCGCGAGATCAATCGATAACAATATTACAGATATACAAAACGAAGTAAAAAAAAAAAAAAACAATAAAAATTAAAAAATTAAAGAATTAATATTCTCGATGCTCAGTAGTAAACGAGCTCTCCTGCTTTCTTTGGCGATTCTATTACGGCGTAACAAATTCAATAATTAATCGAACGCGGATTTCTAATAGACTACCATCGTCGGGCAATCAGTATCACTCCATCTAGATAAGGAGGAGCTTCACGGGTAGGTGACCTGACGGTGGAAACGGATGGCCGTGCACTTAATAACCGATAATTTATTAATACTGCGCGTTCAACATTAGCCCGGCGAGTAAATCAAGGCATCCTTGTTTTATGGCATGCATTCATTACCGGGCAGGTTGCACTCGCTCGTATATCTCCGTGAGTTCCGGGCACCGACGAAGAAGGGAACTACGGCGCGAGCGGAAAAGCGAAAAGGACAAACGTATCGCAGAGGGGGAAAGAAAAAGAAGCGAGCTGAGGATCTACGTTGTCCGGCGACTGTCCAGAGACTGCACTTCTCCGCAGCATTTCAGGTCCCGTGCTATCGCGCACTGCATACATTGTTAGCTCGGTTTACGAGGCACGTTTTAAGCCCTTTACGCTCGCGTTTACGCTCTTTACGCCTTTACGTTTACGATCGTTACGAATGCCCCTCGCGGCCTTCCTCGCGACAACTCCGACAACGACGACGACGACGAGGACGACGACGACGTCCCCCTTCGCGGAGGCACCGGGATCAACGGGCTTCACCTAGGGTTAAGGGCAGAATCCTCTTTCTTTCTCCTTCCATCGTTTCGCGCAAATCCCTCTACGCTGTCTCTAAATCCTCGTTATCCTCGGGCGGACCACCTCGGAAATTTATCGTCCCGCGTCGACGACATCGCAGATTCCGACCGAGCCTTGGGAGCCTAATGACCTCTCGTGATGTAGAGTACGCGGATATTTCTCGCGGAGGGGATCGATTTCTCCTGCGTGTCTCCGGGAGCGTCATCCCGCTTCTCGCGGTGTCGCGAAACCCGTGGGATCTATCAATCACGAACGTTTAAAGGATGCGCTTAGCCATTTAATGGAGTTTCACGTGGACACCTGCAGCGCGCGTGGCAGTCTTTCGTGGCCGCGTCAGAGATACCGCGTGGAGTTTCGTAGAAAAGCACGAAACGCGAGGAAATATTCTCGGTTCGAAGGTGGAAAATTACCGCGTAAGATTACGACTTATCCGCCAGTGGCAGTTACGCCGATCCGTACGCGATCCGTAGACGATCGAATAACAAGAAAGTTGAAGCGAGCATTAATAACTTTAATGTAACGCGAAAATCTCATAAATAATCGCATTAATTCTCGCGAAGCGCAAGCGTATCGTGAATGACAGGTGGCCGGCAGAAGTTGTCACGCGCGTATATGCCTGGGCGTTTTATCGGCGGACGGTTGGTCGAGGGAGAGGAAACCTAATTGAGTGTCCTCGCCCTGGGTGTCCGATGTTGTCCGGCGTTGTCGCCGCTACCTGAGGGTGTGGGCGTCCTGATATGAGTTACGGATCTGTCGTATTACACGCCAGGGACCACGGCCCGGCCGCGGTGGTCCTACTCGTCCTGAGATTACGGACCATTTATACAGCGAGCGAAGCCGCGAGCGCGGGACTATACCGGTGGCACCCGCTGCCACTTTGCCTACTTCGTTATACGTTCAATCAGAAGGTTATCGAGACTTGAAGCGCGCGACGATGAATACGCCATGCCTTTTCTGAGACAGTGTCATTACACTCGCGTGTTACAATCGTCATTAGGCATTCTTGCTACCGCGATTTTTAATCCATAAATATAATTAATCATCGAAAGCAACACGAAATTTTAATACTGAGAAGATTATTCTAATTACCAGAAAATAAAATATTACTCGCTACTGTTGTATTAAATAACAGTTCGTAATATTAATCAAAACAGAATTTAATATTTAAATTAATAATAATTAATTTAAATTATTCGTAATTTATTATTTTATTATTATTTTTTTTTTTATTCACGCAGTAATATTCTCATACGTTTTTAATATCAATGAACGATCGATAATATTCGTTAAGAAAATAATTTATCGATCCGGAAAACGGCGAGGGCTAAGCCAGCGGTCACACACCCACGACAAGGCTTGCGAACGTTGACGACTACAATGGAGCAGATATGATTGGCAAGAGATCGCTGTATATAATGAGCAGAACCAATATTAATCGGTGCGACCACCAAGCCGACCGGCGAAGAAATTAACGGAGAGAGAGAGAGAGAGAGAGAGAGAGATCAGGCGGGTAATTGCCATTACGATATCATCTAAATGCTCTCACGGCTGTTCATAATGAAGACACACACCGATAGACTTTTCAAAATACGTGAACGAGAAGAACGACCGTAACGTAAGCCTACACCCACGTAAAGCGATTCGCCGATACTTTCGCGCGTATGCCCGCGTCGTCCCTCACCTCGTGGACCCTCTCGGGCCGCTTCTCAGTGCGTCTCGCAATGCCTAAGCTCTTCCCCAGTGCTATCGACGAGATATGAGGCGTGTCTAATTACACGATCGGTGCACGTCCAATCAAACTACCTTCCTGTCGGCGATCGTCGTCGCCATTATCGCGATCGGACCGAATGCGTCGAGAATCGTCTCACCCTTTTCCGTCGAACGCGCTCGCCGCCCGGTACCACAAGGCGAATTTCACGGACTGCGTCACTCGGTGCTTTGACCTCCAAGTAATCGACCGATTTCTGAGATTCACATTCCTTACGGAAAAATCGAACGCCACGACGCGCATTACGAAAGAAGAACAATTCTATACGCGCTTGTTGGAGCGGGGAGAATATAGCGTTGCAAAATAATTCGGGAGAGCAAGTTCGTACCAAATTTAATTAAAATTCATTAAAATATATGTAAATCATACGTCTGAATGTTATCGAGCGACTACACGGTCCAAACAATTAAAAAAAAAAAGAATTACTTACTGGTAATACGTAATTAATTTGAGAGCGAGTGAGTTTCTGGCCGAAGTGGTCAGTGTCTACGGTTCAATGGCGTATTTCGAAAACGAATATAAAAAGACGCTCGGTGGTAAAAACTATGGGCAATAAAGCGGCAGCGATACTTTCACGAGTTATATGACGGGCACGGACAATCGGCGGGCCTCGTAGAAACCGTGCCCGCCGTCGAGGGTCAGCGATTTTAATAAGAGAGATCCCTGGAACGCAATTGCGGTCTCTGTCCCCCGCATTTCTTGCTGGAACACGAGCGCGATTAACATTACCGCTGGAATAACGATTAGGAACTTCGTCTCGATTGACGCCGAACGGGGGTCTCATTAAGTCGGTTTCAATCGGCGGATACCGGTGTTCGCCCGTGCCTGACCTCCCGGCGCAAATTCTTCGCAATCAAACTCGTTCCCCGATAAGATCATCCGATTACGTTCGAGAAGTGACGCGCGCGGTATAAAAAATAAAAAGAATTAAAAAAAAAAGACATTTTTTTCGTTAAATACGATTATTTGATTATTCCTTGAAACGTTTAAAAATATATATACTAAATAGTGGGACACAGGTACGTCGTCTGATAAGAACTTCGCTCCGATTGCAGTACTCTGTGCATTGAAAGTCATCTTATGTAAGTCACTTCTCTGTTACTCGCGTTATTGTACGTATCTGAATTTATTTTATTTTATTTCTTTTTACGGCAGGAAGAGTATCCACCTCACGTAGTGGTAGCGCGGGAAAGTAAACTTAACGGGGTGTAATTTAGCGTGATATCTTCACGCATGATAGCCACCGGTAATTGCCGTTTTTACATGCAATCAGAGCATGAATTTATTGGTCGCATACGGGCGGTTCGATTAGTCGCAATGTCGATTCGCGCAGGTCGAACCGAACTTATTAGTCCGCATTAGCTGGATGCCGATAATTAGTTGCCGCTCGTTGTAATGTTCGCGACGATCAATGGCCAGGAATCCTGTTCTAATTTGTCATCCGCGCGCGAGTACGTAATTTTGCTCGTAAAATTTTAAAGATCGCCGTAAAGTCATACCAATAATTTATGTATTTGCCCGGAAGGGAAAATAAGAGGGGAAGGAGGGAGATAGGCGAACGCAATGATATGTTAATGCGGCTAATGAAATGCTCCGGGCTATGGAAAAATGTAAATTAATATACTCGTCCGGTGAGACAAACTATATCTTTTTAAATAGTGTTACGTACTGTATTTCCTCAAGGAGCGCGGCATATTTTCGATTATATGTATGGCATACGTCAATTAATTTTAATTTCCATTATCAAAAATATATAAAGCTTAAAAATATTAATTTATTTCTTAAATACTTTGCGATCTTTTAAATATAATATTCCTATTAACCCTGACAAGTCCAAATGTTCAATTCTGTCCAAGCGAGGAGCATTTCGATCTCACGCGAGAATTAATTTTGCTCGCCGGAGCGCAGGCGGAGTCCCCTTTTTGGGCTTACAATGTCGCCAGATGAGACCGCGGATTACGTCCGACGGTTTGACCACCCGTCTTCCTTACACATTATCTCCATTGCATCTTGTTTCACTTTAAAGCAAAGAGGCTAACAGCAGCCTCGATCATAATATCTTAAAGCCGGCCATTAAAGGCTCAGGCGCTTTTTCTTAACATGCTACCAATCGATGTTTGTCTATATGCCAAGTTTGATCGCGCGGCTGAATATATCAAAGATTCTATTAAACGCGGACGAGAAACGTTCATGTGTTCAGAACCTTGTTCGCGTTTTTTTTTTTTTTTTTTTCTGATCGGTCGAACTGGATGAATTTTAACACCGATTCTTGCCCGCCACCCAAGTCGTCAGGACTTGATACCACCCTAAGAGACGAATACGTCTCTTGACAAGTTCGTTCTCGGGACACGCACGGTGCTACGTCGAGCATGATGATTTTCATGGCGCGGCATCGAGCCAGTAATGAGGGGCCGTTAATCAGAAAGAGACAGTAGACGTGGACGCGACTATGATGAGATAGCAAAGTCGGAGTAGGCGAGGAGGCGGGCACGATGACACCTGACACGCAAGCTCCTTACAAAGAGATCATTCACGATATGCTCGCTACTAATTATTAGGTCTCGCGTAATGAGGCGCCCTTAGACAATGCCGACGTGAACGCGGAACTTTGATCCGTTCAGCGAACGCCGAAAACTCTTCCCACGCAAATTTGTAACAACAATGATATTTTGTTAACAACTACATGACGTTAGTGAAAGATTTATCAAAAATTATTATTTATCGCAATGCACGAAATTGCTTCAGAAATTATGATTTGTTACGTAAAGATAATTTACGATTGTCTAAAAAATATTTAATTACGTTTAGATTTAAGTATACGTGTATAAATTTAAAACGTTGAAATATATTTCAAGTTCGAATTAATATTATCTTTCTATATCTTTGTCGAATATAATTTATTAATGTATCGAATTATTGCACCGCGAAGAACAAGACGCAGAAATGACCGATATCGGAAAGAAAACAGCCGGTTAATTTTACGAACGTTAATCCGTCGCGTTGTCGTGGAACATTGTAGATACGGAAATCCGTCTCAACTTACAGATCAATTAACTTAACGACCCGGCGGGCAAGTTGGCGGCGAGTTAACGCGGAGTTTCGCGTTAACATGCCGCTTAGGGCACCCTCAGAAACCTACGTCGACCGCGCATAAAGGAGCATAAACACTGCTCTGTCGACGTCGCGGGTTTATTAACGCCGACAATTATACCGCCGAGGGCTAGGCGTGATTTACAAGAAGAGCTCGTGAAACCTTACAACCCACGGCCCAACCCTTTACCACGCACGCCACATGAACATCCCTCACCTTCATTTGCGAATCATAAAAAGGGTAAAGTTTCCTGGCAAAAAAAAAAAAAAAAAAGAAAATCTCGCAGAAAGACACAATTGCCGGCGACGCGATTTAAGTTTCGGGGCGATTTTTTAATTTCGGTATAGTCATTCTCTCACGCGAGCACATAAATATGTAACCCGATGCGCGTTATGATAATTGTCGCGGTAGTACACGCATCCAGTCGTGTAATTTACGATCAACGTTACGATCGACTTTACGATCAATGCGATAAATGAATTCCTTTTCCGCGTGATTATTTTATATATCGTTTCTTGCTACTTCATACAAATTTTAACCGGTCTAATTGTAAGAGATACGGATAAAAAAATGTGGTGCTAATTTACGAATCATTTTCTGGAGGTAAAATGTAATTTAGAGTCGTATCGAAAGGCAATTGCGTTCAAGGAATACGCAAGTGCGGAGTGTATACTTAATAGATTGCTCCTGTATATTGTAACCGGCGCAAAAGTAGACGATTGCTTTTCGTTCCGAGAAAAGTGCTAAGCGGACTTGAACTCTGGAAACCTGGGGTCCTCTACCCCGGACTCAAGATTCCCCTAATTTGTTTGAGTGAAACAATATCGAGTTACGACCGATGGTATCGCTCGGACACGCACGTGCTACGGCGCACGGAAGGTTCATCGCGGCTCTCTGACGAGCTACCGTGCCGAGCTATCTTCACGAATCTCACCACACCGAGAAGGTAGGGAAGAAGAAGAGGCAGAAAAAGAAGAAACGAACGATGGAGCGACCGTTGCGAAGACGACTCCCTTCCATGTACACTTCAAGCAGGTTCCGGACGCTGCGTGTACGAATTTACGGTGCGCCGCGACTTTCAACGAGATGTTGATCCTGCGTTTTGATTTCGCGAAAGAGAAGACAGCGACAAAAAGTATGCGGCGAAAAGAAAAAAAATAAAAGAAAAAAAAGAAAAATAAAATTATGTCGAATCTACCCGAACACTTGACTCAAATTTGTATTCAGAATTCAACGGAATTAATCTACCTGCCTACTGCGTCGCCTACGAATATCTAAAAAAGAAATATTTTGAAGCAAATTGA
Organism: Cardiocondyla obscurior; assembly: GCF_019399895.1. Taxonomy (NCBI): domain Eukaryota; kingdom Metazoa; phylum Arthropoda; class Insecta; order Hymenoptera; family Formicidae; genus Cardiocondyla; species Cardiocondyla obscurior. Next base: position 3,315,527 of record NC_091880.1, on the reverse strand, counting down.
TTTAATAATTTGATTTTTATCTTAGAATTTCTGTATTGTATTTTATCAAGTATTAAGAATAAAATATTTTACAGTTAAAAAGATTTATTTGTGATTTCTATAGAACGTACCATCAAACTTAAAATCTTAAAACTATTTAGCCGATCCTTGAATTATTTTGTGCTTTCCTACTATCCCTCTACCCACGGAAACTCTTTGACAAGCCGACGCGCCACCCAACGCGCGAAATTAGGTCCGTATCGAGCAAAAAGGTAGGTACTACAAGTCCCCGCGGTCGACAAGATGTTACTGCTTAAAATTCCACCCGAGGACTGCGCGACGCGACATCAATGATGGATCCACCTTCTTCTCGGTCGCCGTCATCGTTCCCTCGATATTTCTCTAAAGAGATGAGCCCGAGGCGCGCGGATCTCCTCCCGGAGGAGATCTTCGATAGGGAGACACGAGGAACTGTCCATGTGACGTTCGCGAAAGTCACTCAATGAAACGTCAAAACAGCAAGGTAGATACTACCTTTCTTTTTGCTCACCTCTGCCCCTTTTTTTTTTTATCCTTTTTCTTTTTTATTTTTCTTTTCCGTTACGAAGACGCGTGCAAGGCAAGCGCGTGCGGGCCAATCGTATTTATTAAGGCGAGGTGTCAGGGAATCGTTACCGCTGTCCGCCTTATAAGCGTACCTACAGCACGGAGGTGTCAGCCACGTCGATCGAGAACATTGCCCGCGAGACGCCGCGTCCCCTGGCTGTGTATCCTAACGAGACAAAATGACACGGGTGCGTTTCACCTCGGGCATCTCGCTATGCGGTTTCGTAGGCCGCGGACGATCCGTGGACGATCTGCCCTTTCAGCCCGATAAATCGGATTCGACGCGCGGCTTTATTTCTCGGTGCCTCGCGCGATTTCGCGGCATTAATCCCATTTTGCGCTATCCGCGTATTAGTCCAAGTCGCGCGAAATCTCCCAATACAATCTGGCAGCGCTATTATGTTTCTAACGCTGTGTCGCGCGTACGCTAATCCCCGATAAATTAGCATGTCGGACCGTTCGGACACGTTGCGGCGCAAATTAATCAATCCAACCGGTGTCGTTTCCATCGACGTCTCGAGGCGGCGAATCGTAAAAGCGACCGCGAGGAATCCCCCGTGGAAGAGGGCTTACACGGATTTTAGATCGTATCGCGCGACGAAACGTCGCGCCGGGCATTTTCGCGGCGTGATGTTTGCGGAGTAACAAAGTCGACGGTATAGATTTACGCAGTCGTTAGAAGCTTAATGACCCATTACCGGTTGTCACGCACTTTCCCCCTCGATGCTCGTATCTCGCGCGCGATGCGGTTATTTTAGCGTATTTCGCTTGCGCTCGCCGAGGCATTTCCGTTCGGTCGCGGTAATTTCGCTCGGTTGAAAAGCTCGCGCAGATTATGCCTAATAGTGCCTTAACGGCGAGGTGGATCCGACAAGCGTGGCGTTTAGCATAGATTTATATCCCGCGGAGGAAAGAGAGACGAAGGAGTAAAATAAAAAATAAATAAAAAAAATATATAAAAATAGCCCGTTACGCAGGTAAGTTTTTACTATGAGGCGTAACTATTAAATCACTTTTATCGACATAGCTTGATTTACTGAACATTAAATTCGCATTCAGTCAATTGCCACTCTTGGCTGGGCACTAAAACTCGAGCGATATATCATACATTAATCTTTTGCCGCTGTCTACGTATAACTCGTTAAAAGTATATTACGCTTAAAGAAAGCACTTTATTATGTCGCATAATTTTATTGCAATTGTAAAAGTAGAAATATTGAATTAAATGATTTATATTGAGCGTATACACGCTTCCATTAAGTGAAATAAGTACATTCTATCGCGCGTGTTTGCATTGTGAAAACAGATAAACGGCCAACTTGTTTCGGTATTAACGAGCCGGCGCGGATTGCGCTTTATCTCGCGGGACTAAGTGTTTTATCCCCCCGATATCGAAACGTGAGAGGAATTCAAGACTTAAATCGGCCGGGCCGGAGCCCGCGGGACAGACAAAAGGGATCGTGATTCCCGCGTCCGTCAGTTTCCGTATCCTGTCTCTGCGAAAGAAGCGAGATCGCGGGAGGAGAAAGAGGTAAAAGGAGAGAATAGCGGGAGGAAAAAGAAGACTACGAGAAAGAGATAAAGAACGAAAAGCAAAACGGGGGGAGTTCAGCTTGCAGAGCGGAAAGGAGCGAGCGAAGTCGCTCTGAATGGCCTCTCTCCTCTCGGGCAGCCGGATGCGTCTCGTACGGACGTTTCATCTGGCGTAATCCAGTTTATGAAACCCTGGACGCACGCACGAACGATACGTATGTATGCGCGCCTTCTACTTCGCCGGTATATGTATAACGCGAATGGACAGGAAACGACCCGGCCTGAATACTCCTAGAATTGGATTAAGGAGCATTTTGTGTAGTCGTAGCGGCTCCGTGACGCCGTCGGGTTCGTCACGGTTTCGCCAATGTTACACGCGCATGACTTATTTCTCTATCTACGCTGCACCGATATCCAACGTCGTAAAAAGTCGGAGATTATCCTACAGGAATCCGGATAAATGTACGGCGCATCGGTTAGAAGTCGTCCGGCTTAAGTGACGGATTCGTCGCAAGCATCGCGAAATCCCGAGTATCCGGTCGGTTTCTTTTTCTCACGAATGATACAGATATTGTGCGTTGTAGTTGTAAGGGAATGCAGGGATCGCGGCGTCTAAGTTGTGCGAGGGACGTAACCCGTATTATAAAATGTATATACTAAATCCTAGTAGTCGTCGGTACTTTGATATTTTATTTTTAAATTAATTAAGTAACGTCTAGTCCTATCATAAAAAATCCGTGTTATACAGAATCGAATATTTCACGATGCATATTGATTATCTCGCTTGGCACTTTTCGTGCTGCGGGAGTTGATTGTCAGCTTCATTTTTATTATTTTACTGTCTTATTATTTTTATTTTTTTTTTAATTTAATTTTTAATTTTTCCTATATGTGTAACTTTTTCCTAGAACGTATTATAAAAATTCATGCGACTCACCGGTCGATGCGCAGCAACGGAGTTGACGATACAGCGGGTGACTGTAACATAAAAGTGAAAGACATTATTGTAGACATGCTGAAAATATAAAACAACAAAGGTAGCGATTTTATGTAAAAAGGAATTGATTCTTACTTAAAAGTTGCTCCGTCGATGCAGGATGCCCCCCGGGCCTGCTCCTCCCCTCAGATGGGACGTGTCGAGCCATCCTTCCGCGCACTGGAAACTCGCGACCGTGTTCCCGTAAATAGATAATTGTAAAAAAAAAAACGCGCGATAACTACCGGCACTCCCGAAACGCCCGACGAACCGGCTACGGTTCGTATCATTACTAATGTCGGCGGTAATATCTGTAACAGAAAGAGATAGAAAATGGAAATTAGTGACATGCTGTGAATCAAGCCAGTCTTAAGAAAAAAAAATTCTATGTAAAGCTGAAGTGATTCTTACCTTCGAGTTGTTGCGTCGATGCCCGATGCCTTTCCGAGGCCTCCTCCTCCTCTCAGGATGTCTAGAATGAGATGTCCAGGTCCTCGTCGGCGCACAAGACTTCGTGTATTGAATAGAAGACTGTGTGGCACTTCAGATCTCCGTCTGAAACAGAAATAAGAACGATTAATAAATGACAATATTCGTCGATGAATCCTACCTAACTGCGTCCTTGACCGGCAGCTAGTGCGCTTAAAGTTATTAACGTGAATATAACGCGAGTGTTATGAGTCGCGACCGTTGCTTAACCTCACCCGCTTCAACAGGTACGCATCGTACATTAAACGAAACTTTCGCCGACTATGCCCGGAAGTTTCTGGCCGGCAGAAACGCTGTTGGGAACAATGAATGCTCATTTTCGATCGAATTGCTCGCAACTTGGCCCGAAGAGATCACGTACTCAACGCATCACTTACACTACGCGATCTTTCGACGAGCATAAAATAATCGCCTCGGTAATATGCGTATGATTAATTCGTAAACGGGGATCGAACTTACTTTAGAGAGACAGAGACCGTTCGCCCGTATTCTCCGTGCAGAGGGAAGGACGGTGGATGTGATTTGCGCCGGGATTCGTCTCCGTAAATCTAATAATTATCTTACTTCCGGTGCGACCGCGTGCTCTCTCTCTTGCCTACGTGCTGCTTGCGTAGCCTACCTGTACCGAATTGAGTATGGTGGGGGAAGTCACGTAGCTCGCGCTCACCGCTAGCCGCCTACCGCTCGCATCCCCACCACTCGCCACTCTCGCTGCCTGCCGCCCGCGCCCCCCGTGTCCGTCTATCATCCTTACGCGGTTTAACGCGCCGTAAAAGAATTTATTTCAATTCGCTGTATCAGCGTTTCTGCTTTATGGATACATCGTGGTAAACGTCGATTAACTCAATTACTTATATCTTGCCTATATCAGTCTAAAAAAGAAATGCGTACACCCGTAGTTTGTTACCGAGCATTATTAAATATAAAATAAAATAAAATACGAAATATAAATTTTTTTTTAATGCTGAATAAGCGAGAGATAAATGGCACGCGCTCTGTTGTTACATCTGGGATAAATAAAATCCCCCAGGATTTTCACAATGTTAAGTATTGCCCGAGGAAATTGGTAAGCGCGTGCAAACGCGAAATGAATGAATATGAAATGATCTATGAATCCACCTACTTGTTCTACCGGTTTCCAATTTAGATTGCTAACGTTCTTTCACCTTTTCACACCTATCGCGCGTATATAACGATATACATTACAGAATTCTGCTTAATCGATTAGACTTCGCGAACAGTTGCTGAGATATTATTCAAGTGACACACGCGTTGGTGAAAATAGACGTGACAAACGTTACGTTATCAACAATTTATTGGAGGTGTCCTTGCGCTTGAAGGCATTAATTGCGCAATCAGCGAGTCTATTATTAGTAAGCACGGAGATATCAAGCCGATATCACCCGTGTAAAGTAACGTTATTGCACGAGGCAACCGTGTTATACTAATTTATGAAACAACGTCTTTATCAACGGGCTGCGAATACAAACTGACGTTTATCGTGGCATCGTCATTTTTCCCTTCGCACAGTCTTTCCAGACAAGAATATTACGTACCAACAGATCCCCTTTCGCGCTCGCTTGTCACGATTCTAACGAGATAGCTGCCCCGACTAATTGCGTAATTAATTTAAATTTGGGCGAGATCGAATATTATTGTCTGCAAGTTCTAACACGTGCTCGTATATATTTAACATGTAAAATTTGAAAAAAAAAATAGAAGCGCGGTAAGCGAAGCAAAAGAAAATTAATAAATAATGAAAAAGAGAAAGAAAAGAAAGAGAGAAGGAAGAGCAGAAGACGAGAATTACTAATTAGGCACCGCGCGCGAATACCGTGTCGAAGTATAGTATATCGGACGCCGTGATTATGGCTATGCGAAGCCTCGTACTTCGCGAGCGAGAACGAGAAGGGACAGAGAAAAGGAAAAAGGGAGAAAGAGTACGCGGGCTTCATTAACGGGCCGTGTTAATTAGCCGTAGATAACTGATCGGCCGTAGAGAGTGCGACAACCCTACCGATGCCCTAACGTCCCGGAGGCCGCAATAATTGCGCAAACATTGGTTCGTGGCTACCGGGAAAGACCCCTCTCGCGATTCCTGATTTTCATCGGAGCCCCGTGGCCACATTCCGATAAAAATAGAATCGCCAACAACACTCGATCATTAACTGTTACTAATTAGCGCTATGACGTAATGGTTTTCCTCCCGCTAACACGAGCAATGGATTCTCCTCCTCTCCTTATCGATATACCGAGAATCGTGTCGTGCCTCTCGTAAAAGTAAAACGTTTATCGCCCCGAGAAAATACGAATGGGCAGTCTCTTTCAGCGCTAACACTTTGCGAATCGGACAAAGGCAAATCGATTCGTGGTTCAATTTTCAGCAGGCGACTTGTGAGGGCGAAGGTGCTCGTTAGTAAAATGCCTAACCGAGATTTGTCGCGACCACGTGTATTATCGTGAGGTACAAGGCATAATGGTATCGTCGCGACGATAACGAGCGCGTGAAAGACGGAGGGATAATCGACCGTGCCGTATTACAGAGCGCGGTTTATTAGCTAAAATTCATTAGCCGCGGCACGCGGCGGGATTATACCGGAACGGTACATCGGGGGCGCGATAAAAGGCCGCTTTGGAAATAAATGCACGGCCGTGGAATATATGGAACGGGACATTTAACAGCACGCGGTGAGGCACGCCTACTGGCAAGGCGGCGCAGGTTGGTCAACCGTCGACGCAATTAACATTAGCCGATCTGGCGAACGAGCTGCACGTTAATTAACGAAACGTTGCCTGGCACCGTTGACTGGAAGCCGGCCGTGGATGCCCGAGCGACCGGCGGCGTGCCTTTCGTCTCGTCTCTCCTAGCGCAAACTATCCCTCAGCTAGCGCCGTTTCACAATTTTTTTTTTTTTTACCTGTCCCGAAGCGTCAGGTACGCGACAGCGGACGACGACAGCATCAGCCGGCTCTGTACTCTCGCGGGGCCGACGGTACCCCTTTGCGAAACGTGCCTTCGCGTTGCCGCATTTGTTTACTTGAACTGCGAATTCCTTAGCTTCTCCTCCCGATACTTTTTTTTTCCCTCCCCCCCGTCCGCGAAGTTATTTGAATACGCCTGATGCTGCTGCGCACAAAGAGCACGCTTTTAAAGATGGGCCTTTCGCTTGGGTAAGCCGCAAACTTATTGAGAATACGTAATTGGTAGTTAAAGAATTTATTGCACACCGTAGGAATGTAGATATCTAACTTTTAGCGTTAATTGCTTGTTAGGGAAGACACAGGGAAGGTATCCTTTAAATAATTATTATATGAAATATTTATGGAATGCTTTCTATGATCACCGCACATTCAATCTAACCTGTGTTACTTATAAAATGTCAATACAGATATAAATAATTAGCAATTTTTTTTCTTTCTTTTTCTTTTTTCGAATGACCGAAAATGCACGCGAGTTTTTCTTAAAATCTTTATGGTACGGTCAAGGAGGCTCGTGCCGGAAACAAATCGTTTTCTCAATAAAATTCGTAGTCGGCTCGACGAGTTAAATTTCTGAACGTGCACCTACATCTCGTCTTAGAGATCCCAGGAGAAGTGGGCCCACCCGGGATCGTTTCTTCAATGGAATGGTGAGCGATCCGCCGTGAATGGAGGTCATTTACTCGCATTCAACGTTCCCCGACTGCACCGTGGACCTGCCATTGTGCGCAGGAGGACGAAGACTGTACCGGGACGCAGTCCATGATCCGACAAAGACTCGGACACTGTCTCCGACATGACACTACCGGAGGTGACGTCTATCTTCGCCGTCTCCCTCTTTCATTTCCCGCGCGATCGTTCTGAAAGGATACTTGACGTCTTGTCCTCGGATGCTCCTCGAAGAAATCACCGCGCAACAACGTCTATCTCATGGTTTCATTGTGGCTCGTTTATGCGGCAGTTTTGGTCACTTCCAAAACGACTATATTACGTTTCCAGCCGAATGAAAAGGAATTAAGGCTCGAGCTGGTCGCAGGTCTGACTGGGAGGTCAAAGACCTCTATGTGAGAAGCAAGATTTTTTTTTTTTTTTTTTTCTAAATACAATAGGCTAACCAATTATTTATAATTATTTGAAATAATATATTTTATTTGTTATTTTTATTTTTTATATTTTTTTTTAATTTCTTAGACAGCGTTCGGTTATTATTCTCATTTATAGCTTATATTAAATTAAGAGTTCTTAATTTTGAAAGTGGTTTCTCCGTAGATTATCGTGGGTGCGACTAACACATGACGCGTGTCTACAGCCGCATATAGATCTTCAAAGACAGTCGAACGAGCGGCACGTCACCTTGCTGGTAATATATCGATCCACGTGTCTGGAAAGCGATAGAGGGTGTAGCTATCCTTTAGAGACTGACCACCATGCGAGGATACCGGTTTCACGACCAATAACGAGGGCGGATGCTTTCCGTTTAGTTACATTCTACCGGAGACTTGTCTCACCTGCTGTTGCGGGGGTCCCTCTGAATTTTTCCATAATAACGAAAAACCGAGCCAATTCTTAACGACCATTTAATGCCGGGTTTCGTTCCTCCAACATCTTTGTTTTCTACTGGACTGCAGATCGCATCCGTTTAAAAAAAAAAAAGAAAAAAAAATTGATGTGTCTTTCAAACAGACTCCACGGCGTAACGTCGACAATTAATATAATTAATGCGCGACACGGAACGCTTTTCTTATTTTTCTGACCGCATTTTAATATTTAACAATTATGAATACTTTCGTAATTTAAAACAAAATTATCTAATACCGCAGAAATAATAATGACTACTAATTAAACAATTAATTGTACATTCGAATCGTGATTTGAGAGAGTATCGTAAGATATTATTCTGAAAATATGTCAAGGGCTATTACCTGAAAAATATCCCCGATAACTCAATCCTCGTTGCCTCGAGACGTTCTATTTGTAATAGCCGTGCGGTATTGCGAGAGCGGTGAATTTTGCGGACGTGTCCGCGTAGCTGTGCATCGGCCACACACGTCGGCCCCTTCGCGCAGGTTCTCTCGACGAAGGATTTGCCATGAAACGAGCGAGATTGTAAGCGCAAGATTCACAATGAAATCTTGCATGAGAGGAGCCTCGGGATTTACGGCCTTTTCTTCGAGCGACTCTTCTATGCGCTTGTCTCGGGCACGCACAATAGCACGTGTTGCGCGACCGCCGGTGCTTACCACTTGTTCCCTCATTGTAGACGCGGTACGGGGAACCAATGTCTCCGCAGCTCGCTTTTGATTACGCGATATGAGCCAGCTCTTAAACATTGTTGCGCGCGCGTCCGGCATCGTCCGCTACTTCGTAAGCATTCGCCACCATTCAAGTGCCATGACTCTCACGCGACACTGTTCCGTTTTATGCCGGACCATGGTGCGAGATACAGTTTAAAAGCCGCTATGACCCATTGTAACTTCATAAAAACATCGGCCCTTATCGCTTTCAACCCGCGGTGCGTCTCGCGAAAATCTATGCGCGTATATGTATGCCGTACGAGCCACGCCGTTCACTAGTTTTCCTGCATTCAACAATTGCATAATAAATTTTACTGTAACATATATTTGATTTCATTTATCTCGGCATATGTTAACGAGCAAGGTGACGACTACTTTTGTAAGATTCATTGCTAATGAATAATTTTTATACTAGTTTCCTTACATTATATTTAAAAAAATGTAAATTATAAAAATTATTTAAGATATTGATCCAAATTAAAAATATTAATAGCATTTTTTTTTTTTAATACTTTACTTTACAGTTTTTTTTTTAATATAAATTTAAAAAATGCTGCGTCTTATCTTTTTGGGAGATAGCTCGTCCCACTCTCTTACGTATCTACTGCCACTTAATTTTAACATCGCAACCCCCGAGAAAGAGAGAAGATCAGAAGAGGGTGCCGAAGAGGGCCATATGGTACTTTCGGACGCGTGGCACAAAGAGGGAAGTCGGCATCGTTTTTAACGCCATGTGGCATTACGAGGGAGATGAGTACACGAAAGATCCAGACTCATTTGTAACCGCAACTGTCAGGTCCCTCTGAAAGGCAATTGGTAGTGTTTTCCGTTTGATTTTCACCAATTAAATGGTGTAGCAACCGAGCCGAAATTTCAGGTGTGTGCCAGCTGCTCGAGCGTGATATCGCCATGACATTGTACATCCGCGCAATTCTTTTGAAGTCCCTAATCTTGCGAATCGAGAATCCTGCGAATAATCCAAACGAGGAAGTTCGGAACGTGACCTTTTAAACAACAGAAAGTGACCGACGGCGGAGCGTAAGGCTATTTCTGCGCGTAAAGACCGTTAACTTTGATCGCATCGCCCGGAGGCACAGCAGTTAGAATAATTTCTACGTTTCTGTGCCAGAAACTGACGACCCCGCCTTCCCGTCCTTTACCTTCCTACCGTTAACTCGGCGAATTTTGTCCCGATCGAAGTGAATGGCGCTGAACCACTTAAGTAATTTCTCAGAATGACCGCTTTGTGAATCCTCGCTCGGCTTGAGGTATCAGCGTATGGTTATACCGATTTCACGTATAACTTCTAAGACTCGATTTCAAATATATAATTATTTTTCGCTGGCCCGACGTGAGATCGATTTAAAAACGTCGGAGAATTCGCGATTCCATATTTCTGGAGCTGCCATTGACTTACTTTCTTAATTTTAATTATGACAATTTGTTTTTGTCTGTTAAATGAAAATTCTGTAATTGTATTAATTTATGAATAAACGTTTAGCGTTTGTAGAATAATAAAATTTTCTCTGCCACTTTTTTCTTTTCTTACTTTCTTTCTTTTTTTTTTTTTTGTATAAGACGACGAAGGTATTCGAGGATTACAAACGTGAATTCGTCTGATCGACTCAGTGAGATTTGTCGGTACAAAGAGTAGCTGGAGCGTAAAAAGGGAATCTTACGTAAAAATCTCAAAGGATTGCAAAAGCCGCTACGACGACAACGAGGCGACAAAGATGATCGCTTCGTCGAGGTTTACGGATAAAAGGGCGAGAAGAAAACCAGGAAAAGTGTCCGCAGTTTCGCGGACGTTCCCATGCAAAGAGTTCTTTAACCCCCCTATGGAGGGGGGGGGAGAAGGTAAGGGAAGAGAAAAAACACGGAGAATAGAAAAAGGTTTCCAGAATTCGGGCAAGCCTGTGGGAAAGGACTGAATGAGCACGGTACCGGTTGCTTTTAATGTTCCGGTATTATTCCGTAGGATAATAGAGTCTCCAGATATGTCACATCAAAAATTAGACAATATTTTAAAAGCTGGCACAACGAAATCGATGTTAAATTATTACTTTGTTTAATTTTATAGACTGATTGATATAATTATTTATATGTAAATTAACTGCAAGTGCTGCGTTGCGATTTCTCGAAATAAAGAACCCTTCGACTCTCATCGACGCGTTAAACTCGCAGAAAAAAAAAAAGAAAAAAAAACGCATAAAAGAATCACTGATAACTCGCCACACCTCAGGCGCGCCACGGAGCCTAGTTTGTTGCGCGCAATTTTGAATTAGGATTTAAAGTGCCTTAGGGATCAGGTGTGGTCGGTTCCTTTGGGTGCTCTCCGCTTAGGTGTCGCCGCGCCGTCACGTATTCGAGACGACAAAGGGTCCGCATCCGCGTAAAGCGAACTTGTCCGCGCGATAGACGACACGGCGGCGAAACTTCACAAGCAACCGAGGACGCGGGCTCCGAAACGGGGCCAGGTTATTCGGAGACCGTGGCTTGCAAAAGGGGGAAGTAGTCGGCCGTTCTTCACCGCGCGACTCGCGCGGGTACTAGCGGGGGAGGGGAGGGACAAAAAAAAAAAGAACTTGTCAACAAGCAGGGCCCAAGTAAAAAAGTGCATTGTATAAGAGAAAACGGGGCGGGTAAGGAGGGACGGAGGGACACCGGAGGAGAAGGGAAACGCTCTGGTTGGAGACGAGAGATTAGCAGCGGAACCCTGCCGGTAAAAAAAAGCGGTCTACCGGCGAAATAATATACCCAGATACTGGGCCCTCGTTGTCAGGAATGTGAGACGTTTCTGCCTTAAATATGCCGACTCGGAACACCGTACAAATTTGCTCGACTGTCGTAAAAAGTGGACGCCGCGGCTACGTTAAGGACGAGGGGGCATGTGTGAATATCATTCTGTTTAATGCCTGTACAATTTTAGTAGCAGGTATCGCCTGTCATAAGTATTTTTGCGGATCTATTTACTCCGAGCTGATTGAAAAATTCTGTTTTATATAATTTCAACTCTGTCAAGTGATTTTAATATAAAAATATTATTTTCGAAGACTTGATATATTAATTTTATCCTGTGAGTTTTAAATAAAAATTATAGAACGCAAATCTTGTAGAATTCTGTATTTTTTAAATATTTCTTTTCAACATGTGCCATCGGTATTTTTCAGTAGAGTAGTGTATTCTACCCGTGGCCGATGCGAGTGTATACTTTTACATGTAGGTACACGGGTATTCTATGGAAGCGTAAGGTGCAGAGCATTGTTACGCTGGTATGAATGGGCGAAAGAATGGAATTTGGAACAAGTGTACTTCTACAATGCTGAGAATGCAAGGTATTTCGTGTGATTTATAGACTAGCATCAATGACTCGAAGAGGCTTCGAAAACGGAACTGACGATGCGCAACGACGTTCACGTTAATTTACAAAGTTACAGCTAGCGATTGTCTACCTGCGCAAACCTCGTGCCTGGCGCATAAATTTCAGATAAAATAACGCATAGCAATACATATCGTAATTATTACTTTTCGAGAAACAATCGGAATGCACTGTGCTGTTAGCACACGATAAATCGATCAAACGCGTATTCAAGTGTCAAGTTATTCGAGTTTATTAGCACTAGGAACGTCCCCCGCAGCGTCCGTGGCCTTGGTGCCAATTAACGATTCGCACGTGAATCCATAAATCGTAATTCGTTAATTCGCGGGCCGACTTCTTCGCGCGGCTAGCGGGATTCGATATGCCGATGTCGAAATCTGCCCCCGAGCGCGATGCTATTCATTCGGCTCGAGAAACCCGAGCCGGCCATTGTTTGTGAGTTATGTTCTCGTAACGAGAAAGGAGGCTTCAGTACGATGCACCGTCTTAACAGTTACCAATCCGTTCGTCTTTGAGATCGACTTCGGTTGCAGTGCACATCGCGAGGAAAGTGTTTCGCTTCGACGCGCTCGCGAGCGAAATTACGGGCGGGGCTGCGTTTGCGAACGCTCCTCGATCCGAGAAAGATTAATTCGTTGGGCAAAATAGATCAATCCGTTTCAATCAGCGCGTAATAAAAACGCAATTTTATTTTGTAGTAAAAAAATAAAATTCTAATAAAAATATTTGCACCTGACGTTTTTTTTTTCGTCTCCGGAAGTATTTTTAGTTCTCAAAATTTTAAATACATATTAAAAATTAGTAATCACTTTAATCCGTTAAATTTTTTTCCGTAGCATGCGCATACCGGATGAAGAATGCGTTTTTCGGGCAGAAAAACGCAGAAGGAGAAAGCTTATTCGATCGAGGCAGGTTGGATTTAAGGTGCTCCAAAAACTCTATAAAGTAATCCGACTTTGGCAGCGGATCGCGTATACAATCGCGTATACAATCCACAAACCTGCGGGCGTACGAAGCGAATAATAGCTTCATTCATCGAAATAACGAAAATCTCTGAGCGCGTAGTGCCGTCACCGACCGTCCGAACGTTTTTAAAAGCATTGTACCGATCTCAATATCTATTTGAAACGGCATTCCATTCCGCGGAATGAATCCTTCAAGATCTAACGAAGTGATGCATAATCAAAAAGTAAAAATAAATGGTTATTATTAATATTATTATTTTTTAACAATCTTTGTAATAAAATTCTTGTGTGTGATATCCATAAAAAGTTATCGTTAACATTATCATTTACCCATAATAAATATACGTTAATATCTTGCCATCAAGTATTATTAATTAATAATTTGATAAGTAACAATGTCATTATCTGCATCGCAATTTTAGTGCAACGAGGAAATAAAAAAATAATGTATACAATATTAATCAATCGCGGAATTCTGTGATTTGAGACAAAAGTTGAGCAAAATTTGAAAAACAGATTTCTAGATTTTAAAGCATAAAGCGTATCGCTGGTTTAATCTCCACGATTGTGAAGCAGTCGGAATAAAGCGGTCTGCGCGTAAAGAAAGGCGATTCGGGCGAAGTTGGAGGCGGCACAGGTCGTAAAACCCGTTGGAACTACGTAGAATTTAGAAACCAGATCGACACCGAGGCCGATGATGAATAGACCGATCCGTGAAGCGGTAGCGAGGGAAAAAGGGGGTCACGATCATTGAGACGACCCCGCGTGTGCGTGTGAGACGTGTAAATGTGCACGGAGGTCCTACGATAAATCTTGGACCACAGCCCTGTTTTCATGTCCGCGCACTCGAGCGTGCCGACTAAATCTTCGCGATACAAAGGATTTTATAAAGTGGGTGGAAACTTATAAAGTGACCTTTTTTATGATCTCCGTGAATAAGAGTGTCACGCGAACCGTCGGATTTCCAAATTTTATTATGCCTCTACTAGACGTTCGTGTGAACCTGCAAAGTAATCCGAAACGGGATCAATTTCTACTGGGCCGTTCGAGATAAAAATGTCCTAATTCATGGGAAATAAACGATTCGTGAAAACGTCGAGTGGGAAGGACTGAAGATTTCTATAATCGACTAATTTTAAATAAATATACGAAACTGAAATTAAGTCCCGCGTCTCATAAGCGACACTGAAAATGAAATTTTAATTTAGGTGGAGTTTCCAGTGACTTTAATTTGTTATCGACATGTCATTCGTGAGTAAATCTGGTCAAGAAAAAAAAAAAAAAAAATTAACACGTCCAGATAGAACGAGTTTTAGCTACCGAATAACATTAACGTCTGAATATCGATATTTCACACATCGTATTCACGGCCATTGAATCGGCAATTGCCAGAGATCCTGTTCTGTACAAGGTGCACGCGAGGACCTCTCTAACGATGTTAATCAGTCAATTGAAGTGACAGCAAAAGCATGATCGAACCGGTCGCAACATGTGTTCCTACTTTTGAAAAACATTCTTATGCGGATTTCGTGTGTCTCTCGGAAGCGCATCTAATATTAATGCATCACCATTTTCTGATAAGCCGCCAGAGATAAAATGCAAATTTCTGCGGTGGAGTTTGAAAGCCGGTCGAGGATTAAAAGCTTGTCGCAAATTTGTTGCGAAGTATGCTTTGATAAGCGCCGCTATAACGGATATTCGATAAGGACTCGATTACTTTCCTGCGGAGCAGGAAATGTCCCATGTAACCGGTATCTTAAGTTTTAATTTTTTTTTTTTTGCTTTTTTTAACGCGCAAACTGCCGATATATAATCAATAGAAAAGTTGACGAAAAGTTTCTAATAATGATTATCGCATTTTGATGAACGATATTTACATTAATGCACGACGAATATAAGTATGTAAAAATTACCGATGACCCGTATATTGTTTGCGCCATAATAATAGTTGCAGCGGATCGTGATGAATGGAATCGGTTCTGAAAAGGTTAAACAGAAGAGCTCACGCGGGATCGGCGATTTCTACAGGTGGTACCTGTAGAACCTGGTATCGTGAGGAACCGTATTCTCGAGCTATTCAGAAATAACGGTCTAGCAAAATGACATCTCTTCGATCCCCACGGAATGACGTGACCCTTAATAATGAGAGATCTCAGATCAGAAAACCGCGTAACTGCCACGATTGCCTGATCGCTGTTCTTCAGCGGCTCTCGAAATAACGCGCGGAAATATATCTCCACAAAAATATTAGACTGCATCGAGCCAGCTGTTGATTAATTAACAAAAGACGACGTCGAGACAGGTTCACGCGAATTGCAATGCCATGTTTAACAATACTTGATACGAGCCGCGAGCGACGAGATCGTAAAACCCTTATGAGTGATCGTAACCGGAAAGCGAAGTAGAGGCGCTGCGAGGCCGTGCTTTACCCTATCCTACTACCCATGTTAGAACCGACCGCGAGAGCTCGATGGAAACTGTTTCCGGGTAGAAGAATCCGTCGGTTAGCACGATGCCCCAAAGCGGGTTGACCTCGACGGAGCACAGACTCCGTAGGTCCAGGACGGTCGGAGCCAAGATCATCGTCTCTCTAATCTCGTACCTCGCGTGTCTGTATAAGTTCCTACGAAGCGAAAGTCATGGAGGGAACCATAAAAGAAACGAGGCGCTAAGGGAGACGCGAGGCACCGGAAGGTCGGAAAGGGGAAGAAAAGGGTGAACCACGAAGAGCAAGCATCTAGATCGCCGCGGAACGTCGTCCGCTTCGCTCGGGTTGGAGATTTGAAAAATGATCGCGGGTCGGTTTCCGGGTCACGCGTCCGTCGAGGCGCTCCCTGAGCATCAAGTGTCATTACTATTGCTCCCTCGAACCGCGCTCAATATGCTACGGGGATGCGCCTACCTGGAACAGGTCTTATTATTGAGAAAAGGAGCACCGGCGCGGCCACCGGGTCGCGAAGGAAATAAAGAAGAACGCGGCCGAGTGTTCTCAGTCACGCCCTGCGACGGCGTTATCTGCGACGAACTGATATCTACGAATCACGAAAGATAACTCGAGCACCTTCGAATAATAACATTAATTACTCAATCGTTTGTCTGAAACTGCAATAAAAAAAAAAATTAAAAAAAAATTTATATTAATATTTATTTTCAATTATTTTATAAATTATTATTTTATTTATTAAAACGCGTACCTATACGCATGCGGTTTTAACGTCAAGTTTTAACCTCGAGTACTTTGGCAGCTCGCCATATTATTATACCGATATTACCCGTGGCATGACGTCGTATTTAATTACTACAAATTTCCTTCCTGTTTGATCATCCACGTGCTCTCGGTAACCACTTCGCGCGGTTAGCTTCCCCGGGGCCGGGTCGAGCGAACGGCCGCGCCTCCGTGCAAGATGATCATCCCGATGCCTAGCCCTCTACACGACTTCCTTCCTCAATTCCCGTGGCAATCGAACCGCGATTTCTGTCCGCCCTCCCATGGCCACTACGGGCAATTAGTTCATCGAGCGTGTATCAGAGTGTATCGACCGATCGCCACGGCGTCCCGCTGCCGTTCGTGATTTATGCCGCATTGTCTTCTGGCCCACGGCAGCGGTCGTACGATCCCGATCGTTTGGATCCATCCGTCGCTTATATATCGATTTTTTTTCTTTTTTTCTTTTCTTTTATTTCTTTTTTTTTTTTTTTCCCCCGTCGCGGCCACCTTCTCCACTTCGCCGTAGGGATCGATATCGCGGCTCGAGGAGTCCTCGAACTCTCAAGAGCTGGTTCCGCGCGCGTGACCGAGAGACTCTTCCTCTTCATCCCGCACGTTTCTCTCCGCTCCATCGCGGCGCCGCCGAGGAGGTGCGATCGTCGCGGCCGTAGCCTCATTAGTCGCCTGATGTCTTTCTTAATTGCCTTGCTCCTTCCCGCTGCTTTATTTCTCAGCACTGATTCTCGATCGCCCCGCTCAGTAAATTGCCCGGCCTTTTTCTTTTCGTTATTAGCAATGGGAAAGAGTGGCGTGCTAAGAAATAAAAGTTGCGGAAAATCCACTGATTGGCTTTACGCTGGTAGTAAATCCACGTCATCCCTGATATCCTCGCGGACGGAGGCCGGTACTGTGCCCAGCTTAAGCGCCGTAAGTGACGTAAAAGACTATGATCACGCATCGCGTGCACTATGCGGAAGAGCCAGAGCGCATTGTCGAAATGCTTTCTTATGTGATGGATGCGTCAAGGTGCCGAGGTCACGCCTATGCGTTTCCCGCAAACGCTATAAATATCTTCCTATAATAATGATTAATAGGATAATTTCGGCGATCATGTAAAACCAAATCGGATAATGTATTATTATTACGGATAATATGTTACGCCTACGGGATATAATTCCGTATTACCGAGGTAGAACAGAACGTAGCGTTGTAGCCGTGCGCGCGCGTTATTTGAAATAAAATAAAAAAAAATAAAAAAATTAAAATACAATAAAAAAAGTGTTGAGCTACCGCAGAATTTCATTCCGACATTTTCCAAGGATAGTGCGCCTCGCGAGCGAAAACGGCAAAACGCGGTTTTATCGCGCGGGGGATTTATAATAACGTTCGCAATAACGCTTCGCGGGTGTAATAGAGTGCTCGCGAGGGAAGTATTCTCTCACGTATCACCGGCTCGGCGCGGCCGTATATTTCACCAGGAACGAACGCCGACTCCCCTTTAACATCCGTACGCCGGCCGTGTACCGATCTCTTCTCACGAGTGATCGATGCGGAGATCCGAGTCTACGGTCTCGTCGATCGTCACCGTCGTCGATATCGTCGTTGTTATCCGATGATTTAAGTTCTCAACCCGAGACTCCTGCTGTCAGGCCGCAGCGCAAACGACATTCCTGCTTCCTCGCGACTCGCTCTTTCTCTCTCTTTCTTATATCCTTTCTTCTCGCGTTTTTTTATTTCCCCTCTCTTTTTTTCCCGAATAACGATTGTTTCGAAAGAACGATATTGGCGCGAATGTCATATGCACAACTCGTATGGGTGGTTCGTGTAGACGTATTCACTTTCTATAAACCGAACGGCGGCACATTGCCTAATCCATTTTCGCGCAGTCAGTCACTTCAGTTGTACTTCAGATCGTGTATCTTTTTACGGCGCTTGAAGTTATTGATTTAAAGTAGAAAGGATTTCAATTCGACGTGTTATGCTTGAATTAACAAATGATTCAAAATTAAAACGCATTTAGTAAAATAAAGAGCGGCAATTAGGTATTATTTTATAGAAGAAAAAAAGTAATTCAATTAAATTGGAAGCATCACTGGTTAATTTTGCGCTAATTACCCAACGAATTTCCCTCGACTTTCGCGAAAGTGCTTCGAAATTACAATTTGAATCGTCGATACGCATAAAATATGCTCGCGAGCTTACGATAATGTTATTCTACAAATCAAGACACGTACAGAGCGTGATTTCGCAATTGCGGTCCCCATGTCGATACACATTGGAAAGTTAAAAGAGCCGCGTGCGAAGAAAGGGAGCGGGTGAGAAGGGAGGAAGAAAGCCGGCACGCGGTTTTATATGCATTCGCGATGCGCGGAGAACGAGGAGGCGCCCGGAAGGCCGGCGGAGAGAGACCCGCTGAGTTATGGACACATTCGCGATTTCTTCAGGTTGTACCTGCTGGCATCGGTTAGATGGAAAGGGCAGGCCTGCTTTATTGAATTGGGTTACATGATTTACGATACCGCCTCCCGATCTCGCTCGATCACCGCTCCCTGTCCCGAGGTTGACTCGTAACGTTTAACCCCTTTGCAAAAGCTCGCGTAGCTCGTTATTGTGAACCTGCCTTTTATTTATAGCGGATGAGAAAACAAATTCGCGACGGGTACCGGCCGCGGATATCGCTTTTTCGGATACGGCCGCGGAATCCATCCGGCGGGCGAGAGAGACGTGTTTCGAGAAACACGTGTTGCGATATAAACGAAATTACCGTTGGTCACGATAAAACGCCGAGGAGTCGTTAGCATCCTCGATGCGCGAAGTGTGTGGGCGACTGAGAAATATTAATTCTCTCAGAGTGCGGGACGGGGTGATTTAGCGGTGCTCGAGAAATCTACCTATCGTCGGGACGAGCCCGTACGTCTACGCTTACCGGGAGATATTAGCGATAAGGTGTATCTCCTTCAACCTGTTGCGCGGGGGAGGAGGTGAGGAGGAATATTACCTCGGATTGATATAGTGCCGTGTCGCGGTAAATATGTTACCCTACGTACCGTTCGCCGTAATGACGTTGTACGATAATGGCTGGTAATCACGGCGGCTATTAATACTACGGCGCGAT
Source organism: Cardiocondyla obscurior (assembly GCF_019399895.1). NCBI lineage: Eukaryota > Metazoa > Arthropoda > Insecta > Hymenoptera > Formicidae > Cardiocondyla > Cardiocondyla obscurior. Next base: position 3,296,004 of record NC_091880.1, on the reverse strand, counting down.
ATTTGTTCTCGGCCCCGCGCGATCTTTCTCCGATCTTAACCACCGGGAACGGTCTTGACACGCGTACCCGGGCCCGTGTTTCTGCTCATTTAAATTATCGCGTGCGGTATATCGTCCTCCCGGCCTCGCGATCGGCGCGTATACGCAACGTTTATATCGGTGTTAACGTTTCTTTTAGTCTCGCTACTTAATTAAGGTATACAAAATGAAAAAGAAGATAACGCATAGTCTTTAATTCCCCACTAAAATGTAACGATTTTTTCGAATTAAATAATAATGTATAATATATATACAAAGTCAATATTAATTAGGTATTATTTAGTTTTATCGTTTTTAAGAAGTCAGCGATGGAAATTATATTGCATGTAACGTGGGCGAAACGGTAAACCGATAGTAAGAATGTTTCTTCTTTTTTTTCTTATTTTTTTTTCCTCCGGCATGCACAATGCAAAACAATTTCTGTTCGGTCGAAAACAAGATGCAGAGCACGCGCTTTGCTTGCTCGTACGTCAATAAAATCAGCGGGTGTGGCTGAGCTCATTGGTAGGCTCGTTCGTATCTCGTGATGTAGGAAGAGAGTCTCGTAAAACTGGAGAGAGCGCCGTTCGCTCGTAGACCGAACGCAAGAAAAGTTCCGGTATCGTCGATCCGCTCGTAGATCACCCGATTGCGAAGGAGAAATCTGGATGATCCCAATGAGATAATCATCAATCGCCGTCTGAATTGTCAGTAAATTATCGCGCTTGAATGAAAAAAAAATAATAATAATAAAAAAATAAAAGAGAGAATCCGTATCGACGTGGATTGATCTCCATCGTTGTGCTCGAGGTAAATCGGGGCGATTCTTAATGAGACAGATTCGGTAATAAAACCACCGCGCGCGTAACGATTCCCTCGTCAAAATCGGCCGGGGACGCCGAATCGTAGATATTTAACGCGCGATTGCATAAAGAATTGAGCGATCTGACAGAGCCGACGGTAACGTCAGATGCGGACGGCTCGCCAATTTAAAGCGGCCTCGAAATCACGATCTATCAGGAAACCAGTTTGAGTGCGTTCCCGGCTCTTGGCACTCACCGTCGTTGAGTGATGGCCGGAGCCTAGGGCCGAGCATTGGAGCCCGTGTACCATAAAATCGCTTCACTATATCAATCTGCTTATTGCCTCGTCATATGTGGCCTTTGTATCGCAATAAGTCCGGGCGAGGTGTACAAGAGTGTCACCTCCTCTTCCTCCTGTCCGGCGTGATAATAAATGGCGGCGTGAATCACAGGAAGATCTTTTATGCGCCGTCGGATATTCCCGATGCACCGTAGTACAGTTTATTGTCAGTTTACGCAACTTAGCGATGCGCATTAGCATAAAAAGATTTAATCAATTGCAAAATATATGGTGGTACACTTGGAGGAATTTCTTGCGGGTATATATATATATTTTTTTTTTCTTTTTTTTCCCTTACGTAAGTTGCACACGGCCGGGCCGTAATCCTTTACGCTTCCGCCGCCCGCTACTCTCGCAACAATGTCGACGATGAATTATGTAACGCACCGTTATCCAGAATCCTTGGACGAGCGCAATCGAGCGAGCATTAACAGTCCTGCGTACGCCGCGGCGGTAATTACTGTCTAGCAACAACGGAGCTCTCCGTTCGATAGTAATTTATATTCCAATGATATACTGCGACGGCGGGGTTGACTGATATGGTTATATACCCTGTGCCCGGCTACGTTTCTGCACGACGTAAAGTTCATCTCTGGAATTTCGATCGCCCGTAACAAGTACGGTTCCCGCGGGAAGACAAGCCCGGTGGATAACGAAAGGCGAAAAGATCGACTTTCGTGGCGCTAACTACGAAGAAAGTGTTAGGCCGCTTGATATATGTAGCCCGATAAATATAAGCTCGTTAATATACGATACTATTTTTCTGCAATCACATTTCGAGACTTATCGCCCGTTACGATCTACCGCCTTCACCGGGGCCTGATCAAGAAATCACCTTAGGAATTCGTTCTCGCGGTCGAATGAAACCAAACCGAGCGGGGAGGAAAAGCTATTTTCGCCCCGGGCTATCGACGAACCTCGACGACGATACGACGGTGCTGGGAGTTACATCGACGCGTCTCGCGAACGGAAGAGCGGTAACAAGGTTCACCGGTGATTTAATAAGTGGATGTCGGGTGTATCGTGGCGCACGGGTAACGTCGCCTCTCGCTCTCTCTTTTTCTCTTTCTCTCTCTTTCTCTCTCTCTCTCTCTTCCGATGTCGCTTCCACGATCAGGCTGCGCGTTATCTCCCATACCTTTCTCCTCTTCTCCGGCGAACGATTCCTCTCGGTGGTACAGCTCCGTTGGACGCCGCCACATTGGCGCCACGCGGCTCCCACCCACATTTTCAAGTTACTTCGAAGGAAAGTGCACGCACGCACGCACGTACGCATACACGATGATCGCCGCGCAAGTGCAACGCGTGCATCGGGCGTACATCGACGATGATGTCAGGGGAATTTGCACCTGGCGGTATGCGGTACGTACCCCAGCGGTTCGCGCGGCGTATCCGTTACCGCGACGAGGAGAGAAGGATTCGGATTCCTCGCCGTTAGAAAGCGCGCGAAATCCCGCGGACGGTGGAAAGTATCCTCGGTAAACTCGGCGGCTACGCATCTCACTCCGGGTGAGACGACAGCGAATAATTATCGCTGCTGGTTTGCGGCGCCGTCGTATCGGCCGCTACCACGGCGAGATGATCGAGAGCGAGACGCGCGTATCTAACACGAATCTGGCGCGTTTGTAGAAGTCAACTCTAAGATAGGAAAGTAGAAGTACGCCGAAGACGCGAGTATTCGCGATCGTAATCTACTTCCCTCCGCGCTGAAATTCCGTCGCGGCTACTATAACGGACAATCGAAACCGATTTGAGACCGTTACCGTTGTGCGACACGCAATCAGATTATTTCTCCATTTCGTTATAATTTTTTTTACGTATCGCGCGAGATATCAGGAAGTGCGCATTACCGGACGGTACCGTGCACGAAATCGGTATAATTGAAACGATTTTAAAGCTGTCTTTAGTTGAATCACCGGCAGTTAATGTTGCGCATTCCCGCTGCACGCAATCGCATTACGATATCTTGCGTCTGACCTATTGTCACAAAGAGAGCTGGAAACGGTAATGAGAATAACTCGCCGGCCGCATGTTAAGTGTGTCGTCAGGCCCCGTTAGTGCCTGGCGCAATGCGCGCAATTTGTTTTACGATCTCATTGTACCGCCCGGCATAAATCGTCGATCTTATTCCGCGAAACGGGTCATAGTTAGATTTCAATTTGACGCACGAGAACGTGAGAATAAGGAGGAAGTGGGCGAGTGAGCGCGGCCGCGTATCGATCGATCCGGCAGATGGATTACGTATTAAATACTTTACTTCGGAGGCGGCGTCGGTGCGCGTGACTTAAGAGGCCTCAAAGAGGCTACTGAATTACTGACAGCCAAATAACAGGCCGATCCGCAGCGCGATGCTCTCCGCGTTGTCGGCGGGCCGCTCTTTCTCATCTTCCCCCTCGTATCTTGGAGGCCGTCCTCCTCCCCCCTTCGCGCCGTCCGACGCATCCGAATATGGGCCGACGTGTTATGCGTATCGGTCATCGTGGAGCCTTATCTAAACGACGTAAGTGCGGACGCGCGTCTCTTTGGAAAGGCCGGCCACGAATGTTAACGTTCCTTCGCTGTTCCGCGACAACCGGCCGGGGCCCCGAGATACTCGATTAGACGCGAGTCCCATCTCCGTCCGCGACTCCTTCGGACGTGCCCGATCGAACAACCGACGGCGCGTGATTACCGATCGACGTAATATTGTGTTCCCACCAATACGGAGAAAATGCCATTCACCGTGGCGGATCAACGCGTCGTAAAAAGGAGGCGGCCTTATGAAGTTAAATTCGCGCTTGATTATTAACAGCGGTAATGCAATGCCGATACAGGCGCCTATTCATTATCTCCGCTCCGTCAAAAGGCTTTTAAAGGGAAGTTACGTAAAGCGCGTATTATACGCGTGAATACGATTAATTGCCACGATTTGTTCCATCCACTTTAATGTATGTTCATATAATCACTGTCGTTTGTTCCTTTCTCCTGCGGCCGCGCCCGAATTCGTCGTCTTCTGACTCCTAGCCGCGCGATACCTGCAGAAAATCGATCGACGTCGATCTTGAACCGGCACGTTTGGAGCCGAGAGAGCGCCCCGTGCGGTGCACTCGTTAGTATCACCTAGCTCAATAATTACAGCCGCGCGCGATATTTTTCCGCGGCCGTTCGATAAGATCCGGCGTGGAGAGGTCGCGCAGAGACACAATCTATAATTACATCGGTGCACCGACCGATGCACGTACGTACGTACACAGCCGTGTTGCTTGTTAATACAGACTCACGCGATCGCGCCTGCCATTTTTTTTTTCTGTTTTGTTTCTTTTTTTTTTTCCTTTTTTTTTCTTGCGCGAGAAACACGAGTGCACTGAAGGATGCCTGGCTCCGTATTAGCTTGTAAAATAGATATATCCTCGCGCTTGAAAGGGAAACGATTGCGCTCGGTTATTTGTCTGTTGCGCGCAACGCCGAACGTCTCAATATCTTCCACCTTGAAAATATATTACTATAATGTATCGCACAGCAGCGGCATGCTGCGGAAAGTCTGTACTCGTTCGGTGAACGTCTTGAGGGAAGGCAAATTATGTTTCCGTGCAGTTCCGCTTCGCGATATTGTTAAGATCGCTTTACCGGCGTTCCTGACATGCTTGGCCCTTAAGAAATTAATACGCGCAGCCGACACGCGTTCGAGAAGCTGTGGCGATTTAAATGAGACGGGCGAATGTTAATTCGTCGCCCATTGATTACGATCGAGCAGCGGGAGAGTTGGGTATTGACGGGTCCGTCATGTCGCGGTTAGTCAACGCTGATGTCGGGACCACCTCGATTTGCCCGCGTTGCCCTCTCGTCTCTACGTCTCGGGTGGGTGACCTCCGCACTATTCCACCCCCTTACCGTTACTCGCGCTCTACCTTTCCCTTCTTTATATGCGATCTGTCCCCTTTCTCGTATCTACGTATTTAATTCATAAACTCGGCGGGAGGAAACTACACGCGGACATACATCTCGACTTATTCCGCGGCGAAGCGACAAGCCTATCCATTTCTCTCGCGTCATGCTGGATCAATGGGGAAATAAGTGAGAATCAGATTTCTTTACATATCAAGAATGTTTGCCGACGATATATTTCGTACGACAAACATCGTTACGTAATAATTCGACATTAATAATTCATGTAAAAGAAGAAATTTCGTAATATCGACGCGTGCCTCTTAGCCGGAGTGAAGAGATGATTAGCTATTCATTTCGATGCACTTTCGAACCTGCCTCGACGGTTTAGCGAATTCAAGTCGCCCGGTCTTCGAACGGCCGGCGAACTGAGCCCCGGTCTCGCTCTTATCTCACGGCACCGATCCTGAATTTGCGTAATCGTTGCGAGAAAGCGAGTGAGGAACATTGTCATCCCAGGGGTTAATGCGTTCCACATATTTCCAGCCTTGATATTTCAGTCGACGTTCTACGATGACCGGGCGGTTTTTCGCGCGTCAACTTCGCGCGAGAACATCGCGAGCAAATGCCCGTATCGTCGGTCTAGACGCTGGGCGGAGCGTGGCGAATTTCAATCGTGTGAATCCCGTCGATGCCGTTTGAATGCAACGCCGATTAGAGCCGGTTAAAACGTCATTTGAATGGCGAGAGACAAACGAGACGTCACGATCGCGAGGTACCGCTGACCGGGACACGTTACTGCTGTTTGCACTCGCGGCGATGGATGAAAGATTACTGCTTCCCGCGTGATTTTTTTCAGATTGCTCAAGCGTAATGACGAGTGTATTTATCTCGCCTCCCCGACCTGCACGGGTCTTAGAAATTGATCGCGTCTAACTTCTGGTTCGTAAATCCCTCGAAGGTTGTTCCGTTTCAAACCGAAAGAGCTTTATCTGATCCTCCCCCCCGCCGGTCTCACGTGGACTTTTATTAATAATTCGACGCTTACAATAATCTTCCTTAATGGATTTCAGTGGCTCCGAATGAAGTTATGTCACGCTGCTTCTCGCGTCGGAAATACGATTATCTTCGGAATAACCGAATAAGGATAAAGCGACTAACCTGTAGCAGTCGGCAAAGAGATAGCGCGAGCGAGACGGACGCGCGGCGGCTTAAAACATCCGATAAGAAGCACGCGCGCGGGGTGCTTAACGATTTCATAAAGGAGATAGCGACCAAGGGTAGCGCTAATTAAGCGATACAATCCCTGCGTCCTTAAGGACCGTTAAAGCCAACATCAAACGCATGCTTATCCACGGTGGAAGATACTTAAGATACCGCTACCGACCATCGACTCGCCTAATTATGCACGACACTTCGGTGCTTCGCTTTTGCTGCGCAGTCCGATTTGTTTTTACGTATTATTATTTGCGCTCGTTGTTACGTAATAATTATAATTTTAACTTGTACATACATATTTGTTTAATATATTCAATTCAAAAATTGTAGGCTTATAAATGCAACGTTTTATAATGACATTTACACGCACAAGAGCGCTACCGATTTATAAATCATACGTCGTGATAAAATTATCGAATTTCTACCCGAATAATCTTAAATGGATTTCGATTATCGGCTCTCGTCAATCCTAAATCCGAGTATCGTTCGCCACGCCTTGGTCGCGCCACGCATAAACGACGTGCGCGTGTGTTGCGTTGTCTCGTTGCCTACACAAGAACGTTCACCGGCGATACAGGGTAGATAGGTGGAGTCGGTGTTCTGGACTGGTCGAAGCAGCGTGGACAGGTCCACAGCCAGAAGTTGATCCACGATTATGGGCCCCGTGCACGCCCTTGTTCCTTCGATCTTGCTTGATAACCGGTGCAAGTTCCCGGCCGTGAAACAGTTTTCGGCTGGAATTGTTTTCATTGTCGACACGACACGGCCGATCTCCCTCGACACCTCATCCTCGAACGCTTCTTCGTTACCCTCGCGAACGACTCGCCAACTCGCCGATTTTTTTTTTTATCGGAAAGTGATCCCGAGCGATCTGCGCGGTAACTCGAGATTTTTGCCCGAACGGCGAGCCTCCGACGTCGCATTGTTAATAAGAAATAGTAAGAAAGACGTACGCGCGTGTCGGAAAAATTCTCCAACGGCAGTTCGGTCGAGTGAGATACGCCAAGATCTCAGATATCTATGCGTCGCTTAGATATTCACGCGTTACAATGACAAATTTATCTGAGCGACGGGGCTTTAAACATAACTGTTCCCGTCCCGTTAGTTCTGAAATTATACATCGCTTGCAGATTGCAACATTATCACAATTATCTCCGTAACGCAGATAATGCGGCGACTTATGGGAGGATTGAAATTCTTTCTTCCCGACGATCGCGAAAGGTTTGTCCTGACGAACGTTTATGTACGTGCAAAGAGTCAGTGGATATAAGCACGGCGTATTGTGCGAGATACAGCGCCTAATGGAAGACTTATTCTAATGTATGGTCGCGCGATATATGCAGAAATACATGCCTCTGAGCTCGATTTACTAATTATTATGCAGGTCACCTGAAGTTGCCGGGCACTTTCGTAGTGAACGCGCGCATGATACCGCAAGCAACAAATAAGAATCACGCAGGTGCAACTTGACTCGAGAACCACGCGGGAATTCGCCTTCACCTCCCTTCCCGCATCCCACACTTCAGCCTTTTTCACCTTTCTCTCTCTCTTTACTATCGCGAGGAACCGATTCGCACACTTCTCGCGTTTCTATAAAGAAACGAAGAAAGTCGCGTGCATTCCTGGACCGGCGCGTAATCTACTAGACCGAAATAGAAGTACTGCAAGTGTGTAAAAAGAAAAAAAGAAAAAAAAGGAGACGAGAGAACACACCTGTGCGTTTCTCACCGTGACGTGGGCGTTTCACGGCAGCGATATCATTATAATGTATTCTTCGAGAATGTTTTTCTTCGCTGTTACAATCACATACAGCGATCATCCTTGATTTTTAAAAAGATGTTACGAATAGACCTCGATACACGTTATAAATTATTCATAAAATTTTGATTTGCTTAATAAATGATTATTTTTATTAATACATATTAACTTCAATTTTCCTCTCAATTATTTTTTATCTTTTTTCAATTAAGAAAAAACAGAAAAATAAAATTAAACCGAAAGAGAAAGTTGATCTTTCACGTTGATAGAAAATCGACTACCAGCCACAGATTTAATTTTATTATACGTAAAAAAAAAAAAAAAAAATCGCGAAAAAAAAGGAAAAAAAAAAAATCTAAGAAACAGGATCGTTGGACCTAGTTTTGTCGATAGCTCCATCGAAAGCGATTCGTGCGAGAGATCGACGGGAGAAATTGAGCGATCACTTGAATCACGTTGCAAGTACCATTCGTGCGATAATAATCATCCACGGAGACCCGCCGCAACCGTCCTCGTGATTATCCTCCCGAGGAGACACGTGATCCCAACGACTCCGGTCGATCGAGATAAACCGAGCACCGAGGACGTTATTGACCATCCGAGACTGCTGCTCATACCTAAGCCGGGATCGCGACGGAATGGAAGCGACGGCGAGGAGGCATTTTTGCGAACAACGACAACTTGTCCGGCGGTGTTCACGATTCGACCCGGGCTGTGACCTCGGCGTCGTAAATTCCGCGTCATAGCGGTTGTCACCGGTTCATCTTTTTACGAGCGCGCCACGGCTCGCATTCACGGTTACCCTCGAGATGTACTCCGCGCGTTGCCAAGGCTCCCCGGATAAGCTGCGAGCTGTTAAAAGGATCCCTTTCGACGGGAGGTCCGTGACAGCGACTCGGTACATCCTTCGCGGCGGGTCCGCTACGTCTCGACTTTGAGGAACTACCGCGGATAACTTACGAAACGGCAATTCACTCAGCTGAAAGCGGGACGGCTTTCGCCACGATGGAGACTTCACCGAATTATTTTGCACTAGGTGTCTGTTTTTCTGATAAGAAATCGCGCCGGTTATCTACGACTCAATTGTTAACAGAAGTCTTGAAGATAGCTTGGAGGATTGGATATTTTAATTTTCACGTCTCCATTGCGGGAACATAATTCCGTCGCGCGTGAAATATTATGATAATGTCTAGTAGTTATGAAACATTTTGGCACCGCCAACGCAGATTCGTATAAAGCTACCGTAGTAACTGTACTTCGAACGGATTTCGGAATAGGATTTGCTTATCGCGGGACTAGTTAATGTGTCGACCGTGTTCGCCGAGATGGAGGTACTCTTAAGATGTAAGATATGACAAAAAAATTTTTGATTTATAGTCCCGACGTAATCGGTCGGGGAAGTGACGATAGTTCGTTAACGGTGGGGGCCACGTTGTTGACAGCAACGACGTTAATGTGACCAAGCCTTTTCTCATTTCTATCTTGTACACGCAGGTACAAGACCCGGCTACTGTATTCTGTGGTCTAGCATCTTATTAATATTTAAATTATTAATTTCCATTTATGATTGTGTTTGCACGCGGAACTGTGTTCGCGGTAACCTTTTCTTTTTTTTTTGCCCCGAAACAATATACACGAGCTAAAATTTAATAAACGATTGCTCTGTCATAATTTTCTCGTTAAGAACATCTTGATTAACAACATTCCCGACGAAATTTCAATTTGAATGTAACACGTAATAAAACAATTTACTGAATTAATATTATAATAACTACTGAATTATTAATGTATTAAATAACCTAATCGGTCGATAAAATAGTAGAATTTTATATGATTTAAATAATATTTTAATTAAAAAATACGAAAAGAGTATGACTCGCGAAGGACAAAAAATTATTCGCTTTTGCATTTTTCGTCTCTGTATCGCATTCGCGATTAAATATTCCTGCGAAGGATTTCGGCGCGAGTTATTCGACGCCAGTGCATACTTTCGAAAGCAGTCGGTCTTGAATTAAAGGTCCCGAACGAAACTTTAAACCCACTTCGCCAGCCCTCATGCAATAATTTAAGCTTCGCGCGTTCCTGGCGTGCCTCGCGACACCAGGAATCGCAACCCGGTGACCCTGTCGACACGTGGAAATAAATCGCGCGCCGAAGAAAATTCGAACTACCTTGGAGGCGAAGAAGAATGACGCGGGAGGAACGTCCGCCCGTTCTCGCCGGCGAATCGGCCGGTTCGAGCATTTTAATCGCTCCGCGACGTAATTAATTGGACTTGGTAACGAGCTGCGTAAGAGATTTGCGAGCCCCGCTGGTGGAATTGCAAACATTTATCATCTATTAATTAAGCGATTAGTCGACGGTGTCACGCTAACGAGAGAATCAGCGTATGAAAGGGGAATTTCTTTTCGCACGAGCGCCGTCGGGCAATTTCCGCGGCGGTAATCGGTAGCTTATAGCCGCGGCTGGAATTCGAGCGTGTATAATCCTGAACGTTAGGAAATCCAATAATCAATGCTTCATTGATTCCCGACGAATATAACTTATTTACCGTCGCGGACAGTCCGGCGAATATTGAAATATATATGTATGTATATTCAGCCTCGCTGCTCGACTCATGCACGTGCACGGCTCGCCACAGATTTTCTACACTTTCCGTTTCTAGAGTTCGTCGACATCGACGATCTGTTTGCGCTTGACGCTACATTGATTCGGCTTGATCGATCGCGCGTTATTCACCGAAATGATTTGACGATAATAAGTCATCCCCGGTGCGGCTCGTCGCGAAGCTGCGGCGTGGAGATCGACGTGAGTATTGTATTCAGCTCGCGGGTCCTGTCTACCAGGAAAGGACGGCAAATCGTCGTGCTCGACGTCTGCGGACGCGCATTGAAACGAGCGCGTGGGTGACCGGGCGAAAGACGGCAGATAGATTCGCGGAAGAACGCACGACGCTACGCGTTTCCGCGGGAGAGATCTCTCCCGCGGCATCTCCGCGAGGAAAAGCCCGGGTCTTCTTATCCCGTTTCGCTTGCGCGAATCAGCGGAAACGGAGATTTGCGCTCGTCGGCGAACTGTTCCTTTTTTTTATTTTTTTTATTTTTTTTTTTTTCGATCGCGTGTGGGTGAACGCGGGACCGTTCCCGTTTCGCAAGACGCCGCGCGGCCTGCAACGGTGACGGGGTTCGCCCCCGCGATTTTCTCCGACGCGACGGAAGGAACCGCGAGGGTCCACGGGGGACATTACGACGTTGATTCTCGCGTAGGCTGACACCGGGGTCTCGCCTGTGACACGCGGCGCCAACAAGGCGGGCTGGACGTTACGCGCCCGACGTCACGGTGCGCCCGTGTTATTGCGCGCGTTGCATTTCTACGGAAACGTCGTGCCCAGGGCAGCCCGTTTATCAGCGTTGACCGTTGCGAAAATCGTCGTTGCGTCACGAAATCAATCTGGCTGGGCGAGACGTCGCGGGCCGCGCTGGTGCCGGCGCGGCCGCGAACGCCGAAGAAGTTTTACGACGATCGCCGTGACTTAAACGACGGCAATCAGTAGTCTCCAATGGTCATAACTATGCACGTGAAGCTTAATAGCTTCGCTTATTTCAGGGATGTAAACCGGTTTCGCTTGCGAATTGGCTATTTTCCGGTGCCGCGACGCGACAATGAGCGATACGTTTATAATTGCGTTCATTGTTCATCCCTTTTCCGCCTGTAATCCGGAAAATATAACGCATCTCATAATTCTCAGCAGCTATAAATATCTGCCGGTTTACATGTTTATAAATAACGTTACGCAACTAAGTAGAATGCGAACTTTAATATATAGCCAGTGTAGTTTTTACGTTTACATATGCAAATTGCGTTATTTGCCTATTCAAACGCTCGTTAAAATATCAATCATGTGTCATAGATGCGTTGTCAAAAGACGATGAAGTGTCACGTAAATTATCACGTCGCAAAGATATTTCTAAAAAGAAAAATTAAAAAAAAAAAAAAAAAATACCAATAATAATAAAGCGATCGGAACTGCGACCACTCCGACCGTAGGAACCGATCCTAGCGATTCGAGAAAAGATTTACAAGAAGATATAAAGTTGGGCACCTCGGTATAAATAGCGAGGTACCGTTGCGACGGTATCGGGTTGGGGGTCGGGGTAACGCGATCGTGATCGATGTAGATCGTCCTTTCGATCTATTCGCGGCAATCCGGAGCCGGGCAGGCCAGTGCGCCTCCACCGCGACGATCTACATATACCGGTAAACTACGCGACGTTTTTCACGTGCACACGTGGCAAGGAGACCCCCGCGTAAATGAATAAGTTATACACGTGTGCATAAATGCAAAACATTATGTAGCCCCGGTTTCCGGGTCACGGTGCGGCAGGTTAACGCCGCTGAGATATCGGCGCCTATTGTCTCTCGTCCTCGATATCTGGTGATCCTCGAGCATCGATTAGCATTGATTTGTGGATCATCGTGAATGGCCCGGGGGAAGGGAGGGGGAGAGAGAAGACCAGCGGTCAATGCCGATTTATTCGGACGCGTACACCGAAGGACAGATTATGACGTTTTTTGCGGCGACAGCGGCTAGCGTATGCAATTGTAGGCGAGAAAGGCAGAAGATGAGAGAATTGAGAGAAATCAGTCATCGGCAATCCGGCCGGCGCGGTATATAATGCATACGGTTACATGTGAAACTCGACGCACACGACGCTAAAGTTACGTTCGCTAGCTGCCGTCGCCACATCTACCTTTCAGCGTACAAATAGCTGTCACGGACGATTTCCTGCCTTACGAGGGGATCCTGGATAATCAGCTGTTCGCTCGCTCGCGGTTAGAAATCGCTAGATCTCACCGTAGATCACCGCGCGCAGGGATTCGTCATGCCCCGATGTTTCAATAGTCAAGTGTATACCCGCGTTATCGCGCGCCACTTAGGTGCCCGGTTGTGTAACGTTGCACGCGGGGTCGCGCCGCGAATTCTAATCCGGCGCAGCGTCAACATCGCGAAAGAAAAGGGAACAATGGGTGTCGCTCAAAGTTAAAATAAGTCGGTGTAGATCTGAATCCGCGCGCTCTCCTTTCGCCGCCGACTGCCGCCTATGTGGCTTTAATTGTATCGCAACGATCTCTTGTGAACCGAGAAAAGACACCTGCGACCAACAAGAGCCGCAGCTGATATCCGAGTCTTCCAGATTGCGCAACGATTCATGCCTAACAAAGTGTGGGACTCCGGGTGTATTAGAGACGGTGAGCGCGCGCGGGAGGGGGACCCTTTAGATTCAACTCGTACCTCTTTCTTTCTCCGACGAGCGAAATCGTATAAACCGTGAAGATAGGATCTACCTCGACCACGCCTCGAGAGAGGGATCGAATTGTCTCTTCCGTATACGTCGAAATCGTTTTTGATATATCCCGCGGGGGGATTAGCATAAGGTGCGTCCCGCAGGCTTATTGTCTCACAGCTTTGTATTGCATTTATGTAAGAGAGGGATGAATAACGGAAGTTATCACTCGACAACGATTTTCATTAAACGATCTTTCCTCGTTGCACCCCGTTTATTTCACGCTTATAATGTCTAACGATGTAATTTTGTAATTGTTATCTATTTTATATAAATAAATTTCTTTTTATGCGAAACTTAGAAGTTTTTATTACAATCCTTACTCGGAGAATATGGAAAATAAAATAAGACGATTTTTATATAATACATAGTTAATGTTGTAAAATCGTTTTGCTCAAGTATTACGTCTGATTATAAGCAATGTGTTTAAGATTTAATTTAATTTAATTTAATTCTTTTAAAATTAATAAATTAAATTTATATTTATGACTTTTAACTGTCTATTTTTTTATTTTTTTTTTCTACTATGTCTAAATAATAATTGTTAAATATAGACTTTTACTATCAATTTCGCAGTAATTAGTTACTACTGTCGCGCTCTTACATTTTTCTGTATTACTCTTAATCTTATATTTGATCTACAATAGGTACTCTTACATTCGATGTGCTACTATCAGCTAATGTATACGACATATTATCTTTCCTACTATACGTGTTGAAAGTCACATATCGATAGTAGATAGAGGGATTTCACGTTTTCTTTACTTTCCCGGTTCTCTGTGGGTAAAACTAACTCACATTGTGAGAAGAAATCTACAGAGGGACACCAAACCAGTTAAGACTGATCTCTCACAAGATTCACAAGGCACTACGGTGCAAAATTTTTAACTGACGGATTTCAGGAATCATGTGAGTTAAATAAGAATTGCTCAAGGGTGCTTTAATTTTTTTTTTTTCTTTTTTTCTTTGAGTATTCTTTAGAAAACGAGAACAGCCTGAATTGTGATCGCAAGCAACTCATCCTTGACAGTGACAGTGTATACGGCCATATTGTAAACGTGTTAGACAGCTGACCGCGTGGAGGTTAGCTGGAAAGCATTTTTCGTCTATTTACGGGATTCAGTAAAAAAAAAAAAAAGAAAAAATTTAACGCTTTTGTTAGAGGCGTAAGATTATTAAAGTACAAGAGACCACCTGTGATTAACGAGACAAAAAAAAAGAAGAGGAAAAATGTCTTCGTGTACTCTGTTTCTACGCAGACCTGTATTATCGATCCGACGGGAAAACGCCGGCATATTATTTAGAAAATAAGAAATATTAAAACTTCGCGGACTGCTCAAGGTAAGCCAGTGCGCAATTTCTATGATGCGAGTTGACTCACATCTCGCACGTAGTATCTTCGCGAGATCACCGCCTCTCACCGTACCTCGGCGCAGGTTTCACGCATGTGTGCTAATGCGCGGGTTGTGAGGTCATACACCCACGTTCACAGGTGGTTCGTTTCTCATTCAAACCGTACAGAACAACGTTGCGAGGCGAACGCACCGGGGGGAACTCCTAAGAATATCTCAGTAAGAATAAGGAGGATTTCCAATAATTGTTTTACACGATGATCACGAGGACATTGTTCGCGGTTCATCCCGTGTCACTGGTGCTCGTATTCACGGTCACTGCCATTGGCGGCAATTATACAGATATTAATCTACCGCACGAGCACGTCAAGTATTATTTCAACTCTTTTCCCACGGTAGCAGAAAAATGCCGTAATGACGCGACCTGCCCATATAAGGTGAGATTTTTGTGTCTAACATTAATTCCTTGACAATTTTTTTTTATTTATTTTGCGTTACATTTAGAAATAAAATTTTAATTAAAAATTAGTAATTGTTAACTTACTTTGCGTTTATATATAATAATATTGTTCATATGTGCGATTGAGTGTTATAAAGAATTTTTTGTACATAATTTAATTCATCAAAAATAAGACTTAATTTTTAAAAAATGTATTTCAGGATAGTCTTGATGTTAAAGCTTGCTGGGGTTATGAGGAAAATTGCAGCCCGGAAAATTCTTTTTCTATTCCACATTGCCCAGGCGATCACAAGGGATGGGTCGCCACAAAAAAGGCACAATTGGATACATATTACGCACAAGGGGACTTCGGTTACGTGCGCGATCAGAGAAGAGAAATGATGCTGTTATGTGAACCATTATTCGTAGTGAGTATATTAAATAATTCTTTGTAATATAAATTCACCACAAAAAAAAAAAAAAAAAAAGAGAGACTAAATACGATATTTCAATTGACTTTAATCTTTCTAGGATGACTCGTCTTTGGAATGTTCGGAGCACATGAGATTCTGCAGAGCGAGAAACGTCATGTTAAACTTTACAGATTTGTTGAATCGAAAGGAGCCTTTACGGTACAAAATGGATGTGCTAAAAGAAGGTCAAATCGGCGGCTACTGCACGTGAGTGAATATCAACGAGTAGAACAAATCGTCCGAGCGAGAAATCGGAAATTGCCTAACTCCTTGTCTTTTATAATCAGGCTGAACGAGAAGAGATTGCAGGAAAATGCGGATCACGTCAGTCCACTGCAGTCTTGGGGACCGGAATTGCGAAACTTTCGAAAGTTATTGCACCGGCCGATTATACACGGCGATTGCGACGTCGTTATCGAGAAACCGACCTTCATTATGAAAATAGACGCCAGTAAGTTTTAGGAGATTTAGTAAAAGGACACGTCGAACGAATTGCGGTTCATATTCGTCACTTCGTTAAAGTCGCTTTGTTTTAGTAGTAAACATGTATCATCACTTTTGCGACTTTTTCAACTTGTACGCATCATTGCACGTGAATCTCACACACCCATCTGCCTTCGATACCGATAATCACATTATGATCTGGGAAAGTTATAGGTAACAGGCATGAAACATAAAACAAAATCTATACGAATATAAAAATTGTTACGTGAATTCGATATCGAACTATACTTTTTGTTTCAGCTATCGGTCGGCGTTTCAGGATACTTTCGAAGCATTCACGAGAAATCCATTGTGGGACCTAAAGACATTTCGAGGCGAAACAGTGTGCTTCAGGAACTTGGTGTTCCCTTTATTGCCACGAATGATTTTTGGCCTTTTCTACAATACACCACTTGTACTAGCATTGTATATCACTTTACGAAATGCTTGACATTTCGAAAAAGAATATTAATTACTAAGACATTATATATATTAAAAAAATTTCTTTTTAGATTTACGGCTGTGAAAAATCTGGATTGTTCAAAGCTTTTGGTGATCACGTACTGCATCGACTTCAAATACCTCTTCATCAGAGGAAAGATCGAAAGATTCGTGTGACGCTTCTGAGCAGAGATACTCAATATAGAAGGATTTTAAATGAAAATGAACTAGTAAATGCTTTGAAAGAAAATCCGGAGTATAGAGTTAGAAAGGTAATATTAAAAAAAAAATTAATTTCTTTTATTTTTAACGTTATTTACGTTACGTTCTTTTTTTTCTATGTGCAGGTGGTGTATAATAAAAATGTACCGTTCAAAAAGCAATTGGAGATCACGAGAAATTCGGATATCTTTATCGGTATTCATGGCGCTGGCTTGACGCATTTAATGTTTCTGCCAGATTGGGCAGCAGTGTTCGAAATGTACGTTACGAAAGACTACATAATAATTCCGAATAAAATAATCATACGCTTCAATTATTTTCCACAGATATAACTGTGAAGATCCCAATTGTTACAAAGATCTTGCGCGGTTGAGAGGTGTAAAATATTTAACATGGAAAGATACTTCGAAATTGGTGCAAGAAGATCCGGTACGTTCGTAGATATTTTGTTAAAATAATAGAGATTTAACAACTTAGTTTTTTTTATAATAAAAAAAAAAAAAAAAAAAATATACTAAAGAATGTAAATTTTGTTCTGTTCTACTTTATTTTTGCTTTTAAACTACAATTAAAATTTTATGTGGTTAAAGCACGTATTTGAATAATTATTATTTTTCAGGGAACACATCCTGATGGCGGGGCTCATGCCAAGTTTACTAATTACAGCTTCGATATTAAGGAGTTCCTCAGAATCGTTTCCCTTGCCAAAAATCACGTGAAGCACCATAATGCGTTTAGGAAATTTAACAATTCTCATGGCAAAGCGCAAAACGATACTCAAACGGCGGATAAAGAAGAATCGGTACAACCGTCTAATATTAAAGAGCCTATACAACTACAAAAATCAGATATATTATCCAAAGATGAATTATAAACAAGACTATTAGGCACTAAATTAAGACGATAAAGTACGACAGTGGAACGATGATCTAAAATGTGCGTGCATCTGTTGATCGAATCTTTTTACATATTTAGTTTTATACTAATGTACATATTTTATTTTGATAAATAAAATAAATGCGCGATAGACCTCGCGATATGTATAAGTTACATTTGGCAGTTCCTTCTCTTAATTATTATTTCATAATTAAAATTTACATGTACGACATCGCTGTATAACATTTAAATATACATATATCTAATTTGGCCACACGAGAACGATAACGTAACTTTTCTTCGTAACACGAAGAATAAAAAAAAAAAAATATATATATATATAATTTATCGTATATAAATTAATTATATTATAACATCTTTAATTAAAACTTATGGAAGAATACCGTTTCCAGCGAGATTGTCAAAATCTCGATTAAACATTTTCAAAACTTATTAAGACTGGACCAATAATGATTTCCGAAGATTTTCACAGTTTGATCGGTATTTTGAGCCTGTATAATATTAACGATGAAAATATATTCACAGCCATATATATAATTAATATTAATAAAGCTACCAATTCTTTGGTGTACAATGTGTACACTGACACATTAACAAGACCAGTCATTAAATTACTGATTAGAAAAAAGAAAAGGCCGTTGTAATTCACAGCATCAAAAATTTCTAAACTTCTCTTAATCATACGCTCATCATTTTCCTCTCTCTCGTTCTCCACGTGTTTCTTTAAATTCAATCGCAAACTTTTACGCAGTCTCTCCGTTTTGTTCTCAATACACGGTTCGCTTATCGCGCAGTCGATTATATCGAGTATAATTTCCACGAGCAGCAAGAAACTAAGTAACGTCGTGGTCAGCGTTATTATCCACATGCAATACCCGGCATTGGCAAGTCTTCTTGAAATCTTAAAATCGCAGAAAAATGTCGCGACGCAACTCTGTATTGAGATCAAAGACAGTTTGACGCACAGTAACATGGATTCATTGTAACGCACCCCGAATTCGTAGCCAAATAGTTTTACAGAGATATTCATGCCTGATCTTAGATGTGAGTTTTGATACGCCGAATGTATCAATCTACCAATAGCGACGCCAATAAAATACAGGCCTACGTAACCGGGTATGGAAATAAGACCCTCCCGATTAGCAGAGAAAAAGTTATCCCTCGGCCCGTCCCTCAGCACCCACGTCTGTAAACCTTTGGTGCTCATAGTGTACTCGTGCATCCACAATATCCATATACCCGAGAGTAAAGAATAAGTCGAGCTAATAGTGCTGGTAATCATACTAGTGAACAGCTTGACGATCGCCAAAGTTATAAAAAAATTCCAATGAACACCATACTCGGTGACGTGCTTCTGGTATCCCATGTACTCGACTACTGCAAAACGACCGAAGCCTAACACCAAGAGCGACACGCAACTTCGGAAGCAACTTTTCATATTCCGCGTCAAGGTTTCTCGAAATCCACCCCGACGGGCGGTGGAGAAGTCTCGAGCCTCTGGTGCGACCAATGCATTTGCTAGTATAAACAGCCCGACCCCTGTGTCCATGAGACTATATCCGAACACTTCCGTCTTGGCGAACTTACGTGGAAAGATACGAAAATCTACGGCTAATATGCAAGTCGCGGTAATGATGTTGGTCAACGCACGAAAGTTAGTTAAGAATGGCCTTCTTCTGTTTGCGACTGGCCGCATAAATGGATTTGAGAGGTTAGATTTGCTAAGCAAGAGCATTATGTTCACTAGAGAGACCAATATCATTGTCACGCACACGCAGCCGATGTGTTCCGACAACACGGTGCAACATAAAATAGTCGGGATGACGCTCAGCGTAAACTCCACGGCGGCTTTCGCATTTTCGTGGGTGTGTCTCTTAAGTACTTCCAGGGTCGTCGCCGCCAATAAAATTCCGCATACGTTGGGCAAGAGCGTGAAAATCACCTCCTGCGGTGTCGTCCCACCGTGATTGGAAACAAACGTTTCTTGCTCGAGCCGATATTGTTCCTTGCTCACCGGCGGCGTCATCGCCGAGACGAGTTTCAGGCATTCTAGGAGTGTTTTAAACCAACTAAGTTCGCGTAATCGAAGAAAACGTACGTGACAAGTTGACAAAAACTTACAGTCACGGATGCTCTCTGGCCGTTAATTCGTTATATTTGTGTGTAATCGGTAGTTTTAATTAGTATTTTTACATGGCAATCTCGCACGAAAAGTTCGACGCTAATTGTGTGTGTGTATATACATAATACGTTGTAGTACGTGTCATATTGCTAGAGATGGCACTACTTTGCTGTTTTCCTATCATTTCTAATTATTCGGTGCGCAATCAGAGAAAAATAGATTGTAATTCGCATTCAGATTTTTTTTTTTTACGAGAAAAAATGTATTTAAAAATTCAGTGATTTTTTTTCTTAATTTTTAATGTCACGTTGAAATTGTATCAAGATGCTGTTTTGTAATTGCAATATAATGTGGGTAATTAATTTACGTACGAAAGTAATGCGTGTGTAATATTGTATTAAATAAATTATATCTCGTACGATGAGAGATTCATTATGATTGGGATATGTCTACTGCTCGGTTAAAATGTTTAAATATTTAATCTAATATTTATTTGATACGCAGGGAAACATGTGACATAACCTAAAGGAAATAATTACATGGAAGCCACGATTAAGAGATCATTTCCTTTTGACGAAGATTTTGCCACAAGCCAAGCGAAAAAGTTTAAGAAACATCAAATGCAGAGTAAGGACACGTCGAAATCTAATTTGGCAAAACATTCTAAAGGACTATCTTCAGAGATGTCTAAGCGTGTTTCGCTTGTCGAAAAATTGCGGCCGACAAGTATAGAGGATTATGTCGGCCAGAAACAAATCATTGGCGCAGGAACAGTTTTGAACTATTTATTGAAGAAGAGAGAAATTCCTAGCATGATATTTTGGGGCCCGCCTGGTTGTGGGAAGGTAAAGCTAGCTCTACTTTTTAATTTTACGATTTACTTCTACTTTTAAAATAATTATTTTTATATTTCAGACATCTTTAACAAATGTAATATCGTCTTTAAGCAAAGAATTAATGAGCAACAGCGTGCACATTGTAAATTTATCTGCCGCTCGTTGCGGTATAAAAAGTATAAAAGATGCTGTTGTTGCAGCAAAGACTAAATCAAAGCTTGGATGTAAGACCATTGTTTTCATGGACGAAATTCACTGCTTCAATAAACTACAGCAAGATATATTTCTACCAAACGTAGAGGCAGGAACGTTTACTTTAATTGGCTGCACCACCGAAAATCCATCGTACAGTTTAAATCCAGCTCTACTGAGCCGCTGTCGTGTGTTTATGTTACACAAATTAACAGAGTACAACATCAAAGAGATTCTTTGCAAGGCAATAGAATATATAAATGACGATGTACTTAATGCACAAGAGAAAAGGCAAATGGACAGCAAAGAACAGATTAGACTTCATTCTGATATAAAATTAAAACTTTACATCGAAAACAATACAGTACAATGGCTAGCAGAAGCTTGTGATGGTGATGCACGTGTAGCTTTGAACGCTTTAGAATTAGCAATGCTTGCAAAGCACACGGATGAGTTAAGACCATTGCAGAATAAAAATGTAAAAATAACTTTGGAAGATATTAGAGAAGGTTTGATAAAAGCTCATATGCTGTCCGAGAAAGAAACCAATCAGAGCCATCATATGTATTCGGCACTTCACAAATCAATAAGAGCTGGGAAGGTAAGCGCTTCCCTGTACTGGATAGCTAGAATTATGGCGGTTAAGGAGGATCCTGTTAATATTGCCAGAAGGCTAGTTAGGATATCTAGCGAAGATATTGGTCTGGCAGATCCAGACGCTTTAGGTAAAAAAATACAATTTACATTTTAACATTTACACGATTAATGACTTTAAATAAAATTTAGGTGTAGCTGTTCACACGATGCACGGATGTCAAATGATTGGTATGCCGGAGTGCGATGTCCTTTTGGGACAATGCACGGTTTATCTAGCGAAAGCACGGAAATCTCGCTCGGTGTACAACGCGTTAAAAGCAGCCGAGAGAAAGATTTTAGAATGCGAAGGACCTCAACCTGACGTGCCATTACATATGAGATTCAATTCAACGGATTTAAAACTACAAAGTAAGTTTAATGAACTTTACTATGTCACATATATAATTATTAATTTGTATTATTATTTATTTATTTTTTTATTAATTATATCCACTTTTGCAGATATTGATGACCTGACCTAATCAAAGATTAATAATGTTAACGTGTTAATATTTTTGTACGAAAACAGAGTTTATAAATAATTAACTATTTTATATTCTTTTTTATTACTGCATTTAATACATCCAAGGAAAGACCCCTCTGACATTTTCAGCAAATTAAATTAAGTTAATATCAAATCTGCGTTTTAAACTAAAATTGAACGACTGCAGTTACAAAATCAGCATATTAATGTAATTATTAATATCGATTAACCGACTATTATTTTAACGCTTCGTCGTCGTAATTCTGTAAACCTCGACGCACGATAAAGTCGCGAGATATAACGTTTTGATATCGCGCGCCATTGTTGAGTAGTGCCATCGACCAATGATAGCAGATACTAAATGCGAACCACTGACTATTGGCTAATCAGCTGATTCTGGCGTTCGCTTCTACTCCTACACGTCTTTAAGGTAGCCTGACGCACGACGAACGCCCGACACCGCGTCAGCCTACATTCCGCTCACGTGTCGCACGTTAAATCGCGGTGGCCATCCTACATGCGGCATTGCTCGCCATCTCCGTGACGCTATGAAAATCTGGACGTCAGAGCATACCTTCGAGTAAGTACTGAAACGTATCTGCCGAGCGAGTACTCGACGTTCGATTCCTCTCCGCTGCTTGACGCAATTGCTCCCGCACGATTCGTCACGCGTCCCGAGTGTCCGACTTTTTCCCGTTTAATGACCGTAACGCAGTCTCGCTACCTGCCCTTATTACATAACCTCTTTACCCTCGTCACGCTACTAATCGTCAATGAACTCTTTCGAGCGTAGCGGATAATCCAACGCCGCCTATTCTCGAAACATATTCTAAAGTACCCATTTATCTCCGTTTCGGAGTTAACCTCTAAAAATCTGCCAAGCGATACCGTACGTTCTACAAAGCGGAAAAGGGACAGGGCTAAACAGTCCGTTTCTTTCTACCCAATTCGACTTAACCTAAATCCCGCGAGTGAAACTTTCTCGCTCGCGTTTTTATGGAAAAAAAATTAAACAAAATAAATTGAAATAATAATTTCGTTGGCTGAGCTACTTTTGAAGACTGCATTGACCTTGATTTTTTTTTTTCTTTTTAAGTGAATTTTAAGTGAACAACAGGAATAGTGATAATAAATTTATTCGCAGTCATCCTTGGGAGACAGTAGCGCAGGCTGCATGGAGAAAGTATCCGAATCCTATGGTGCCTTCGGTTATCGGAGCGGACGTCATCGAAAGAGAAGTGGCGAACGGCGTTCTCCATACCCACAGACTCGTCGTTTCTACCCAATGGGGCTTTCCTAAGTGGACGCAAGCGGTAAGCCTTACTACTTTCCCACGTGCTCATTGTCATTACATTGACGTGCGTTCGATATCGCTTCAGCGTATGTACCCACGTCTAACCTTACCTCCGACTCTAACCTCCAATCAGAGTTGCAATTACTCCGAATTTTTAACACGCGGATAAATTATATATGCATACGTATCATATACACGGCGGACTTGGCTTTCGATCTTTTTCTATACGTAAGGCTTTCATGCGTGAATATTTGTCGAATTAAATTTAGGAGATATATAAAAATGTATTGAATATTAAATATAATAATAAAAAATTTTTATATAAAAGTATTGAAAGACAATTTTTTTTTTTTAATTGTATTTAATATTGTTGATTTAATTATTTAACAATTGAGAAATTAGTTGTTCTATTTATTTCGGTGTTATACGAAATCAATGTTATACTCTTTGATAATTTAATGCCGACGCGAACATGATATCATTTACCAGTCATTACATGTGGCTATCACGTGACGTTATGAAATACACTATCAATATCGACATCGCTACTTGTATTCAGTTCTAATCTTGCGTATAGTTTTCATCGCGGACGACACTTGAGTTTGTTTTACAACCAAAATATAATCTTCTACATGCATAAAAGATTAATATAAAACGTGAAGAAAGTATATGTATATTATATAGTATCTCGTAAAAAAAGCCTTTTAAATACCGATGTAGATATAATTATACGTGCATCAATATTAGAGATCGAGTTTGCGTTAGGCTTTATCGAGAGTGTCTTGGAGTCTTAAAATAAATTCATTTGTATTTTACGAGCTCTATTAACGTAGGCTCATTTAAAATTCGAAATCACATGTCATTTACATGTCATAAGTTGTTTCGTAATCGCTCGGACTTAATCAGACGATAATTAACGAGAAATTATATTCTGCTTGTACGACTCGGTGAAGAATCTTCCTGCTTGACATTAACATGATTTACGTAATTTGACCGCGTAATGTCACAAATTGTAAAAGACATTCCGTCGCGTTCCTCGATAACCACATGGGTGTTAATTTATTGCCAGAAGGTCGCCGCTCGAATCGACTTTACTGGTCGAGATAAGCTAATCGAGCTGATGGTAACTCCACCGACTCCACGAGGACTTATCGACAGTTTTTTTTCTATTTAGTACAAATGGGCATTAATATAAAATAAGCTTTCGTTATCCTGCTTCTTTATTCTTTTTCTTTTTTTTTTTTTTAATCAAATATATACGAAGATCCTTAATCTTTTTTTTTATTAGGTTGCATTCACTTTTCTTCGAGCGCTTACATTTGTATGGATTTTTTTACGATATGTAAATGTATGCGATTGACAGTAATATATTGAATTCGAGTCCACGAACTCGCTAAGTTACATATATCGACTGCGAAATAATCGCTCCCGCGAAACTTATCTGCAGTTTGGTTCATCGATTTTTTTTTTTTCCAACGCACTCTCGAGGTGGGTGGATAAAGCCATTTCGTTTATATGGAAATTTATCAAGCACGACCTTTTCCCAGACCTTTGCAGACTTAATGTCTTTCGCCAATAACGTTTGAATAAATTATCGACGCGCGCCGATTACTCAAAGACCTTCGTAATCTATTTTTCGAACTCCTTTCGCACACGAAATTATGTAATTATTGCTACGTATTTGAAAACGAGACCTGGCTTACAGCGATTATTTAGAAATTTTATCAATTGTTTTGTATAAACATACTTTTTAAATAAAAAAAACTAAACTTTGAACCCAGCATAAAAATAGTAGAATGACCAACTATGAGCAATTACGCAATCAGCGTGCTAATGCATGCATGACATTTGATTTCTGTACAAAACCCTGCGCAAAAAGTATCACAATGTACTTGTCCATTATCTTATGTCGGAATGCGTTTAGTAATTTACGAACTCTTTTTTTTTTTTTAATCTTCTCCTTCAAAGGAAAACAGTTTGATTTCAAATTTAATCTGCTAACGTGTAATAATATTTCAAGGAAACACGATATCGTTAGATTTACAGATTTCTTATTTCCGTTATATTCGTAAAAAATTTCGAGTGATATCGCGCTTACGTGCAATTTTTATCGGCTGGCGGTGGCAGCTTTTTCACGGTCGTTCGCACTGTGAAATTGACGTTGCGCTGATCTCCGGGCGGGCTGACAAGAAATCAATCCATGAAGCAACCTAACAGAATCATTCACCTCTTTCTGGTATCGCCCGTGGCGCGCCGGCAAAAACCTCCGCGCCATTCACCCCCGGTCGAGCAATCTCCGCCGGCGCGCCGCGGCATCGCGGAGACCCGGAAATTCGAAACTTTCGACAAACGCGGGCAAAAAGAAGGTGCCGATGGTACCCGGGGAATTGCAAAACAACATCCGCACCGGCATCAACTTTCATAATGAGCACGCTCAATGTTACGCCGTTTGGCAATCGTCCAGCCAGACGCGCCCGTCTTTTGGAATACCCCGGGCAACCCTTCGACCTCTCCCCCCGTATCTTCATCCCCCGGATTCTCAATCCCTCGCTATCTCGCGATGCCTTCGCCGGAATACTGGAGATTCCGGGGCGTCGAATCCCTTTCGGCCCGACGAATCGCTTCCTCTCGTCAGATTTTCTATAAGCCCGGCCATTTCTCGCCGAGCCGTTTCGCTGTGCAACCGTTCGTGGCGTACGTTCGGATGACTCGACTCGTGGTATCGTATATATAAAGCGCTCGAAAAAAAAAAAAAGAAAAAACGGCGGAGATAAAGAGATCGCCCTACGGACCGCTGACGATAAGGCTTTGTACGAGATTTATTTTGAAAAAGAAAAAAAAACGGTCTAAAAGATTTATCCACAGGTTCGAACCATCAAAACGACCGAACGAAATTGCAAACGACAGACTTCCGCGTATCCTCTTCATTTGGTATCGGGGATTAACTCTTCGGGTTAGGTTTTACGTTTGGAAATTTTATATGAAACGAATATCGAGCGAATGAGATCCAATGTAATATCATAGTGGGTATATTTGATCGGATATTTCCACATGTAATAATTGCCGCGGGATACCGTAGCACTCGGACACGCTTGAAATTATTTAACGATTGAAAAAGTGCGAAGAACAATTTCGGACCACGGCGCTTTTCGCCTGCACCGTTTTCAACCGTTACGCCCCCGATGCTCTCGCACCCGCCGTCGTGCTATCCGAGTAATTAGCGGATGCACTCGACAACGCGCTCTCCGAAAGAAAAAAAAAAAAGAAAAAAAAACAAGAAAAAAAAGGTACGCGAGAAAAGTTCAGCTATAGCACTCATTCGCGCGAAACGCTCGAATTGGCGGCGGCGAGGGTTTGTATAAGCAGGGCCCGGTTTATTCGAGCGACTAATTAGAATATGCATAATTAATCGGCGAGGAACAATAATTAAAGTGTACTTAGCGTGCCAGTTTAATTAGCGCCTTTCTAATTACCTAATTACTCATGCTAATTTGTTATTAATATCGCGCCGCCGTGGAAACTTACGGCGTTCCTATTTCTTCCCGGTCAAAACAGGACGACTCGGGGAACGTCAATATGTTTACGCTCCCGAATTGTTTATCCGCCGTTCATCGTTTTCTAATGCTCTCGCTCCGACGGACGCACGGCGGCCGTCGACGCGTTAAAACTTCGCGAGGGGGTGGAAAAAAAAAATTTTTTTGATACGAGATAAATTTGGCGGATCGATCGTCCGTCACCGGGATGACTCTTATTTTTATTCGACAACATTTTATGATTAATCCCCTTTCGGCCCGGTGTCTTTCCACGAAAAGAAGGAAAAAAAAAGTGTCGGCTCGCTTTGATTGATGATTTTTTATAGGCTTGCAGTTTCACCGAGATCGAGATCTTAGATGTGGGGTTTTTTTTTCTTTTTTTTTTTAAGTAACCGTAAAACAAACAGTGTAATAAATTTTGGATATGATTTGTTATGCTTCTCGTGTAGCTGTGAGACCGGAATAATGCAAACGTTCGCTATAGGCGGTTAAATTAATTACCGCGCACGCCTTCTGACGTAGAACCAATTAATAATCGCTTATCGCTTTCTATAGAGTCCAACGCTATTCGTGTAAATGTTGCTTTGTTTGTTTAATTCGCCCGGTGTACGTATAACATGCTGATACGAATATATATTGTGTACTCCCATAAAGGCCCACTTTGTTAGGGTTTCTAACATTACACGCGAATGTCGCTGCAATTTTTTTTTTTTTTTTTGGAAATTAATATTTTATTAATGCTATTTATAATTTATTAATATTTAGTGAAAATAATTAAACAATCACGATTTTTGTATGTTACAACGAGAGAGACATGTATTTGCACTGGAGAAATTATTAATAAATTATATAAGATGAAAAATTGAAAACAATATTATATTTATGCATGCAAAGCTATAAATTAATTTTAAACTATATTTTTGTTTAAATTTTCCGTAATACATTGTCGTAAATAATCCGACAAATCACCGCAATTTTATTACATTTCTTTTTTCGGTCTGCCGGTCACGCTATGAAAAGTCGTGAAATCGAGCCGAAGTAGCTCTTGAAGACTGAAACATGCCATTGAAGTTTGGAAGGCTTTATCGTTGAATTCAACGCGGAAAGTTTGAAACCGGAAGTGCTTGTCTATAGCACTTCCGAGATTTTTATCGGTGGCCAAATCAGTTTTTAGCAGTTTGCCAGCCAATTCTCGCCGGAAACTACATTTAAATGATTTGAATTTCTTTTTACAAGACTTTTAGGTTTGCTGCCAAAGCTTATTATGCGATCGCACGTTTTTCTTTTTTATTTTTACAGTTAATCGGCTACGCGAACTTGTGTTACGCCAGCGAGCGCAGCGAGGTCGATCCGGTGAATAAACAAATGATCCTCAGGACGCATAACGTGAGTATTTGCTTTTTTTTTTCGTTCGAAAATGAGCTGAGAAAGCGTTGGGCTTTCTTCGCGATGCACAAAAATGATGTATCGCGTTTAATTTAATTAATTTCTTAATACATTTCTCTGCATCGCGAGTAACTATGAGTGATCTGCAATCAATAACGCCAGTATATTATGGCTTTCGTTCTTCATTAAAAAATAAAAATAAAAAATTAAAAGAAAAAACAAAACAGAACAAAAAAAACAACGTTTCTCAGCGTATTTAATTAATACGAAAATAGTTTTAGATTTAATATTTAACATTGACAAATTTCGATTACTTTACCGAAGCGAAAAATTTTCTTTCGCATAAGTGTTTCTCACGGAAAGCGCGTATTACATGACGCGGGGGTATTCTCGCGCTGGCCGCAAAAAGCGATATCTCTAAACGTAACCCAATACCACCGATCGTATTTCCGGCGCGCGTAGACTAGCCGCGGATCCAAAATATCCATCAGCGGCATGCGTGCCTCGCTTAATTAGAATTGTATAAATCTACTGCTCACGCGGTTTTGATTGAACTTTTTAATAGGGACGGAGTTTTTATGGTTCTCTTGCCAGAGCCATTCGTAATTGCGTATTCGATACGAGTATGTATACGTTGCGACATTTGAATTCAACTGCGATCCTAAATTAGATGCGGAATAGCATCATATGCCGAAATGACTTTTTGGCAGCATCGGCATTCGATTTCGCAAGCCGATCTAAAAAGTATTGTATTACCGCGTCGCGAGAGCACGCGTGGAAAAAAAAAATGTATTGAAACTATGCCCGACAGACTTGCACCATAAAGCGTAACACGAATCTAATATAATTATCGTTGTTTTATAAATGAACATTATCATTTCTATTTTCAATTTTTTTTTTCTTCTTCAAGTGTTGAACTTGAATTTCGACTTCAGCCAGAGTAAGTGATAACGTCGGTAATTTCATTGGGGACGCGTTCAGAAATAATATTCATCTCGTGCTCAGCGGTCGGTTATCAACGTAAAGTGTTGTATCGAAACGCGTCGGCGATCGCATCGCCGCACGGCTCCTCGTTTCTGCGATAACGAAGTGAACATTTTTGGGCGATTTTTCGACCATAACGAAATTGCGAACGCGTCGCAGTCTGTTGCGAAATGGCACTTTAATAAAGTGTCGCCCGGAAAAGAAAGAGAGAACGCCGAGTCGCTCCATTAGCGCGTAATAAAAGCATTCTTTCCCTCCCCACCTCCGCGGCGTTGTTTCTCTTTACATATTTCAATCAGTAAAATGATGCAAATGTTATGATTGAATGGGCTTCGTTTTGCGACAAAGTTATCGCGCCGATTTATTGTTTTCGCGGCCACGGGAACGTTATTTGGTGAATTTATCGTACAACTTTTTACGAGATACGTATACATCGACGGCGAAATTGTATTTTGATTTCGTCCTTTAACGGATTTCATTTCACTGAAAAGGAGAAACTTTTCAGATGCAGGCATTTTAGAATGACATCTTTTTAGACAGGCGTCGTATAAAAAATTTTGAAAATTAAAATACAATATTAACGCAACAACTTAATTTACGAAATATATATTTAAATTAAACAGATTATCGGGTCGACTTTTTTTCACGTTCTATTTTTCACGCGAACGCGTAGATGTGGATATAGTTAAAAGTTCGCGGCGGTGAATTGTTATTCTTCTGCTCGCTTTACAACGGGCGAGTTTGTCAAATTGCGTTAAAGTCCTCTCGTGCCGCGTTCGCGACCGGAAAACGTCACTTGGAAATTTAATATTTTTCAATAACCCCGCAATATGTGGATCATAATGAAACAAGCTGGGCGCCCCCGCGCTCGGTTTGCCTAATCGTCGTAAGTACGTGCAATACGTTTCGTTAAATCTAAGTGCGTTGATACCAAAATCGCCGGATTTTTTTTTTTTTTCCGAGCCGCTATCAGAAAACGATTTTCGAGCCGCGATTTACGTAACATCCGTTCCAAGGAGTATGCATAGTAAAGACCCTTAGGAAAAGTATCTGGCTGCACAAGCTCGAAGCGAGATCGACGCGTCTGAAGGTGAGGGAGCAAGAGGACAGAGGGCGATGGGGGGGGAGGGGGGAGGAAGAGCGAACGTGTCGAAGGGGGGAAAGGAGCTGATGCACGCCACCGCCGCATCCAGAAGGTTGGATATGATAGGTTATTGATGCGCGCATTACCGTAGGGGGGGAGGGGGGGGGGTTGCATAGCTAGGAGAGCTTCTAGGCGCGTGGTATATCAGGTAGGGTGTCGGAGGAACGGCGGTGGTATGGATACGGCAGGCTGAGGAGGAATGAAGGGGAAGGGTGGCGCGCGGCATCGGTCGCGGTTCTCCCGTTCGCGTCGAAGATCATCCCTCGCCCTCGCCGACGGAAAAGAGACCACCAGGAGAAAACGCGCGGGGTGGTAGATGCATTACTGGTATGATGAACGATCCGCAGGTGGCTTAAGCAAAAGGAAGAGAAACCTCCTTCCTGCTCTCTCCTGCCACGTCTACAGTGGGGCTGTTACGCCGACCTTTTATATCCATCGAGATTCCGTATGTATCCACGCGAGTACATAATGTACCGACGATCGTACTCGTACGCTCCGATTCCGGCTAATTCGTACGAGGGGGAGGGGGAGGAGGGGAATGCTTTTACAAGTGGAGGTAATCGGCGCCCGCTGATCGATGTACTCGCGCGTGATAGCTGATGGGATGACTGAATAGGATGATCGAGCGATGGTAAATCGTCTTGCGAAGGTCGGCGTGGCAATTCCATTAGCTATGCGCGATATTGCAGTGGCAGTCATTGTTCTTAATGTTTATCGATGCTCTATTGATGATAAGAGCAGGATGAATCGCGGGGCTTGCGCTCAATCGTGCGGAAAGAAAACCGGAAAGATTGGTGGCGGTCATTTGCGCAAAGTGGCTAATAGATTCGCCACTCTTAGATATTTATGTATCGAAGCGGAACGCCGGGGGGGGCCGCGTTATTTCTTTCCGGCATGCACCGGCACGCATCGGGATGCAAAGGATGATACATTAAATCGCATGAAAAGCGGCGTGCGGCGGTGCCCGCGCTATTGTGTCGCGTGCGAACCGATACGGCGAGCAAAGACAAATCGCGAAGCGTCTCGAGTATTAATGCGAAAAAGCCACGTACAAACGCGAGATGCAGTCGCGCATGATCGATTCCGCTTTCGGTTCCGAAGGTGAATACCGCATACGTCGTGCCACCGCAATAAATTCGCCTTTATCCGCTCATCGATCGTTTCGCGGGTGCAATCTTGCCCGCCTTTATCCACACCGATGCATCACGTATAATATACGCACGGCTATCCCACGGGCTCGCCGCGTAAGACGGCAAGATACGTTATGTTGCGCGCACATTATGCCGAGTATCCAACAACTGCGAAACGAGAAAGGAAGGTGATTTAAGGAAGATTCCGTCGCGCGTGTTGCGTCACCGGGGAAATGCCGCGAGCGGCATGCAGGCTGATGCCTCGAATGAGACCGGTCTCGCCGCTGCATTTCGACTCCGTCTTCCACCGCGAGAGAGTCATCTTTCTTGTTCGCGCTATTCTCCTCAACGAGGAACGTCTCCGCAATTAAGGCCGCGGCCGAATCCCTCGGAATGTACTGTTCATTTGCCGGCGTGTCTCCGGGATTTCTGTTGTACCGCGCCCCGACGTGGCACGTGCTTAGTGGAGTTAAATTCACGTTAAAATAAACATTACCGGAAAGTTTCACGGGGAAAACGCCAGTTGCGTCTCGGTACACGGTATCACGAGATATTTACATTGCCGCGATATCATATTATAAATTTATCACACCGGGACACCGCAAGCTTGCGCGCAGTACACACGTCATTTATTCCCTGCCGCCATATATTCTTCTGTAGATCACAGCTTGGAACACGATTTTAAAATTTATTTACCCGTGTGCGTGTGCACGCGCTCACTTGCGTACATATCTCGCGCCGCATCGCCCATTAACTTATGCGTTAGATTTAAAAAAAAAAAAAGAAAAAAGAGAAAAAAAGAGCCACGCATTTTTAATTAAAATAAAATTTTATAAATGTATAATTTTTGTTTAAATTTATTCTATGTGCATGGGTTATGTTAACATTATATATGTATGGAAAATTTTGTAATTCCGTAAATTCATTATTGATAAATTGTGTTAAATAAGAAACGATTTTCCATTTAATCGAAGAGCGAAATCCCTCCCTCGTTCATGCATTAATTTACCACGTTTTAATACATATTTTTAACAAATTTGTTTATCCTTCAGGTATTGACTGCGTTATTTGCCGTAATATTAAAAAGACCGTCAATCAAACGTTAATTCATTGATAGAAATGCGAATCATTTTCTAAAGCAAAAGTATTGAAAACCGTATTTAAAATTTATTCGAGCTTAATAAAATATGTGTCGTGAGCGGCGTTGAAATTTCTCGGCTCTTTTACGCATAATTATCGATACCGTTTCCTAATGGGCATGCATGCGTGTCACGTAGATAAGCGTGCGGGTGGTTGTGTTACACGTACGTTACGTACGCTGTATCTCTCGCGGCGGCGAGGGGCGGGAGGAGGGGGAGGAGGGAAACGCGATAGATGAGATATTCGGCGTGAGTTCGCTCGAGATCAGCCGAAGTGTAACTTGTCCTAATCGAATTCTCTCGCTTCCCGGAGGGAAAGGATACGTCTTTTAGTAATTTAACCCTCTTGTCGCAGAGGGCCTGGCGTGTCGGCGTGCGGCACGTATCTGACGCATACGCTGCGCTGTGATACCCCGCCGTGTCGTTGATCCTAAGCACACGCGGTACATGTGCATCGCGTTACAGGACCGAACATAATGGGATAGCTGGATATCGTCCGCGAGGATTATACACGATACACACGAATATTAAGACGATCACGATCGCGTCCCGGAATAATTGAGTTGCTGTGCGTACGACGGGGTGGGTTTGACGGAATTTCGCGCCGATTTCCGTAAGTCGGCATTACCCGTACGAGATTACTTTCCCAATTGATTATTAATCCACGCGAGTGAATTGTACACGATTATTAAGACGATCACGGGTTTATCCATTTGCTTTCGATCGATTGGATTCGTGGACCGGTGGGGGATCAAATTCGACGGAACGTTACGGCGGTTATATTTTTCCTACGAAATTGCTTACGTCGTCCGTCGTTATCTGATACGTAATAATAATCGACGTGATAAATGGGCGATCTCTTTCGGCGATATTGGCGAACAAACAGATCTAAAATTTATTGGGATCACGAATTGTAAATTTTATTATCCCTTTATTCATTAAACGGTCCTGCAATTATTATTTAGCTTTTTGCGCGGCTTATTGTGCGAACGAGTAAATCTTATTAGTATAAGCCGATTAATTTCGTGCCGATTGCGTAAAGAACGCAATTAAATGAAACTTTTAAATCTTACGTATTAACGGTCGAATTGATACGTATGACCAAACATTGCGTCGCACCGCGAACGGTAAAAATCGCGATAGTGTCGTGAGTTATTTTTATAGAGCTTGTCAAAATCATCGTTTTCGCGGTTCGGTTACGGTGTATTGTTGCGTGATAAAGCCCGTGACGATATACCGTTACAGGAACATAAAAAAAGGGACAAAAACAAACTAAACATTTTTTTAATTTTTTTTTTTTTCGTGGAAGAGTTACACGGCGTTGGCGATAGTTATGGGTAAGGTGTTTTACGCGCCGGTCCGCTTAAACTCGCGCTAATGAAAATACAACGCTATCCGCGCGTCGCAAATATTGCGCCGTTATAAAATTGCATATTGTTAATTTACGGCAATACGGGGGTCTCTCACGGCGCCACGCGGGAATTCACGGGTGTCATTGTTTCATAGTGAATATTAGCGACGGCGTAAAAAAAAAAATAAAAAAAAGAAAAACAATGAAATATTTTTCCCGCTGCTGCCGGCCGGATATTATCAGATTATAGAACGAACAGCCGGCCGCCGGAAAGCCAACTGTGTGTGTAACACGTGTCCGTTTGCACAACGTTAATCGCGTACACGCGGCGCCTGTTTAAGCCCATTCATCCTTTTCTCACACCTCTCGCGCAGATGGGGCGCATCTTGAACCACCGCGCGGCTTAACGTATCTTTCGTTTAAGAATTTAAGAGGGTAATGCCAGTCGAAGTAGCCAACGAAGTCAAAATGCACACGGCGATTTCAATTATTAATCTAATACCAAGACCGCGAACGTGACGTCCATTGATATTTCGTTGCGTTGAAATATAAGCCAACGGGATTGTAGGTATAAACAGTATCGCTGTTAGTGTCTAATACGATAAAGAGAAGTTGTATCCCGGCGCACATCAATTAGGTTTCGCGGAACAAAGACAAACGAGCTGGAAGCGGATTGTGGGAAAGGGATGTGCATTTCGACGACCCAAGCCGTTTGAGACGACAGCTCGCATCGGACAATGAGTTAAAGGGAATCGGCGACTCCACAAGTCCAGCGAGATCACACTCCGCGTAGTAAATTTATCCTTTTTTTTTTTTTTTTTTCCCCATGAAACCACCCCCGCTCAACCTGCTCCATATTTCAACGGTTCGAAACGTGCTGGCGCTGCCCACTCCGCGTCCATATAAATACCCTTGGATACATGTACATATACGTAACCGCGAGCGGCGTGCGAGACACGTGGGGCACCTCTCCTCCCCCGCCCGATATGTGCCGCGTGCTGCGTTACGGCGCGCGTTGAGCCGCGTGCAATTTGTTGTTTTTATGATTTAGAGGACCGCGCGTACAATAATTCAGTTGGCCGTGCGTCTAGCGGCACCCTCTCTCGCCTTCCGCATCCTCCGTCCCTCCCTTTTCGCCCTCGTTCGCTCGTCCGAGGCCGGGAGAGCCCTCCATCACCGAAATCCGCGGGGAGTACGCCGAATACGAGTGGGGAATACATCGCCGATACGCGCGCGCCCGTTATTAATTCTCGTCCTCGATGGCGAGCGGTCGAGCATCCTCTTCGCCACCGCTCGCGCCAACCCTTTGTACTCCCCCCTAATACGTTCATCTCGTCTCGGTGTTTTCGCGCTCGCGCGCGGAAATTTGCGCGGCGATGAAGGCAGCGGGATCGTTAGCGGGGAATACACACAAGCCCGTTTCCGCTAAAATATCGTTCCGGTTTCCTTCGTGCTCGGCAACGTATTGCAACCCTTGCTTACACGCAGGCGTGCTTGATTGATTTACCGAGGTTTCCTGTTTTTGCGGGGAATCTCCCGAAAAGCCCGTTCTCGCGACTGGCGGGAAACCGACGCGTATTAACCCTTCGGTGACGCGCGTTTAAATCATCTGGATTCGATGGGGGCCCCCGATTTTCTTCCGAATTGCCGGGGCGACACCGCGGGATTTCACGAGCGCGCCGCTTCAAAGTGATGGATGGTCGGTCGCGTTTGTCTCGCGGATTCCGTGCGCGCTTAATCGTTCACTCGGATAATTTTATTTCGAAATTTTAGAACGACCCACGGTGGAACGTTATTCGAACGTCAGATATAAAAATCTTTACAGCGTGATATTAGAAAAATTAGAGAATAATAGAGTAAAAGCACGGTTCTGTATGGCTTAGGGAAGCGATAGCTGGTAGCAGTTCTCGGTTACGCGATCTAATTTGTCAGCAGCCGCCGAAATCTGCTGAAATCGGCGATTACCACGCGCAGAGGAAGCGTCCGAAACTGTACGGGGGTCGAGCCAGAGGTTGTGTGCCGCCCAACAGATTTGGGCTTCCGGCCGCGAAAACCCTCTCGAGGCATCGGATGGTATGGGCGAATTGCTAGCACACCGAGTCCGAACAATGCAGCTCGTGCAGCCAAATCCGCAAAGTCCTCTCAATTATGCGGCGATGCTAATTACTCGCGAGTGCACGAAGGAGAGCCTCCACTCCATATAACGACCCTCCCTTCTCCCTACTCTCTTCTATTCTCCGTTGCTAATACCAAAGGGTGAAACGGAATCATGAGAATTTGATCGGGAAGTAGTGGGACTGTATGCCGTGCCTGGCAACGGAAAGTCTCTCGGCGAGATTTTAATTGCGAGAGTTTAACTTAATATTTTTCTACCCGCCGCGGAAAAAAATAGCAAAAAGATATATATTGACGTGTATTATATATATATTCGTACACGTATATCGATGGCTTCATCATAAAAGTTCAGTTTATTTTTTCCTACACGTGGTATGAAAATGATAATAGCCAGTATATTCTTATACGCGTAATATAAAATGGCTGGAATGTATTTTTAGACTGCTTAAAAAAAAAAATGACAGCGTTTTCAGGCGAGAACTGCACTCCACTTGGTTTACGACTATTTCTGCTCTCGCGTTTTTGCATCGTTATAATTCAGTTTATGAAAGAGAAGACACCGTGTTCTCTCGCGCTGTATAAAATGTTCACTTTGCCAGGACTGCTTGCAAATCGATACGGCGCTTTCGAGGTAGTTATTCAGAAATCGTCCGAGATATCTCCTCTATCGGTTGATGCGTCATCGGGCGCGGCTGCGTTGCAACGCCCGCCGGTAAATGGAAAGCAAACGAGGGGTTTTGGCACAGAGAAGGAAAGAGAAAGAGAGAGAGAGAGAGGCCGAGCGATTGGCAAACATCGGTTTCGACGCGCGACTGACGAGAAAAATTTTCAATTAGCCGATGCACCCGCGGCGCATCGCGTAACGCTCGCGTCCGCTGCCAGCACGACAATGCACCGCCGTTCTTCGCGGTCGCGCTAACGAAAAAAAAAAAAAAGGAAAAAGAAAAAAAAAGGGGGGGGGACCGAAATTAATTACTTTCAGCGTCAACGACAGCTTCGCAGCTGACGTGACGATCGATAGCTCGCTTGATACGATTAAATCCCGCTCGTTCCATACCACCCTCTTTTCGCGGCATTAGAACTTTCTCTTCGTTTACGTGTGGCTCTAAGACGTCGATGACACTTGACGATAAGAGAAACTGCGCTGTTGTTGTTCAAAGAACGCCGCGCGAACTACGAGTAAACTGCGTTGAATATTCATCGCGGTAAAAGAATTTATACTGGCGTCGAGAAGCATGGTTATTTCGCGGAGACTCGCTGGGGATTAAACTCGATTGTCGGATTTCACGTATGCGAAGTAGCACGACCGTTATTAGCATGCACACACACCTGGTCCAGGAATTTTCACGAAAAATGATAATCCTCATCAAAAAAAAAAAAAAGTGACGAATCGGCGGGTAGAACGTATTTGCAATGTGTTTCAATCATCCGTTACTTTTGCCATCCGTTTGAAATTCGTGGAGGGGAAAAAAAAAAGAAAAAAAAAAAATATCTCATGGCTGTTGCATGTAAATGCGCGCTTAAAGGCTTACAATTTTCAAATCCGCGCAAAAAACTATTTACATACATCACTCGCTGGGACATTTC